>NC_134847.1:53682564-54343627 GCF_965363235.1 Mytilus galloprovincialis
GATTCAATACGAATAAGCTATATGTGAAATTACCTCCCTTAGAATTTCCCGAAATTTTGAAGGAAAATAATCCACCGGTACCACCGAAAAAGCCCCGCCTTTATCGATCGAACTCTTTGATTAGACAACGAAGTGCGTCTGAAAACAGTGTGCTACAGCCTGTTCAGTTCTCTGCTTCTTTAAGAAGAACGAAAACTCCAACTCACTACATGAGTCTACCAGATATTAACAAATTTGACAAAAGTAATAAGAAAATGCTACCTAAAAAGAGCATGCCAGACATAGACGAAAAGTCAGAAAGTATTCAATCAATCAAAATGTCTGAGACAAACACAGTGCCGCTTCCCCAATTAGGAGGACGATCTCGAACAATTTATTGACATTATTTGATTTTGATTAATACAAGTGAGGACACAGACATGTTTTGTCTGAAGGGAAAATTTGAATAATAACTTTAGCAGGGGTAGATTCCTGTATAAATATCAAATGTTTTTTGTAAAATGTAAAATGTGTATCTCCTAAATTACGTGTAAACCGTAACACCATTTAGGTGTAATATGCATGTTATTAAAATGTAGGATTCAACAATAAATATCTAGACAGGTAAGAAGTCCTATTCGGGAACATTTGATAAATGTAGATTATGCGTAATAATCTCATCTAACATTCGTGTAGAATTAGGAGAAAATTTGCCATTGGAATACTTATACCCAGAGGAAAAATACTATTTGTGGGCTATATGAAAGTTATTTAGTCTGAGATAAAAAAAAAAAAAAAAAAAAAAAAAAAAAAAGAAGTTTACCAATAAACTGAACTAATTGATATAAGAAGTTGTGGTATGAGTGCCAATGAGACAAATCTCCATCCAAGTCACATTTGAAACATACATATCGCTATTTTTGAAAAAAAGATTTGTTCATTGTTTTTATATCAGCCATTTTCGTCACGTTATTTCTTGTTGAGTAGTTGTCACTCTGTTGCATATATCTATGAAAGCGTATATGGTACAAATTAAGTGTACTTGTTGTCAAAGAATTTCTTAGAAATTATTGATAATCATAACACATATATTCAATAGAAAGAGCATTTAAACGAGAATCATTGACATAAAGCTCGTTATTTTTTAACCTAAAACGCGGAACTCAATATTGTTTCATATCCGGTTCTAATGTTACCGGTACAATTAATATTCATCAAATCTCTGAGAAGGGAAAAATGATGCTACTAACCTTTAAAAAAAAAAGCAATTCTGTCAACTATGACTTATCTCAGCAAAGACGAAACAGTCGTGTTTAATTGTTAACGACCATGTTCAAATCTCGAAACCTCGAAAGTAGACCAAAACAGGACAAGTTATAAAGTAACAAAATAAATGTGAACTTCAATAGGAGTATTTAAAAAAAAAAACAACTAAAAATCAGATCTGCAAGGTTGATAGAAAAGGGAAGTCTGTAAAACCTTAAGTATAGATCAAACGTTAGACTTTATCATCAAACGGAACGATTGGAAAACAAAATAAGACAATCGGGAATAGTACACAATCGGTACAATTAGACAACTATACTACTGGTATATTAAGGTGAAATGAAATAAATCAAGAATTTAGAATTGATACTTGAACCCGGAAGAGCATATGATAAAGATCTAAATCAGCTAAAAATATTTATTGGACATCGATTGCGATTTCAGCTTATGAATAAATTAAGTTGCATTGTATGGATATGTTTTGCTCAAAGTAAATAAAAGTATATTTAGTTATTATTGTTAGATTCATTCAGAATAAATCCTACCATACCTGTTATGGATTTCTCCAGCAATTTGCTTTTATCTGTGATTTTTAGAGTATAATATAGAAAAACGCATTCAGAATGAAAACATTTTTCATATAATATGTTTGGAAAAGCGAACATGATACCAACATGATCAAGGGGCTAATAAAAAATCATAAGTTGGAGAAAGACAAACACCAAACACAAAATACAAACAGAGATATAAAGTATGAAAACAACTACAAAGAAACACAGCACCACAAACTACAAAAAGGGCAGTTGTTCTCATAGACTTCAAATAACCATGAAGTTTCAGTTTGTCACTGATTTTAAAAAAACCAATACAGTTCTGTTGAGAGATACTTTATGAAATTATGTATTTAAGGCGTCTAATTGACCCTGATTAATGTTTTAGGAAATCTGAATCTTTTTTATTTGTACAAACCCTTTTTATTGGAAGAAATGACCATGAAAGATAATGCTTTTACATGTTATAAGTAGAAATTACAAATATACGCAAATCTTTCCCCCTTGACTCATACAATCAATTCATAGCATTCATAAACATACAGTCGTTTCTATTAGATTCCATGCGCATCATGCTGGTATCCTTTGGATTTATACACAGTATGGTATTGAAAGACGTTGGAAGTTCAAATATTTTCGAACCCTAGATAATAAACAAGCCTTCAACATTCAACTGTTTTGCACTTAAAGAAGTAAAGTATTTTGAAAAACTGTAAATGTTATAATTCTTCATTTCAAAATTAAACACAAGGTGATGTCGTTCATTTGGTTGAATCGGCGATTTTATGTCCAACCGAGATAACAATACATATATACAGTCAATTATTATAAACTGTAAGAATAAACAAAGAGTATATTGGCATCCTTGAAAAAACAAAATGAATCTATATTGATCCTTTTGTTGTTATATTTTCAACCTTATAACACATATGACATCATTGTTTTCCTGTGTATGAAATCCTTACTTAAGAGTTGTCTTTCCGATTTCAGATACTAGAACCTAGATGATGCGAGTATAACGACAGACTTTCATCCATTATCTGGATTGAGAACGTTTTTGGTGTGTTCTCACGTGAATCATTCATTCACGCTTCGTTGTATTCTTTAAACAATTCTATTACTCGTTTTAATGAGTTGCCCTCCGCATAATCAAAAATACTTTTCTATATATCTGTAAGATAAAGATTTGCGTCTCTATCTAACAGAAACTTGACAAAACCAACTATTTCTTCGTACTCCTGACTTCTGGTTGTAGTTCTGCAAATCGGTATCAAAGATGTAGAATTTGAATAATACCGCCAGTTTACATTCATTTCCCTGTCGATAAATGTTTTAGCCATTTTACATAATACAAAATCCCACAACGAGGTAACAAAAGTTTACGTGCTAATGTCTCACAAAAATCTCATTTGCAGGACTGGTCAATGCCAACTGTACTGATGTCATTGCTATTATCATAATTTACATTATCTAGATATTCTCCGTACCATAAATGCCCTTCAAATAATTTTTTGACCTATGTGTTACAAACACTTGACGTATTTAATTTTTCAGATAAACTACGTTCAAGGTGCCCAAGATATTAATATTATAGAGAGAATACCATATCGGTATGTAGTTGACATCTTCCATAATTTCTGATATCTCATATTGCTCTCAAAGTGATATTGTAGTTTCGTTATTTTTAAGACATCGCAATTTTATATTTTGCTCATACGAATAATTCAGAGTTCTATTTGAAATACGCACGAATTCTTACCGTAAAAGATTTTTGTATCTCGTGTGCCTTTTCTGCCTAAATCTTTGAGTAGTAAACTTATATGCCATGGAAAAATAATTTGAGGGTTTAAACTAATATACTTTGACTTTTGCTTATTTTCTAGAGCGACTATGTTTAATCTGTGTTTTCTTTTTGTGAATTACTGTTGACATGTTTCCTTTCGTTGATCATGATGGTGTTCATCTGTCCTATGATTTTTACTTTTTGATGGTATTCATAGTTGTTTTAATTCAAATAATGCCAGAATAATAATAAGAAGCAAAATCTAGTGAAAAATATGATTGGAAGCTCTTTCAAACATGGTTTTTTTTTTAAATAGGAGTAGTTTTATTGCCAGTTTTTGTACAGTAAATAATCAAAACTTGCGTGAATCCTGTATAATCTTCAATTTCAAAACAATCTCTTTTTTAATAATTAATAGATATGAAATGATAAACAAAGTAATTATTAATCAATACTAGTACTTTAAAAAGTAATTGATCCTTACTTTTGTCAAATCGTAAATAACTTAAACCTTTGTAACATATTACATTTATTGGCAACTTTTCTTTTCTCTCGCGAAGACAAGAGATATCAACACTCACATAGATTATAGGAGAAAAGGCGAAAAGGTGAGTCAGATACAATATTTGAACCCTTTTATGTGTTAACTTTGTTTTTACTAATGCACAAATCATCTTTATATTTTTTGCAAATCATACTTTAAACCTAGAAACTCTGCATCGCTCGTGCTTCATTCACTTGTAAATGTAATTACTGTGCAAATTTAAAAACAACTGTGTATGACATATCCCCGATTTTAACCTTGCGCAAGTACGCTAGTTTAGAGAATTTTTTCGAGTCAAATTAACATCATACAACATTGTAATAAAGATGGTATCTGAAATAATATGACAACATTTCAACCAGATCCTTCTGACATGTATGCGTACGACAAAATGTCAATCTGAACTTCTTTCTTGTATATGTACGCCTACATGTACATCTGCAACTTCTGTTTAGTAGGTGTATGAAAACATGGGCATCTAAACCATCTTGTGTGTAAGTTTTACTTATTCCCTCAAGAATTTTGTTAAAATGTCGGAACGAGACGTGATTATCAGTACAATTATTTTGTAAATGAATTTGTTAAAATGCTTGCAATTTGACAAATTATAAATTTGATGGTTTTTCATTAATCTTCATATTGAATCACCATAGGTACATTAATGCTTAAAATAGTTTTCCATTAGCAAGGTAGATTATATCATAGTAATTTTATAATGAAAAGAAGAATTAAAGAAACAACCTTACTCGAATTTTAGCACAGTGATTGCCTTATTCTTTAAAACCATGTGAAGTTTTAGAAATTGTTTTAAAAGTTTTTTAATTCAATTTCTTATATGAAATGTAGTGTTTTCTCTTTTTCCATTGTCCAATCCTTAAAGCATATTTTGCATGTGTTCTTGTATTTTGAGTACAACACATTAATTTGTTCTTCCAGTATTATTTGACAAATATGAAAAAATCTTTATATCAAATACGGTGTATATATCTCCAAATTGATACGATATTCCCGTGCTTGCATTTCCTATCATGATTTTCTTGATAGAGGGTTGCTGCTTACAAGAAAGCTATTAAACCAATAGTTCTAAATAGTGAGGTTGAAATCATCACTTCGTAAATTTTACGGACGCCATCACGAGTTGGTTGACCGTTATGGAATAACCGTTTCAAAAATGATATCGGATATGTTCCTTACGTCTTAACTACCATCCTCTTCCCTTTTATGAATGTGACCTACCGAATTAGACTATTTACATAAGCAACACGACGGGTGCCACATGTGGAACAGGATCTGCCTACCCTTCCGGATCACCCCTAGTTTTCGGTTGGGTTTGTGTTGTTTATTCTTTAGTTTTC
Organism: Mytilus galloprovincialis; assembly: GCF_965363235.1. Taxonomy (NCBI): domain Eukaryota; kingdom Metazoa; phylum Mollusca; class Bivalvia; order Mytilida; family Mytilidae; genus Mytilus; species Mytilus galloprovincialis. The sequence continues at coordinate 53,688,043 of NC_134847.1, forward strand.
TATGTTGTGTCATGTGTACTATTGTTTGTCTGTTTGTCTTTTTCATCTTTAGCCATGGCGTTGTCAGTTTATTTTCGATTTATGAGTTTGACTGTCCCTCTGGAAACTTTCGTCCCTCTTTTAATAGATCAATAAGTTGGATTTGTCTTGATCTGAAACGCTCAAAACTAAAAAAAAGTTTAAATACACAGTATTCTACATAAGAAGCAAAAAAGGGGTGAAAGATAACAAAGGGACATTCAAACTCATAGATCGAAAATAAACTGACAACGTCATAGCTTAAAGCAAGGATCTTATCAAATAGCAAACACAATCTAATATCAACGTTGTTTTAAACAGTAGAAACTCGAATGCCTAAGTAGTCTAAGTAATTTCTTTAATTTATTCATACGATAAAAATACATATCTGCAGGCAATCAATAATACATATAATAACAAAATAACAAAAACGAATTTGGAATTTTGGATAATTGCATGGTCTTCCTTTTTTTTTTTGCTATATTTTCTTTTTTATATCACAGCTGAGAGAGTCACTGATGAGTCTTATGAAGACGAAACGCGCGTCTGGTGTATTAAATTATAATCCTAGTACCTAGGTGTTTTGACCTTATGTGTCTAAACTTTCAAACGTTATCTGTGACGAATATTAAAAAAAATCAATTCCAATTATTTTGGTTTGTTTTTGCTTAAATCATTATCTCATGGTTGATTATTTTCCTTAAAAAATTCTAAAATAGTTTTAGTGAGTTACCATCAGCATAATCAAAAGCACTTTTCCCATATATATCTGTCAGATGAAGATTTGCTCCTCTTTCTAAAAGAAACTTCACAAAGCCAAAAATATCATCGTTCTCCTGACTACTTGCTGTTATTCTGCATATCGTTATCAACGGTGAAGAATCAGACTATTCTCGCAAGTTTACATTAATTTTCCCGTCAATCAATATTTTAGCCATTTTGAAGTTGCCTTGATAAATAGAGGCAAACAATAACTCTCCGTCACCATCAACTTTATATTTAGAGACTGAAGACAATTTCTTTAAGCAGTGAAATTTTTCCTTAAAATTTGTTAAGAAAGACATGTCTGGTAAGTCTCCAAGAATAATGATATAATGAAATTCAGTATATCTTATTTATATACTTTGGATATCCTTGATGAACACAAAAACAAATAGTAGACAAATACAACATTAATTTAACATTTACACAATCTTATTTATTTTTCAGATCATTGAAATGTCAGTCGTTTACGAATTTAAAACAATAAATAATACAAAACCCCACACTGATGTAGACAAAACTATAACTTGCTAATTTACTTCCATAACCCTCTTTTAAGGATGTCTGCTTATCATGTTTTGAAATTTTTGTCAGATTTTCGGAATCCTTTGGTTTTATCCATTTGAATGCCTTAAAAATTTCCCATGAACCCCATTTTTCTTATATATATATATATATATATATATATATATATATATATATATAATTATAAGTCATTTGTAAAAGTCTTATAAAATTTTATTTATTTTTTAATAGTATTTGAGAACTTTAACTGGTCAATGATAAAGCAATGACCCCTATATTTTTTTTTGCTTTTTTGATTCCTCAATTTATTCCCTATCATTACATACTAGTTTTATGAAAAGTTATTTATTTTGATACTGAACAGCGAACATCCTTAAGGTAAATTCCAACTATACTGATGTCATTGTTATTCTCAACATTAGCGTAACATTATGTTGATATTTTTTGTCTTATTGAATGTGCCGTGAATGACGTATTGTTAAAACACATTGACGCATGTAAATTTTCAGAAAAATATTTTGGATGCTTGTTACTCTTGTTTTTAAATTTGTACCAGATATTCGGAACCTTCTAGTGTTATCCATGTAGTACCATTAAAGTTTTATGCCCGCTAACCCTAGTTTTCTTTTCATATTAATTTAATTACATCTATAATAAAATAAATAACAAGTTCTAAATAGTTGGTCGCATAGATTAAAAACGACAAATCAAAGAAATCAACTTTACCTATAACTACTATAGGGCAATGGGGTTGATTAAAAATTACACAATTCAAGGCCTTTTTGTTTTCCAAATAATTAATGCTACCAAAAATTTACAAGTTCTGGTTCGAATCCGATACCGATACAACTAGTTTTGTCACCTGTTACATATTACCTAATTCGTACGTTTCGCATCTGTCAGGCGCACCACCAAACGGCGTATTTGGACTTTGCTATATACATAGCCGCGGGTCATAATCACACCTGAATTTCGTCATTATTTAGGGTTGACACAACTAGTTAAAATCTATGTTTCATTATTTCCGGTTGTAGTACTTTAATCAGCATCACCTTACTAAATTGAGGCGGAGGTACATTTTCCAATTTGTTAGCCGGCATGGCGTGAAAACCGAGAATCAGAGAATTTATCTATATGTATAACTCATATAGAACAATTGTATTGTTTACAAATTACGCCTTTCTAGGTCCGTTTGTTTTCCAAATTATTGATTTTACCAATGAAAACTAATTTACTTGTCGATGCGTTTAAACAGAAATAGGTTGTGTTCCTGTATAGTAAAGTTGGAAATGCCATTTTTGACACATTTTCATTTTCGACAGAATAAAGGTGTCAATGCTAAATGTTTACAAAATCTAGACAGAATCATTTCCAAGATTTTCAATGACTTATATCTCTAAACCAAGCTCACAAACCCTTCATTTTTTTCTGCTTTCGTAATATTTTCTTATATGAATATATCATTAATTCACAAGCTTGTTATTTTGAAACAGAGTAGCGAACCTCCTTCAAGTTCTTTTTCTTTATTATCTTATAAATATATAGAAAAATAACATATGTATTTTTCAATAACAAATTCATATCGACCTGAGACACCAATATAATTAAAAAATCTCTGCTGGAGGTGACGTCATACAGATAAGGGTTTGATAAAGCCTTTGCAATGGTGACTGATATCAATACACGATTACAATTGATTGTATTATTATATTCACTGGTGCATTCACCAGTAAGCCGCCAGTCGAATATTGGTTTCTTTCATATTTCGAACTGGAATCCGAATTAGGTTACTATCATAAGAGGATACAAAAATTATATTCAGAACATTGCGTATTTTGATAACTCTGTATGCTTAATACATAAGTGTATAACTGTAAGATTTCATGTTATTCAAGACCGATTTGTTTATCCCCTTTGTAAAAATATATTTCTGAAGTACACATATATGCATAAATTTAACTGCATTACGATAATCGATAATGTTAATATACGGGACATGATTACCAGTATAACTGATCAATGATATCAATGCAAAAAAGTGTAAAATTTAAATGAAAAATGGTTACAAATTAAAAGGGACATTTCATAGCTGACATATGTCTAGCCGAGGTTATGGATAATGTTCTTGATTCGGCTCTAATGTGTATGTTGGAACTTTCACGTCTATGTCTTTTTATCCCAAATGATTACTCTATTAATGTATATCTATTAATTTGTTTCTTAGCACCAATACTTTCACTGTGTCTATTCTATTTGCATGTGTCTGTTAAGTTCTGGTTGCGTCAACATCTTATTTTTGCAGCTTTTAAACTTAGTATGCCATACAATGGTTATATTAAGGCATTAGTAGATTAAAACCTCGTAAACCACATGAAAAAAACCTGAATAAAAGACTCGACATAACTAATTCGTTTACGAAGAATATTGCAAAAAATAACTTTGATTATTTTCATAAGGCTTCTACATGTTCTAATGACAAGAAAAATGCATATTCAACTGTAAAAGAGCTGATAGTACAGCTCTTTGTGTTTCATGTCCTTTCTATTGTGGGGGTCACCATTACTGCTATTCAGGTAAATACAACCTAAATGAGTGTATGTATTTTCAACCATCATCTCCGTTGAATATTCATTACTTTAGTTCACTCACGATTTGTTGTATTTTTTAAATAATTCTTTAACTCGTTTTAAATTGTTGCCGTCCGCATAATCAAAAGCACTTTTCCCATGAATATCTGTAAGATGAAGATTTGCTCCTCTATATAAAAGAAACTCGACAAATTCGAAAATGTCATCGTTCTCCTGATTTCTGGTTGTTATCCTGCATATCGTTATCAAGGGTGTAGAATCAGAATAATCTAGCATGTTAACATTAATTTTCCCGTCAATCAATATTTTAGCCATTTTGAAGTTGCCTTGATTAATGGAGACGAACAACAACTCTTCCTCATCATCAACTTTGTATTTAGAGGCTGAGGACAAATTCTTTAAACTGTTAATTTTTTCCTTACACTTTGTTAAGAAAGACATGTCTGATTTGTATCCAAGAATAATAATAATATGAATTAAACATATGACTTCTTATTTATATACTTTGAATATCCTTGATTACTACAAAACAAATGATGGTTTAAAAACAAAATGTATTTTGAATTAGAACAATTTTATTTATTCTTCATAACATTGAAATGTCAGGCTTTAAGGATTTAGAACAATACATAATACAAAACCCCACACCAAGGTAGACAAACTATCACGTGCTAATGTATAACAATATCTTCGTTTTAAGGTAAATGCCAACTGCACTGATGTCATTGTTATTCTCAACATTAACGGACCATTATGTTAATAGTCCAGACAGTCCTTCAAATGACGTAATGACCTATGTGTTACTGACATATTGACGCCTACAAATATTCAGAGTAACTTTATCTAAGCTTTTTCATATTACCTTATAAATATATAGACACGATATAGAGAATACCATATGGCATTTTGAATATCACGTCGACCCGAGACATCAATATAATCTCAAGGGCTTTGCTTGAGGGATTATATTGGTTGAGCGTTTACATGGTGTGTATTGCAAAAGCAATAAAAGATACACTTCATTATATACCTCCAATTATTTTTATGTGACATTACGTAATGCAGATTAAGGATTTGATAAAGCCTTTACAATCGTGACTAATATCGATATCTTCACAGATTGCCGATACAACACGATTTTCATTGACTGCATTATGCAGACTGTAGTACCGTTAAAGTGCATATGTGTAAACAGAATTATTTAGTACGATTTTAATTTACTGATAACAAATTCGATATTTATACATTCAGTGTTGAACTTCTTTATTATCCCATACCTTCCCTGTAAATAATATAATCTTCACAATAGATGCTACAGGTATCTGTTTTTCTAAGAGATTGTTAGACAATATTCACGTTGCAGATATGTTTTGGTATTTTGGACGGTTTTGATGAGCAATAGTTGTGTTACTTTATATGAACAGTTTGAAGTACATTGTCAATCCTACAATTCATACAAATGTGTGATCAATATTTGTTTTAGAATAGAATGTTTACAACAACATTTTTCATGCAAAAAAAAACAATTCGTGATTGGTCCTTAAAGCAACAGTTTTAAATTGGTAAATGTGTTATTAGTCGTCCTTAACATGAATACCGAGGTTCTATCAAAAACAATACAGAAAGACTGCTTCAATAATTAATTTGTAATGCAATTATTGGACTGAAAGTGTGATTGATAACACTTCTGTATTGACGTCTGTATCAAAGTGTGTAAGATCACTTTGTTTAGGGACACCAATAACTATCATTGAAAAGAGGATATTTGCACAGCGTTTATTTTACGAAGATTGAAGTTACTGCTTCTTAAACGATCCCAGATAGCAGTTATAACTCAGCATAAATGTGGTATTATGGTTGAGTTATAACTTAAGAAAACATAAAACATCAAGCCTAATTTTCCCAAAAAAATTCTAAAGACCATATTTATTCGTAGAAAAAACTCAGTTTTGATATCAAATATTTTTAGAAACAAGACTATATGATTAATAAGTAAGGTATATAATTAAAAACCCTTGTCCATGGCGAGAATGCGTATTTTCTGCGAGTATGGCAGGAGTCCGAATAATTGATCCTGAAGGCTGGAATGTCTTTCCGATAACTATTACCTTTTTAACTAGTATAATAAATTTCCGGTTCAGTTGGCCTAGATATTAAAAAAAACCGGGTTGTCTTTCATATCAAATTAACATATTATCGTCCTTAAGATACTGATTTCTTTATAAAAAAAGATAAATATAAAGAATCTTTCTTTCTCCTTGCACTCTGTGTCTCACATAATTCCTCTCGAAAGTTTATTGAGATAATCAGTAATCCTTTATGTATGGATACATTCAAGATAAGAAATTTTGAAAATTATAATTTAAAAAAATGCAAGATTCTAATTTCTTTTACATTAGTCATTGTTATCCTTTTTAAAGTATATTCTTACACCGTTTGTGTTCATAAAAGCAAAAAACAAAAAGTTACCAATGAAAACAATATTTTTTTCCATTTATAAATACAGTTTTGTGCTATTTAACAATAAATATTTATGATTTGACGAAAGCAAGGGTAAAATAAGATAAATTATGACGACTTTTATCTTGTTAACAAATAAGACGTCAAACTTAGAAACTCTGCATCATCAAAACATTTGTATTTTCCTCACCGGTAAATGTCAATTTTATGATAGTATTAATTTGAAAAAGATGCATATAAAGTGTGAAAGAGACAACAACCCGACCGAAGAACAGATAACAGCCAATGGCCACCACTGGGTCTTCAATGCAGCGAGAAAATCTCGTACCCGGAGATATAAATAACAGAAAGGACAAGAATGAGTACCACAAATCACATCAGAATCCGAGGTTGATCCCCGTTGCTACAGAAGGGTAATAAATCCTAAGAATAAAGACACTAACGACAAACGTCTTACTGAACATTTTTTTTTATCTTTTTTTATTTATCCATCAACATTCTACGTTGATCTTTGTAATCGAGATGTTAATTGTAGGTTTCAATATAAATCTTTGATTAATTTCGTGGCAAACTGGTAACGGGTAATCAAACTTTTATCTCAGGTTAGGGTGAAAGTTGACGCCTGTTTAAACGTTTTAACCCGCTGCATTTGTATGCACATATTCTAAAGTCAAGGGCCTGTTGTTGTGGTAATTGTCGTTTGTTGATGTGGTATATAGGTGTTTCTCGTTCTCGTGTTTTATGTAGATTAGACAGTTGGTTTTCCAGTTTAAATTGTTTTACACTAGTCATCTTTGGGCCCTTTATAGCTCACTGTTTGTTGTGAGCAAAGGCTTGGGGTTGAGGGTCGTAATTTGAATTTTGGCTGTTATCTGTTCTTCGGTCGGGTTGTTGTCTCTGACTTATACCCCAATTTACTTTAACAAATTGTGACTTGGATGGAGAGTTGTCTCATTGGCATTCATATCATATATTCTTTTATCTAATTTTAGCAAACATATTATGAGGAAATTTCACAGCTGTCTAAGGACAGATGCAAGAAAATGCAGCGGGTTTAAACGTTTTAATAGCTAGGCACCCTACCAGAAACAATAAGATATATTAACAAAAATTAGTGAAAATACACTGAGCGAATAAAAGTGATATATGTCTGATGTAGACAATGCTCTTACGTGTATGTCTGTTCAATATGTAAAGTTAATGGTGCTGATTTCACATCGGTGTCTTTCATCCGTAGTATATTCAACCAAAAGATTCCTCAATTAATCTTTATCTATAAATATGTTCCGCAAACATATTGCAAATATACGAATCTCATAAATCACATGTATAAAAAACACAGTTGACTAGTCGGGTTTTTTTTAGGTTTTTTTTCATAAAAGCATAGTTCTGATCATTTACACATGTTACAAATAGCTTTTAATCAAAAAAGAAAAGGGTAAAATTGATTATATAATATGATTACTGACTAAATTGGAGAACATATATGACAAAGAAACACACGAATAATAGCTAACAAAAGGTGCCAGGTTTAAAATTTATGTAAACATACGTATAAACTTTTATATGTCGATAATGAGTAGAAGGTTATATTCTTAATAAAAGTATAGATAGGTGTAATTATAGCTTTATAAGTATATTATAAGCCAAATATAACATCTTCATCTTTTAATTAGAATTTCAGAAACCACTTTATTTTTGAATTGTTTACTTTTGTATTACCCAAAGTATCATACCTTTAATTCTTCGAAATAGATACTAAAGATAACCATCTACCAACAAATCAATAGAGACGTTGCAAATATGTTTTTATATTTTAGACGGTATAGGTGTAAATTATAATATTACATTATAGCTACAGGTTTAAAGTACCATTTCAGAGCTACATTTCTTACAAATAGTGTGTGGTAAATAATGGTTAAACCAGAATGTTTTCAACAATATTTAAAAAAAACAATGTGTGGTTATTTCTTAAAGCAACAGTTTTCAATCAAAAAATATGTTATTAATTAGTCGTCCTTAACTGGCCTTAATGTCGAGGTTCTGTCAAAACCAATACTGACAAACTGCTTTAATATTTCTCATATTATACCATTGTTAGACTGTAAGTGTGACCGATAATATTTTTTTATTATCGTCTGGGTCAATGTGTGCTATTAAATGTTTTTTAGCCACATCATTAACTATAATTGTGAAAAGGTCGCTACACGTATACTTGTTTTAACACAAGTTTAATTTTACTCTGCATATCGTTATGGACAAAACATAAAAAGTCAGGTCTAATGTTCCTACCAAAAAAAATCTGAAGACCATATTTGTTCGTAGGAAACTAAATGCATTTTAGTTTTGATATCAAATATTTTTTGAACCAAAACTATTATATTTTAAAGGTAAGGTACATCGGTATATCAATCAACAGCCTGGTCAATTCAGAGTCAATGTATTTACTTTAAATATGGGCGGGGTCCGAATAATGGGTCAAGAAGGCTGAAATGAAATGTCTTTCTGAGTACATATACCATTTGAACTAGAATGTTATAATTATGATTCAGTGCATTTGTCTATTACAAGACAATATTTTTTATCTTAACATATTTTCTTCCTACATATATGATAGATGAAATAGTACGTTAAACAGCCTTCCTTCAGTAACAAGTGGTATAGACCGATATCAGATAATGCACGGGGCCTGTTTGTTATCGAGGGAAAGTATTTGACATAATAAAATGTCTCTCTTGTTGGAACCTTATAAGGGCAATGCAATAGTCAGTAATCTTTTGCAATTTGGATACATTGAAGTTTAGATTTTTTTGTATAAATATACAATTTAAAAAAGGTAAGATTTCCATTTGTTTAACATTATCTTTCATTATCATCAAAGTATTGCAACACATAAAGAAAAGATGTAGAGCAGAGACTACTCCTGCAATTTATAAACAGGAAATAGCCAAGCTTCGTACATCAGAATGGAATGAAGATACTCAACGGATGGTTGAACAGCTCCCAACTTTCCCTTTTCTGAAGTCCTGTCTTTCTCGTCTGCGAGAGAACCTTATACCACATATATCAACATCTCTACTGAACATAGACCTATCCCATTTACAGACTACGTTACAACATACTGGGTTGAAGCAAACAGACAGCTATGGAATCATTACCAAACAGAAGGACTAATGACAACAAACCGCTTAGAAGGACGGCACAGTGGCTTGAAAGGGATGATCCAAGTGCCACACCCAAACATCTATACGCTACCTCAAAGAAGAGCAGGCATTTGACGAGATTAATCTTATCCAGTACCACGCCGGGGGAGTACGACCAACAAAGAAAAGGAATACACCTAACTCAACCAACGCTTACAGCAACTTAAAGATCAACGTCAGAATAGTGATGTTACTGTATTTCAGTTTAAACAAATGCATGGGCTAATCCTTCCGGTGTCTTCCCGATTGTTTCACTTTTTGAAATTACAGATTAAAAGGTAGTGAACTTTTGTGGGACAATCAGGAAGAGTTGTGTGGGACAATTGGGAAGTTAAATTGTGGGACAATCGGGAATGGTTTTGATTGTGATTAATCTGTTTTTATAGAGTGCAGTAGGTAATTACAGATAACTAATCATTTTTCTTGTAAAAATATGAAAGAACAAGATAATAAATTGATATTTACATATTTTATTTTGCACATATTAATATGAAATATCATCAAACAGAATATAAAGTAATACAATATCAGATATCAAGCACTACTCATTACTCCACTAACCCATGCATTTGTTTTCACGAAAGCAGAAAAACAATATTAATAAGCTGGCAATAAGAACAATATGTTTTCCATTTAAGAAGACATTTTTTGCTATTAAACAATAAGTATTTATGATTTGACAAAAACATGGGTAAAATATAATTTTGTACCGTTATTTATTAACACTTTTCAGTAATTCTCAAAATAGATTTATCTTGTTAACAAATTAAACGTCAAAAACAGAAACTCTGTATCATCAAAACATTTGTATTCCTTAACAAGTAAATAAATGTCAATTTCATAATTGTATGAAATTAAAAAAATTTACATTATAACGTTCTTTTTTAAAAGTACGAACCTTAAGCGTGTGCGCTATGTGTTAGATATATGGTAAGTCAAATTCACATACAATAATACTTTTATTCAGAACCAATACAGTTTATCGATTAATATAATTTACATGAATTTTAAATACATTAGTGGTATTACTAACAATTTACAAAAAAAAAAACCACATATGGCGGGGAATGGCAATAAATTCATGTGCTACATACGGAATATTTCTACATATTACGAATACTTTCGATACTGATGCTTTTGATTACTTGAATTATTAAGTTCTTTCACATTTTGAACTGATAACAATTTAGAATAAAAGCGGACGGTATTTGCTAAAAACAGTTTTTAATATTTTTTTTCTTACAACACTATATCTATTGCATTCTAAAATGAAATGATATTCATCTTCAACAATATTGGTATTGAATATAGTGCACAATCTTTTTTGTCTGTCTAAAATGTAAAATCTGTCTCTTTATTAAAAAAAACTATGGACAGAGATACGACACTTACAGTTGCAAACTTATTTTACAGCAGAGGAATACAAAAATAGTTGAATTATTTCCCGTCTGATAAATAAAGGCAAAGTATTATACCACTGTTCGAAATTAATAAATCGATTGAGAAAAAAACAGATCCGGGTTACAAACTAAAACTGAGGGAAACATATGAAATATAAGAGGAGAACTACGACACAACAGAAACACAACATTAAAATGTAACACACACAGAAACGAACTATAATATAATAATGGCTATTTTACTGACTTGGTACAGGACATTTTAATAAAAAAAATGTTGGGTTGAATCTGGTTTTGTGGCATGCCAAACCTTCCGCTTTTATGGCAAAGTTAAATATAACATTAAAATGACAACATTACATTATCGGACTACAATACAAATAAATGGGCATACGAATAATAGCTAACAAAAGGTGTCAGGTCTAAAATTTAATACGCCAGATACGCGCTTATGACCAACCAGTGACGCTCTGGTGAAAAAAGTTCGAAAGCCAAAAAAAAAAAAACCGTACAAAGTTGAAGAGCAATGAGGACCAAAAGTTCCAAAAAGTTGTGCAAAATACGGCTAGGGTTTTCTGTCTGGGATAAGAACATCCTTATCATTTAGAACAATTCATACCTTTGCAAATATAAAATGACTATAATAGATATAAATGATAAAACCGGTGACTAATTACAAAATAAAAACGGATAGATAAATAACCTAAACCAGCATGTAACAAGCACGAACAATTCATGCATTATCCATCTCTAGCTTAAAGGGTTAAATTGAAGTTCACATGAATACGGATTTAATGAAGTCGAAGTATTCACTTGTAAGTGAATAATTCATAATAATGCAATGTTTTAAGCTTAATTTGACAAAATTGAAACATATTGGCTGCTAAAAGCGAATTATTATTTCACTATTTTATTTTGATTAATGATTGAACAAAAAAAAATCATACTTCAGATTTTTTTTATCTCGTATCTAGTGCCCCTTTGAATATATTTTTGTCCTTTTTGTGTATGTAATATTTGCAAATGGACGTTCAAAAACAATTGTTCGTCATACTTTCAACAACCTCTTTATGGTAGCAGTACCAAAAAATATTTTGAAATATTATATTATTTAAAGTGCTATGTCATAATTGAAATTGAATAAATTTAATGCCAGAACTGGACCGTTTTTAAGATAATGAAAGCAAAAATTGAGACAGTACAATCCTTAATAAATCAATAGATTGATCAATTGTGTTTTTTGTTATCGTCCAGTGACGATTCTTGATTCATATTCAGAACGAGAACAAATGAATAATCAAAACAATAAGTATATTTTGTAAAATAAGAAAGAAAGAAACCAACGGTACTGCTATATGTTAGGAAAATCGAAGTATTATAAAACGAAGCGTAAGGATAATATGTGTGTATGACTTGCAAAGTAAAGAATTTGTCTAAATATTTTAAACATTCACCGAGGTTTCATAATACATGAAATTCATTCAACCAGTTTGTCGTTCGTTCATTTCAAGTTGTCCAAAAGTTTATGAAACTGAAATGAAACTTCTAGGCTCGTCAAGCAGTCTTTTAGACATGCAGGCAACTATCTCAGATATAAATATAATGGTGCAACACAACGTCATGATAGACCAAGATGGTTTCGGACTCATTTTTGCTAGAAGAAACCGCAAAAGAACAACCAGACGGGATTTTGTGTATTCGGAAGACTACTAGATTACTGGGATACCAATATAAGAATACGTAACAAATAAAGAGGGTATAAGCAATTATACGGCCTTCAACAATGAGAAAAACCCATACAGTTATCGGCTAAAACAGCGTTGCATGAACAATATGTGACAATTTATTTGCGAAAACTAACGCCCTTATTTATAATAAAACAATTTCGCGAAAAACAAATGTTACAGACATGAACCAACGACAATTACTGAACTTCGGGATCGATGCTTGCGATACCAGACCTTTTTTGCCCAGGTGCTTGCTAAAGTTGTTTTCAATTTTGTCCAGACAATATGGATCTTTCCATTTTATCTAAAAGATACTAAGGGGACAAGCGAAAATAATTTGTTGGAAGAGATATTTTAGATGTGGACAAATATTATTTTTTTTTGTCTATATTGTATAACATTTCAATGTTTCACGCTAGTCAAAAACGGTAGTATTGATTATAAAAATTAATAATGGAAGTGTGGAATATGTCAAAGAGACAACAACTTGACCAAAGAGAAGATAACAGCCGAAGGCAACCATAGTTTATCGGTCTTCCGAACGTCAGTATTGTCGTGCTCAGATCTTAGCAAAATCTCATAAGACGGCTTCGTGTATTTATTATTTTTCTGGTGATGCTATAGGTTAAAAGCTGCTCGGATTCCACGCAAAAAGGGTCACGAATATCAATATTTATCCTGCAATTGGGTGTCCTACTATACAGATACAGCCCTACAGATATCGCTATGCTGTATCTGTATACTATACAGATATCGTTTTAAAGCTCCGCCCACTGCCGGACTTAGTATTGATTGAACCTGTGTGACCTCAGAATGTGTATTCCAGATGCATTCCAATGACGATGACAATTGTCGATTTCAAAATTTGACAATGTTTTTTATTTGTTTTTAACTGTTGAAATTATGTGTTATGTTGAAATAGATAATAATTCACCTTGACCGATGTATTATTGTTGACCATTCGAGATTTTTTTTATGCGAACCCGTCTTCAGCGTAATGTGTGATTTTGATATTACTACGCGGGCCTCAATGGATAACTAACTCGAAAATAAATGCTAAATATGTTAGTTGTTGTTTCTTTCAAAACCCAAACAATATACAGAATTAATTGCAGGATAAAGACAATAACTGTTTAGTGTCTTTAAATATCAGCTGTATTTGTACTCGGCTCGAAACAGGTGTAGTAGCTCGCTAAAAGCTCGCATACACCTTGTTTCCTAGCCTCGTACAAATACAGCTGATATTTAAAGACACTAAACAGTTTTGAGACAGACAGCTAGATATCATAAACATACTATGTATACACAAGCCAGAGTCTGAGCTTGATTTGCTATATGATATAAAAACTAAACTGACGAGAAAAGGTCATTTATTCAAAATTAAAAAAAATGCAAAAAATACATTTTGCAAATAAAACATTTGACATAAAAGTTCATATTTAATATGAAATAATAATACATAATTAATACGAAATTACATCAACTAATATCATGTCAATTGGATAAATGACAAAGAATAGCAAAGGTGGGGAGAAAAATCTGCCCCATAAATAAACATATATATGTTACAGGCATTTTCTAAATTTAGGCATTTTGTAAAATGACTGAATTTTCAGGCAATTTAGAAAATGCCCAACCTTGACAGGCATTTTACAAAATGACTAAAAATACCTAGTCATTTTGTAAAATGACTAAAATTTTGAGACAAAATTCCACAAATTGCCTGTTGAGTTTCAGGCAATTTGTAGAAGGAGGATATCATTGAGATGCATATGGCAACAGTTGACAAAAACACAATATCTTGCAAAGAAAATAACTAATGGTTAGGTAGAACTAATTTATTCTCTAAAAAACAGATCTGAAGTTTTTTGTTATGCCTTATGATAAGTTATTTTTAGTGAAACTACGTTAAGTACGTACTCGCTCTGTATTTCAGATACCAACAGAGAGTTTATGATTATTTTGTCAAAATGGCAGAAAGACTGTTCTGTCAATAGAACAAAATGCACAATCAAATATTTAGAAAATAAAGATTCAAAACAGTAAAGTGAAACATATGATGTAGAGAAAAGTTCGTTTTTAATTGACAGATTGCTGGTTTTTTTTGTTGTTGCTTTCAGTCGAAAATATGTCATGCAATTTTAAGACGTCAACAATTTGGTTATAATTCGTATGGGTTATTTCCACAGTGGATTGATCTGGATATGGAACAGAAATTTAGCCTGCAGCTTGCAATTGAAATAATCGTATTTTGGACAGAAACAGAAAATCCCCCCTGCAGAACAGCCATAGAGTTCTCAATGGACCGACCGTGCAAGGGCTGTATAGCCAGTCAAGGTCGTTAAAAGCTTCCATTTGTTGTTCTCAACGGGTTGTCCGATCGTCTGAAAATGTCAGGGCTGATAGATTTTAACCTAATGAACTTTTTAACCCCAACATCAGATTTGATCTAAATGCATTAGATTTAGAGATATATTAAGCCAAAAACTGTATTTTACCCCTATATATTCCATTTACAGCCATGTTGGCCATATTGTTTGGCAATCAGGGATTAATGGGACAGATGTTTCAAACAAGATACTTTAATGATGATTGTGGCCAAGTTTGGTTAAATTGGACCTGGTAGTTCCATAGGAGAACATGTTTGTTAAAGTTAACAGACTAAGAGGAAAGACAGCCGTCGAGATGAGAAAAGCTCACTTGGCTCCTTTGGCTAGAAGAGCTAAAAATCGACAAAGAAAAGAAAAATAACAGTGCTTTGACAGGAGAAGTGTTTCCTGCTAAAGAGGGACCACCCGTTATGGGCAGATCTGCTTGAGTCCGTTTAAAGCTATAAGTCAAAAGATGCGGATAAACAACTCATGATAATATACTTCCATTATTTTGGGAACATATGAAAAAGAAGATAAACATGTGTGACAGGTGTGCATATTGCGAAAACCTTATGTGTTGCTTAACGTTAAGTATTTTATCAGTAAAGGTAAGAAAGAGCTAAAAGTGTGATGATCCAGATTTCTCCAAATGTGGTCGGAGTGCTAAATCAGATTTTACGCCAAACAATATATTTGCAAAAAATCCATACAATAATTGTGTAGAGTTCTGTCGTGCAAACATTTTACGAAAATCAAAAACAAAATATGGAGTTCTGTGCTTGTGTGAAATGTAATTATTCCGTAAAATGTATTATTGATTATTTTAACCCTTCTTTTTAAATTTAATAATATCATAAATAAAACAGCTCTGGCGTTCAAAGCTTTCAATTGTTTTTCCTAACATTTTATTTTATAAAATAATTTCAGGCACATTGTAAAATGCCTTCCAATTTTTCCAGGCATTTTGAAAAATGCCTAGAAAATTTAGTCATTATGTATAATGACTGAATCTTGCAGGCATTTTAGAAAATACCTAAAGTTTTCAGGCATTTTACAAAATGCCTAAATTTAGAAAATACCTGTAACATATACATATCTACTTCAAAAGATAACATTAAGGGCGGTATGTGGGTGGGAATTTTGAACAAATTGTTTGATAAGAATCACAAGTTAACACATCAAATGCTGACTATAAAAGGAAGTGACCACAATACACTTACAGGTGAACTCGTACTGACCCGCAAGATCATTGACCAATAAGAAAGATGATATCCAATCATGCATTGGTCATAAGTGAAATTTCTGCACGTGAAAACGTGTTATCTAATTTCAACTATTTATCGTTTAGTAGGACACTCTGACCCTTTGACCAGACTAGAGACATCATACATTTACAGTATTAACAGCTCACTCTTTTATTTAAGTCGGTTAGTAATAACCAATTAAAACAGAATTATCTTCTCTGCTGTCTTAAATTATTTTATTCCGCTTAATTTTCAATTAGCAAATAAAATTGGTTATTGTCTATGTATTTGAACTTCTAAATCGATACAAACAAATATTCGCCCATTCAACTGTGTATACATGCTGTCTGTGTTTATCGAATTTATTTTTTTTACATAGTCTTAGTATGCAGTATAAGTCACAGCAAGCAATCTGAAAGACATACAGTAATCAAGCCTTTACTTCGCATAAGAGGATCTGTAAACGCTCCGTCTTTTCTGGTAACTAAATTCAACGGTCTAAATTCAACAATAAAATCTATTCTGTCTACCAATAGTGTCGAATGACTGAGGCGAATTCTATGAAATGAAGACAAATAGAATAAACACATATAAAAAGGTAGCAATCAAAATTTCAACTTGGAAATGCAAGCTCTTAAATAAAATATGGACTGATATCGGAAGATCCGGAAGGAGACATAAATCAATCATCAACCAACTTATTTTGGCATATATTGTCTTGTAATCGGAAAGTAATTGAGAATCGAAATGGGTATGTCAGAGAGTCAATTCAATTCTTTATTACTTTAAGCACATTATGCTTTTTTGTGCAATAAATACAAATACATTTTTATAACACAATATGACATAATACATCAGAGAAGCAAATACATATAAAGTATTGACAATAACAGTTCGGTCCTATGATTAAGTGCATTAAACAGGAATTTACACAAATTACGCAAATCTTTTATATTTTCAGTGCTGAGAAGTTGCACTAATTTGAACGACGATGGACGTCTATAATAATAAGGTTTCATAAACTGTCTCCTTAAGTCTCTATAGCATTCACATTGTAAAAGAAAATGGAATTCATCTTCAGTGATATTCGAAGTACAAAGAGTACACTTTCTATCTAACCATGATCTAACCTATTTACTCCATGATAATGGCCTACTTCAACAAACAAATTATGAGAAGACAATCTAAGACGAGTTAAATACACTCTAAAATTCATATGTTTAGTTAGACAATTCTGTAAACATACATTATTGACAATATATCTATATAATTTAATTTTGGATGTAACGCGTCTTCTGATTGGCTGACGTTATTTTGTTATGAGCCCATAGACATAATTTAGTCATGTGACCGTGACGTCATCAACGTTTTTTCGTGGTTTTCTACGGTTTAAGATGGAATTTAGAATTAAATTATAGGAAATGACTACGCGCGTTATTCAGTGTGCACCAAATTTTTTATGTTATTTCTTCATAGACAGAAAAAATATTACAGTCATTCCTTAAATAAATAACACTTAGATGAAACGTTCAGTTGATCATTCAAAGTCTGTTTTGCTTGATCATATATCCTTGTTTTTACAAATAATAATAAATTTGTATCAATAATCAAATTGACTTGGTTATACCAGATCTCATTTAAACCTAAGTTAAATAATAATTGTTGTAGTTGATAAATCCAACTGCTTCTAATATTACAGAAATTATACAGTTGTTCCCTGTAACAGTTTTTTCGAGTCAACAACCCGACCAAAGAGCAGATAACAGACGAAGGCCACCAATGGGTTTTACAACGCAGCGAGAAATTCCCGCATCCGGGTGTGGGCCTCAGCTGGCCTTGGTACTTGTTCATTGAAAAGTCGCCATACTAAACCCAAGAACATATAAATGAACTTAAGTTAAGAAACAAAGGCTAGATGCTCCTGATTTGGGACAGGCGCAAAAATATGACGAGGTTAAACGTGTTTTATGAGATTTCAACCCTCCCCTTATTCCTTTAGACAATGTAGAATAAAAAAACGCACAGCAATATAAAAAAAGAATTTATGGTATGATTTCCAATGAGACAACTCTCAACAAGAGACCGAATGACATGCTAGTAGACATACACAACTATAGGTCACCGTACGGCCTTCAACAATGAGCAAAGCTCATACCGCATAGTCAGCTATAAAAGGCCCCGAAATGACAAACGTAAAACAAATCAAATAAGAAAGCTAACAGCCTAATTTATGTACAAAAAACGACAGCCACTGAATTACAGGCTCCTTTCTTGGGACATGCACATACATACAGAATGTGGCTGGGTTAAACATTTTAGCAGGATCCTAGCCCTCTCCTAACCTGGAACAGTGGTGTAACAGTACAACATAAGAAAGAACTATAAAAAGCAGTCGGAAAGGCTTAACTCATCAGATGGATACAAATAGAAATACATTTTTGTTCTTCCAATAAAAACTCAGACTGGACGTGGCCGTGTGAGAAACAGCATAGTATATATGTCGTGTAAAAGTTGCAATTTTGTGCAGGTTATAACATGTACAAAAATTGTACATACATGTTATAATTTGTACAATGCAAAAATACAAGTTATAACATGTACAAAAGTACCTCATACATGTTATAACGTGTACAAAATATTGCTTAAAAATGGCTTTAACTTGTACAACATTTGAAACTAAAAATATGTTTGAATTCTATTATTATAACACATATTCCATTAATCTCAATAATATTTTCATTATTTATTGTTATTGTCCATTCATGTTAGTGTGATACTTTTTTGACACAGTCAAGGATTTGTATAGTTTTTAGTTTATTCTTCTATTTCAGAACTGGTTGCAATTGCCAGTACCCTGTAAAGAATATATAATGATTTTTATTTTGTGAATACGTGTACCCGTTGAATTCCTTTTCCAGAAAAGCCCCTATAAAATTGTTTCCAGTTAGTAGTTAAGTAGGGGTATCTGATTTTACCATAACAACGGTCGGCATTGAATCGGATATAATCCAGATTGTTGTTATACTCTACTCCTATTGTAAGAGAACCACCATCTTTAGTAACGCACCATCCCCTTGCAATTGCTATTATATCACCCCAGGGATTTAAAGCATCCCCGTATCGGCCAAGTCCAGAGTGTTCAATAGAACTGTATGTCACAACAGCATCAAATTCTCCCAAGGTGTTATTCAAATATGCCATTCGAAATTCATATGGAACCATAGTTTTCACATTGGGGATCTCGGAAACAATTTTACCATATTCAAGAGTAACAATTTCTCTTGCTCCTGCTTCAAGCACACATGCTTCTGCCCAAGGTTTGACAGATCCAATGACTAGAACTCTTCCATCTTTAACGCCTGGTGAATGTTTAAGTGCATCACGAAGAGCATTTGTATTATTAATTCCATAATTTCCAGAGAGTTTTCCTTGACTTGCAAGTTGTATTAACTCATCAATTCCAGACTGTGTCCATACTGGAATAGCTATATGTTTTCTTTTTCCCAATGAATGTTCGTCGAAATAATAGTTAAAGATTTCAACTCTGCCGTTCATCGTATACTCATTCCAAAGGACTTTTGGTATTTTGTTAGGTGCTTCCACCTGCCCATGTTCTCGATCAATTAATGAATTTTTAAATAAAGCTTGACATTTTATTTTGGCCGTGATATGGTCGAAAAATGGACCGGGTGTCCCAAGTCGACTAGTATCGCAAAGTTCGCCGCAATCGCGACGTATCTTTTCTAGCGGTGTAATATTAAAAAGTCCAAATGAAGTTTCAACTAAATCTCTGCTTTTTCTGTCGGAGAAATAATTCTTCTCAGACACCACATCGCTGGAATTGTTGAAACATGTCCACGTTATTAAGGCTATGATGATTAATGCACATATTTGAATTATTCGTTTATAAAATGTCCGTCGAGACATATCGAATTTATTAATGAAATCGTCAACACAGTCTTCCTTTAATAGTGCCTAAAAAATAAAGAGAATATACAGAAAGTACAGATCGCTTGGAAATTTTAACTTATAAAATAAATATCAAAATATAGCCTAAATTAAGTTCTTTAAAAGAATTCATCTACTTAGCACTCTTTAATCAACACAGATTTTTTGTCTGTTAAGTACCAGTAAAGAATACAGAATATGCATGTATTCTACACAAAATATTTTGTTATTAAGCCTTACTTCAAAATACAAATATAAGAAATAATATCAGAACATATAATAGCAAAAACCAAATAACAAACCCATCCGCCTCATATGACAATGTCGACTTCAATCGAGTTATTTTTTTATGAAAATCATAGTTCGTTCTTATGTTTTACTGTTACATTACTGTCCCGGGTAAGGGGGTCCCGCTATCATGTTTAACCCCGCCACACTATGTATGTATGTGCATGTCCCATGTTAGGAGCCTGTAATTCAGTGGTTGTCGTTTTTTTTTATGTTACATATTTATTTTTCGTTCATTTTTTGTACATAAATAAGGCCGTTAGTTTTTTCGATTGAATATTTTTACATTTGTCATTTCGGGCCTTTTATAGCTGACTATACGGTATGGGCTTTGCTCATTGTTGAAGGTCGTATGGTGAACTATAGTTGTTAATTTCTGTGTCATTTTGGTCTCTTGTGGAGGGTTGTCTCATTGGCACTCATACCACGTCTTCTTTTTTATATTGTCACAATTGTCAATGCTTTAAAGTAATATTGACCCTTAGACTTTGATAACAAATAACATACATCAACTTTTGTACCAAGTTTGGTGGAAAAAAATATTAGTAACCTAAACATTTTATACTTTATTAAGGTCTTTTTAATATGATAGAAAATAAACTTGAACATTGGCCATGATGCATTGCATCATGCTCATCGTGTTACACTATGTCCTAGTGAAAAGCTGGAGGGTGACTTCAGCTTTTCCATCCATTTGGAATCCTTAATACAATAAGGATTCAATTGTGAAAAAGGAATATTTCAGGTATTCGTCATAGAGACGAAAATCCAAAGACAAGAAACAAATAAAACACCTATGTTATATCAATTTATGCGGTCTTCAACGACATACAACCGTCTAGATATGAAAATTGTCCCTGGAGTCTAGAAAGTTAGGGCTAATTTCGACAAGGTTCACTTTTGGCCCACATGACCCTGAATGATCAATAAGAATATTATCATAAAATATCAAAAAGGCCACAAATGGATTCTTTAATGGATCAATTATAAAAAAAAAATGCTGAGTAAGCAAATTTTCCATAATTGTACTTAATATGATCCAAAATCAGCACATTTTATAGATATTATCAAAGTACGATGATTTTGTGCACTGTTCATTCACAAAATTAAGCATTGGCGATATCTACAATAAAAAAAATGTTCTGCCACCATAATGTTCCAAAAATGATATTGAATCCTTGGACCCTTAATCTTTTTTTATCAGGAATGGCGGATAAAGTAAATTTTGTTTATAAATACTGTCATAAATTATGGAAAAAAATGGACCAAATTTTCTTTTCATATGCATGTACTATCTCAAATTTTATCGTTTAGTTTTCTTTTTTTATCAAAAAAAAAAAAAAAAGGATATCTATACAAAATCTGATGATTTTGCACAACCTGTGGCTTGAAAAAGCTCATTAACCCACATTTTTTATTAAGCTTAGGTTAGCAGCATAATTTAAACTACATTTTGGAAAACTATAAAAAAAAAAAAAAAAAAAAAAAAACAAACAAAAAAAAAAAAAAAACAAAAACAAAAACAAAAAAACATAAAAAAATATATACAATTAAATTTAGAACCCTGATCAATTTAATAGTAATATCTCAAATATTTATATATGACATTTGTAGTATTTTGGCCTGATTAAACAAATATTATAATCTTACTAGGACTAATTTACTCATTTCGTAAACCGACTAGCTAAGATTGTATTTCAAAGGAGAGAAAAAAAGAGAGAAAAAAAAATGAAAGAAAACAATATCGCTTACCATTTTTGTCACGGTGTCTGGAGTGTAAAATGATGTGACGGATATATAGATGAAGACAATGAGACGACTAGTATAAATATAGGATGTTTATGTGTCCGTTATGGATATTTTGTAAGCTTTACGAGGGATTAGAAAAACTTCGAATTTGATAAACCGGACTTCTTGATTTTCATACATGTAAGTACATAAATAAACATCCATATACACGGAAAAAGAGACAATTAATAAAAGAGGATTACGAAAACGGGAGGGGGAAGGCAACGTATTTGTGCTCATTTTTTTTTTTAAACATGCTGGACCAAAAACTGAGTCAAAAACCTAAGTCTTATATCCAATCAAAAATAAAATGTTTTGCCAGTGTCGCTAACCTGATACATATAAGTGTACGTGTGTCAGCTAGGAGTGTGTCAGTAAGATTTTGAAAATGCATGATGCTTTGGTTGTTAAAAGGATCTGAAATATTTGAAAACCATTTACGAAAAAAAAATCCGAGCCGCGGTTTTCAATACACAACAAAATCTGGTTCGTATACGGCATATTCAACCAATAAACTGATTTTTCATTTGTTCAATGTAAATTGACTACATACAATTGCATCCAATTCTGATGTAAACTAAATAATAAGATCTTTTCAGAAAGAAAAAAAAAACAGAATTAGAAGTCCTGATGCTGTCGACCTGAGCGAAAGAATATAAAGATCAGTACAAACAATAGATTTATTAGATAGATAATCAGTTGCTATAAATCGAATTCTATTATAGATCAATTTTAACTTGAAAAAGTTCAAATGGTTCTATTAAGGGACACCATATGAAAAGTGTAAATGTTGACAAAATGAATGCGTAAATGTTGACAAAATGAATGCATCTGGAAAACATGTATTTTTCTGCTTATAGGACTATGTACATATATTGTAGCTTACTATAAGAGAACGGCCTACTACTGTGTATACATCTACAATGCCGTCAAGCAAATTGTTTTTTAATCAACTACATAGTTGAGTTTATTAACATATAGCACTATTTCTTGAAAAGGAAAGTATCAATAAAAAAAACTAGCTAGTTGCCATACTGTTGAAAAAAACAATTTGCCGTACTGTAAACAAGGGCAGGTTGTCGTACCCACAGCTTGATTGGTGTTTACCTATAAACTTTAAAAAACATGATTTTAGTAGCGTATTTTAGAAAATATGAAGTCACTCAATCATTATCTAAAACTTCGTTTGGAAAAAGAATAAAAACAGTTCAATATCTGGACATGGGAACGTCGGAGGTCGATCCACTTCGAAATTTCTAGTGCCAAGTGCACATTGTTAGAGTATAATACAAAATCTGGTCTTTGTTTGCTACTTGTTGGCATAAAGAGTTGAAGCATTATATATCAGAAAATCGTTTCATGAGAGGTAACTTCGATTAAAAGGTGCATGGAAATGGTTGCAATTAAAGGATTCTTACCTTGTTGGTTTTATTTTTCCCCTTTTTTTCTCTCCTCTATGTAAGTACCCGATATCCGGTTCTGATTATACACAGTGACTATTATATATATATCTTGAAATGCTCCTTTAGTACCCGATATCCGGTTCTGATTATACACAGTGACTATTATATATATATCTTGAAATGCTCCTTTAGAATGAGCTGATTTGACACAAGATTAAGTTTGATTTTTTAGTCGTTGCAAAGAAAAAATTCCAAAAGTTAAAGGTATAAGATGTGGTATGATTGCCAATAAGACAACTCTCCATGCAAGTCACAATTTGAAAAAGTAAACCATTATAGGTCAAAGTACGGTCTTGAACACGGAGCTTTGAACAACGAACAACAAGATATAAAGGGCCCGAAATGACTAGTGTAAACCATTCAAAGGGGGAAAACAACGGTCTTATCTATATTATGTATGATTTACTTCAGGATTTTGAGGATGGCGTTAGTTTGATATCAGCTAGGATATTACTGTTTCATTTCTATCTAATACGAACCACGGTTGAAAGTTACTGTAGTTCATACAGATATAGCATTTGTAGAAATTAAAGCAATATGGAAACGACTTGATAATGTGGGAAAAAAAATGTTAAGCTGATAGTTAAGCTCATTTTATAAATCCATTTTAGTTAACTCCCAAGAACCGTTTACACTACGGTAACCTAGTGTAATTATTGTCCTTCCTCCTGATTTTAATGTACTGATATTCTACCATTTCAGTGTGCTTTTTTGTTTGCTGTTGTTGGTGGTTTTGTTGCTTAGTTTTTTAGGGGGTGTACTTCCACAAAACTTTGTGCTTTTCTCCTGTTCAGTTAAAATTTTATTAGCATTTATTTTATCTTTGGTATTCCTGATTGCCATATATTATTCTCATGGTCGTTATGGAAGCTGTCTATACTCATGGTAGATGTTGTATAGTAAATATTTTATAAGAAGGTTTCGTAAAATTTTCTTGAGAGTAACACACCAGCTTCATTGGAACATCTTATACTGTGGTCTCAAAAAAACAATCTCAAAAGTTTTATTATACCAGCACATTCCCTCAAAAGCAACAAATTTATGTAAAAAAAATTAAAGGTATATAAAGATACCCTGGACAAACATTTACACCAGACGCGAGTTCATCTTCAAAAGCCTCATCGCTGACGCTCGAATAAAAATAATAAAGCCAAATAAAGTACGACATTGAAAGGCATCGAGTGCCCAAAATTTCGAAACAGAGGGTTTGTCGAATATATTTAAGGTAATCTATTACTCGGGTAGAAAATTCTTAGCATTTCGAAAATGTCAAGTTACATGATAAAAAGACAGACACTCAAAAAAATTAATAAATAGAGAAACAGATATAGAGGTCAGTATACTCTAAGTCATGATGACCCTGCTTAAAAGTCTCATGTCAAGCTCTTACTGCCGTGTCCTGAAAATAGATAAAAAATGGGAAAATTCAAATTCGCGAGTGAAATGATATTTACGCATGCACTGGGTTTCTTTCCAAAGAAAAAGTAAATAGAAAACATACACACTGATACTCTGGATAAGAATACGTATTTGCGTCATCAAATGTATTAATCTTGGCTCAAATCTAATTTTAATGGTTGAAATCGGATGTCAAACTATCTATCTTAAGTGTTTTAACTCCGGATTCATTATCCTCAAATCCGGAAATAGCATTACCGATCAAAAATCCATCTGTCCTGCATGTTGATAACACTAGCAAATGATATGAAATACGAAACATACGGGATTTCATATGCAGGTTAAAATTACACTTTAATTAATAAGTGAAACAGTTCGATTTTTTTTTTAAATTTGTACATTTAAAAAAAAACTACAGTTTTCACGCTAGCTTTGGTTGGACACAAGAGACAGATTTGAATGTAAGCTCCCTACTAATCTAGGAATAATTAAAAGTATCGTATTTCCCATATTTAGTCATTTTACTTGACCTAAAATTATGAAGATTTATACAAGAAACAAGTTTGATAAATTACGGTCTATATACTTTATTTCGCAATCTTTAACCTTGAAAACCAAACTCCAACTGTGAATAAATCTTATGTTTTAACCAATACTAAGCTTAAACCAAATTTAAAATTTAAGCCTTATTAGGCTACATTACAGTATGCAACAATAGTGTGCCTCGGGAAAATATAGTAATGATGCCTTGTGTACACTGTCCTCTGAGTCAACCTTTTGAACTATAATTACTTTTATAAATTCTGACTTGGATGGAGAGTTGTCTCATTGGCACTCATACCACATCTTCCTATGTCTATAGAAGTATAATAAAAAAACGGCCTATATTGTTGACTGTCCTTTAATTGCAAAAATGATAGACCAACTTGTCTAAATATTTTTTCGTGCACTTGTTTCTGTGAAAATAATATATAGTGTAATATATATTTTTACTAAGATTTTATGTTAAGACATGTCGAAATTCTATTTTTATTTAAAGAGTCTACTTTTCTAAAGATTTAATGAAAGACCAAGTTTTATTTATGTTCTATACAATGTAAATTTACAGGTTATGATGATATGAAGAGAGGCGAAAGATACAAAAGGATATTTTAACTCAGAAGTCGATAATAAACTCACAACGCCGTGGTTAAAAAAGGGAAACACAAAAAGACAAACAATAATACAAACACAAAATAGAAAACTGAAGATTGAGCAACACGAACCCCACCAAAAACTAGGGGGTGATCTCAGGATATTCCATAACGATCAACCTGGAGGAGATCTCAGGATATTCCATAACGGTCAATCAACTTAGACCTCAAGAATCTGATGCGATAAAGAAACTATCACCAGATGTCACTGTTGTTTTTTTTTCAATCTTATTTCATGTAAAATTATATCAAAATCATGACCTACTCAGAACTCAGACACAACTGGCATTACTTTCAGGATGAAATTGAAGTATATTCTTTTGAATGTGAATCCGTAGCTTCGGTAAACTCGTTGCCTTGACTTACGTGGAATGAACTATTCAGGAGTGTAACGAATTCTTATGATGTTTTAGATAAATTGCTTGCTTTTGATGGTCATTATATTTCGCTTAACAGTTTTTACGATGCGACTCTTAAGATACACTTCTACACATCATATCAAACAAATATTTCCTTTGTTTCTTGACGTATCTTCGTCTAAACAAAATCGAAACGAAAAGAAAAAAAAGTTTTTGTTAGGAGGCAGAGAACATATGGTCATTTTTTCGAAATTCTGAATTGTTCTATGAGAAGTTGGCGATAATGACGACACATTTATGCTTAACGTCAGTGGCATCTATTACACACGCAAATGTACATGTAGATGATAACATATTAGTATAAACCTTGTTTTGAACTATAATACCGGATATACTGAGCCGGATTTTTTACGTTCTAGTTAATAAGGTAACAATCCCCGTAAATACATGTCACCGTACCCGGACAAGTTCTTATGTTTGCGAGTCTCGCTCTATTATAGAATGTCATACACGATAAAAAAATATTTCATTTAAGATACCTGACTTTAAGATATTAACCTTAATAGATGTTATGTATTATCATCAAATAAAACATACATGTATATTTAAATACCATACACAAATGCGACCACTTCCATTTTTGACAACAACGAAAAACTTTAAAATGATCACAAACGGTAACATTGTGAAGAATTCAGTACTATTGTATGAATTTATGATGCTATATAACTTGATGATTGTGCATTGTATTGTCTAAATCAGACAATATTAATGAACCAGAAGTCTTCTTTCCAATAAATAGCTAAAAAATAGTATTTTAACTTAAAAATGCTAAATTTTGGAGCCAAAAAAGGGTCTGACCGGGCCTTCTCCTGCATCAATAAATTAGCATATAATATGTTTGAAATCATTTAGTCCATTTTTCTTGAAAAGTTTCATTTTTTTTCGACTTTATTTCAAAATCTTGGTTGAAAAATAAAGAATATAGTATATGAAGAAAAAAATATGTGCGCCACTGTAAATTTGTTTTAAATAGTCATAAACTTGCCAAATTATGCAAATAATGTTTCAATGAAATTCACATTCATTTATGATGTCACACATGCATCACTAATGATGCAATGGATTTAACTATCTTTTTGGTCTCCAAATGCATCATCTCCGTAAAAATTGAGTTTGATAGCTCCCGACAGGAATTTGTTAATAGATTTGAATGCGATATCAACTCTGGGGCGTTGATATCTTGAAGGTGTAATACAACCATTGGTTTTCTCCTATTAGTCTTTGTTAAATTTGCACTTTTCAAAAAAATGTACAGAATTTATCTTGGTTTCAATAAGACATACTTAGCAGGAGTAAAGTTATATTTTGTCCAGTCCTACAGACAAAATTTCCCATAACATTTTATTACATATAAGTAAATAACCATCACTGGAAGGTAACCAATCAAATTGTTATCTCTTTTCTACCTGTGTACAAGCTTTAGTAACCATGTAATCTCAGATTTCCAAAATATTCTATAGACACACCAAATATAGAAATAATGGTGCTCAGAAACAGCCGAAATATATATTTATGACACAGCAATTTTTTACTGCAATGAAATGTAGGATTTATTTCCTACTGCAGTTAAATTCAAGGGACTATTTTTTCCACACTCTCCGTATGCAACCGGATGTGACGTTCTATAATTTGGTGGTATTACACCTAGTATTGAAGATGTAGCGGTGTCGAAGAGTTTCAAGAATTTTTTTGAATTTTCAAACTTTGCCTCTGGTTGTTTATGATACCAATCTGAATCTTATCCGTTACTCCTTTATAATCCACTGTATTTAGTACCTGTTTATAAATATTGGCTACCGTGTTCTTAGTCTTTTAATCTGTTTCCAGCAATGTTTCTTCCGTTTGGAAAATCTCTACGCTGATTGCGTCCGCTAGTTTATTCAAAGTATTTGTCACTGATGCTATGCTCCTTACTCTAAACGATTTCAGTCGGCTAATACCCCAGTCCCACTAGGCCACGATCGCACTACGATCTGTGAAAATAATGCAAATTTTGATGATCGTACTGCGATCGTGTAGATCGCAGTAAGGTCGTATCACGGTCGTGGTGAGGTCTTCAAGATCGTGAAGAGCGTGGCCAACTTTGAACATGTTCAAAACAATCGTGGTGCGGTCGTGGCGAAATCTGGTCGTAGTAGAAGCGTCATGAGAGCTCACTAAGATCGTAGTAAGATCGCAAAGGTCGCTGTACAATCGTAGCGAGAGCGTAGCGAAAGCGTGTTTCTATTCGGAGATACTGCGCTACGATCGCACAGCGACGTTATCACGACCTCACTACGACCATCACGTTCTCACTGCGACCAAACTACGCTTCCACTACGACTATACCACGCTGTTCACGACCATTGTACGATTCTAGCACGCCCTTGCCGTCCTCATCACGCTCTTCTTACGACCTGACTACGTTCACACTACGACCATCATTCTCATTGTCATTTTCACATAAAATTTATAAAAAAGCTCCCTATATTTTGTTTGTTTGAATGTAATTATCCATTTGCTTTAACGGCTCAACCATGCTTCTCGTTTTTATATAGATTAGACCGTTGGTTTTCCCGTTGAAATGGTTTAACACTAGTAATATGTTGGGTCCTTTATAACGTGCTGGTTGATGTGAGCCAAGGCTCCGTGTTGAAGGCCGTACCTTGTCCTATTATAGTTTACTTTTATAAATTGTTTCTTGGATGGAGAGTTGTCTCATTGGCACTCATACCACATCTTCCTATATATATATTGATACATCTATGTCATCTCTGCTATCGTCATTGAGCTTTATGGACCAGCAATAGGTTGTAATTTAGGTTGTATTGGTCGGTCCGACATCTCTGCTAGATCAGGATTCGTTACTTTGCTCCCTCTGCCTCTACATCAACTCCTACCACCATGCCCACGTGTTCTGGTAGATTTTGGTGGCATGACTGTATGTTTCCGAGAAATCTACGATTTAATCAGAAATAGAAGGAATTAAACTGTATTGATATGGAACATGATGATGACGTTATTGCTGAGAACGTAGTAAGATCGCGCTATGAACGTAGTATAATCGTGGTAAGAACGTGTTATAATCGCAGTAAGATCGTGTTGCAATCGGATAACTCGTGGTATGGTCGTAGTGAGAACGTGAAGAGCGTAGAAAGATCTTGATAAGCGTAGTGAGGTCGCAGAATAAGCGCGGTGAAGCCCCAGTCCCACTAGACCACGATCGCACCACGCTCACCGCAATCTAAAATAAATTTAGATCGTGGTGAGGTCGCGGTATGAGCGGCATGAAAATGTTAATTTTAGTTGCTTTCACGATGCTACCACGTCCTAATTACGCTTCTACAACGATCCCGCTGCGATTAAACCACGTTCTCATCGCGCTTATTATGCGACCTCACTACGCTTATAAAGATCTTTCTACGCTCTTCACGTTCTCACTACGACAATACCACGAGTTATCCGATTGTAACACGATCTTACTGCAATTATAGCACGTTCTTACCACGATTATACTACGTTCATACCGCGATCTTACTACTTTCTCAGCAATATCGTGTTTCATATCAATATAGTTCCATTCCTTCTATTTCTGATTAAAACGGAAATTTCTCGGAAACAATACAGTCATGCCACCAAAATCTACTAAAACACGTGGGCGTGGTGGTAGGGGTTGGTGTAGAGGCAGAGGGAGCAAAGTATGAACGCCATACTAAACTCCAAATAGTACACAAGAAACTAAAATTAAAAATAGTACAAGACTAACAAAGGCCAGAGGCTCCTGACTTGGGACAGGCGCAAAAATAGTGGGGTTAAACATGTTTGTGAGATCTCAACCCTCCCCCTATACCTCTAGCCAATGAAGAAAAGTAAACGCATAACAATACGCACATTAAAATTCAGTTAAAGAGAAATCCGAGTCTGATGTCAGAAGATGTGACTAAAGAAAATAAACAAAATGACAGTAATACATAAATAACAACAGACTACTAGCAGTTAACTGACATGCCAGCTCCAGACTTCAATTAAACTGATACTATACATATAAGTAGTGTAATACTTGTCATCAAGAGATGTCGGAACGACCAATCAAACCTAAATTACAACCTATTGCTGGTCCATAAAGCTCAAATGACGATATTTTAGTGAACGATAGCAGAGATGACACAGATGTGTCAATATATATAGGAAGATGTGGTTTGAGTTCCAATGAGACAACTCTCCATCAACGTAAAAATCTATAAAAGTAAACCATTATATGCCAAGGTACGGCCATCAATACGAAGCCTTGGCTCACACCGAACAGCACGCTATAAAGGGCCCAAAAAATACTAATGTTAAACCATTTAAACGGGAAAAACCAACGGTCTAATCTATATAAAAACGAAAAGCATGGTTGAGCCGTTAGAGTAAATGGATAAAATAAATACATTCAGACAAAAAAAATCTAGGGAGTTTTTTTATATAATTATTTAATGTGAAAATGACATTAAAAATGATGGTCGTAGTGTGAACGTTGTAAGGTCGTGAGAAGAGCGTGATGAGGACGACAAGGGCGTGCTAGAATCGTACTATGGTCGTGATCAGCGTGGTAAAGTCGTAGTGGAAGCGTAGTTGGTTGCGTTGAGAACGTGATGGTCGTAGTAAGGTCGTGATAACATCGCTGTGAGATCGTAGCGCAATCTCTCCGAATAGAATCACGCTTTCGCTACGCTCTCGCTACGATTGTACAGCGACCTTTGCGATCTTACTACGATCTTAGTGCGCTCTCACTACGCTTCTTCTACGACCTAATTTCGCCACGACCGCACCACGATTGTTTTGAACATGTTCAAAGTTGGCCACGTTCTTCACGATTTTGAAGACCTCACCACGACCGTGGTACGACCTTACTGCGACCACGATCATCAAAATTTGCATTATTTTCACAGATCGTAGTGCGATCGTGGCCTAGTGGGACTGGGGTATTAATGTCCATTTTCTCTATCAGTCACGGCACTTTTGCTAAGTTTTGAGTTGTGTAGCTCACGTTGTAATGAAGTTATATTTGTTCTAAAGAAAATAATTCTAAACGGTGCAATAATCAATTCAAACATCAACATATCATAGATAAAAGATTCCACACGCTATTACCATAGTGACAGCGGCACATATAGTAACACTTTACGTTCATGCTATCATTAGACTGGTACCGGCTGCTTTAGAAATTCTTGACAATATTTGTCTATTCCGAAGGCATACTGGATATTTTACGTAGTGAACCAACCTATGCTATCCTCAATATTGATTTAGAGAAAGCCATTTGATATTATCTATATCTTTATAAGATAAAATACAAAACCTAAAATCCTTTGTATGAAAATTTAAAAGTGTCAATGTGATTGCAACACATATATGTCATTATGTCATTTGAAGGACATCCAATGATACGAAGAATGTCAACACTATGTAAATGGTGGGAAAAACAACAATGTCAGTACAATTAGTATTTACCTATATAAGTTATAGCAATTTAAGCACGTGATAATATTGTCTGCCTTTGTGTGGGAGTTTATATTTTTTGTTGTTCTAAATTATAATTCAAAGACTGACATTTCATTGTAATAAAAAAAATAATATGTTAATGTCGTTAATGTTCAATTTATTATGGCACCCTCAACGGATTGACGTATTGTTATTCTACGTTTATTTTTTTCCTTATTTTTAATCTTCTTACACACATTTTGTCCAAGCAAGTTCTCGGAATTGAATGGACCAATGTTGAGGGAACTATGCTATAATGTTGACCAGCATGTGAAGTTGTGACCTGACTTTGGATTATACAAGATGGAAACTAAAAAAAAATTCACCAACATTTGTATTATCACAGTTGGGGAAAAGCTAACAAATGAAAGGACACCGTAAAAATATTTTTTCTACTCGAGTATTAACTTAAACATCTCCTCGATTGAAACAGTTTTATGAAATTGCGTTATCAAGGTTTAATCGGGGTCGATTCACGTTTCTTAAACTTCTTAAAAACACATTTAATGAAATAAAACTGTTAAACCTCTTCTTTAGAAATAATAGATGAAATTAATACTTGTTTGTTTTGAAAACGTACATTGAATTGTATGTAACAAGATTTTGATAGATGAGCATTGCATGTAAAAATGTATGTTTTAACCAAATAAAATTTGGTATCAAAAACAAGAAATCAGTAATTTATAATATCAGATTAGTGCATGGCATTTATTCATATAGCATGTATTATCAGCCCTAGGTTCAATATCAGCACAAGAGCCGCATGGCTCGAAGGCTGATATTGACCGAAGGCTGATAATACATGCATATGAAAAAAGACGTGCTATGATCTTTTTATCATATGCTTCATTAACAGATTACTATATAAATAGTAATATAAAAAAGAGGTTCAAAGAGTGACAAAGTTATTGACGTCGCACCCCAAAGTAGTACACCCAAAATAAAATATTTCTATCAAATTCCCAAACAGGAAAGAAAACAACCGTATGATCTATTCTTATAAGTTCGATGAAATACTGTTTGGAGAAGTCATTATTTTAAAGTTACTTTCTAAAATATGTGGTATTTTTTTTTAATGCGTTTATTTTATCATTAAATTTTGTATGTTCATTTGTTTGTTTGTTTGTTTGTTTGTTTTTATTGAATTTTACAAACTATACTTTCCCGTATCGAAATATTTGTTTTGTACTCTACTTTTAATGTTTTTCACTGAAAAGTACCGTTGTCGTGTATTTTCTTGAATTTGCCGAGTATCACCGGAATGCAATGCGATAACGCTACGGAAGACATGTGATAATATTTAAGCATGTAATAATTATTTCATATCAGCCCGCTAAGCACCAATTCGAAAAATATGGAATTTACGTTAATTCACGGTATGCTATTATCATACGGTAAAAATCATATGTTATTTAGTCTAAGCATATGATAAATGAAAATATCAATTTAAAGAGTTTGTGCGTTCAAAGCACCTTTCCGGGTTCGCTATCCAGCAAGAACGCGTATTTCTACACATTTGAGGTCAGGGATTTGTAAAGCGTAGAAACGTTATGTGCTATATAACAAACAAAAAATACATAACAAACAAAACTTATCCAAGGTCAGCTGTTTCTTGAGAGTGGAAACCTTAGTTTCTTAAATATTTCAAAATGCGGCAACTTATTTACTGCATGCATCAGGAACGCTCAAACCCGAATAAAAAATATCTCCATTAAATGTATATTGGCTACATTAAGTCAGCAGAAGGTCAATTAATGAGTCAGTTATTTTGAATAGAATAGCACAGCAGGTGCAAAATTAAAAAAAAAACCATCTATGATGTAACGTTTATTTGAAGAAAAAAACACTGATCGAGTCAGAAATATGACAAATACGCTGACGTACGACCGGTTGTAGACTTGTGAGTGATATCCAACATTTGGAAAAGTCAAATGTGACATTTATGCATGTCAAAAAGCATTCTGTATTCTGTAAGGTTTTATTTTTTTTTTTTTTTTTTTTTTTTTTTTTTTTTTTTGTGTGTGTGTGTGTGTGTGTGTTAGACACTTTTTAATTTAATTTTTAATTGTATATTTGACGTTTTACTATCTCAATCTCTTATGTAATGGTCTTTTCATAACAAAGGTTCCAAAAATTGCTTGTTTATTTTGTCTCACACTTCTTATCACTAACATTTGGGAAATAGCTAACAAGAAAGGACTTTGGAAAAATATTTGTTCTACTCGACTATCTACAAAAACATTTCATTGGTTGTAACAGTTTTATTTAATTGCGTTCTGAAGGTTTTATTAGGCTTGATTCACGTTTATTAAACTTATTGAAAACACATTTAATAAAATAAAACTGTTAAACCACTTCTTTAGAAACAATAGATTAAATTAAAACTGGTTTGTATTGATAACGTACAATGAAGTTTATGTAACGAAATTTTGAAAAATGAGTATTGCATGTAAAAGAGGGACGACAGATACCAGAGGGACAGTCAAACTCATAATTCGAAAATAAACTGACAACGCTATGGCTAAAATGAAAAAGACAAACAGACAAACAAAAGTACACATGACACAACATAGAAAACTAAAGAATAAGCAACACGACCCCACCAAAAACTAGGGGTGATCTCAGGTTCTCCGGAAGGGTACTGATGTTATAACAAATCCGGTAAATAGTCTTATTCGATATGTCATATTCATGAAAGGGAAGGGTATTGTAGTTGCGACGTAAGGAACATATCTGATAGTTATTCCATAACGGTCAACCAACTCGTGATGGCGTCCGTAAAATAGGGGTGACAGATACAAGAGGGACAGTCAAAATCAAATGCACAATCTTTTTATAACTCATGGCAATGTATATTTTTAATCAAATAAAATTTGGTATCAATACAATCAAAACTTATCCAAGCTCAACTTTTCCTTAAGAGTGGCAACCTTAGTTTCTTAATTATTTCAAAATATGTCAACGAAGACTTTATACTAACATTTAAAAAAAAAACGTTCACAGCTGCATGCATCTAAAACGCTCAAATTCGGTAATAAAATATTACCATTAATAACAGCAGAAGGTTAATTTATGAGTCGGTTATTTTTAATAGAATAGCACAGCAAGTGCAAAACTAAAAAAAGAAGCTCTGACGTACTGCTTATTAAAAACAACAAAGAGCCGAAAATATGACAAATACTCTGACGTACGGCCGTTTGTACTGACGTATGTGATACCCATCATTTGGAAAAGAAAATTGCTGGAGTGGAAACTGCAAGCTAAAGTCGAATGCTACATTGAACCTATTTGATTCCGACTAAGCTTTAAATTACTTTTGCAATCTTTTGTTTAAGTAAACAACCTACATGATTGTTGTTTTAAAATCCGAACAAGTGCAATCAAAAGCACAATAAAGTTCGCAAGAAAAACGGATTCGTAAGCCCTTTCTGTCAAGATTAAACGTAAGCAATGCGTGAAATATTGTATAACTAAAAATGACAAAAATCTTTCATAAAATTCGTGTCGCTTTCTTCTCGGAAAAATGAAGTGTATTATATATTCTAAGTACAAAATTGCCAAAATGCATAGGTTAAACAAGATAGGCGTATGGTAATAAAAGGATGTTCAAATTCATACTTAACAGTTCACAAAACACAACATCAAAAGCTTAAGAATGGGAACCTGACTAATGACTGAATATGTGTAATTCAGCACGAATAGTAAGAATCATATTTCTTGGTTTGTTGTTTTTT
Organism: Mytilus galloprovincialis; assembly: GCF_965363235.1. Taxonomy (NCBI): domain Eukaryota; kingdom Metazoa; phylum Mollusca; class Bivalvia; order Mytilida; family Mytilidae; genus Mytilus; species Mytilus galloprovincialis. The sequence goes on from NC_134847.1 coordinate 53,724,078, forward strand.
TTCTAACAAATATGGTATTCAGAACTCTTTTGTAGGGAAATAAGCCTTGATTTTTTATCATCATGTTTTCTCGCGAATGTCTTGCGCGAATAAAATAATACGATAGCCAATGGTACAACTCTCCACAGGAGACCAAATATTACAGAAATTTACATTTTTAGGTCCCCGTTCGGTCTTCAACAATGAGAAAACCCCTTTTCCCCAATGATACTTATTGATGCTAATTAAATATAGTCTTATTACACACTTTGGCACAGACATCAATCAATGGCATAACGAGATAATTATTTTAAAGTCATAAGAAACCTCAAATTAAAAAAAAATAATGCATATGTTTTTTTTTATAACTCAATGGATAGTTTTCATTATAAAACTTATGTACATATACTTTTTTATGAAGAAAATTCTTTAATTTATTCATATTTCGAAGAAGTTTACTTTATTTTAATTGCAATTCCCCCGACATATTTTCCGTATGCAAAGTAACCTCAGTGTGACCCATCTCGTAAAAACCCCCTGATCGCAATACGCATGGATGTCCTTAAAATAAACTATTATCTGAATTTACATGTTAAATCCGTGCTCAATTTCCATGCTTTTTGTTGATTTTTAGTCGATTGTTGACAAACAGGTGACAATCGTTAAACTTCGACTTCAAAACACGAACTTTAATTACCTGCCATATTTTCAGAACAACACTGACCGATTGAAAAAAAAATGACGATTATACCAAATTTACACAAAAAAAATGATAAATTCGTGCACAGAAGACTAAGTTTATGACGTTTGTATGCATTGGTTCAACAATTGGAAGAACATTATTTTTCATCAGTCACTCGTTTCTTAAGACTTTAATGTCTGTATTGTTCGTTGCAGAACTTTGGCATTCAGGACAGCTAAGGAAGACCAATAACATATTTTGTTTTCATATTGAAAACTTATTGCAAAAAGCTAAATGGATGTGCACTGATTGATAATCTGGGAGAACAATATTTCTTTATTAGGTTTATTGAGTTGAACAAGATTTCAGTAACTGCGAATACTGTTGTTTCGTTGCTTTGTTTCTTTTGTTTTCATTTTAGTTGTTTTAGTAAATGTATCTCGTAACAATCTTGTGATTTCAATACCATGCTCCTGATTTTTAATGTTTCTTCTTATGTTGTGTTCTTACACTACTGTCCCAGGATTGAGAATAGGTTGATCGCTCATGTATATAGATATAACATATTACAGAAATTAAGAACCATAGGTCACCGTACGGCCTTCCACAATGAGCAAAGACCTTTTTCCTCAATGATACTTATTAACATTAATTAAATATAGGCATATAACACACTTAGACATAAACATCGATAATGAGCGTTATTGGTCACACTTATAATCTAATAATGGCATAAAAAGAGAATTATTAAATCAGAAAGATTTTATTGTTTGTTGCAGAACTTTGGCATTCAGGCCAGTTGTTAACGATCAATAACATATTTTTTCAGATTGAAAACTGTCGCTTTTTTTTTAACCAAAAATGCTGTTGTAAATATTTTGAAGTGTTATTGACATTGAATAAAACTTATACTTGAAAACTGTCAGTGTATTTGTGCGTTTGATTTTTTGAGCTTTCGATTTTGACATTTGCTAACGGATTTTAATTATGAATTTTCCCCTGAGCTCTGTATTTTTGTTATTTTACTTTTTATGAAACATAACAGTTGTAACACCAAAACTATTCAAAATATTGAAATGTAGCTGTAGCATGATTACTTAAGTTACTTGCAAACCAGATTGATTGTTAATAATGAATTGAGAGAGCATTAGTGAGAAATAAAAAAAATACAAGACACAGAAGAAATCTACAGCATACACCTAAGGGCCGAAATAAAAGCACCGTCAACATCTCCGGTCGGGCAAAGGTTAGCTGGGGATTTCTTTACTAATGTGTCTGTTTGGTTTCATTTTAAATTTTAAAACATCATAACTGATTGATCAGTTTGTGTTTAACGCAATTTGCAGCAAGGCAGTCAATTTTTATTGGTGGAGGGATCCTCCCGACGAGAACCACCGCAAAACCGTTGGATAACTGACAATTCTTGTTTATTGAGATAAGAGTCAGGTACAACAGTCATGTGCAGAATTCGAACTCAAAACATCAGTGACACAGTGGTTTGACTACATAGACTACTTTGGCTTCCGAAGTTTACACGTGAATAGTATTGATGTTGGTAATTTTATCCAGTATATTAACGTTATCAACTATCGTTTGTTTTTTGTTCACTTCAGTATTTGTTCTGTTTCGTTGTTTTCCTCATAAAGTTGATGTGTTTCTCTCGGTTTTGGTTTGTGACTTGGTCGATTTGTGGCTTTCGAATAGCTGTAAACTACTGTTACCTTTATTTAGTGAACTAACATTAATTCATAGTTGCTTTGAAAATATTCAAAGAAAAATGAAGAACATTTAAATATAAAAAGGGTGTTGATTGAAAGGAAAGAAATCATGGATAATATAATATCAAAGAGTACCAGAATTTATCCAAAGTACTAAAGTGTTAAAATTCACAACGTTCTAAAAATTAGTCTTGTATCATCTTTTAGGTAAATAACTCATTGCGATTCAAATACTAAATATGATAAAAATCATTATTCAAATAACGACTTAGTAATTTTAATACAAATTATTGTATGTATAAAACAATCAATGGAAATCGTACTGTATTAGTCATCCGTGATGAAATCATTATCATTTACGGTTGCAAAGCTTACATCCAACCCTCAATCTATTTTATGTCAGTTTACATCAAAAATATAATCTTGCATTTTATAATCAAGTATATGTTCTATGGCTTTTTTTCAATATCACACACTAATTAAACAGTGTGTTGTAACAGACAGTTCATTTCATCATTTGAAAGACATTCTATGATATTAAAAATATATCAACTTGATATACATGATGACGAAAATATCACCATATGTATAGTTGGTGTTTACCTTAAACTAAGGTTACATTTATAAATTAGCACGTGCTAGTTTTGTCTACCTCGGTGTGGGGTTTTGTATTATTTATTGTTCTAAATCCTTACAAGACTGACATTTTAATGTTATACAATATCAATATGATTGCGTTGATGTTTAATTTATTTTGTTTTTAATTCATTTTTTGTTTTTGTGGTCATCAAGGATAGGCAAAGTATATAAATAAGAAATCATAAATTAAATTTCATTATTATTCCTCAATATCAACCAGACATGTCTTTCTTAACAAAGTGTAAGGAAACATTTAACTGTTTGAAGAATTTGTCTTCGGCATCTAAATACAAAGTAAATGATGAGGAAGAGTTGTTGTTTGCCTCCATTAATCAAGGCAACTTTAAAATGGCTAAAATATTGATCGACGGGAAAATGAATGTAAACTGGAGAGATTATTCTGATTCTACACCTTTGATAACGATATGCAGAACTACAACCAGAAATCAGGAGAACGATGACATTGTTGGCTTTGCCAAGTTTCTTTTAGATCGAGGAGCAGATCTTCATCTTACAGATATATATGGAAAATGTGCTTTTGATTATGCAGATGGAAACTCATTAAAACGAGTTATAGAATTGTTTAAAGAATACAACGAAGCATGAGTACTGTTTTTTGGTGAAAATAAACCAAATAGTTGGAACTGATATTCAAATATTCCACACAGATTTGAGGTGAAAGTATCAATATACCAACTCAAATCATCTAGGTTCTACATACCTGAGTTTCATGAAGGGCAACCACTCTGGAGAAAGGTTTTCTCAAGTAGACAATACAGGAAAAAAGGCAAAAAAACGTGGAAAATATATTCATATAGTATATGCTGAAATACTTTTTTTGTTATTCTAACAGTTTATGGTGGTTTTTTTAATTAATGCATATATGTTTTGTTATATATAAATAACTGAGAAATTACTTAAGTATCTTGGCTTTCAACTGCCTATTACAGCATTGCTATAAGTTGGTTTAGCTATTTCATGGCGGTCTGTTTTCATACACATTCACGAAAGAACATTGTAATGGGCATGTTCTCGTACTAAGAACAACAAGATTATAACTTTTGTAAAAAAACATGTACTTATTCCATTACTGTATACCTTACAACACAAGAATTTTCATTTACCTGTGTACATTATTTTATTTGGCTGCATATTGTCGAAGGTTATGGCTGTCTTTATGATGTCGTGTAACATCTCGTCTCTTATTGTATTGATTTTGTATTTACATTTTGTCTCAGATCAAATTCATTCGTTCAGTGGTTGTCCACTTATTTGTGTTAGTATGTCTTTTGATTGGGTTAAGCAATTTCGACTTTTATTTTAAAGTGCGTCTTTCTAAGTTGTATTGTTACATTATTGTTTGGGTAAGGATGAAGGTAGATACCTATTATAACGTTAACAATTGCTGCATTTGTTTGCATCTGAACCTGATGTTGAGTGGTTGTGGTTTGTTGATGTGGTTTATAAGTTTTTCTCGTTTTTTTTACATAAATAAAACGGTTGGTTTTCCTGTGCGAGTGGTTTTACACTGGTAATTTTTTGGGCTTTTATAGTTGCTGTTTGGTGTCAAAGACCGTATTTGGACCTTTAATGGTTTACTTTTATAAATTGTGACTTGGATAGAAAGTTGTCTCAATGGCACTCATACCACATCTTCTTAGTAAGGTCTTTCCTTTCACTTTAAGGAAAGACCCTACTCTATTTCTTCTTCTGATTATTATTATTATTTCCGCCAAACTTTAACGATTTTTCTCCAAAAAAATTACGCGACATGCTAAAATGATATTAGGTATCTAGTATCTAGTATCTTTGACCAAAAGCTATCTTACGGTGAGGGCACGACCCCGTAACATTTCCTTTATAGCGGTTATCTGCCCTAACACCGAAAACCTTGTTATCATTTTAACTCCGTAACCACAATAGGTAGATAAAAAAACTAAGGTTGGAATCTGTTCAGGGGCAGACCCTGGTTCAGCGTTACATTTGGATCGAAAAGATTCAACGACTCATTGGTAGGGTTAAGCTCCTTTGAAAATTAACTAATGTCGGTTGGCCTTTAAAACCCAGAAACCATAAGTTGTAACCACCTAGGATCTTCACCAATGATCATAAATTAACGTGGTTAAAGAGGCATTAGCTCACATATTTAAATTAAAGATCACATGAATACGGATTCAATGAGGTCTAATTTCAAGTGAATAATTCATCAGTGATGTTTTATTCACTTGAAACTAAAAAAATCATCAGCGATGTTTTATTCACTAAAAAGTGAATGTTTCTTAGCATATTTTGACAAAAATGAACCAAACTTGCTGTTAATAGTGAATAATTATTTCACTTTTTCACTTAATGATTGAAACCAATAAAATCATTTTTTTTCTTTCGTAGCTAACGCCCTGTTAGAAAACTTTATATAAAAACACTTTTTGAGCCCATTTCATTAAATATTAAATGAGTTTGAAGAGTCCTCCTGTCGATTTATTATTTTTTTCTTTCACTTTACTCTTTGGATGTTTATGTGAATTTGACTTCATAAACGCGAGACAAAAACGATTTTAATCTTATGCAACGGATATTTCTCGTTTGACGTCTGGTTTGTCTACAAGATAAATGTCACTGTATATATTATAAACGTGATAACAAATGCATTAAAAATGGTCTGAAAATAAATTCTTTGATCTTAAAATAAGTTCTATGAACTTAAAATACATGCTTTGGTCTTCGTATGAATAAAATGCATGTTCAAATTCATTTTTAACTCACTAAATATAAGGCGGACACAACAGAACAACAAGAACAATGAACCGCATCTTATGTTAGTATAATATGTTATTGTTGATGAAGGCAAAAATATAACGAAAACGTAATTGGATGAGATAAGTTACTTTTTGGACCTTTTGGATTATAGCTCTTCATCTTTTATATAAGCTTTGGATTTCAAATATTTTGGCCACGAGCATCACTGAAGAGACATGCATTGTCGAAATGCGCATCTGGTGCAGGAAAATTGGTACCGTTAATGTTATTAGTAATTTTAACTCCAATTTTGTCGAATCTTTAAATTCAAAGTATTGTAAATCCTGTAGATTCTTGAACTATCGACCTTATCTTTTGACAAATCGTAAATATTTATTGTTCAATATCGGATAACTGTTTGGTTAAATTAATGGAAAACATGTTTTCACAACTTATTTTGTGTTGCTCTTTTGTAAAAACAATGATATCAGCACTTACGTAAATAATAGGAAAAGAAGAAAAAGGGTCAACTATGGCTTTATACCTCTGCTTTATTTACATTTCTCTAGTGTTATTTTTAGCAATGACATTTATGTTGCTTCCAAATCAGACCTTAACGCTAGACACTATGTATATGATAAGTAATTTGTTCACTTTTAAATGTCAATTTCATTATTGTGTGAAATTGAAAATGACCCTGAATAGAGTGTTTACCATTTTGAACCTTAATCGGGTAGGTTAGTTGAGAGAAATGTTTAAGGTCAAATTCACATTATACAGCATAGAAATAACAACATAGACTCAGGTATACGAAAACATGTAAGACATCATTATCTTTTAAGCACTGTTTTGTGTACATGTGTACTTCAACAAGTCCATTTTAACCCTTATGTTTTTATTTATCAATAGTTTTGATCCATCTTTAAAAATATACTTATTACACACATAATCTACCAATCAGTGGAGCACATGAGTTCAATGCTATACAGAAAGCTCTCCCTGGTAGTTCTTATTGATGTATATTTGATTACTGAATTTACCTTTATAGATACATTTGCTGCACTGAACCAAAACTACAAATATGTTTTTTTTTTATTGAAATGAGGTTTAGTTCAAATAAAACATTCGAAACTGACATGTACATCATAAAATATTTCTATACACCAAATAAAGTTGACATATGACATATCTTATTAGAGAAAAAAGACCGAAACTCAAAAACTCGATTTTGACAACTGACCTATGAAAATGATTTCAAGGTCAGATGACACTTGCCAGTTGGACATATACATCATACAATCCTTCAATACACCACATATAGTAGCCCTATTGTATAGTGTATAAGGAAAATAGATCAAAACACAAAATTTAACTATAACCACTGAATCATGAAAACGAGGTCAAGGTCAGATGACACCTGCCAGTTGGAAATGTATAAATAATTGTATGTATAAAACAATGGCAATCGGTTGTATAAAAAGTAAAATCACAAAAATACTGAACACTTAGGAAAATTCAAAACGGAAAGTTTCTAATGAAATGGCAAAATCAAAACCCTAAACACATCAAACGAATGAATAACAACTGCCATATTCCTACTTGGAACAGCCATTTTCTGATGTAGTAAATGATTGATTGAACCTGGTTTTAATTATAGCTAGCTTAACCTCTCACTTGTATGACAGTCGCATGTATCAGTCATACGTGATAAAATCGATATCATTTCCGGTTGCAAAGGTTTTATCCAACCCTTGATCTGTTATATGTTATTTTACATAAAAAATAATAAAGCATTTTATAATCAAGTATACTTATGTTTTATGACTTTTTTGATATCACACACCATTTAAACAGTTTGTTGTAACAGATAGTTCATTACATCATTTGAAGGACGTTCTATGATATCAAGAATATCAACATGAAATACATGATGACGAAAACATTTCTATTTGTATAGTTGGTATTTACCTTAAACTAAGTTTATTGTAATAAATTAGCACGTGACAGTTTAGTCTACCTCGATGTGGGTTTTTGAACTGTTTATTGTTCTAAATCCTTAGAAGACTGACATTTCAATATAATACAAAATAAATATGAGTGTGTTGATGTGTAATTTATTTTGTATTTAATCCATTTTTTAGTTTTTGTGGTCATCAAGGATAGGCAAAGTATATAAATTAAAAATCATTACTTAAATTTCATTATTATTCCTCAATATCAAACAGACATGTTTTTCTTAACAAAGTGTAAGGAAAAATTTAACTGTTTAAAGAATTTGTCTTCGGCCTCTAAATACCAAATTGATGATGAGGAAGAGTTATTGTTTGCCTCTATTATTCAAGGCAACTTTAAAATGGCTGAAATATTGATCGACGGGAAAATGAATGTAAACTTGCGAAATTATTCTACACCTTTGATAACAATATGGAGAACAACAACCAGAAAGCAAGAAACCGATGACATTTTTGATTTTGTCAAGTTTCTTTTATATAGAGGAGCAGATCTTCAACTAACAGATATTCATGGAAACAGTGCTTTTAATAATGTAGATAGAAACTCATTAAAACGAGTAAAAGAACTGTGTAAAGAATACAATGAGGCATGAGTAATGGGTTTAAGTGAAAACAAACCAAATAGTTGGAACTCAGATATTCGAATATTCAACACAAATAACGGATGAAAGTGTCAATACATCAACTCAATTTATCTGGGTTTTACATACCAGAGGTTCATAAAGAGAAACCACTATGGAATAAGGAGATCAAATGCAGAGAGGAATAACCCCAGCTGTGTTTATCTAGTTAAGAATACATCAATCAAGAAAAATGGTAAAAATAAATACTTGTAGTATATGCTAAAGTACTGTTTTATTTATTCTAACGGTTAATGTTTTTTTTTAATTGCTGCATATATGTTTTGTTATATATCAATAAATTTAGAAATGACTTAGTATCTTTGGTTTCATCTGCCTATTACAGGGTTGATATCAGTGGGATTAGCTATTTAATGGCGATCTACATGTTCTCGTACTAAGAACACCAAAATTATTCAATTAAAATGTAAAAATATTTCCATATTTATTAAATGTATACTTTACAACGAAATTATTTTCAATAACCTGTGTACATTATTTTATTTGGCGTTATTTGGCCCAGGGTTATGGTTGTCTTTCTGATATCGTTTAAAATTTCACCCCTTATTTTATAAATTTTGTATTTACATTGCATCTTAGATCCAATTCATTCGCTCAGTGTATCTTCTCTTGTTTGTGTTGATATGCCTTTTGATTGAATTAAACCATTTCAATTGATATTTTATAGTGTGATTTTTTTTCTATGTTGGAAAGCAATAAGATTGTTTCAGGTAAACCCGCTGCATTTGTTTGCACCTGTCCTAAGTCAGGAACCTGATCTTCGGTGGTTGTTGTTTGTTGATTTGGTTCATATGTGTTTCCTTTTTTTTTACATAGATTAGACGGGTGGCTTTCCTGTTTGAGTGGTTTAACACTTGTCATTTTTGGGGCCCTTTATATCTTGCTGTTCTGTGTGAGTCACGACTCCATGTTGGAGACCGTACTTCGACCTATAATGGTTTACTTTTACAAATTGTGACTTGGATGGAGAGTTGTCTCATTGGCACTAATATGCCATCTTCTTAAATCTATATGTTGTCTTCATAAAGTAAAAAGGTTTAGAGAGTCATGTTTTCCTACACTTACACAAACAAGGCTCAGACGTATAAGTTGGCATACATACACGCAAGAAGGTTAAAATGGACATGATTTCGTTACTATACACAAAAGAAGGAGATTGACATTTGTAAGTGATGGAAGTACAAATAAAACAGATATTAAGGTTTGACGTCTGTTTGGTTAGCAGTTAAAATTTCAGTGTGCGTTAGTTATAACCATTATAAGTGTAAAATTTAGAAAGTCTTTTATCTTTTTGCTGACATCATTTATTTTTCTGAAAGCAACAACAATATAATTGCCAGTTAAAATAACATGTTTCCATTAAATAAAAGACATAGTTGTTCGCTATTAAGGAATATAAGTATAAAGTTCAAACGTAATGATCAATTACTTTTTGTTCTCTAGTATTGTTTCTTATGGTTCCACTAAAGTCAAAATATAGGACACTTCATAAACATATAAACTTTGCCTGTATTTTTCAAACTATATTGTATAAAGTCCTAAACTATGGGAACATGTGTTCATTTAAACATACTCTACATATACACACTGTGAAAATTGTAAATAAACTTGAAATTTTTATGTTGTAGTCAAACCGGTTTTGGGGGTGAACACTAAATTTTCCAAAAAATCTGGAGGTTTGCGAGATGACTTAATTTGTTTAAAATGGGTATGAATGAATACTGTAACATATAAACTATACAAAGTTTAGACATTACTGTAGTGTCCTATATTTTGATTTTAGTGGAACCTTGGTTGTTATCAAGGATTTGTATTCACTATACAAATCCTTGTTGTTATCAATAAAATCACCCGAAATTTTGTAACGAAATGTGCAAAGAATTGAAATAGTAGTTTGTGCTTATTTTCAAATAACATTTATTCCAACATAGTATGTGTATTCAACGAACTAAAGGTTCATGCAGTCTATGTCCCCTACGTCGTCTTTCACTTCAAAAGACTAAGATACGGTCAGATAGGTCGGTTATGTCGCGTAATCTCATTCTATTAAAAATCTCTATTAATATGACTTTAAACCTCAGCCTTATTAACATTTTTGTTTTTTTCACAATGACATTAATATTGCTTCCAAATCAGACCTTAAAGATAGACACTCTGTATAGAATTTATACTTTGTTCACTTTTCAATGTCAATTTCATTATTGTGTGAAATTGAAAATAATCCCGAATAGAGTGCTTCTCAATTTGAATCTTAATCGGGTACGTCAGTTGAGAGAAATGTTTAAAGTAAAATTTTTAATTTTACAGCATATAAATAAAAACATAAACTCAAGTATATACGAAAACATATACCTCTCCAAACAAAATCGTGTATGTGTCAGACAACATTATCTGTTGCACAGTTTTGTCGTGTATGTGTACCTCAACAATTCTTTTAACCCTCATGTATATTGTATCCATTGTTTATTACGGTAACAAAGCCTTTATCAAACCCCCAACCTGTTTTGCGTCATTTTACATCAAAAACATAAAAGGATATACTATTGTTATTATCATTATAAGTTACCGGTTTTTAATAACATGAGCAACAGCTGAAGCTGGATCTGCTCACCTTTCCGGAGCATATAAGATTATTCCAAACTTTAATGGAGTTTGTGTTGTTTAGTCTTTATGTTCTATATTGTGTTTTGTGCACTGTTGTTTGTCTGTTTGTCTTTTTTTTGATTGACATGGCGACTTATAATTTAAATGTCGCTCTGGTATCTTTCGGCTCTCTTTTATTTGATTGTTTTTTTTTCAATATCACACATCATTTAACCTGTGTGTTGTAAGAAATACGTCATTACACAATTTAAAGGACATTCTATGATATAAAGAAGAATATCAACATGATGATAATGATGACAAAACATTACTATATGTATAGTTGGTATTTACCTTAAACTAAGGTTATTGTAATAAATTAGCACGTGACAGTTTTGTCTACCTCGGCGTGGGGTTTTGTTCTGTTTATTGTTCAAAATCCTTACAAGACTGACATTTTAATGTAATATAAAATAAATATGATTGTGTTGATGTGTAATTTGTTTTGTATTTAATCTATGTTTTGTTTTTGTGGTCATCAAGGATAGGCAAAGTATATAAATAAGAAATCAAAAGTTAAGTTTCATTATTATTCTTCAATACCAACCAGACATGTCTTTCTTAACAAGGTGTAAGGAAACATTTAACTGTTTGAAGAATTTGTCTTCGGCATCTAAATACAAAGTCGATGATGAGGAGGAGTTGTTGTTTGCCTCCATTAATCAAGGCAACTTTAAAATGGCTAAAATATTGATCGACGGGAAAATGAATGTAAACTTGAGAGATTATTCTGATTCTACACCTTTGATAACGATATGCAGAACTACAACCAGAAATCAGGAGAACGATGACATTGTTGGCTTTGCCAAGTTTCTTTTAGATCGAGGAGCAGATCTTCATCTTACAGATATATATGGAAAATGTGCTTTTGATTATGCAGATGGAAACTCATTAAAACGAGTTATAGAATTGTTTAAAGAATACAACGAAGCATGAGTAGTTGGTTTAAGTGAAAATAAACCAAATAGTTGGAACTGATATTCCAATATTTAACACAGATTTGAGGTGAAAGTATCAATATATCAACTCAAATCATCTAGGTTCAACATACCTGATTTTCATAAAGGGCAACCACTCTGCCGAAAGTAGAAAATACAGGTAAAAAGGCAAAAAAACGTGGAAAATATATTCATGTAGTATATGCTGAAATACTTTTTTTTGTTATTCTATGTCAGTTGATGGCTTTTTTTTTAATTCATGCATATATGTTTTGTTATATATAAATAAATGTAGAAATTACTTAAGTATCTTTGCTTTCAACTGCCTTTTACAGCATTGCTATAAGTTGGTTTAGCTATTTCATGACGGTCTGTTTTCATACACATTCACGAAAGAACATTGTAATGGGCATGTTCTTGTACTAAGAACAACAAAATGATAAATTTTGTAAAAAAAAACATGTCCTTTTTCAATTACTGTATACCTTACAACCAAAAAATTTTCGTTTACCTGTGTACAATATTTTATTTGGCGGCATATTGTCCAAGGTTGTGGCTGTCTTTCTGATATCGTGGAACATCTCGTCCCTTATTGTATTGTTTTTGTATTTACATTTTGTCTCAGATCAAATTCATTCGTTCAGTGGTTGTCCACTTATTTGTGTTAGTATGTCTCTTGATTGAGTTAAGCAATTTCGACTGTTATTTTATAATGTGTCTTTTTAAGTTGTATTGTATATTATATTATAACGTTAACAATTGCTGCATGTTTTTGCATCTGAACCTGATGTTCAGTGGTTGTCGTTTGTTGATGTGGTTTATAAGTTTTTCTCGTTTTTTCTTTACATAAATAAAACGGTTGGTTTTCCTGTGCGAGTGGTTTTACACTGTTAATTTTTTGGGCTTTTATATTTGCTGTTTGGTGTCAAAGACCGTATTTGGACCTTTAATGGTTTACTTTGATAAATTGTGACTTGGATGGAAAATTTTCTCAATGGCACTCATACCACATCTTCTTAGTAAGGTCTTTCCTTTCACTTTAAGGAAAGACCTTACTGTATTTCTTCTGATTATTATGTCACCCGATCGACAATATCGGGTGACATATTGCTTTTCCTCCGTTTCTTTTTATTATTATGGCACCCTCAACGGAGTTGGGGTGACATATTGTTATTGTTCGTTTCTTTTTTTCTTATATTTATTCTTCCACCTTTTTTGTCCATGCTATTTCTCAGAATTGGCTTGAACAATATTGATAGAACTATACCATAATGAGGACCACTATACGAAATTGTGCAATCGGGATATGGCATAATCAAGATGGCTGCCGTTGCCATGGAAACTGATAAAATGTGAAAAAAAAATGCAAATTTTAAATCTTTTTTTGTAAGAGCCAACTTAATGAAACTTTATGTAAATGTTGGCAGTGGTGCCCTGAGGTACCATCAGTACTTACCTTCTAAATCTCTACAATTGCCATGGAAACTGGAGAAAAGTTTAACATTGAACCTATGGGAAAAAACATCAAACCAGCCTTTTCTAAAGGAATATAAGATCAAACTCAAAGAATCTTTATGAATATATAACATGGCATAAGTCGATGTTGAAACTGTTGTTGGAATTTTCGAAATGGACACCGTTACCTTGGAAACAGCAAAAATGTCCAAAAATCTCAAAATGCTCAAAACTTGATGAAACTCATTATAAATGACCAATGGCAAGTAAAGATAAGACTTTGGACTTCGGAATTTCCAAAATGGCCGCCGTTGCCATGGAAATCTACAAAAATTTCAAAAAATTTCAAAATGCTCCAAAATTGAGGAAACTTTACAACAATGTCTAAAATGGACATTTGTAAAAACGGTCTTTGACTTTGGAAATTTTCAAACTGGCTGCAGTTTAATGGCAATGTGGGAAGTAAAGATGAGACTTTTGACTTCAAAATTTTCAAAATGGCTGCCGTTGCCATGGAAACAGCAGAATTGTGAATTTTTTTAGAATGCTCTCAATGTACTGAAAATTTACAAAAAGATGTATTGCCATGCATATATGTGCATTCACTGTTAAACAATTTTGAAATGGCTGCCGCTTAGTGGCAATTGGGGGAAGGGTGACATCCGCTATTGCTTGCAATGGCAATTCTAGTTATGGCACCCTAAACGGAGTTTGGGTGACATGTTGTTATTCTACGTTCCTTTTTGTTTTTTTTTATTTTTATTATTATTTTTCTTCCACACATTTTTGTCCAGTCTGGAACTCTCATGGGAATGGACCCAAAAAGATGGAACTATACCATAATGTGAACCACCAAATGAAGATTTGCTTTTTGGGGTTGGCACTTTCAAGATGGCTGCCGTTACCATGGATACCTAACAAATGTGAAAAAATCCAGTTTTTTGTTTTGATGAACTATTTGGATACTATTTAACTCAGAATCATTATATTTTAATACAATGTAGGTGCCCACTATATACAGGTGTTGAATGATTTTGGCACTCATTGGAACTACTATGTTGCCATGGAAACTACTCCAAAAAATTCAAAAATATCAAAATGTTTCAAACTTAATGAAACTTCACAGTAACGATGAGCAACATTGAAAGATGTGGAATTTGGCGTTGGAATTTCCAAAATCGCTGTTGTTACCATGGAAACAATGCAAACAGGTCAAAACTTTGAATTTTCACAGAACATTCTAGAACATCAATGTTTAATTTATTCTAGAGACATTAAATGGTATATGATTGTATATGATTATGGAGGGGAAAAATTGCAGCGGGGGTTTGACTCTGGATTATTCAAAATGGCCGCCGTTACCATGGAAACAGCAAAAATACAAAAAACTTCAAAATGCTTCAAATTTATTATATCTTATAACAAATGTTGCTCAGCTAATGTAGACTTGACTTTTGAGTTTAGAATTTCCAAAATGGCCGCCGTTACCATGGCTACCGCTCACCTGGCAATAGGGGAAGGGTGCCATCCGCTATTGCTTGCAATCGCAAATCTAGTTATGGCACCCTCAACGGAGTTGGGGTGACGTATTGTTATTCTACGTTTCTTTTTTTTCTTATTATTATTTTTCTTGCAACAAATTTTGTCCAGGTGATTTCTCGAAATCCAATGGACCAATGTTGATGGAACTCTACTATAGTAAGAACCCCCAGGTGCAGAGTTGCAGGAAGCATGGAATGGTTCAAGATGGCTACCGTTTCCATGGAAACAGAACAAATGTGAAAAAATCCAGTTTTTTGTTTTGGTGAACTGTTTGGATATGCTTTATCTCAGAATCATTATATTTTAATACAATGTAGGTGCCCACTATATACAGGTGTTGGATGATTTTGGTGATCATTGGAACTACTATGTTGCCATGGAAACTACATCAAACATTTCGAAATTCTGAAAATGCTCCAAACTTCAGAAAACTTCACAGTAACGATGAGCAACATTGGAAGATGTGGAATTGGGCGTTGGAATTTCCAAAATATCTGTTGTTACCATGGAAACAATGCAAAAAGGTCAAAACTTTGAATTTTCACAGAACATTCCAGAACATCAATGTTAAATTTATTCTAGAGACATTAAATGGTATATTATTATGGAGGGCAAAAAATGCAGCACGGGTTTGACTTTGGAATATTCAAAATGGCCGCCGTTACCATGGAAACAGCAAAAATATGAAAAACTTCAAAATGCTTCAAATTTAAGGAAACTTATAACAAATGTTGCCTAGCTTATGTAGACTTGACTTTTGAGTTTGGAATTTTCTAAATGGCCGCCGCTCACCTGGCAATAGGGGAAGGGTGCCATCCGTTATTGCTAGCAATTACAAATCTAGTTCTTATTCTTCTCTTTCTGACCCCTTAAACTGTCCTACCATTTTTTGGAAGCAGTAGGGGATGGAAACTTTATATTTTTTCTGGGTATGGGTCTGCATCATAGGGGTTGCAGAACCCAATGTCCGTGATACCAGGGTGTCATCTTGGCATAATTAGGGGGGCTCAAAGATGGGTGGGGTCAATTTTTTTTTACATTTCTTAAATTTTCTACTGTATGTAGAGTAGATGGAATAATGATTACTTCTATGAATATTAAGAGACACATGTCTGCTTCAACATGGAACTTTTTTTATTTCAGTAGGGGGTCTCCTGGCATAATTTTAGGGGGGTGAATTTTCATGGAACATTCCAGAACATCAAAGTTAAATTTATTCTAGACACATTTAATGGTAAATGATGGTATATAATTATGGAGAGAACAATTTGCAGCAGCACTTTGTCTTTGGAATATTCAAAATGGCCGCCGTTACCATGGAAACAGCAAAAATATGAAAAACTTCAAAATGCTTCAAATTTAATGAAACTTATAACTAATGTTGACTATCTTGTGTACAATTGACTTTTGAGTTTTAAATTTTCAAAATGGCCGCCGTAACCATGGAAACAGCAAAAATATGAAAAAAATCAAAATGCTTCAAATTTAATGAAACTTATAACAAATGTTGCCTACTTGTGTAGACTTTAATTTTGAGTTTGAAATTTTCAAAATGGCCGCCGTTGCCATGGAAACAGCAAAAATGTCCAAAATAAATAAAATTCTTCATATTGAATTAAACTTTACACACACATTTTTTGGCATCAATGATACCGCAGAACAATGATGTGGGGTCCGTTTTGGTGACTTTTGTGTTAGCATCCTAACACAGGATTACTTGTTATGGCACCCTCAACGGAGTTGGGGTGACATATTGTTATTGCTCGTTTCTTTTTTTCTTATTATTATTATTATTATTTTTATTCTTCCACACTTTTTTGTCCATTCTATTTCTAAGAATTGGCTTGAACAATATTGATGGAACTATACCATAATGTAGACCACCACATTCTATAGTGCAGTGGGGTATGGCACCATCAAGATGGCTGCCGTTGCCATGGAAACGAAACAAATGTGAAAAAATCTAGTGTTTTGTTTTGGTGAACTGTTCGGATATGCTTGAACTCAGAAACATTATATTTTGATACAATGTAGGTGCCGGCCATATACAGGTGTTGGATGATTTTGGCACTCATTGGAACTACTATGTTGCCATGGAAACTACACCAAAAATTTCAAAAATATCAAAATGCTCCAAACTTCATGAAACTTCACAGTAACGATGAGCAACATTGGAAGATGTGGCATTTGGCGTTGGAATTTCCAAAATATCTGTTGTTAGCATGGAAACAATGCAAAAAGGTCAAAATTTTGAATTTTCACAGAACATTCCAGAACATCAATGTTAAATTTATTCTAGAGACATTAAATGGTATATGATTATGGAGGGCAAAAATTGCAACGGGGGTTTGACTTTGGAATATTCAAAATGGCCGCCGTTACCATGGGAACAGCAAAATTATGAAAAACTTTAAAATGCTTTAAATTTTATGAAACTTATATCAAATGTTGCCTAGCTAATGTAGACTTAACTTTTGAGTTTCGAATTTTCAAAATGGCCGCCGTTGCCATGGAAACAGCAAAAATTTTCTAAATGGCTGCCGCTGGCCAGGCAATGGGGAAAGGGTGCCATCCGCTATTGCTTGCAATGGCAAATCTAGTTATTATTATTATTCTTCCACCTAATTTTGTCCTGCAGCTTTTTTGGAGCTAATAGAACCAATCTTATTGATAGTTGAGTATAATGACGAACACAAAATTTCGGGTTGCAGTCGGTCTTAAGAACATAAAAAATGGCTGCCGTTACCATGGAAACGGAACAAATGTGAAAAAATCCAGTTTTTGGTTTTGGTGAATTATTTAAAGATGCTTTAACTCAGAATCGTTATAGTTTGATACAATGTAGATGCCGGCCATATACTAGTTTTGGATGATTTTGGCAATCATTGGAACTACTACGTTGCCATGGATACTACACCAAAAATTTCAAAAATATGGAAATGCTCCAAATCTAATAAAACTTCACAGTAACGATGAGCAACATTGGTAGATAAAGAATTTGGCGTTGGAATTTTGAAAATGTCTATTGTTACCATGGAAACAATGCAAAACAGGTCAAAATGGTCCAAAAACCTTAAACTTGCATTTACTTTCGTAAAATGGTTGGTCAAATTGATCGAAACTTTGATGGTATGGTCCCTCTCATGTACTAATGTGGTATATGCCATTAAATTCTGGGAATGGTCTCTGTTGCCATAGGAACCAATCAAAATGTCAAAAATTTCAAAAGTTTCAAAATCCTCCATAAATTGATGAAACTTAAGAGGACTGTTGACTGTCAAGTCTGCATGAGACTTTTGAAGTTGGAAATTCCAAAATGGCTACCGTTGCCATGGAAACTGGAAAAATGTCAAATATTTTCAAAATGCTCTAAAATTAATGAAACTTAATATTATTGTAAACTGGCATGTATAGATGAGACTTTTGACTTTGAAACATTCAAAATGGCTGCCGTTGCCATGGAAACAGCAAATATGTCATGTTTTTAAAAATGATCTAAATGTACTAAAAATTTACAGAAAAATGTATAGCCATGCAAATACGTGCATTCACTGTTAAAAGGTTATGAAATGGCTGCCGCTTAGTGGCAATGGGTGGGGGGAGGCTGACATCCGCTATTGCTTGCAATAGCAATTCTAGTTATTATTATTATTTCCGCCAAACTTTAACGACTTTTCTCAAAAAAATTACGTGACATGCTAAAATGATCTTAGGTATCTAGTATCTAGTATCTTTGACCAAAAGCTATCTTACGGAGAGGGAAAGACCCCGTAATGTTTCCTTTATAGCGGTTATCTGCCCTAACATCGAAAACCTTGTTATCATTTTAACTCCGTAATCACAATAGGTAGATAAAAAAAACTAAGGTTGGAATCTGTTCAGGGGCAGACCCTGGTTCATCGTTACATTTGGATCGAAAAGATTCAACGACTCATTGGTAGGGTTAAGCTCCTTTGAAAATTAACCAATGTCGGTTGGCCTTTAAAACTCAGAAACCATAAGTTGTAACCACCTGGGATCTTCACCAATGATCATAAATTTACGTGGTTAAAGAGGCATTAGCTCACATATTTAAATTAAAGATCACATGAATACGGATTCAATGAGGTCTAATTTCAAGTGAATAATTCATCAGTGATGTTTTATTCACTTGAAACTAAAAAAATCATCAGCGATGTTTTATTCACTAAAAAGTGAATGTTTCTTAGCATATTTTGACAAAATTGAACTAAACTTGCTGTTAATACTGAATAATTATTTCATTTTTTCACTTAATGATTGAAACTAATAATATCATTTTTTTTTCTTTCGTAGCTAACGCCCTGTTAGAAAACTTTACATAAAACACTTTTTGAGCCCATTTCATTAAATATTAAATGAGTTTGAAGAGTCCTCCTGTCGATTTATTATTTTTTTTTTCACTTAACTCTTTGGATGTTTTATGTGAATTTGACTTCATAAACGCGAGACAAAAACGATTTTAATCTTATGCAACGGATATTTCTCGTTTGGCGTCTGGTTTGTCTACAAGATAAATGTCACTGTACATATTTTAAACGTGATAAAAAATTCATTTGAAATGGTATGAAAATAAATTCTTTGATCTTATAATAAGTTCTATGATCTTAAAATATATGTTTTGGTCTTCGTATGAATAAAATGCATGTTCAAATTCATTTTTAACTCACCAAATATAAGGCGCACATAACAGAAGAACAAGAACAATGAACCGCATCTTATGTTAATATAATATGTTATTGTTGATGAACGCAAAAATGTAACGAAAACGTAATTGGATGAGATAAGATACTTTTTGGACCTTTTGGATTATAGCTCTTCATCTTTTATATAAGCCTTGGATTTCAAATATTTTGGCCACGAGCATCACTGAAGAGACATGTATTGTCGAAATGCGTATCTGGTGCAGGAAAATTGGTACCGTTAATGTTATTAGTAAATTTAACACCAATTTTGTCGAATCTTTAAATTCAAAGTATTGTAAATCCTGTAGATTCTTGAACTATCGACCTTATCTTTTGACAAATCGTAATTACTTATTCTTCAATGTCGGATAACTGTTTGGTTAAATTAATGGAAAACATGTTTTTACAACTTATTTTGTGTTGCTCTTTTGTAAAAACAATGATATCAGCACGTAAATAATAGGAAAAGTAGAAAAAGGGTCAACTATGGCTTTATACCTCTGCTTTATTAACATTTCTCTAGTGTTATTTTTAGCAATGACATTTATGTTGCTTCCAAATCAGACCTTAACGATAGACACTATGTATATGATTAGTAATTTGTTCACTTTTGAATGTCATTATTGTGTGAAATTGAAAATGACCCTGAATTTTGAACCTTAATCGGGTTGGTTAGTTGAGAGAAATGTTTAAGGTCAAATTCACATTATACAGCATAGAAATAACAACATAGACTTAGGTATACGAAAACATTGTAAGACATCATTATCTTTTAAGGGCATATCCAACAGTTTATTTTTGACGGTGAGAATTTTTTCCCTTGAAGATATTTCATTCTTCAATTGACAGAGAATCAAATTTTGCCAAAAAAAATATATGTCGTCGATATCGTTTTTGCAAAATATACTGCTGAAAATTGAACATTATTGCCATTTTGAGGAAAAAAATGTTTTTATTTAAAAAAAATAAATATGATTTTATAATCAAAATATACTTATAAAATGGGGCTCAAATTGAAGCCAAATAGTTCAAGATGGTAAGAAAAATCTAACTTTACCATTTAAAGCATTAGTTCTTACTCAAATACAGCCAAAAACGTTATGGTGGACCCAAACAACGGCAAGAAATGAACATTTGAAATGCACATTTTTTATTTTTTTAAATATTTCCAACGGTGTCGATTTGGCCAAAGTAAGATATGTTGTTCTTTGAAAAAAATGGAACGTCATAACGTTTTGAAAAATATTTGTCACCATACTCGTTTTTGAGAAAAATCGAGTAATATAATATTGTTTACTTGATCCCTCCCGTAAGCCTCACAAATTGCGCCAAAAATTAAGACGTTTTGGGACGTAACGTTATATTTCCCCGCTTATTTTTCAAAGGCAGTGCGACGGTGTGGCAGACAAATGTATTTATACACTGTGACTTTGTTGGATAGTTGTCTCGATAGCACTCATATCGCATCTTCTTATTTATAATGGACCAGTATATGGACGAGATAACAATTCAGTTAGCTTTACTAATGTGTTCGTCAAAATTGTGAAACCCGGGTGTGAAACATGCAAACCATGGAATTGCAAACTATTGAAATAATCCCCGAAACTCTGGTATCTTTCATCCCTTATTTAAAACAAAAGTATTACACGTTAGAAATCCGTTTCTGTGTGTCGGTCTATAGTACAAAGCAGGGTTAATTTTCATATTATATTTACATTTGATGTTTTTGTTCTGAATATTCATTTAATATGACACTTGACGTCCGTCATCCTTAATCATTATTTATGTTACCGTTACTTTACAAAGAAGTGTTTTTTTTAAATATTTCCAACGGTGTCGATTTGGCAAAAGTAAGATATGTTGTTCTTTGAAAAAAATGGAACGTCATAACGTTTTGAAAAATATTTGTCACCATACTCGTTTTTGAGAAAAATCGAGTAATATAATTATTGTTTACTTGATCCCTCCCGTAAGCCTCACAAATTGCGCCAAAAATTAAGACGTTTTGGGACGTAACGTTATATTTCCCCGCTTATTTTTCAAAGGCAGTGCGACGGTGTGGCAGACAAATGTATTTATACACTGTGACTTTGTTGGATAGTTGTCTCGATAGCACTCATATCGCATCTTCTTATTTATAATGGACCAGTATATGGACGAGATAACAATTCAGTTAGCTTTACTAATGTGTTCGTCAAAATTGTGAAACCCGGGTGTGAAACATGCAAACCATGGAATTACAAACTATTGAAATAATCCCCGAAACTCTGGTATCTTTCATCCCTTATTTAAAACAAAAGTATTACACGTTAGAAATCCGTTTCTGTGTGTCGGTCTATAGTACAAAGCAGGGTTAATTTTCATATTATATTTACATTTGATGTTTTTGTTCTGAATATTCATTTAATATGACACTTGACGTCCGTCATCCTTAATCATTATTTATGTTACCGTTACTTTACAAAGAAGTGTTTTTCTTAATCTGATTTATATTACACTGTCTATTGTTTCACATATCGAAATCAATAAAGAGCACGTGAAATTTTCAACCCAACACTTGTCTAAAATCTCACCGACTCCGTAATATATATATATTCATGTTGCAGTTCAAAGTTTGGGTGGTTTTTTTCTTTATAGGCTTCTAGCTATAACAAAAATCTGTATGTTGATTCTTAGTGTTTTGAATTATATGTGTCGTTGGGTTGCTGTCGTATTTATGTATACCTTTAAAATCTTTTTCAAAACAAAAAGATTGATTGGGTTTAGAAATATTCACATCTCTGGACTGCTCCCGTCTGACAGTTACGTGTATATCTTTGCTAAACAGATCAGTAAGACATTAACTGGAGAATAAACGAAACGGCTGAAAAAAGTTGAATGTTATTATAAATTGTGGCCATTTTTTTCGTGTGTTTTTTCTTTCATGACATATTTACTATATATATAAGTATAGAAATTGATAGTAATTTTTCCACCTAAAGAGCCTGACTGCCGTGGTTTTTTACGCTTCAATATATGAGTTATTGCATATACACAATGGAGTTTTCTGTTCTACTGCCCTCCACCTAGTTTGGCTGCATACAATGTAACCATTGATGTAGACTACTTTATCATTATTGATTATTCAAACAAATGAATTCAAAGAGAAAGATCCGGAAAAAATTCTAAAATTTTCGTTTAGAAATCAAATATAAAATGAAAATAAAATGTCAAAACTGGAAAACTGTTTGAGACAATCAGCAGTTGAAAACTAATGATTATGCATCACTACATGAAACTGATGAAATGCTTGCTCCCGTGCCCCAGTGGCAAATATATCAGGCATATTTAGGACGAGGCGAAAGTGGATCTGAAGTAAATGATTGATACATTATCAAGATAAAGGGTTTGCAGCGGTAAAACGTATGCCGTACTAGATAAAGTTGAATAATGATTAAAATCTTGACTTAAGGTATTAGACCCCCCTCTCCAAATTTTGAATTATGTTATTTCGATGGCTGATTTTTTTTTCCTATCCTGTTATGGACCCGCAGACATAAGGAGGCGTGTCTAATTAGTCAAGACCTACTTCAAGACCTACACCAGTTTGTTTTGTTAAATTATATGTGTTTCCTCATACATAAGTAAACACCAACATCGTCATATATTTTCAACTTGTATGTCGGTGTATATATTACAATGTTTTTCCTATTTCATTTTTTTTTATTGCTGTGTCATCTTTTGTTCTACATTATTTACCAGTTGAAGGTCGTATTCATTTTAAAGAGCTACTGTATATTAGCACTTCAACGCAAAGCTAGATGCATGATAAATGATAGTTTACGCTGTATTTTATTTTTCTAAAAAAAAACATTTTTTTTCCATCTTTCTCAAGTAAAACCAAACTTTGAGTTTTCTATCCTGAATGACAAAATCTCAGAAAAGAATTAATTACAATTTGTGTTGCATTCTAAAGCAATAATAAACCATTACGCATTTGCTCTCGTTTTTTTCTATTGTATTGAAGATAATTTGAATAAAACGGACACTTAAGTGAGTATGGTCTAGTAATAATCAAGATAATGGCAGTTCTTTATAAAAGACCAAGAGGACAAAGATATCTTTTAAGTTTTGAGTTCTAGTTCTGTTAATATTCTGTTTGAGTTTTTTGCCGATTCCCGCCGTGGTGCCCTTTCCTTTGAGGAAAGAAACCGCCCTTTCCAGACGGCCATTATGACGTCGTTGAAACAACGTTAAATTACGGGAAACAATAGACGACGTTTACGTTTGTTATTACCTCCCCTGAAACTGTTGGATATGCCCTTAAGCACTGTTTTGTGTACATGTGTACTTTAACAAGTACATTTTAATCCTTATGTTTAATTTATCTATAGTTTTGATCCATCTTTAAAACTATACTTATTACACACATAATCTACCAATCAGTGGAGCACATGAGTTCAGTGTTAAACAGAAAGCTCTCCCTGGTAGTTTGAAATAAAACAATGTTCTTATGTCACTTTCAGTTCAGCATCTAATAAAGGCAACAGTAGTATACCGCTGTTCAAAACTCATAAATCCATGGACAAAAAACAAAATCGGGGTAACAAACTAAAACCGAGGGAAACGCATTAAATATAAGAGGAGAACAACGACATAACACTAAAATGTAACACACATAGATAAAATCCCACGAGAATAACAAATATAACATATATATATAACATCAAAACCAAATACATGAATTTGGGATAGACAAGTAGCGTGACACGTCTTATCGCAATGTGAATTTACACTCAAAAATAAGAGAAAACAAACGACACAACGTTATAATGTAATACACACAGACAACGAACTATAATATAACAATGGCCATATTCCTGACTTGGTACAGGGCATTTTTAAAGGAATAATGGTGGGTTGAACCTGGTTTTGTGGCATGCCAAACCTCGCACTTTTATTGCCATGTGAAATATAACATCAAAATGACAACACAGGACTACAATATAAATAAATTGGAGAACACAATTGACAAAGAATCACATGAACAACAGCCAACAAAAGGCAACAAGTTCAAAATTTTAATACGCCAGAAGTGTATTTTGTCCACACAAGACCTACGTGTGACGCCCAGATACAAAAGTTTGAAAGCCGAAACGAGTACAAAGTTGAACAGCATCGAGGACCAAAAGATCAAAAAGGTTGTGCCAAAAACGGCAAGGGTTTTCTGTTAGTTACCAGAAAATCCCTATAATTTAGAATAATTTATACTTTTGCAAACAGTAAATTTTATAAAATGAATATTCAAAAGATGTACATGATAAAACTGAAGTATTAACTAATTACAGGAAACAACTGAAATACATTTACATAACCAGACATTTGAAACACAAAAGTAGACACATCCGAATAAGTTTAAAGCTCTACGCCAAGTGACGTCCTATTTGAAACTGAAAAATGACGAAAAAATGACGTCATTAGAATTCGTAAAACAGGTCATCAAAAAATGAAAAATGACGTCACATAAGAATGAATAAGATAGAATTAGGATTGATTTAAGATTATATATTTGAACTAAATACTGATATTGCATTTAATAACAAAGCACATTTTAATACTTATTAATATCAAACTAAGGTAGCAATTAACTATATTATAAAACTATGTCCGGTTTGTTTTGAATCTAACTTCAAACGTAAAATATCGTACTGATTACGTTGAACGAACATCACTATCGCAAAATAAATAGAAACTATGACAAACAAGATTTCACACGATGAAATATCTCGCCTTCTTTACTTATCATTGATATTATATTAATAATCCTAAATATTAATCTTAACTACAACTATCACATAAACTTAACATGGTCCAATAAAATAAGTATAAGATCATATAAACCGAAAGAGAAATATATGTACAGCTTACAACCATTCAATACACCAAATATAGTTGAACTTTTACTTATAGTTGCTAAAAACAGACTTAACCAAGAAAACTAAACATTGACCAATGAACCATGAAAATGAGGTCAACTTCAGATGAACCATGCCAAACAGACATGTATACCTTATAATGAATATATACATTAAATTTTTGACCTATTGCTTTATAGTATTTAAGAAACAAATTTAACAATGAGAACATAACATTAACCAATGAACCACCAAAATGAGGTCAAGGTCAGATGATACCTGCCAGATACACAAAAGCAGCTTACGATCCTCTAATACAAGAAATATTGTTGACCTTTTGCTTATAGTTTAAGAAAAACAGACCAAACGCAAACACATTACACTGTGCAATGAACTGAAATGAGGTTTAGTTCAAATAAAACATTCGAAACTGATATGTACATCATAAAATATTTCTATACACCAATAAGTTGACATATGACATATCTTATTAGAGAAAAAAGACCGAAACTCAAAAACTCGATTTTGACAACTGACCTATGAAAATGATGTCAAGGTCAGATGACACCTGTCAGTTGGACATATACACCATACAATCATTCAATACACCACATATAGTAGCCCTATTGTATAGTGTAAAAAAAACCAGACCAAAACACAAACTTTAACTATAACCACCATCATGAAAATGAGGTCAAGGTCAGATGACACCTGCCAGTTAGACATGTATAAATAACTGTATGTATAAAACAATGGCAATCGGTTATATAAAAAGTAAAATCACAAAAATACTGAACACTTGGGAAAATTCAAAACGGAAAGTCCTTAATGAAATGGCAAAATCAAAACCTCAAACACATCGAACGAATGAATAACAACTGCCATATTCCTGACTTGGAACAGCCATTTTCTTATGTAGTAAATTTTTGATTGAACCTGGTTTTAATTGTAGCTAGCTTAACCTCTCACTTGTATGACAGTCGCATGTATCAGTCATACGTGATGAAATCAATAATCATTTCCGGTTGCAAAGGTTTTATCCAACCCTTGATCTGTTATATGTTATTTTACATAAAAAATAATACAGCATTTGATAATCAAGTATACTTATGTTTTATGACTTTTTTTAATATCACACACCATTTAAACAGTTTGTTGTAACAGATAGTTCATTACATCATTTGAAGGACGTTCTATGATATCAAGAATATCAACATGAAATACATGATGACGAAAACATTTCTATTTGTATAGTTGGTATTTACCTTAAACTAAGTTTATTATAATAAATTAGCACGTGACAGTTTAGTCTACCTCGATGTGGGGTTTTGAACTGTTTATTGTTCTAAATCCTTAGAAGACTGACATTTCAATATAATACAAAATAAATATGAGTGTGTTGATGTGTAATTTTTTTTGTATTTAATCCATTTTTTGGTTTTTGTGGTCATCAAGGATAGGCAAAGTATATAAATTAGAAATCATTAGTTAAATTTCATTATTATTCCTCAATATCAACCAGACATGTTTTTCTTAACAAAGTGTAAGGAAACATTTAACTGTTTAAAGAATTTGTCTTCGGCCTTTAAATACCAAATCGATGATGAGGAAGAGTTATTGTTTGCCTCCATTATTCAAGGCAACTTTAAAATGGCTGAAATATTGATCGACGGGAAAATGAATGTAAACTTGCGAGATTATTCTGATTCTTCACCTTTGATAACAATATGCAGAACAACAACCAGAAATAAAAAAACCGATGACATTTTTGATTTTGTCAAGTTTCTTTTATATAGAGGAGCAGATCTTCACCTTACAGATATTCATAGAAACAGTGCTTTTGATTATGTAGATAGAAACTCATTAAAACGAGTAAAAGAATTGTTTAAAGAATACAATGAGGCATGAGTAATGGGTTTAAGTGAAAACAAACCAAATAGTTGGAACTCAGATATTCGAATATTCAGCACAAATAACGGATGAAAGTGTCAATACATCAACTCAATTTATCTGGGTTTTACATACCAGAGGTTCATAAAGAGAAACCACTCTGGATTAAGGAGATCAAATGCAGAGAGGAATACCTTCAGCTGTGTTTATCTAGTTAAAAATACATCAATCTTTGGTTTCATCTGCCTATTACAGGGTTGATATAAGTGGGATTAGCTATTTAATGGCGATCTACATGTTCTCGTACTAAGAACAACAAAATTATTCAATTAAAATGTAAAAATATTTCCATATTTATTAAATGTATACTTTACAACGAAATTATTTTCAATAACCTGTGTACATCATTTTATTTGGCGGCATGTTGCCCAGGGTTATGGTTGTCTTTCTGATAGCGTTTAAAATTCCACTCCTTATTTTATAGATTTTGTATTTACATTGCGTCTTAGATCCAATTTATTCGCTCAGTCTATCTTCTCTTGTTTCTGTTGATATGCCTTTTGATTGAATTAAACCATTTCAATTGATATTTTATAGTGAGTTTTTTCTATGTTGGAAAGCAATAAGATTGTTTCAGGTAAACCCGCTGCATTTGTTTGCAACTGTCCTAAGTCAGGAACCTGATCTTCGGTGGTTGTTGTTTGTTGATTTGGTTCATATGTGTTTCATTTTTTACATAGATTAGACGGTTGGCTTTCCTGTTTGAGTGGTTTCTGTGTGAGTCACTACTCCATGTTGGAGACCGTACTTCTACCTATAATGGTTTACTTTTACAAATTGTGACTTGGATGGAGAGTTGTCTCATTGGCACTAATATGCCATCTTCTTAAATCTATATGTTGTCTTACGCATAAAGTAAAAAGGTTTAGAGAGTCATTTTTCCTACACTTACACAAACAAGGCTCAGGCGGATAAGTTGGCATACATACACGCAAGAAGGTTAAAATGGACATGATTTCGTTACTAACACAAAAGAGCTATGACGCATATTTAACGTAGGCATTTTCAAATTTATACAATAAGGAGATTGACATTTGTAAGTGATGGAAGTACAAATAAAACAGATATTAATGTTTGACGTCTGCTTGGTAAGCAGTTAAAATTTCACTGAGCGTTAGTTATAACCATTATAAGTGTAAAAAGTTAGAGAGTCTTCTATCGTTTTGCTGACATCATTTATTTTTCTGAAAGCAACAACAATATAGTTGCCAGTAAAAACAACATGTTTCCATTAAATAAAAGACATAGTTGTTCGCTATTAAGGAATATAAGTATCAAGTTCAAACGTAATGATCAATTACTTTTTATTCTCTAGTATTGTTTCTTATGGTTCCACTAAAGTCAAAATATAGGACACTTCAGAAGCATATAAACTTTGTCTGTATTTTTCAAACTATATTGAATAAAGTCCTAAACTATGGGAACATATGTTCATTTAAACATACTCTACATATACACACTGTGAAAATTGTAAATAAACTTAAAATTTTTATGTTGTAGTCAAACCGGTTTTAGGGGTGAACAATAAATTTTCCAAAACATCTGGAGGCTTGAGAGATGATTTAATTTGTTTAAAATGGGTATGAATGAATACTGTAACATATAAACTATACAAAGTTTAGATATTTCTGTAGTGTCCTATATTTTGATTTTAGTGGAACCTTGGTTGTTATCAATAAAATCACCCGAAATTTTGTAACAAAATGTGCAAAGAATTGAAATAGCAGTTTGTGCTAATTTAACATTTATTCCAACATAGTATGTGTATTCAACGAACAAAAGGTTCATGCAGTCTATGCCCCCTACGTCGTCTTTCACTTCAAAAGATTAAGATACGGTCTGATAGGTCGTTTATATCGCGTAATCTCATTCTATTAGAAATCTCCATTGATATGACTTTAAATCTCAGCCTTATTAACACTTTTGTTTTTTTCACAATGACATTAATATTTCTTGCAAATCAGACCTTAAAGATAGACACTCTGTATAGAATTTATACTTTGTTCACTTTTCAATGTCAATTTTATTATTGTGTGAAATTGAAAATAATCCCAAATAGAGTGCTTCTCAGTTTGAACCTTAATCGGGTACGTCAGTTGAGAGAAATGTTTAAAGTAAAATTTTACAGCTTATAAATAAAAACATAAACTCAAGTATATACGAAAACATGTACCTCTCCAAACAAAATCGTGTATGTGTCAGACAACATTATCTGTTGCAGTTTTGTCGTGTATGTGTACCTCAACAATTCTTTTAACCCTCATGTATATTGTATCCATTGTTTATACGGTTACAAAGGCTTTATCAAACCCCCAATCTGTTTTGCGTCATTTTACATCAAAAACATAAAAGGATATACTATTGTTATTATCATTATAAATTACCGGTTTTTAATAACATGAGCAACATGAAGGGTGTCACAGCTGAAGCTGGATCTGCTCACCCTTCCGGAGCATATAAGATTAATCCAAACTTTAATGGGGTTTGTGTTGTTTAGTCGTTATGTTTTATATTGTGTTTGGAGCACTGTTGTTTGTCTGTTTGTCTTTTTTTTTGTTTGACATTGCGACTTATAATTTAAATGTCGCTCTGGTATCTTTCGGCTCTCTTTTGATTGTTTTTTTTTTTTTCAATTTCACACATCATTTAACCTGTGTGTTGTATGAAATAGGTCATTACACAATTTGAAGGACATTCTATGATATAAAGAAGAAAATCAACATGATGATAATGATGACAAAATATCACAATATGTATAGTTGGTATTTACCTTAAACTAAGGTTACAGTTATAAATAAGCACGTGACAGTTTTGTCTACCTCGGTGTGGGGTTTTGTATTATTTATGGTTCTAACTCCTTACAAAACTGACATTTTAATGTACTATAATATAAATATGATTGTGTTGATGTTTAATTTGTTTTGTATTTAAATCTATTTTTTGTTTTTGTGGTCATCAAGGATAGGCAAAGTATATAAATAAGAAATCAAAAGTTAAATTTCATTATTATTCTTCAATACCAACCAGACATGTCTTTCTTAACAAGGTGTAAGGAAACATTTAACTGTTTGATGAATTTCTCTTCGGCATCTAAATACAAAGTAAGTTATGAGGAAGAGTTATTGTTTGCCTCCATTAATCAGGGCAACTTTAAAATGGCTAAAATATTGATCGACGGGAAAATTAATGTAAACTGGAGAGATTATTCTGATTCTACACCTTTGATAACGATATGCAGAACTACAACCAGAAATCAGGAGAACGATGACATTGTTGTCTTTGTCAAGTTTCTTTTAGATCGAGGAGCAGATCTTCATCTTACAGATATATATGGAAAATGTGCTTTTGATTATGCAGATGGAAACTCATTAAAACGAGTTATAGAATTGTTTAAAGAATACAACGAAGAATGAGTACTGTTTTTTTGTGAAAATAAACCAAATAGTTGGAACTGATATTCAAATATTCCACACAGATTTGAGGTGAACGTATCAATATACCAACTCAAATCATCTAGGTTCTACATACCTGAGTTTCATGAAGGGCAACCACTCTGGAGAAAGGTTTTCTCAAGTAGACAATACAGAAAAAAGGCAAAAAAAATATATTCATGTAGTATATGCTGAAATACTTTTTTTGTTATTCTAACAGTTTATGGTGTTTTTTTTTTAATTAATGCATTTATGTTTTGTTATATATAAATAAATGTAGAAATTACTTAAGTATCTTGGCTTTCAACTGCCTATTACAGCATTGCTATAAGGTGTTTTGGCTATTTCATGGCGGTCTGTTTTCATACACATTCACGAAAGAACATTGTAATGGGCATGTTCTCGTACTAAGAACAACAAGATTATAACTTTTGAAAAAAAAACATGTTCTTATTCCATTACTGTATACCTTACAACACAATAATTTTCATTTACCTGTGTACATTATTTTATTTGGCTGCATATTGTCCCAGGTTATGGCTGTCTTTCTGATATCGTGTAACATATGCATCTCTTTCCCTTATTGTATTGATTTTGTATTTACATTTTGTCTCAGGTCAAATTCATTCGTTCAGTGGTTGTCCACTTATTTGTGTTAGTATGTCTTTTGATTGAGTTAAGCAATTTCGACTGTTATTTTATAATGTGTCTTTTTAAGTTGTATTGTATATTATATTATAACGTTAACAATTACCGCATTTGTTTGCATCTGAACCTGATGTTCAGTGGTTGTCGTTTGTTGATGTGGTTTATAAGTTTTTCTCGTTTTTTTACATAAATAAAACGGTTAGTTTTCCTGTGCGAGTGGTTTAACACTGTTAATTGTTTGGGCTTTCATAGTTGCTGTTTGGTGTCAAAGACCATATTTGGACCTTTAATGGTTTACTTTTATAAATTGTGACTTGGATGGAAAGTTGTCTCAATGGCACTCATACCACATCTTCTTAGTAAGGTCTTTCCTTTCACTTTAAGGAAAGACCTTACTGTATTTCTTCTGATTATCATTATTATTATTTCCGCCAAACTTTAACGATTTTTCTCAAAAAAATTACGCGACATGCTAAAATGATATTAGGTATCTAGTATCTAGTATCTTTGACCAAAAGCTATCTTACGGTGAGGGCACGACCCCGTAACATTTCCTTTATAGCGGTTATCTGCCCTAACACCGAAAACCTTGTTATCATTTTAACTCCGTAACCACAATAGGTAGATAAAAAAACTAAGGTTGGAATCTGTTCAGGGGCAGACCCTGGTTCATCGTTACATTTGGATCGAAAAGATTCAACGACTCATTGGTAGGGTTAAGCTCCTTTGAAAATTAACCAATGTCGGTTGGCCTTTAAAACTCAGAAACCATAAGTTGTAACCACCTAGGATCTTCACCAATGATCATAAATTAACGTGGTTAAAGAGGCATTAGATCACATATTTAAATTAAAGATCACATGAATACGGATTCAATGAGGTCTAATTTCAAGTGAATAATTCATCAGTGATGTTATATTCAATTGAAACTAAAAAAATCATCAGCGATGTTTTATTCACTAAAAAGTGAATGTTTCTTAGCATATTTTGACAAAATTGAACCAAACTTGCTGTTAATAGTGAATAATTATTTCACTTTTTCACTAAATGATTGAAACCAATAAAATCATTTTTTTTCTTTCGTAGCTAACGCCCTGTTAGAAAACTTTATATAAAAACACTTTTTGAGCCCATTTCATTAAATATTAAATGAGTTTGAAGAGTCCTCCTGTCGATTTATTATTTTTTTCTTTCACTTTACTCTTTGGATGTTTTATGTGAATTTGACTTCATAAACGCGAGACAAAAACGATTTTAATCTTATGCAACGGATATTTCTCGTTTGACGTCTGGTTTGTCTACAAGATAAATGTCACTGTATATATTATAAACGTGATAACAAATGCATTAAAAATGGTCTGAAAATAAATTCTTTGATCTTAAAATAAGTTCTATGAACTTAAAATACATGCTTTGGTTTTCGTATGAATAAAATGCATGTTCAAATTCATTTTTAACTCACTAAATATAAGGCGGACACAACAGAACAACAAGAACAATGAATCGCATCTTATGTTAGTATAATATGTTATTGTTGATGAACGCAAAATGTAACGAAAAAAACGTAATTGGATGAGATAAGATACTTTTTGGACCTTTTGGATTACAGCTCTTCATCTTTGATATAAGCTTTGGATTTCAAATATTTTGGCCACGAGCATCACTGAAGAGACATGCATTGTCGAAATGCGCATCTGGTGCAGGAAAATTGGTACCGTTAATGTTATTAGTAATTTTAACACCAATTTTGTCGTATCTTTTAATACAAAGTATTGTAAATCCTGTAGATTCTTGAACTATCGACCTTATCTTTTGACAAATCGTAAATATTTATTCTTCAATATCGGATAACTGTTTGGTTAAATTAATGGAAAACATGTTTTTACAACTTATTTTGTGTTGCTGTTTTGTATAAACAATGATATCAGCACTTACGTAAATAATAGGAAAAGTAGAAAAAGGGTCAACTATGGCTTTATACCTCTGCTTTATTAACATTTCTCTAGTGTTATTTTTAGCAATGACATTTATGTTGCTTCCAAATCAGACCTTAACGATAGACACTATGTATATGATTAGTAATTTGTTCACTTTTAAATGTCAATTTCATTATTGTGTGAAATTGAAAATGACCCTGAATTTTGAACCTTAATCGGGTAGGTTAGTTGAGAGAAATGTTTAAGGTCAAATTCACATTATACAGCATAGAAATAACAACATAGACTCAGGTATACGAAAACATGTAAGACATCATTATCTTTTAAGCACTGTTTTGTGTACATGTGTACTTCAAAAAGTCCATTTTAACCCTTATGTTTAATTTATCTATAGTTTTGATCCATCTTTAAAAATATACTTATTACACACATAATCTACAAATCAGTGGAGCACATGAGTTCAGTGTTATACAGAAAGCTCTCCCTGGTAGTCTTTATTGATGTATATTTAATTACTGAATTTACCTCTATAGATACATTTGTTGCACCAAACCTACAAATATTATTTTTTTATTTGAAATTAAACAATGTTCTTATGTCACCTTCAGTTTCAGTTCAGCATCTAACATCACTATCGCAAAATAAATAGAAACTATGACAAACAAGATTTCACACGATGAAATGTCTCGCCTTCTTTAATAATTATTGATATTATACTAATAGTCCTAAATATTAATCTTTACTACAACTATCACATAAACTTAACATGGTCCAATAGAATAAGGATAAGATCATATAAACCGAAAGAGAAATATATGTACACCTTACAACCATTCAATACACTAAAAATAGTTGATCTTTTACTTACAGTTACTACGAAACAGACTTAACCAAGAAAACTAAACATTGACCAATGAACCATGAAAATGAGGTCAACTTCAGATGAACCATGCCAGACAGACATGTATACCTTATAATGAATATATGCATTAAATATAGTTGATCTATTGCTTTATAGTATCTAAGAAACAAATTTAACAATAAAAACATTAGTTTTCTCGTTTGAATTGTTTTACATTGTCTTATGGGGCCTTTTATATCTCACTATGCGGTATGGGCTTTGCTCATTGTTGAAGGCCGTACGGTGACCTATAGTTGTTAATCTCTGTGTTATTTTGTTCTTTTATGGATAGTTGTCTCATTGGCAATCATACCACATCTTCTTTTTTTATATAACATTAACCAATGAACAACCAAAATGAGGTCAAGGTCAGATGATACCTGCCAGTTACACAAAAGCAGCTTATAATCCTCTACAACAAATATAAATGACCTTTTGCTTATAGTTTAAGAAAAACAGACCAAATGCAAACACAGAACACTGTGCAATGAACTGTGAAAATGAGGTCAAGTTCAAATAAAACCTTCGAAACTGACATGTACATCATAAAATATTTCTATACACCAAATAAATATATTTATTAAAGGTATTAAGTCACATGACGTTGTAACGGTCAAGTGATTGTTTACTATAAACACGGGTGTGTGTTTATATCAAGCACATGGTGTGTGTTTACGTTCAATTTGATTGGATGGCATATACTCGTATTGCCAGTTTTACGGGTATATGCCCTCATGATTTTCGTGAAAAGCATGATTAAGTATTACTTAAGGGGTTAGTTTAAGAAAATAAAGTTATTCGAAGTTTGCCTATAGTTCAACGTAGCAGCATTCGTTATTGTGGTATGTCTGACTCAGAGAAACTTCTAGATTCCGACCATGAATATTTGCCAGCTGGTACTAGTGTACATTCGTTGCGTGATGGTATTTCTGCACATCATACTGGGAATAACGACTTGGTGGATACTTTCTCGCTATTTAAAACTTATCTTGACGGGAAGATCGCTATTCTACCCAAAGATTTGGCAGTTGGCAACGAGAATTTTGCTACCAAACTCAAGCAGGAAGTTTCAGTTAAACTCAACGGTAAGGGCAACCAGATAGAATTCAACTTTAATTGTGAAATCATGGCCGACCTTGTTAAGCTCCAGAGGCGTATTCCTGATGAAGATGCAGCATGTCTTAAATTGGTATCTGGAGCTATCCTTAAGGTTAAAAAGCGAAAAAAACTCATCCGCATTGCAGACAAATCTCCCGCAGGATGGAAAACCATCCGTGAATATGAAAGCGACGACCTTGCCTCCGACTCTGAAGATGAGAAGCGCATTCGTTCTGCAGAAACCTGTGCCATCAGGAGTATCAAGGAAAAGAAAATACCTCATCCTTATAGAACCGCTACAGCTACTGTTTCTGCTCCTTCTGCTCCTATGCCTAATCAACATAACGTTAGACAAAATAACTACCAACAGCCGCCCTTTCGGACCGGCAGACGGAGGGAACCTTCATCTCATGACATCTGTTACAACTGCAACCAGCTTGGTCACTGGCGAACTTAGTGCCCACTCCTATTCAGTACAAAACCAGGTGTCCCAGGGACAACAAGGCAACATAATTAATGATAAGTATTTTTATACTACTTTTTTAGATGAAAGTAATCTTTACGGACAGTTTGAACTGTTTATGTCACATGCAAAATATTTTGATAATATTGATATTTCATCTGTTGCAAAAGGGGTGAAATATAGTTTACGCAAGCATATAAAATTTTGGAAACATATAGGTGCTAATGAATTTGTTCTTAATACTATCAAAATTGGGTACGTTATTCCTTTTTTGCAGACTCCTACATCTATGTCATTTAAGAATGACAAATCGGCTAATGTCCATTCTAAATTTGTAAATGAAGCAATTTCAGAATTACTTAATATCGTGTGTGTTATTGAAACTCCATTTCAACCATTTGTTGTAAATCCGCTTAGTGTTGGAGTTCAAAGTTCGGGCAAAAAAGTCTGATTTTGGATTTAAGTGAACTGAATGTTTTTATTAAAAAAGAAAGAATAAAATTTGAAGACTGGAAAGTGACTTTAAACTATTTCACAAAAGATTGCTATCAATTTAAGTTTGATCTTAAGTCTGGTTATTTTCATTATGACGTATGTACTAAACAACAAACATATTTAGGATTTTGCTGGAACAATAAATTTTACTGTTTTACAGTGTTAGCCTTTGGTCTTTCATCTGCTCCATATCTATTCACTAAATGTTTACGTCCAATCGTAAAATACTGGCGAGAAAATGGCGTAGATATTGTACTTTACTTAGATGATGGACTTGGAATGGGTAAAAATAAACAAGAAGCTTCCGAATGTTCATCTTTTGTAAAAACGTCTGTGTTAGAAGCAGGGTTTCTAATTAACATGGACAAATCTATTTTTGAACCAGTCCAATGTTTAGAGTGATTATGTTTAGTTTGGAATTCGTCTGATTTTTCAATTAGTATATCAGATAGACGGATTGAAAATACCATAACATGATTGATTGATGTTTTGAATAACTTTCCTAATTTCACAGCACGTAAATTGGCTCAGGTAACGGGAAAAGTAATTTCTATGTGTCCAGTCATGGGTAACATAACTAGTTTAATTACCCGTTATTTACACTGGGCTATTGAAAACAGAGTAAAGTGGGATTTAAAGTTAATATTGGAATGTCCGGATTTTGTATTCAATAAGCTCTCATTTTGGCTGAATAACATTCTAAGATTGAACAGAAAACATTTAGCAGGTTATTCTTTTCCCCACGGGGTTGTATATTCTGATGCTAGTAATGTAGCTGCTGGTGCTTACTTGATAGGTATTGACTCTAATATTTTTCATCAGATGTGGACTTTACAAGAGTCCTTACAGAGTTCTACGTGGAGAGAACTTCAAGCTATTTTGTTGGCATTGATGTCGTTGAAAATCGTTTAAGAAATAAATGTGTTAAATGGCATACAGATAATAATAACTGTGTTTTCATTGTTGAGAAAGGTAGTACAAAAGTACATTTACAAGAGATAGTTATGAATATTTTTAAGTTGTGTTCTGAATTAAATATTACGTTAAATGTTGTTTGGATCCCGAGATCTGATAATACTAATGCTGATTATATTTCAAAAATGATTGATATAGAAGACTGGGGAACAACTTTAAATTTTTTAAATTCATAGATGATATGTGGGGTCCGCATACTGTGAACAGGTTTGCGAGTAATTTAAATAAAAAATTACCCAGGTTTAATTCTAAATTCTGGAATCCAGGTGTTGAAGCAGTTGATGCGTTCACGCAAAATTGGAATAATGAAGTTAATTGGATTGTTCCTCCAATTTCTGTTGTCTGTAGAGCAATTAAACATTTGATTTTATGTAAGGCTAGAGGCACTTTGATAGTTCCAAAGTGGCCTTCCTCGTCATTTTGGACAATGATTTTTAAAAGAGGTTCGCATTTGCAACCATATGTAATTGATGTATTAGAATTTCAACCAAATCAGAACATTTTTATTCATGGTATGAATAATAAGTCCTTGTTGGGATCTTCTGAATTCGTTTCTAGTGTTTTAGCTATAAGATTGAACGCTGAGTTCACATAAGAATTTACGACAAGGCTGTTGAGCAAGGTCGCATAGTAAAGACAAGGCCAATTTAATAGCAAGGTCGTTTATTGATGACAAGGCCAAATTTAATAGGCAAGGTCTCACTGACATGGCCAGTGTGAAAAATTAATCTGGCAAGGTCATTTAATTATATTGTAAGCTAGTAGTATAGTAGATTATATTTCTATTTCATATGCACGTTTTTCAGATATTTTTTCATGTGGAGTATGGAAATCTTTGCCTAAGCCAGTCGACCAAGATTTGTCATCTTTATCTAATTGCCTACCTGAGTTCTGTCTGCGTTCGAAGGCCGAGAATACCAAAAGAAAATATTCATATGCATTTAACAATTTCTGTAAGTGGTGTAATAACTATTTATATGTTAAACCTTTACCAGCTTCAGATTTTTATGTTTCATTGTACTTAATAAACCTATCAAAGACATTTAATTCGTATGCTAAGGTTGAAGAAGCATATTATTCCATAAGCTGGGCTCATAAACTAGCTGGCTATCCCAATCCGTGTTATTCACAGTTGTGTATATCGGTTAAAAAGGAGCTCATAGAAAGATTGGACATGTTATTGTAAATAAAAAAGAACCAATTACACCAGATATGTTAAGGAAAATTGTTATTAAACATGGTGAAGAATGTAACAATCTTATAGAAATTATAATTTGTTGTATGTGTCTTATTAGCTATGCAGGGTTTTTAAGATTTTCTGAAATGGTAAATTAAAAAAAGATCTGATTTAAATTTTACTGATACACATGTCTCTTTGCTCATACAGAAAAGCAAAACTGATCATTATAGAGAAGGCACACAGGTTTTAATTGCTAGAACAGATACACAAACATGCCCTGTTAATATGTTAGAGAAATATTTATTATTATCCAATATTGACGCATCATCTTCAGATTATATATTTAGATCCATGTATTTATGTAAAAAATATAAGTCTTATAAACTGAGAGGTCTCAAACCTTTCTCATATACTAGAGTAAGAGAAATTATATTATCAGCTCTTGAATCTATCGGTTAAGATAAGTCCAAATTTGGATTACATAGCTTGAGATCAGGTGGAGCTACTGCAGCTGCATCAGCTGGCATTCATGATAGATTATTCAATAAGCATGGTAGATGG
The DNA here is from genome assembly GCF_965363235.1 of Mytilus galloprovincialis. Classification (NCBI taxonomy): domain Eukaryota; kingdom Metazoa; phylum Mollusca; class Bivalvia; order Mytilida; family Mytilidae; genus Mytilus; species Mytilus galloprovincialis. Next base: position 53,763,299 of record NC_134847.1, read on the forward strand.
GCTTCAGATAAAGCAAAAGATGGCTATGTAAGAGAAAATATAAAAGAAAAACTGACAGTGTCTAAAAGTTTGGGAATATAATTTTCATAAATATACTTTATATATGTATTACTCTTTGTTCACATCTCCTTGGCTTTCTTTGTCTTTCTTTGAAAGGCTGCTACAGCTGTAGGCATACTTATCCTATTTATGTGTTGTTTTATTTATTCAATGATTTATATTCGTTTGAGTTGGCGAATTAGAATATAAATATATTTATTAAAGGTATTAAGTCACATGACGTTGTAACGGTCAAGTGATTGATAACTATAAACACGTGTGTGTGTTTATATCAAGCATATGGTGTGTGTTTACGTTTAATTTGATTGGATGGCATATACTCGTATTGCCGGTTTTACGGGTATATGCCCTCATGATTTTCGTGAAAAGCATGATTAAGTATTACTTAAGGGATTGGTTTAAGAAAATTAAGTTATTCGAAGTTTGCCTACAGTTCAACGTAGCAGCATTCGTTATTATGTTTACCCACCCACCCACCCACCCTTTTATGAGATGGTTATCATCAATGGGAGTATATGCATATATTACATTATATTAATATGATTTTTTCCTCTTTTGTATATTACTGTGCTATTGTATGATTGGATTGGTAGTGTGCCTGAATTTAAAGTGAAGGACTTTAGTTTGAGAATCATATTGAATGTAAAATTAATATTAAAGGCTGCTACAGCTGTAGGCACACTTATCCTATTTATGTGTTGTTTTATTTATTAAATAATTTATATTCGTTTGAGTTGGCGTATTAGAATATAAAGTTGACATATTACATATCTTATTAGAAAAAAGACTCAAAAACTCGACTTTGACAACTGACCTATGAAAATGATGTCAAGGTCAGATGACACCTGCCAGTTGGACATGTACACCATACAAGCATTCAATACATCAAATATAGTAGCCCTATTGTATAGTGTATAAGAAAAACAGACCAAAACACAAAAACTTAACTACAACCACTGAATCATGAAAATGAGGTCAAGGTCAGATAACACCTGCCAGTTGGATCTGTACACATCACAATCCTTCCATTCACCAAATATACAAGTCCAACTGCTTCAAGTATCTGAGACATGGACTTGTTCACTGAACCATGACATGAGGTCGAGTCAAGTGAAAACTGGTCTGACTGGCATGACCTTGCAAGGTACGCACATACCATATATAGTTATCCTATTATTCACAAGAGAGAAATTAACATTACAAAAAATCTTACCTTTTTTTTCAAGTAGTCACTGAATTATGAAAATAAGGTCAAGGTCAATGGAAATGTTACACAGGGAAACTTCGTCACATAAGGCATCTGTATACAAGTTATGAAGCATTCAGGTCTAACACCTTCTAAAATATAAAGCTTCTTAGAATTTAGCTTACGCTGCAGCAATCCTCATGTCCCTTAAGTTGCACATATTTAATACTTCCAAGGATCAGATCTCTTTTTAAAAAAATTATGGTCCACCATTATAGAACTTGTCCGAGATATTGCTGATATTAACCTGTAGTATAAGTTTTATAAAAATCTGGCAAGAATTGTACCCATCAAAACGCAATTGATGCCCTTTTCCATAAATTTAATATTTCCAAGGGCCATAACTCTTGTCCAAGATATTACTGATATTAACCTATACTATAAGGTATAAAAAAAATCTTGCAAATAATGTACCTGTGAGAGGGCTAATGAGGCAATTTTCAAAAAAATAAATATTTGTTTTTTTATTGTGATTAAGATTTTACAATTTTGACTGCTGTATCCCTATTTTTGACATTTTTGCCTATTATGTCTGTTTGTTCCCACTAATCATCGTCACCCTTTCTGTCTTGAATTCAACATAATCCGAATTTTCATTGTCAGAGCTTAACAAGAGCCTTAATGCAACACCATTTAGCAATGTTTAAATATCAAAATTCTTCCAACAATGTAAACTGAATCAGGTATACCACTGAAGACACTGGAAGCCTTCTGACATCGACAAATTGACTACTGATGTTTACCTCCACTTTCAGCCCTACTTGCTATTTTGAGTGGAAGTTTTATTGGTGAAGGGAGCTGGATTGAACAGAGAACCACTTACCATTGGCAGGAGAATTGATAATTCTAGCCAATTAAGTTTGGAGCTGAATGCCAAGTGATGCATGAAGCATGTACCACAATATTACATAAACGAATGGCATGCCAAAACAATAAAACAATTAAGATCTGAAATGCAGTATGTTTCATATTTTAATATAAAAAAATACAAATAGATATTATCTTGCAATAAAGTCAAACATTATAGAACCTTTGAAATTTTTCCATGAATATCTACTATGATAAATTAGTGAAAATAAGGAAATTCCCACACAGTTGGAAACTTTCCAATTGATATTTATTATTACTCGTAACTTTTTCATGTATTTATTTATCTTTAGCTTTCAAATGTTTTGTTTCTGAAGAGCTAATACAGGAAAATGAATAAACTTTATAAGAGTTATGTTCATTATAAAAAATGTCTGAAATGTTATTTGGTTGCTGTTTCAATTGCACTGCCTCAATTTTTCCTTCTTCTTGAGGAGCTTTATAAAGAAAAAGATCCATAACATTGAGCTACTGGCATTTAATTTTGTGGTTGAAGACTGTTTTACTATTTTGATGGTACCTACTTTAGGATACATGTGAAGCTAGAATAGAATTCTTATCTATTATTTATAATTTTTTCCTTCTCGTTGATTGAACCAAATTCAATAATTTACCCCTCCCCCTTTTTTTCCATGAAATCTACCCAAATGGGCCTCTTGTTTAAGTCAAAAATTGAAAATTGGTATCCCATCAATATTGAGGAAAGACATAGTATATTAACTAATGATGACTTTTTTACCTCTATAATTAATCAAATGCTAGTATTAAATAAATCTTTAAATCAAATATTTACTTTTATAAATCACAATAAATGGCAATATGATATACATCATGTACATGTGTATGGCTCAAGAAGGGATACTTAGGTTAAGGGGGAATAACTCTAACAAATTACTTGGAAGTTTTTCATAATAACTTCTTAGTAACAAATTTGAATTCTGCTTCAAATGAATGTTTCAAAAGTCTGGATCGAAACTGACTATTGCAAACGTCTTACTGATTTAAAGAGTTATTCCCTTAACTTTGGTCTAGTTAGTTGAAAGAAAAATACCAATTCAAGAGATCAAATTATACAACCAATACAGACTAGATTGAGGTAATAAATATTCACCGGTGAAAAATAATATATACAAATCACTATATTTCCTTGTATTTGAACAACATGGAAATTAATATTTGTATAAAGTTCTTCCCTTCAGGTAGAAAGGTTGAAATATAATTATTATATTATTAAATATTCAATATTGACTTGTCCTTTCTGTGAAATAATGTCTTGACACAAAAATATATTAAATCTGTCACGTAAAAATTCATTTTCAATAAATTTTTAAATATAGAAAAAAAAGTAATATAATGATTTTCCACATGCACATGACCACGATGACTGTTTGCAAATCTATTGTTCAGAATCATTGGTCACCATTTTGTCCTTTCTCCTCGTAGACCCCCAATTGGATTGTTTATTTGTCATAATAATGGAAACTACTGTAAATTCAGAAGTTATTGCCTGTTTTTATTATTGTCATTTTGTCATTTTGTCATTTTGATTTTTATTTTTTCGATATTTAGAAAATTCCTGTTTAATTCATATGAAAAACTTCAAAAAGCCAGTTTTAAAATTTTTGTGATTATTACTCATCCCATATTTTTGCATTAATAAAAATATCGCAATAATTTCTGAATGTACCATGTTTACAGTATGTGAAGTAACAACTATTCTCACTAGTTTACTCCAAACATGTTTACAATTATTTTCAAAAAAAACATTCAAACATTTTTAGATAGAAGTCTTTTCAACTACAGTCATCGCTAAATGAATAAATATATGAGAAACTTGCTTTTATTCTGTTAAACAATAAATGTATAAAAATTAGGAGATGTGGTATGGTGACCAATGAGACAAATATCCACCAGAGTCTAACTGATGTAGATGTAAGCAGCGTACTTAGTTTTGTCTTCATTGTACAAGTTCAAAATTTGGAGTTTATTTTAATAAACAATACAATTTTGCCTACAACCTAATTAAAATATAAAGATAAACTAAACTCTACCGATTGCAGACAAAATTTATTGAAATTAGCTGTATATTGGTAAATCTTTACTTTGTTTCATTTTCATTGTAAACTTTTGTTTGTTGTGTGTAATGCAGAATAGTTACACAATCAAGGCCATAAAAGTGTAGGTTCACAAAAGGCAAAAATTACGCCTAAAATTTAAGGCTTTTGGAATAGATCCATTTAAGAATCAATTTATGACCTTCTTTCAAAAAATGATAAAGTTGCAATTAAAGGCTATATTTGGCCAACATTAAACCTTGTCTTTTCCATGGTCACTGACATTTCCTATCAAATATTTAACAGGTTGGTGAATAATTAAATCTACATAGATCAATTGTATATCCTGTCAAATAATCTACTATAATTTTGAAATCAAACAAAATCATACAGAACGAACTTAATTACATTGTTTAATAAGAATATTGAGAATAAATAAACCAGATACAAAAACAATCTAAAAATCAGTAAACATCATTTTTAACTTTTTGACCAGCAAAATTTTGACTGGGAAAAAAAACTCACAATAGCACTTATTTCATCAAGATAAAGCAAAAAGTTATAACAAGAAAAATAACAATATAGGTTTTGTCTCTCACATAGTATTCAATTCATCGTCCTTATCTATTTTTCCCACACTTGGGGAAAAAACTTTTTAGTGAGATCAAAAGTTGTATAAGAATTATACAAAATACAATGTGTATACAGTTAAATTACCACAGACACTTAAATGTCTTGAGTTTATGCTGAAATAAAACTTATTACCTAGTGGAAATTATCTTTTGAAAATGACCCATGATATAAGAATAATTCCACATGATATGTATAGAAAATTTGCCATCTTACTATAAAACATTATAAAAGCCTGTATTTAATACTGTAATTAAATGACTCAAACAATATCTATATATTATCTTTATAATTCCATTATCCATTTTATATTTCTCAATTTTGAAGGCTGAATGAACTCTAGTAAAGAAATTCTAATGTGACAAAACAAATATCCATGGTAATTTAAAAATCATTGCAGACATTTCAGAAATTGAGCAAATATTTTTTTTATATATTAACAATAAAGTACAACTATGAAGCTAAATTGGCCCGTGCTCTTGGTGTCATTTTCCGTAATCGTCCCCGACTACTGACAGTGACAACAGGTGTGGAAGGTTCAGATTCTTCGGTGTCAGAGTTGGATCCAGATTCTGATTGATCCTCCTCCAAATCACTTTCCTGAGTATATTTTATCGTCCGTTTACCCTTATTTCGCGTACTACGAACAGGTCCCTCACTGCCATTAAATGTTTCTATTTGCTTAGTACTTCTTTTAGGTCGCCTCCTATTATCAGATGTTCCTGCTCCTTCTTCACCTTTTATGTTTGCTTTTAATCTAGGTTTTCTTCTATGGTTTGGCACTCTGACTGTAGGAGCTGATTGCACTGTTTTGTAATCACTATTAAGTGATTCAGTGTCAGACCCTGAACTGTTATTATGAGAATGGCGGCTGGATGAAGATGACGATGATGATGATGATTGAGGTCGTGACTTTTCATTCAAATTAGTTTCTGAGTCTGAGTCTGATGATGAATGAGAATTTTCCTGATTTTTGTCCTCGTCTGTAAATGATCCATCGGCACAATATTTACGAGGTTTTATAGATCCTGTTGCTGCACGAGTTGTGTATGATTTGGATGAGCCACCATTTGTAAGTGATGGCTTCACTGTAATTAGAAAATAGACAAAAATAAAGATAGCATTATTTTTTTCAGTCAAAATTTAAATACAGTCGAATCCTGTAATAACATATTGTACTTACAATGACTTGAAAACTTCCATATTGTGGATTAATTTATCATATCTTCCTGGATATCAATTTAAGTGGACCCAGGAAAATTGTATTTTAGTGATATTTGATTTTGTGGTTTTGCAAAACTTTGCATACAAGCATATAGAAAAATGATCATTGGCTGGACATTAGAATTTGTTGTTTTTCTTTAATCCACAGAATCCACATCACTGGTATTCCACAAATAATAATGAATCCACAGTAAGTCTTGTGCCAGTTATTGTTTCTTTTATTCAATGCATTTATATCCCTTCTGTTGATTTCTGCTGTTTTGAAATATTAGTTAATTTGACTATATTATAAAAACTGTTTAAAGATAAAGAAAAATAAATTATCCAGTGTGTCAAAGATTTGCATACAAGTAAAATTTTAAAGAAAATAGGTTTCACAAGACGGAAATAGCATTTCTCCTCATTGCCAGTTAATTAAGAGTTTTTTTCTTTTAGGAGTAATACAACATAGTTTAGCACTGCTTTGATGAAAATAAGACTGGTCGATGTAAAGCCAAGACTCCATGTTGAAGACTGTACATTGACCTACAATGGTTTACTTTTACAAATTGTGATGGAGAATTGTCTCATTGGCACTCATACCACATCTCCTCATATCTATATATATAGCACTGATCTGAAGTTAATAGACTACAGCACTGCTCTGATCAATATTTTACCTGGAGATTTATTTGCTGCTGTCCTCTGTGGTCTCTTGCTGGTCTTAACTTGTTCCTCCTCATCTGTGGTCTCTAGTTCTGTTTCAGAATCATAATGATTAGATTCTACAACAGGCTTTTCTGTAATAGAAATTTTGATAGTAATTTTATAAATTTCCTCCTGTTAAATATTTTCACAAATATTTTTTTGGTCTTTTTATTCCACTATATGAAATATAAAATCTTTCACTATCATTTAGATAAATATTTTCATACATTTTTGTAGATATATTATCATTGCCACGACAGAGGCATGTTCAGAGATTCTCCTTGACAATAATTTTTGTGCTTTTGTCATAATCAAAGATTTGTTCTGAATAAAGCAGGAGATGCAAACAGCTGTTCAAAAGTCATAAATCAATTAATAGAAACCAAATCCAAATAAAACCGAGGGAAACACATCAACTATAAAAGGAAAACAACAGAAACACCAAATTGCAACAAAAATTTGCAACACCAACATATACTGAGCGACTAAAGAAAGGATACACTTTTATTTTTTGCATAATTTTTTAAAAAGAAAAGATATAAAAATGAAACTTGATACACGCGTTAATTAGGTAAAACTATGTCCCATACATATTGATTTTTTACCTGTACAACAACTGAGTTCTTCACAGTTTTTAAATTCTAAATTTAGGAAATTTGCACGTGCAGAGAAATTTGTTAGTAAAATTTGACTTAATTTATTGTTGTTTCTGTATCCAGTCGTAAGTTCACAAAATTTCAAGAAAACATTTCAAAATGACCCGTCTTACGCCCGCACTACGGGAATGTGCAATTAGCATGATTCAAGCAGGCATGGGTATGACTGCCGTGCCAAGAGCAATTGGCTGTAAACGTTTGACATTATATCAGCTACAGCAGAGATTCCAAGGGACTGGATCTACGGCGGATGGACCTCGGTCTGGGCGGCCACGGGTAACAATTGCTGACGACAGATTCATTCGTATACGACATTTGAGGGATAGGTTTATGCCTTCTAGGGCATCAACTGGTGTTGTTCAGGGCAGACGTATCAGTGCTCAAACAGTCCGTAGAAGACTCCGGTCTTTTAATCTTTGTCCTAGACGTGCTTATAGGGGACCCACAATGACACAATGACACAGACAAAAGTGGTTAAGATTGTGTCAAGCTCGTTTACGATGGAGACTCAATAATGAATGGAGCAATATTTTGTTTTCTGATGAGTCCAGATTCACTCTCCAGCATAAGAGTTTATAGACGATCAGGTAAAACATTTGCAGATTGTTGCGTCCAACAGCATGACAGATTTGGTAGTGGTAGTGTCATGGTATGGGGAGGCATATCTACGCTCAACCGGACTAATCTCGTGATATTCAATGGAACACTAAATGCCCAACGCTATAGAGATGAAATTCTGTCAACGGAAGTGGTTAATTCATTAACAGATATGGACCTGGAATAACATTTCAGCATGACAATGCCCATCCCCACACTGCTCGTGTTTCAAATGCCTACTTGCAGCAACAAAACATCGATGTGTTGCCATGGCCATCGAAATCTCCTGACATGACTTCCATCAAGCACATATGGGATGAACTGAACCATAAAGTTCGCTCAATGCAACGCCAACCTGTTACACTGCAAGAATTGTCCCAAGCATTACAACAGGAATGGAACAACATTCCTTAGGCTAAAATTTCCAAAATTGTCTTGTCTATGCGACGTAGGCTCCATGCAGTAATTAATGCCAATGGTGGACACACAAGATATTGACTTATCAAACTGTAAACATCTGATGAAACGTACTGTTATTCGAGGTTTTTGATCTCATCTGTTGTTTTTGAAGTTGTGCCAAAACTGTTACTCCGCTGTACTTTATTTTTTTTATATGCATAATTCATGGTCAATCATTCATACATTTGTTATTGTTAATTTTATTGTAAAACCTATTTCTTGAAAATTTGATAATAAATAAGTGTACCGTTTCTTTTGTCGCTCAGTATACATTGAAAAGAGCTATTTTATAACAACTGCCATATTCCTGACTTGGTACAGGTCAAAGTGCTTGTAAACACTGAACGGTAAAGATTGCTTAATTTTTTCAGTGAGAAGTTAATTTAAACATTGCATTGTAAACACATTGGTTGTAGTTGATTCAGTATACAAGTATAACATCATTTTGAAACTTGAATATCTGAATGAATATTCCATTGATAAATTTCATATGGTTTTAACCCAAAACTCTGGTTTGAAAAAAAAGTTCTCTTTATCTGTATCTTTAACTTACTTGCTGGACTAGGAGCTGCCCTTGTTGCTCTAGCAACAGTTGCTAGTCTTATACCTCTAGAAGTACTTGGGCCTGTAACATCTACATCCTCTTCTGTAGTACTACTACTAACAAATCGTGCCCGTCTACCATTACGAAGGGCTGATGAGGTAGATCTTGAAGGTCCAGGTACTGATACTTTGGTATCACGTGATGTACCAGCTCTGGTGGAGTATGAGGTAGATGGTTTGATTCTGCAACAACAACAAAAAATCTTGAAAGGCTAAATTGCATACCTGCCAACTTTCCAAAATTTCCATGGGCGATTTTAAGCAAAAGAAAACCTAATGCAAACCAATGCATGTCATTACAGTGTTTAACTTGAACATCTATCTTTTTGAATGTGTACCCATGTGTTTAAATGTATTTTTAATCCTCTAAATGCCATTTTCAAAGTATTTAGTCTAAACAATTGATTATTATAAGTATCAGGTCAACGCCTCTCATTGAAATTTGCAGCAGAAGGTTTTGAAATATAAAACCTTGTATTCTCAAATGTGCAAGTAACATTTTTTTATAAAATATTTCCTGAAATCACAATAATTTATCTCACATTATCTTCTATTGTTCAACATTCATATAAAAAAAACATGTAAATATTACTGAACTAAAAGTAATAAATTGGTAGCTTTACACACAAGACTGAAATATTTCATATCTACAAAGATCATAATTACATACCTTGGCGAGAAACCTCTGGGTGCTGGAGATTTCTGACTTCTCTTAACAGCAGTCTTCCAACCACTTATTATATCCCTGATCTGTTCTTCAAACATGGCTGACAATCTCAAGGTCATAGTGTAGATCTAGCAACAAAGTAAACCAGATGAAACTGACAATCTCAAGGTCATTGTATAGATCTAGCAACAAAGTAAATCAGATAAAACTGACAATCTCAAGGTCATTGTATAGATCTAGCAACAAAGTAAACCAGATGAAACTGACAATCTCAAGGTCATTGTATAGATCTAGCAACAAAGTAAATCAGATAAAACTGACAATCTCAAGCTGTCAAGACTAAATTTGAAGGTGAAGACGAGGTCAAGACAGGTAGAGCTTTTGTCATGACCACTTCAGACACATATTTATAAAGCACTGAATCCAATTTATTAAGTAAAGCTGAGACTAAAGTCGAGTACAGTTAAGTACTGGTGAGATAATGTCGAGCCTAGTCAAGTAAAATCTGTGCTCAACCTTACTGGTAGCACAAAATATGGTTTTTTCCGACTCAGAGCAGTTTGTAGAGGTCATTGTAAAGGTCATTCTACAGTTCTAGCAACAAAGTAAATCAGATCAAACAAAGTGTCTTCCTCTTTTCTTATTACTAATTCATTCATATCAAAGATCTGAGAACTACATTTTGAATTCTTTGATGGTTCCAAAAACTTCTATGACTTTTTGAGAAAGAATCTCCATCTAAACATAACTATAGACATACTATATACATATTTCTCTGGAAAAAAAAACATTTCAATCAAAGTGAGTTACCCAGAACACCTACATGTATACACATACAGGGCAATATTGTTTCCATACTCCAACACCTATACTTTTTATTTTCATTTGTTACAGAATGGAATTAGCTTCCACCTGAAATAACCTCATAAAAAAATAGCATGTGGGGTCCAAACCCCTCGTACATGTTTTCCTGAAAGAACTTTTAAACCAAAGTTTGTCAACATCAAGTATACTGTGGATTCATTTATTTGTGGGATACCAATTTTCAAGGATTTTGTAGGTAAATGGGAACCATCAATTTCAATGTAAAAGGAAAACAAATTTGCTACAGGCTTTTATAAAGTTACAGACATTGCAAAACAATGAAATCAAGAATACGCGAAAATTACAATTATTGTTCCTCAATCAATGAAATTAAATGAGTCCACAGTAGTTGAAATTTATACACATGTCACTATTACAGTATTCACGCTTAAGCACAAGTCCTAGGCCTGCTATAAATTATATTTTACGTCTGTAATGTTTTTTTTTAAAGTTTCTAAGCATAAATAATCTTGTACATTGTAACATTGTTAACAGTCATATTTTTTTCATTTACAATAGTCTCTTACCCTTGCCCTTTTGTTTGAATTGTACATCTTTGAGTTTGTAAATAGTTTTAACAATAGTCTCTTACCCTTGCCCTTTTGTTTGTATTGTACATCTTTGAGATTGTAAATGTTTTTTAACAAAAGTCTCTTACCCTTGCCCTTTTGTTTGTATTGTACATCTTTGAGTTTGTAAATGTTTTTAACAATAGTCTCTTACCCTTGCCCTTTTGTTTGTATTGTACATCTTTGAGTTTGTAAATGTTTTTAACAATAGTCTCTTACCCTTGCCCTTTTGTTTGTATTGTACATCTTTGAGTTTGTAAACACTTGGCGACAGTCTTTACACAAGTCCTGTGGGTTGTCATAATAATCGTCCTGAAGTCTCTGTCTTACTGAGACTAAGTCCATAGGATTCATAACAATATCAAAGTAACCCTAACAAAATAGAAAATAACTAGAGGCTCTCAAGAGCCTGTATCGCTCACCTGATTCTACTTGGGTTTTTGAAATCATATAAAAAAATATAAAATTTGGCTACAAGTGACAACACAACCTCATTTATAAGGAAAGGAACATGTTTAATTTCATTCAAAAGTCCCCCACTGGCGGCCATCTTGGATGACGGATCGGCTACAAAGTAACAACACTTGGTCAGCACCTCATAAGGAACATTCATGCCATGTTTGGTTTTATTCCATTCAGTGGTTCTCTAAAAGAAGTCATTTGTATGCATTTCCCATAGGGTCCTATGTTAAACTAAGTCTCCTGCTGGCGGCCATCTTGGATGATGGATCGGCTACAAAGTAACAACACTTGGTCAGCACCTCATAAGGAACATTCATGCCATGTTTGGTTTTATTCCATTCAGTGGTTCTCTAAAAGAAGTCATTTGTATGCATTTCCCATAGGGTCCTATGTTAAACTAAGTCTCCTGCTGGCGGCCATCTTGGATGATGGATCGGCTACAAAGTAACAACACTTGGTCAGCACCTCATAAGGAACATTCATGCTATGTTTGGTTTCATTCCATTCAGTGGTTCTCTAAAAGAAGTCATTTGTATGCATTTCCCATAGGGTCCTATGTTAAATTAAGTCCCCGCTGGCGGCCATCTTGGATAATGGATCGGCTACAAAGTAACAACACTTGGTCAGCACCTCATAAGGAACATTCATGCCATGTTTGGTTTCATTCCATTCAGTGGTTCTCTAAAAGAAGTCATTTGTATGCATTTCCCATAGGGTCCTATGTTAATCTAAGTCCCCCGCTGGCAGCCATCTTGGATGATGGATCGGCTACAAAGTAACAACACTTGGTCAGCACCCCATAAGGAACATTCATGCTATGTTTGGTTTTATTCCATTCAGTGGTTCTCTAAAAGAAGTCATTTGTATGCATTTCCAATAGGGTCCTATGTTAAACGAAGTCCCCTGCTGGCGGCCATCTTTGATGATGGATCGGCTACAAAGTAACAACACTTGGTCAGCACCACATAAGGAACATTCATGCCATGTTTGGTTTCATTCCATTCAGTGGTTCACTAGAAGAAGTCATTTGTATGCATTTCCAATAGGGTCCTATGTTAAACTAAGTCCCCGCTGGCAGCCATCTTGGATAATGGATCGGCTACAAAGTAACAACACTTGGTCAGCACTCCATAAGGAACATTCATGCTATGTTTGGTTTCATTCCATTTAGTGGTTCTCTAGAAGAAGTCATTTGTATGCATTTCCCATAGGGTCCTATGTTAAACTAAGTCCCCCGCTGGCGGCCATCTTGGATGATGGATCGGCTACAAAGTAACAACACTTGGTCAGCACCTCATAAGGATAATTCATGCTATGTTTGGTTTTATTCCATTCAGTGGTTCTCTAAAAGAAGTCATTTGTATGCATTTCCCATAGGGTCCTATGTTAAACTAAGTCCCCGGCTGGCGGCCATCTTGGATGATGAATCGGCTACAAAGTAACAACACTTGGTCAGCACCTCATAAGGAACATTCATGCCATGTTTGGTTCCATTCCATTCAGTGGTTCTCTAGAAGAAGTTCAAAATGTAAATTGTTAACGACGACGACGACGGACGACGACGGACGACGACGGACGACGGACGCCAAGTGGTGAGAAAAGCTCACTTGGCCCTTCGGGCCAGGTGAGCTAACAATAATAAGTCAATATATAAATACTAGGTGATGCATGAAGAAATTGTAATGCAAGCTTTTTTTGGGTTTTAAGTTTAGGGATAAATCTGCAAGCATGCACTATCACATTTACATGTTACATGAACCCAAAATCTTGCATATATTTTAAAGAGGTTAACATCTTAATGTAAACAGGTATTTTCTTTGGAATTGATGACAATTTCATAGTAAACCACTGTAAAACTAAGACATACTAAATAATAATGGCACATACAGGTTAACATGAAGACTGTATGACATAAAATAGGACCTTAATCTACAATAATATGAAATAAAGCACTCACTGGAAGTTCATCAAGACCTACAGGTCGCCTGAATGGTTCTGAGTCTTCACATCGTAACATGGTTTCCAGTAACTGACGACATTGAGCTTTCCAGGCATGAGGGTCAGTGATTCCAGTTCTCTTTCTTTTCTTAGTTTCTGGCAACTCATCATCAGACTAAAATTCATACAAATTGAAGCAATTTTTTTTTGGCAATAAAAAATCATCATATATAATCCACCTTAGAAAAGGTAACAAACTGCTGTCTGCATCGGAACAAATTTTTGGACACAATGTTTATAAGTCGAAAACATGTGTCTGATCCATTTGTCTTTCGGAACAATAAAATATGTAAATACTATCCGAACAGTATCCAGTGAGATTAACACACATTTTACATGTTTTTATTCACTGATCACAAAGTCAGTAATCCAATATTAAAATCCATATTTGTGTGCAGCTGATGAAATATAATCCGTTAATGACTCTTGTTATTAAAAGATGGTTAGTTCTACCATTAAAATATTTCACTTTATAGAACAGCCTCTATCAAATGATTGCATCTAGGTTCTGAATTTTATTTTGCATCTATTTAACCTAAATTAAGATCAAAAGTCTTCCAGTTTTTATCCGTCAAAAGTTTGAGCTCTTACGTAATTTAATGAATGAAGTACTAACCCTCTTCCTTTTTCTGGTATCGGCTGTATCCTCTGTGTCGGAATCAGAATCAGATGTACCCCAGTTAAATTCCATTCCATGTGTTAAGTTACTGACTATTGACATAGGATCACAACAATCAGTATCACTGAAATAGAACATACATGTGAAAGCTATAAAAACAAGACCAATGCATGTACTGTGTCAGGACCTGCGCGCAGCATACTGTGGATTCATTTATTTTCTTGGGTACCAATTTTCATGGATTTTTCATGGATATTAAATTTTGTGGTGTTGGCAAAGTCTGCATACATTTCTTTCGAATATTTGTAATTTGTTGAAGATTTAAATTTAAATCAGGGTCAGCTTTATACGAGCACAGAGGTCAAACCCTGAACAGTTGGGGCAAGTATGGACACAACATCCAAGCTTGATACAGCTCTGAATTTAGATTGTCTTAATATTGGGAAATCATAAAGACTTTAACTGTACCTACCCCATTGGTTTAGCTCATGCTTGTTAAAAAATATCTCTAAGACAGAATGCATTTAAGGATGTACTTAGGTGAGGTTTTGGAATTTGTGTCAAATGTTCGGACTCCTTGGTGTTTTTCCATACAATACAATGTAAAATATTTTGCCCATAACACCAAGTTATTTTTTCATATAAGACTTAATAGCTCATGAAAGGTCATTTACCAAAATTTTAGAAGATTCTTAATTTTCTTTCTTTTGTTTTGAGACCTAATAATACCAATGCAAATATAAGGTAAAGTCCGAGTCAGTCTTTTCCCGCCATATTTTAAATCTCAAATATCTCGAAAAGGAGGTCCATGACCTATCAATATTTTTAGCTTATTTTTATACTTAATTGATGCTCTACCAGCTTATAGTATCAATTTTAACTTCTTAATTTATTAATTTTCACCTAACCTCACCTAAGTACATCCTTAACATTAAAATGAACAGCTCTATATGATTTTAGACTTGTTAGTTTGAATGTCCCTCTGGTATCTTTGGCCTCTCCTTTGAAGTCTTAACATAAAAAGTTATAAATTTAGTAAATTTTAACTTTCTGCAAAATCTTGCATTATATGGACAAAAATGATAAGACAGCTCATAACATAAATGGGTACCGACTGTACTAAACAACAAACAATATGCATCAAAAACAGCAGTATTCAATTTGATTGTACTTACTTTATAAACGTATTCAATTTAATTGTACTTACTTTATAAACGTATTCAATTTGATTGTACTTACTTTTTAAACGTATTCAATTTAATTGTACTTACTTTATAAATCTAAGTAAAGCTTCCGTTAAAATTTTAGCACTTTTTACAATAGGAGTACCAGCTTCATTAAACGTAACAGCATTAGTCTCTATGTAACGCACATCAAACTGGAGGGCATTGACTCTCCTGAAACACAAATTAGAACTGTCAATTCATGAGTGTTGCAAAAATGGGTACCATCATATTTTGAAAGTTTTTTTAAGTACTTGTTGCTTCATAGTTTCTCCCATATATTTTTTCTTCAGATAATATACGATATTTTTGTTGTTGACATATTGATTTGCTCGTAACAATAAAAGAAATATGTATATTCTTTTTTTTCCTTCTAAATATTATTCATCATGGATATATTACTCTTTAAAATGTAGTTAGGGATATAACAGGTTAATTCCTCTTTGTTTTTCACTCCTTCTGTCCGTTACTATAATATTATCTTTTCATTTTTTTTTTCATCTTCTCTTAATAAAGTGTCAAATATTTCCAACTTTAACGTATTGTAATTATAATATTTCACATGTTACAGAAATACTACCTACTGAGCAGGAGACAGATAAAAGAACAGACAACCCAAGACAATATTAGATTTCTGATTATCTGTCTTTTAACACCACTTTTATGCACTGATTTGGGGCTATTTGGTTGTGGACAATTTTTATTGGTGGAGGAAGCCAGAGTTTGAACTCATAACCTCAGTGTTGACTGGTTAGTGATTACAGTAGTGAATACTTAGACCACTCAGCCACCAAGGCCCCTAGTGACTATTAGAAAGGCTTTCACCAACATTTTTAGAAGTGACAATCATTGTAGATAAAATGGAGGTAACTTACCTATAAAATCTATTTTCTAATCTAGATTTGATTGTAGTTAAATCCATAGGATATTCAATAATAATTCCATAGATGGGGAACACATTTAGATCAACAGGGGTTAAAAATGGTTCAGCCACGGAGTGTTCCATTATCATTTCCATTCCTCTTATAATTCTGTCACATTCCTGATCTCTACTGCATGATGGCCATTCCCCAGCAGAGGGCGTGTACATGAGAGATATAATTTCATCCTGAGTAACAGGAACTCCCCCACCTGGGTCCTCAGGCATACCTGAAAAATAGAAAATATCATAGAAATATGGAAATGACATCTTTCTTGTCTTCCAGCATACTGGGGAAAAAAGATACTTTTGTCATAAAACTTCTTCCAAGTCTACATAAATATTAACTTTTTGTTTTAGTGAATATCTGATATTTCCCTAAGACACATTTTTCACATTTGTATCGAAGTAAGGATGTTGTTTATATCAAAGTTTGAATTCTTGCATCAAATCTTTGATGAATGTGTCAAAGTTTGGAAGCTGATGAGATATCAATTTTTAATTGTTTGGATGTAAAAGTTTAGATTATACAGATTAAATATTCAAAGCTTTTCTTTCAAGTTGTATTTATGCTACAAACCATTTCTTTGAACAATATGTAATGCTTCTAATGTATAAGACACATTTGCAATCCCGAGCAGTGAGTGCTGTGTCAAAAGTGAAAGTCTGCAATATTTGTTTAACAATTATTGTTGTCAACATATATCAGGCTGATGGTTATCTCTTCTAGTATGTTTCACATTTTGTCATGTCAGCCTTTTAGAGCTGACTAAAAGGTATGGGTTTTGCTCATTGTTAAAGTAAATACTTTATAAAAGGTAGTTTACATTATGGTCCTTTGGTCTATAGTAGATAACTGTTTCACTGACAATTATATCTTATTAGCTCATAACTTTTGTATCTTAAAATTTATAATTGATCATAAGAATCTGAAATTTTATTTAACCATTTTTCATTCCTTTTATTCAATTTATTTAGAATAATTATCTCTGACTGAAAAAAAATATTTGTATTATTTTTTTTTATTCTAAATGCACTGTCATTCATCTTGCATGAAAGTTAAAATTATGCATTTACTGACAAACAGCAAGCAATAGATATACAGGTTACTGTAGCATCCAAACTGACTACATAAAATAAGCTTATACAACACAGAAAGTGTGTGTGAATAGGTGTTGTCAACATTCTACTATAAAATTTATAAAAAAAAACAAGAATTTTGTGCATTGTACATGGATGCCCCACTTGCACTCTCATTTTTCTTTGTTCAGTGGACCATGAAATTTGGGTCAAAACTCTTTATTTGGCATTAAAAATATAAAGATCATATCATAGGGAACGTGTGTACTAAGTTTGAAGTTGATTGGACTTCAACTTCTTCAACCAGGTGCTCCACAGGGTGCAGCTTTATACGACCGCAGAGGTCGAACCCTGAACAGTTGGGGCAAGTATGGACAAAACATTAAAGCGTGATACAGCTCTGAATTTGGATTGTGATCAAATTTTTGACATTATATGGTTTTTTACACAAAACAAATGTCAAGATTTTACAAATCAATTAAAGATTTCTTCTTCAAACTTATTTAAATCTAAAATTAAATAGTTGACACAGCATAGGTTTCTGACACAGAATGAATGTGGTCTAATGAACTTAAAATTTTTTTTTTGCCTTTGAGCAATTCACTATGCTGTTAAATATTAATCCTCTCAAAAAAATGTTTGAAGAAATTTTCTTTTTATTTATGAAATCTGAAATGAGAAAAATTTAACCCCCCCCCCCATTTTTTTTTCACATCCCCCTTTCCCTTTTTCCAAAACTGATATCAATTCAAATTTCTAATGGAGTTTGCAACAATAACTACTCTTAAATACATCATAAAATATTAAAATGTAAAATAAAGTGCTTGTTATCACTGAATGGTAAAGAGTGTTTTAATTTATCAGTTGGTAGTAAAAGTGAATATACATTGTATATTGTATAAAACAATGATTTAAGTTGATTTAACTACTATTCTGAACAAAGAAAGATAACTCCAATTGAAAATTTCTTGCTTTTGCACAATATTGTGCAATTAGATATTTCTTGCTATTGCGCAATACTGTGCAATTGAAAATATTTGCTATTGCACAATACTGTGCAATTGAAGATTTCTTGCTATTGCGCAATACTGTGCAATTGAAAATTTCTTGCTATTGCACAATACTGTGCAATTGAAGATTTCTTGCTATTGCTGAATACTGTGCAATTGAAAATTTCTTGCTATTGCACAATACTTAATATAATAATTTTGGATCCTGATTTGAACCAACTTGAAAACTGGGTCCATAATCAAAAATCTAAGTACATGTTTAGATTCAGCATATCAAAAAAACCCAAGAATTCATTTTTTGTTAAAATCAAACTTAGTTTAATTTTGGACCCTTTGGACTTTAATGTAGACCAATTTGAAAACGGGACCAAAAATTAAGAATCTACATACACAGTTAGATTTGGCATATCAAAGAACCCCAATTATTCAATTTTTGATGAAATCAAACAAAGTTTAATTTTGGACACCGATTTGGACCAACTGGAAAACTGGACCAAAAATCAAAAATCTAAGTACATTTTTATATTCAGCATATCAAAGAACCCCAAGGATTCAATTTTTGTTAAAATCAACCTAAGTTTAATTTTGGACCCTTTGGACCTTAATGTAGACCAATTTGAAAACGGGACCAAAACTTAAGAATCTACATACACAGTTAGATTCGGCATATCAAAGAACCCCAATTATTCAATTTTTGATGAAATCAAACAAAGTTCAATTTTGGACCCTTTGGGCCCCTTATTCCTAAACTGTTGGGACCAAAACTCCCAAAATCAAACCCAACCTTCCTTTAGTGGTCATAAACCTTGTGTTAAAATTTCATAGATTTCTATTTACTTAAACTAAAGTTATAGTGCGAAAACCAAGAAAATGCTTATTTGGGCCCTTTTTGGCCCCTAATTCCTAAAATATTGGGACCAAAACTCCCAAAATCAATCCCAACCTTCCTTTTGTGGTCATAAACCTTGTGTTAAAATTTCATAGATTTCTATTCACTTTTACTAAAGTTAGAGTGCGAAAACTAAAAGTAATCGGACGACGACGACGACGACGCTGCCAACGAAGATGACGACGACAACGACGCCAACATGATACCAATATACGACCAAAAAATTTTCAATTTTTGCAGTCGTATAAAAACTACCTTGACCAAAATGTTTAACCTGAAAGAGACAGACAGACGAATGAATGGATGGACGAACGAACAAACAGACACACTGATTAAAAAAACATAATGCCCATAAATGGTGCATAAAAACGGGGCATAAAAAAGCAAATTATGCTATTTTTGTCACAATACCAGCATGAAGCTGATGACTGAAAAATTTTATTATAACTTTAAACTTTCAATTTAATTATATAATTATTGGTATGCAAAGCTATTATAGTAATTTAACTGGATCATATTTTGAGAAAATCTTATCTTGATGTTCTGAATTAAAAATGTTAACTTTAAATACCACATTTTCATAAATGTACCACCATTTAAAAAAAGAAATACGAGCAAAAATCTATAAAATATAATATCATGCAACTCCATCCAAGAAAAAAAAATTCCATATTTTAATTAATTTTTTATTTTTAGGATGTGGTACAGTTACCACTTTTTGTGTGCATAATTTTACTGGCTTAAATTTGTGACAATGATATATCAAAACAATATACTTACATGCTTAATTCAATGAATTATATAAAGTAAGATAATTTATAAAAAAGCAATGTGTTGCAACCAAATAAATAAATAAGTTTAAAGTATCATAAATAATGTTAAAGCAACTCAACTAGCAGAAAATTTGACTCAAAAGTAAACAAAGTACATTGAATATATAACCTCTAAATGTTTTTCGGTTTTTAGTGTAATTAAGTTTTATTGATGTAGACCCCTCATCTCTTTAAATTTAACCCTATAATGACAGGAGCAGTACTAGTCAGTTCAACTCCGATATTTATAATACTTGTCAGTTTTACTGTCATAGGTCTAGTTCTCCTTGGCTTCCTACACCAATAAAAACTTGTCAGCACAATACAACCAACAGCACTGAAAGGGGCTTTAAACACCAATTATCAATCAATCAACCAATAAATCTTTTTATTGATATGATGAAGATGGAAGCGTTTAACGACCTTGACTGGCTATATATCCCTTGCACTGTCGGTTTATTGATGTACTACTGTCTTACTCCTATCCATCATGCCTTCTTTTTCTGGGGCAAAAATGAAATCAGATCTTAGTTATCATCAAGTCACTTTAAAAAAGAATTTTTTGTAATATCATAACTTCGAGGAAACTTGAAAAAATTAACAAGAAGTAACCAGCTCTCTATAACATAACTGTCAACATGTTGCAATATGTAATTTTCTGTCAAAAATAGCTCTAAGTCTATTAAGGATGTACTTAGACGACTTTAACTAGAGGCTCTAAAGAGCCTGTGTCGCTCACCTTGGTCTATGTGAATATATAACAAAGGACACAGATGGATTCAAGACAAAATTGTGGTTTGGTGATGGTGATGTGTTTGTAGATCTTACTTTACTGAACATTCTTGCTGCTTACAACTATCTCTATCTATAATGAACTTGGCCCAGTAGTTACAGTGGAAAATGTTAGTAAAATTTTATAAATTTTGTGAAAATTGCTAAAAAATGACTATATAAAGGGCAATAACTCCTTAGGGGTCAATTGACCATTTTGGTCTGTTGACTTCTTTTTAGGTCTTACTTTGCTGTACATTATTGCTGTTTACAATTTATCTCTATCTTTAATAATATTCAAGATAATAACCAAAAACAGCAAAATGTCCTTAAAACTACCAATTCAGGGGCAGCAACCCAACAAAGGGTTGTCCGATTGGTCTGTAAATTTCAGGGCAGATAGATCTTCACCTGATTAACAATTTTACACCATGTCAGATTTGCTCTAAATGCTTTGGTTTTTGAGTTTTAACCCAAAAACTGTATTTTACCCCTATGTTCTATTTTTAGCCGTGGCGGCCATCTTGGTTGGTAGGCCGATTCACCGGACACATTTTTTAAACTACATACCCCAATGATGATTTTGACCAAGTTTGGTTTAATTTGGCCCAGTAGTAGAGGAGAAGATTTTTGTAAAAGTTAACGACCCAGGACGACGCCGGACGCAAAGTGATGGGAAAAGCTCACTTGGCCCTATGGGCCAGGTGAGCTAAAAAGTCAAGAATTTTAAATTGGTATCATAATTCAGAAGAGCACTAGTTACAAAACAAAACTTTTATCTTATATTTGCATTGGTATTCTTTTGGTCTCAAATCAAAAGAAAAGAGATTTTGAATCTGTTTAAATATTGGTAAATGACGTTTTTTTGAGCAAATGAAGGTATATATTTAAATAAAATGGGTGTTATGAGGCAAAATATTTTACCCTGTATTAAAGGAAAAAATCCAAGGAGTCCTAACATCTGACAGAAATTCCCAAAACCTCACCCAAGTACATCCTTAAAAAGACAAACTTAATGGTTCTTAAATCATATTCCAATAAGTTAATCTTAGACAAATAATATTTCATTTCATCAATAAAATAGATAAACAAAGTGAATTTATTCTGGACAATTCACTGATTCTTGCACTTTAATTTCTTTAATTTAAAAAAAATGTATTCTCTTTATAGTGATTGAGACTACATCTATTATTGCCAGCAAGACAGTGAGATAAGCATGCTATCTTACCCCTATGTCCAGGTCTGCCAGCTTAATAAAGGAAGAAAATCTCTATTATACTTTTTGTTAGATTTACTGACCATGAAATTGATCAAAAGACCAAAAAATGTATATATACTCCCTTTATTACATATATTCATCAATTTTAGTTGTTCCATTATATAGATACTTAATATTTATCAGGTCTTTTTATTAATTTGGGGTGTTTTTACTTTACTCCAATAAAATTCCAATAAAATTCAGATTTTAAAAACACAACTGTACAAAAATAAATCATGAATTTCTTTGTTTATTATAAAACATATGAATAAAAATTCTTTAAATCAGAAAAAATCATAAAATTGTCTTATTTAACACTCATAATCTATTTTTATCTCAAATCAGGTAAATGCATAAGTTAGATCAAAAATCAATCAATTATAATGAAAATTCAGAAATGTTTGCAAGGATTTTATTATTTTGAAAACTGTGACAGTAAAATTTGCAAAATAAAGCACTGGTTGTATAAATTTTGATAGAATTTATGCATACATCATTTTCCTGAAATCATAATAAATAAACTTGCAATTGTGTTGATTTTGACACAATCGTAATAATAAATGAACACAATAATTTCTGAATTTACAGTAAATTTGTCAAGACAAGGGCATCTACCAACAAAACCATCATATATACTTACTGCAATCAGCTATTGGTTCCATGTCCCATGGGCTTATCTTCTCTGTTTCTCCATTATCCCAACTGAAAATAAAATTTTGATGTTAAGTCATGATACAAATCTAGTTGTTAAGGCAATCTATAATATGATGTCTAAAAATGAAAATCATGCTAGTTTCCAAAATAATTATCCTTTACTTAAATTTGAAAGGAATCAGACATAGGCCATAGCTATGTTGCAAAAAGTTGATTGCAGACATTGAGATATAAAACAGGTTAATCATTATTCTCTAAGTGGGTATAAGGCAATTATTTACAAGTGTACATGGAGACTTACTGAACAAGAAAACATTGGAACATGCTGTCTGGGTGTTCTTCTTGGAATGGAAACTGTTCTTTTATAGATCCCATCCACCAGGCATCATCAATCATAGACCTAAATCTGTCACCTTTTTGTAAATAAAAAAATATAACTAAAACTGTCAATGCACAGCAAAATCAAACACTGCAATTTGACATATATGACTGTGATATTTTAATATCATTGTATGTGCATCAGGGTATACATCACGTACCATGTCTACTTATAAACTAAAATTAATCATTTGTTCATTGAGTAGCCTTTAAAGAAACTTAGAGATATATAAGATAACTGTGCAGTATACCACCCATACAATGTCTCAAAACATAAATTTTATTTGTTCTCAGCTCAAAACTTAAAATAGGTGAGAAAGCTTTAGAACCTACCTATATCAAACCTTGTAGAAATTAATTGTATATTAATATTTATGTCTCTACCTTAAAATTTAATGAAAATCTAATGATAAGTTTTAATATACAAAAATAAGAAGACACAGTATGACTGCCAATGACACAACTCCAGTAATCTGGAAGGTTTTTTTCACTATGGGCCCAAGGCCCCTCAAAAATAAATTCAATGGGCCATTTTAAAAAATAATGGGCCATGTTGTCAAATGAGTGGGCCATTTGAATTGACTTCTGTAAAAAAAAAGTATCAGGTTATTTTGGAAAAAAGATGTTGATACTTACCTTTATGATTTTAAATAAAATCATGGATAGTTCCGGTGATTTTTTAATCTCAATTTCAATGAATATACAATAACTTCTTCCAACCCCAACAATATTTAAGTCAACCTTTATTTACAATTTTTAAACTGGTACTGTTGCCTTGTTCATGTTCATGTTTTTTTTTGTACATTAAATTAGGGTCTTCATTGATACCATACTTGTTCCAGACGCTCTGTATCAGAGGACATTTCAGGCATTTCCTCTGCACTTCTTGTATTATTATAACTTCATCACGGTGACAAGAATAACAGTACAGAGTATCATTAATTCATAGAACAAAACAACAAATGGCTGAAGTCATGTTTACAAAATGTCAAAACGAACCAAAGACCAAAAAATGACAAGGACAGTTAATCGTCTTTTATCGAGACAAAAACTATATTCCTAAAAAGGCTTTGGGGTTTTTCAATCGAAATAATAGCAAGCTTAACTAAATGAGATTATTATTAGAGATAAATATCGTCTGTACTAGCCAAATTTCACAAATCTAAAGTTGTTTATAAAAAAAAAAATATCATGAATGATGGTTAATTACGTTTTTCGGGTTGTCAGTTAGACCGCATGGTGCTATTATTACAATAGGAAAACACCGAGACGTTAAATCGCATGGTTCTATTATGATGGGGAAACACCCGAGACGTCCCAAAAATACATAGGTGCTCCTATTATTGGAGGAACATTACACAGTTGTGTACACACACATGGCGGCACGGAACACGATCGGAAATTCATTTGACGATATCTAAATATTTCAAAACAAAGTGAAAAATATTGTGCGCCACGTGGGCGCTTACATTTGTCACTGTATGCGCCATTTTTTGTCAATATGCGCTATAGGCGCAGGGCGCACGTCCTTCCCGATCACTGCCACTCTTTACAAGAGACCAAATGACACAGAAATTATCACTTAAAGGTTGATGTACTGCCTTCAATATATACATAGATACAGCCTACAATAATATACATAGGTACAGCCTACAATAATATACATCTTTCATATACCTGTAGATGATATCCTTTCTTTTTGAGTTATCATAGTTAGTAAGTTTTCCAAATACTTAATGATTTATATTGCCACGGTATGAACATAAAACTTACCTCATGTACTGTGGATTCATATACATTTGTGTATAAAAACTTTGGTTGATTGTCAGAGGAAAAATTATAACTTGTTTTTTTTTATACTTGATTGTGTTAATTTCCCAGAGCTTGCAATTAAAACTAGTAAAAATGTGTACTTCATAAAGCATTTGTATATGTGGTTCCCTTAGCTACTAGCCTGATGCATGAGGTTTATGAATAATTAAGGTGGCTCGTGGGTACAAAAATTTCAGCAAAAAATTGAACCTTTATTTTTTCATTACTAATTTTATTTATTACACTATTAGTTATTACTATCTATATTATATATGATATGGTAAAAAAATCAACCCGAAAAATCGATTCGGTTTGGCCCCAGATGACTTTTAAAATGTTTATATCATTGAAAAAGCTCCAAATTATCTCCCTTTGGTGCAAAAATGCCATTTTTTGCCATTAAATTTGAAATATCTTATTTAACTCATTGGTGACTCATATTTTTTATTATTGTTTTCATATAAGCTGTACATAAACTAAATAATTGTAAAATTTAAGCGATTTCTGTAATTAGGTTATTTTTTTATTTCGATATTACCTCTATTACTCCTATTAGTTCAAAAGAAAACTAGAGGCTCTAAAGACCCTGTGTCGCTCACCTTGGTCTATGTGAATATTAAATAAAGGAAGCAGATGGATTCATGACAAAATTGTGTTTTGGTGATGGTGATGTGTGTGTACATCTTACTTTACTGAACATTCTTGCTGCTTACAATTATCTCTATCTATAATGAACTTGGTCCAGTAGTTTCAGTGGAAAATGTTAGTAAAAATTTACAAATTTTATGAAAATTGTTAAAAATTGACTATAAAGGACAATAACTCCTTAGGGGGTCAACTGACCATTTCAGTCATGTGACTTATTTGTAAATCTTACTTTGCTGAACATTATTGCTGTTTACAGTTTATCTCTATCTATAATAATATTCAAGATAATAACCAAAAACAGTAAAATTTCCTTTAAATTACCAATTTAGGGGCAGCAACCCAACAACGGGTTGTCCGATTCATCTGAAAATTTCAGTGCAGATAGATCTCGACCTGATTAACAATTTTTCCCTTGTCAGATTTGCTCTAAATGCTTTGGTTTTTGAGTTATAAGCCAAAAACTGCATTTTACCCCTATGTTCTATTTTTAGCCATGGCGGCCATCTTGGTTGGATGGCCGGGTCACCGGACACATTTTTAAAACTAGATACCCCAAAGATGATTGTGGCCAAGTTTGGATTAATTTGGCCCAGTAGTTTCAGAGGAGAAGATTTTTGTAAAAGATTACTAAGATTTACGAAAAATGGTTAAAAATTGACTATAAAGGGCAATAACTCCTAAAGGGGTCAACTGACCATTTCGGTCATGTTGACTTATTTGTAAATCTTACTTTGCTGAACATTATTGCTGTTACAGTTTACCTCTATCTATAATAATATTCAAAAGATAATAACCAAAAACAGTAAAATTTCCTTTAAATTACCAATTTAGGGGCAGCAACCCAACAACTGGTTGTCCGATTCATCTGAAAATTTCAGGGCAGATAGATCTTGACCTGATAAACAGTTTTACCCTGTCAGATTTGCTCTAAATGCTTTGGTTTTTGAGTTATAAGCCAAAAACTGCATTTTACCCCTATGTTCTATTTTTAGCCATGGCGGCCATCTTGGTTGGTTGGCCGGGTCACCGGACACATTTTTTAATCTACAGTGCTCTAGCTAGAATTCAAAAGGGGCAGGGTGCCAGTGAAGGGCAGGGCACTTTTTTATGATAGGAGAAGGCACTGCTCATTTCTTTTGTCTATGTCCCTGCGTGTATCACGAGTTCACATATTTTTTTACTGTATATATTGTCAATAAAGATGCATAAGTTGTTGTTATGATTATTTATTCTATAAAATTTGCATAAGAAAAGTCATTCATACTACATGTTCATATAACATGGCAATACACATTCATACTATTAACCAAAAGAGGCAAAATAAACTTACTATTCTCCCCCACCCCCTCTCCTTCCAAAAAAATGAACATAAACTAAACATCCCATAGTTTACCATACATGTACATGACAGAGTAGTTGTATTTCAAAATTTTCATCTAGAGCTTGGCCATCAGAACTTTTTTTATTGTTTGTGTTTAGGATTATATTATTTAGTGTAGCTTCATCATGTTGATTTGTGATGAGAGTTTAACTACACACTTCCATTTTTGTAGAGTTGATAGCTTGACACCATTCAAACAATTAATTTATACATATTTCTTACTTGGGAATGTATAAAACATGGATTGCCAAAAGTATGATTATCAAAAATAAATTGCAATATATTTTTTTTGTATGTTCAAACACAGTTAGTATCCTTAAGGTAACATTCTTATATAATTTTGTATTCAATTGGTTATTTTTTCCTATTTTTAGAGCTAGATAATATTTTAGGAGCACAATTTTGTAATAAGCTTTTTCAGGGGAAGTAACTCCAAAATTAATTTCCAACATGTTTACGTCTGCTTGTCGCTCACAAGTTGAGATGGACGATGTTTCTGTGAAGGCAACGTTGATTACTTCAATTCAATTCTAAATTCATGAAAGTCTTCATTCATACACTCTTCCATTGTGAATATATTTATGACAAAAAGGTACATTGTCTTAATTAAATTACCTAGTAATTAACACCTTTGAAGTCTTATCCACAATAATTGATTGTAATGACATGATTAACCTCGTTACCTGGGGGCAATCACCAGGTGTCAAATATGTAATTTAACTTCTGATAAGAAATCGATGAAAAAAAAGGCAATTTTACCAAAACGGCACAAGGGTTTTTCAGAAAACGGCGTCAGGGCAGAAGGGCGCGGCTTAGGGAACCCAGGGCGCGGCGCCCTTCTATTTTGGGCTAACAAGACCACTGAACTAGATACCCCAATGATGATTGTGGCCAAGTTTGGTTTAATTTGGACCAGTAGTTTCAGAGGAGAAGATTTTTGTAAAAGTTAACGCCGGACGTAGGACGACGGAAGCAAAGTGATGGGAAAAGCTCACTTGGCCCTTTGGGCCAGGTGAGCTAAAAAGGACATTAAAGGGATAATTCACAATTTTTCACTTTTCATCTTATTATGTTCATAATACCATAAAAAACATATTCACCAAGTTTTATTTTGATATGAAAAGTAATAAAGAAGAAAATTGGGAATTATTAATTCTATTTCTTCAAACTTCCTGACTTATGTGACATAGTTTAAGTCTTTTTGCATGCCGGGAGTGAAATTAATCTCATTTAAGTCTTGTTCATTAACCATATAATAACACTATTTAAAGCGCATCGACGACTTTTGATGTAGCTTTTAACCAACGAAAAGTGCTATTAACCAACGAAAAGTAAGTGATAGCCATGCAAC
Source organism: Mytilus galloprovincialis (assembly GCF_965363235.1). NCBI lineage: Eukaryota > Metazoa > Mollusca > Bivalvia > Mytilida > Mytilidae > Mytilus > Mytilus galloprovincialis. The sequence goes on from NC_134847.1 coordinate 53,791,747, forward strand.
TTTTAAAATTAGATTGTAGGATTTATGTGTGGATTTTTTTATACGAATTTTAGTAATTAAAGCAAGGATTTGTATAGTATTAAAGTAAATAATACAGTAGTACATTTTATGATTTTTTTTCTACAAATACTTTAAACAAACAGAATGTCGGAACAATTGTGATGATGACGAATTTCTTCCTTTATTCGGGAACAATTTAATTGATATATAAATCTGTGATTTTACTATGTTCATAACTTCGATTAACCAAAGCAAGTTATATATCGACCTGTATCTAAATCAAATTGGTTCTCTTCTTCTTCTTTTGGTAAACAATAGTCTATCGAATTCGTTGATTACATACTGACGGCATACATGGACTAGTCTATTTACAAAACTTTTACCCCAATTTACACAAAATGTATCTTTCTTTCTTATGTTCAATGTATACATGTATATATTTTAAATTGCGCTATAGTTCCGTAACTTTCTATCCAGGCGTATAAACGAATCGTCGACAAGTGCGTACATTTTTTTAAATCAATATTTATGGTATGTTCCAATCTGTCCTTTACTATTGACAACGAGTATATATTATTTCCCAAATTAACCCTTGTAAAAAATATGTAAATAGATTTTTATTTCTTAAAATCTATTTTTTTTTTTTTTAGTTTATTTATATTTTTATAATAATCTTGACACCAGAAATGTAATTTATAAACAAGCGTATGTGTTAAGTAATGACTAGTATATTACATCACTTTCAGACAGGCAAGACAAAGGTGTATATTATACACCTGATAGTTCAAAATGGAAAGTTATAAGTTATCGGCCATGTACACTGATCAATACCTACAGAAGTGAAACGATGCATGAACTTGCAAGCCCGACAGGAAATTGTTGAATACCTGGACAGGTCACCTCACACCCCTCACAATACCTTTGGAAGTAATACCTTTAGCCATGCTGGTGATCAGATGAGGGCAGATCCGAATTTATTTGAATAAAGTTTATTACTTTAAAGAATTATGAACGAATAAGATTTTCGAAAACAATTTTCATGGAACACTTATTTTTGATTTGAACTTTGACTTTTTAACTAATTCCAATATTAACAGTTTAAAAATAACAGACTATGGTTATTTAAAAAAAATAAGAACGTTTTCCGTATCAAGTTAGTTAGTCAGATAAAACAACAATACGATTGACAAGATATCGACACGCAATTACAACTACATCGGTTACTGTAGTTTTGGTCCTTTGTGGTTTATAGACATATCGTGATTTTTAATCGGAGAAGATGACAAAATGGCGGAATGCAGAGAATTGATACTCAAAATTTAAAATCGATGGTGATCTCTTATCTTGCGGAATAAAACTTTAATATCTATAAATTTGAGCATTTTTATACAGAATGGACATAATATCAATTTTTTATTTTTTTTGGCAAAGTTTCCATTTAACAAAAATGTATGTTTCTTCCGGAGGCAGATTTGTGAGCTTAATTGAACGTTTAAAGTATATGATAAAGTTCATTGATAAAAAAATATAGCAAAATCCTATATTAGAAAAAAAAATTGATTTATACCCAGGAGCCCCCTTAATCAGAATTACCTGTTTTCCACTTTCTCTGCATGGCTATATCATAATTCTGTCTGAGAACTAGAAAATCTATCACATCAGGCATATCATGGTATCTGTAAACATATATACATGTATAAATATACTAAATAATCTTAGGTAAGTTACAATTTACCAGTTTGAATTGAAACTAGAGGCTCTAAAGAGCCTGTGTCGCTCACCTTGGTCTATGTCAATATTAAACAAAGGAAGCAGATGGATTCATGACAAAATTGTGTTTTGGTGATGGTGATGTGTTTGTATATCTTACTTTACTGAACATTCTTGCTGCTTACAATTATCTCTATCTATAATGATTTTGGCCCAGTAATTTCAGTGGAAAATGTTAGTTAAAATTTATAAATTTAATGAAAATTGTTAAAAATTGACCATCAAGGACAATAACTCCTTTTTTGTGACGATTGTTCCCCTCAATCTTCTGTATATTGATGAATAGATTTGTTCCTTGTTGTTTATTTAATCAATTTAAAAAAATTTGATCTCAGTGTTGAGAGTCATCCTATGACTTGTACTTTTAGATTATCCCCTAAGTTTCTATTTCTTGTCCTATTTCATATAGCATATGAACGAAATATAATATAAAAATTGTATAATACTGGCAATTTTATAATATTCATTGTACTATCTCAATTTTTTTTTTTACCAATTTATACATCTCATTTAACAAAAACCCATAAGACAAATAGAAGTCTTCAATAATAGACAATCGTCTTTGTAATAAGCCAATCTCTAAATTGTCCAGTCTCAAATTATTGGTCAAAAGAGTATTGACCTTTCGGCAGGGTTAAACTAGTGTAATTTCAGAAATTATTGTGTGCATTTATTATTGCGATTATGTCATTTTAGACTAAAATGTGATTTAATTATTTGTGATATTTAGAAACATACTGTTTATTCATATAAAATAATTTCAAAATGGGAGTTTAAATTATTGTGAGTTTAACCCAGTCACATTTTCGCAATAATTTCTGAATTTACAGCAGTACAAGTATTAAAGTATGAGGGAATTTTTTTTAAATCGAAGTTTACTTCCTGTATGTCAAAGAACTAACTTGATTGAGATTGAGCCTCCTGTTGGTTTCCCTGTTGCTGGATCAATAAATGCCAGCTTTAAACAGACCATTCTGGGTGGACGAACTTCATATTTTATTCCAACAACTCTCATTAATTCTTGCTCCTAAAATAAAATTTGAAATATATTGAACTATTTGAATGATGAGACAATAGTATTCTTTGCTTTTAATCATTCAGTAAACATATCTTTGAAGAAAGATAGTTTGTTGTTCATGATAAAATTGTGCACCAAAAAAGTTAATTCAGTGTTCAATTTGTGCTTCTTCCGAGTAAAAATTTAAATGTAATTATAACTTGAATTCTTTGTGACAATTAGTATAAGATACCTACCCTAATACTAGGCATTTTATGCCATGGTAGGTTTTTATTTGGATCTATCTTGTAGGCATTTTTCCTTACTACTGCCTGAAGGTAGAGATCATGACCTTGTCTAAAGTACATAACTTCATCTCCCATCTGAGGTACATAAGGGGTTTTACGAGGCTTTGTATCAGTTAACCATTCTGATGGACGGAATTCCTCTGGCAGTTCTTGTATACCTCCCATTTTTTTAACGATTTTTTGCCTCCTCTGAAAAATAATACCAAAACATGTGTTAAAAATATAGAATATTCAATTTTTAACTGTAACATGCTCATACCCAAGGGAATGGAAATAACTTAGAGGTCATTTACCAATGATTGCATATACTTACTATCAAATTAATTTTTGAAAAACATATAGACAGAGAATGTATATTTTTTGGAACACTGTCCCTAATTCTAAAATTAAGGAAAATACTCCCCCCCCCCCAAAAAAAAACCCCAACCCAATACTAGATGTGTCAAAAAGATGAAAAATCTGCAATTTCAATAACACATGTGGACACAAACATGATGGTAGTCCCACATATAAAAAAATCAGCTGAAAATCTGGAGGTGTATAGAATAAAGTCTGTATAACTGTGATTATCAACAATTTTCAAAGTTGTAAACCCTTAATTTTGGCAAAATTAGCAGAGGGGAGCGGAACAAAACTTAAACTTGATCTGTAACTCATCATGATCGAGTAACTCACATACCAAAAATCAGGCCAATATCTAAGGCCAGGATTTTTTAATTTGTTGGTTTACAGATCCGCCGACCCGATTTTGCTGATTTGCAGAATAAAAATAAATTTGACTTTTCATGCTTTTTTATTCCCGCCAACCCTAACAAAAACATTATCCCTGAAAAATAAATAAAATACTCTTTTTTTATGAAATGAAATGCATTAAAATCAACAGAACTGATAACACTTTCTGTTGTGAAAAAATAAAACTTCCAATTTACGTATCTAAAAATAGACAAATCAATGATAACTGACCTTGAAATGTCATTTGCATATATAAAAGAAACATGTGTTTAAAACCCATTACACAATAAGTTCGTTTCCTGTATTTGTCATCATTCCGTAAAATGCATCATCTCATAGAAAAAATGGAAAATGCACTTGTCCAAGCGTGGTAGACGTACTAAATTAAAACAAATCATTTTGAATTTTCTTGTTTCATAGATCATAGAAAATCGTCCATTTGAATATATAAAATGGGAATGCATGACAACTGATGAACCTGATATCCTCGTTTTTCCAGCGGACGAATCTATTATGTTCTTGACACGTGTGTTGAAATTCATTTTTGTTCCGACTTTTTTGCAATTTTTCTTTATCAGTTGTCGTGCTTGAAGATCATTATTCATCAAATTTTTCTTGTGAAATGACGATCTAATTTCGACACTGTCACACAACCCCCCTTTTTTTACGGGAAATTATTAGATTGATGTCATACAATGATTATGACAGTTGAGCAATACTATTTCATGGAACTAAAATTTTAAGAAATGATGACAAAATAGCATATCAAACATTTTGTTTTTTGCATAATTTTCTTCCTTAAAAGATTTTTTACCGACCGACTGACTCAACTTTTTCATAGGGAAAATCCGTAAACCAACAAATTAAAAAACCCTGGCCTAAAAGCGTTTATATAAAAAGTCTGTAAAACTGTGATTTTCAACAATTTATCAAAGTCCATAGCCCGTAATTTCGGCAAATATTACCTGAGCGGAACAAAACTTAAACTTGATCTGTAACTCATCTTGGTTAACTCACATGCTAACAAGAATGTTTCCATAGTACACAAATGCCCCACTCGCACTATCATTTTCTATGTTCAGTGGACCGTGAAATTGGGGTCAAAACTTTAATTTGGAATTAAAATTAGAAAGATCATATCATAGGGAACATGTGTACTAAGTTTCAAGTTGATGTAACTTTAACTTCATCAAAAACTACCTTGACCAAAAACTTTAACCTGAACTTCGCACTATCATTTTCTATGTTCAGTGGACCATGAAATTGGGGTCAAAACTATAACTTGGCATTAAAATTAGAAAGATCATATCATGGGGAACAAGTGTACTAAGTTTCAAGTTGATTGGACTTCAACCTCTTCAAAAACTACCTTGACCAAAAACATTAACCTGAAGCGGACGGACGAACGGAGGCACAGACGGACGGACGGAGGCACAGACCAGAAAACATAATGCCCCTCTACTATCGTAGGTGGGGCATAAAAATCATCCCAATATCTGAAAGAGTTTAGAAAAAAAGTCTGTATAACTGTGATTTTCAACAATTTATCAAATTCCAAAGCCCGTAATTTCGTCAAAAATTAGTGGAGCGGAACGAAACTTAATCTGTAACTCATCATGGTTAACTATCATACCAAAAATCAGCCCAATATCTGAAGGTGTTTAGGAAAAAACTCTGTATAATGGTTTGTGACGGAATGATGGAATTTCGGAATTAGGGAATTGCGGAATTATGGAATTTTGGACAAGGGTAAAACTATATGGCACCGACAACTTCGTTGCGGGGCCATCAAAAAAACCAAAAACAACTATTATAAATTTTATTGACTTGACAACTGTTAAATTAAAACACACATAGTCTATACCAGTAACATTGCTTTATATACTTTTTTGAAAAGCAAAATAAAAAAACCATATAAGAGTTGAAAAACAAAACTGAAAAGAAGGCAGTTATGTATGACATTAATTTTGCCTTGCCTTGAAAAATCACAAATAGCAATGGTTTTACTGTCTAAAATACATACTATTGTTTTCTTGGTGGGCTTTGGTTCTTTCTTCTTTGGTGCAGGTTTTTTCCGCTGAGGACGAGGAACTTTGGCCTGGAATGTTTGGTCCCTATTTGAGTCCCTATCTTCATCCTTAGCTACATCATGTAAGTAATCGCTATCTATATCTTCTGTCTCAGAAGAACTGACTTTTCTTTGTTTACGTTTCCGCTGAGATGTACGCTTTGGTGGTTGTAAATTGTTACCTGTGTCTCCCATCCAATCAGAATATTCACTAGATTCACTGTAAAATAATTGTTAAACATAAAATCATCTCATCTCTACACCCAAAACCTCTTTTGTGGAGATTTGATTTCTGTGTTGTAAAGCCACTATTTTTGGGCTATTTTGTGGCAGCCAGTTTTATTGGTGAAGAAATCAGAAAGACCCAGGGAAATCACTGACCTACGATATGAAAACTGACAATCCTAGTCAATTAAGATAGGAATTGAGTGCACCAGAACTGTTGAGTGTAACTACTTAGACCACTCAGCCACAGAGGCCCTAATTGTGTAGGTGTCTGACAGATCTTAAAAGTGCTTTATATACATTACAACTCATCATTATCATGCTGCTGACCAAATATGAAGTCATTCTGTTCTGTAGTACCTGAGAAGTGTGTGACGAATTATTTTTTATAGGACTCCTATATAGATTGATAAAACTATCTAAAGGCGAATACTCAAATATTTTTTTCTTTTATTCTTCAAAAATCTGAATTTGTAATTTAAAGAGAAAAGAAAGCTATCAATCTCTTGTTGGCAGTTAACGTAATTTTAACACAAGTAAAGCCAGCCCCCCCATAACAAATTCTTTGTTTGAAGTTTCCTACCCATGCCTTCTATGGTAGGTAGGTAAGTAGGGATTTCTTTTTTTTTTCATTTTGTCCAACAACATATAAGTCATTAAGTTATGTTTCAAACGAGAAATCTACATAAGAGCACACAAAAAGCTAAGATAAAACATTGGAATTGATTTTTGTCATAAAATCTGTAATACAGGCTGTTTTTTTTTTAAGCTTTTTAGGAGGTACAATGTATACAGCAAACAATTTAATTTCATATTTGGTCCCAGATAAGTATCTTACCCATCACTACTGCTGTTCCATAGATCTGAGCCTGATCCATCTTCTTCCTAATAAATAAAATATGTGATTGTATTCATGTAAATTACTGATAGGAAGCAGCAAGATTTTTTTTTGGTTGATGATTAATTAGTAAGACCTATCTACCATTTTTTTCTGATATATTTTGTAATTTCTTTCATGAAATATCAAATGAACTTCCTAAATTATGGCTATATAAGATATTTATTCTTTTTTCTTTGTATCAACACATAAAACTTTCAAGTTCATCTGAGATTAATTACTACTTTTGTACAAATAAAAAGATGCACTGTGACAGTAAATGAGGCAGCAACCTTACAACATCATCTCATCAAAATAATACATCTACCTTACAGGAAATGTTTTTGTGCTTTCTCAAGGTAACCATAGCCATTTTTTTCATTAATGATTTGCAAAAAGTGGCTTTTTCACACCATCTCATTTTATTGCATAGCTATATGAACAAAACAATGATTTAAAGACTAAGCTGGTACCTCTTCAGTGTCATATAGAGCTCTGGTAACCAGTCTATTGGTAGCTGTCTGTTCATTCTCTTGTTGTACTGGACTAGCAGGTTCTTCTGGCACTTTCTTTTTCCCTTTACCTTTCTTTGGGGTACTGGCTGTGCTGGGCTAAAAATTAAATAACTTTTATCAAAATGGTATTTTGGAACACATTTAATATATTGTAAACATGATTTCTCATAGTGTAAACATTACCATTACTAATATGTAAAAAACGCAATTGCAATCTTAAAATTTTCAAAATGGATGCCATTGCAATGAAAACAGAAAAAACGTGAAAAATTCCAAACTAAATGAAATTTTACAGAAACATGACCTCTCATGATATTATGTCAAGTTAATACTTAACTTTATTTTAGTTTTCATTACCATGGAAACTGGAAGTTTTTGATGAAATTCCCTATTGCTTGCATTTGCATTTCTAATAAGAATTTTGTTTTTATTACATATAGTATATATTAATATATGATATCTGATTGTTAAATCACTATGACAAATCCAACTTTAATTTGATAAAAGAATAAATGAAATCTTATTACATAAGGCAACGTAGGTTTTTTCTTCCTTTCTTCTAAGAATTTTCTCATTTCTGCTTCTGAATGGGCTCTTCTTTCTTCTTCATTTTTCCTGTAACACAAATTTCTATTTTACATTACAGGGCTAATATGCATAAAACTACTTAAGTTAATAATGTAATACAGTCTATTCCACTTAATTGCATACCGCTTTATAGCATAATTCGGTTAATTGCATAGTTTTCTCCTGCACAAAACCATTTCCCATTCATCTAATGATAAATTGTCTGGTTATATGCATAGCTCTACAAGTAGCCTTTTGGTTTATTGCATGGAAAATTATTGCCGTCTAGATATGCTTAGTTAAAACTGACGAGATTTTTGACCGGGAATGGCAATTTGGTAAGTATATTTTTCTTGAATGCATCCTTATTTTCGTTATTATTTCATATTACTTTTGTGTTATTTAAATAAAGTTTTAAAACAGTTTCTTACATGTTTATATTATGGAATTTGATTTAAAAATAAACCTCGATGTCTACACAAGTAAAGTTTCCCATGTTCTATTTTAAGCCTCGAGGTTATAAAAATGTCAAACAGATAGTTGTTGTAAAAATGTAAAAACACTGACTCAAAGGGTGTTAATAATTGATTGGATTTAAACAATTGTCCATAGATTACATTTGGTGTTAATTTTAAAAACAATAACTCCTGCTAATTATCGATCATAACCAATGTGAACTCTATTGGGCTTGAGGTGATTTGTATTAATGTTAAATATTATAGGGCATTAAAAAATGGTTAAAGAATTTTATACATCAATCATTTATTTTCAATATTTTATGAAAAGAGCATTTACTTTTAATTATTATATTTTCTCACTTTCAACACTCGTGCCCAGCAAATAACCTGTACAGGGCCCAATTACTGCTTTGCATATACGAAACTAACGAGGTGTTACTTCACTGTCCAACTGCATATCAAAGGCAATTCATTACACATCTATTGTTAAAATAGTTATAAACTGTGAAGTATTGTTTAAAAGTTTATTTTAACTCTGTCATTTCCCATTTCGGATATAAGCATACTCCTCTTATTGCATAATTTTGTCTGACAAATAGGCTATGCAAATAACCGGAATCTACTGTACAACTTATTGTAGAAAAATCTGTCTGTTAGGAATAAATCTTAATTTTAGCAGCTTTAAGCATACAGGCCCAGTTGAATAAATTAATCATTTAAACCAATCTCACATTTAATAAAATCTTTTATCAGCTTGAAATAATGAAATCTGTTCTGTACAATCAATCTTTAAAACTTGTTTCAACCTTATATTTGTAGCTGTTATATGCATGTATTTAACATAAGTATGACATAAAAACCTATATAAAAAATAATAAAAACAAGAATGTGTCCATAGTACACGGATGCCCCACTCTCACTATCATTTTCTATGTTCAGTGGACTGTGAAATTGGGGTCAAAACTATAATTTGGCATTAAAATTAGAAAGATCATATCATGGGGAACATGTGTATTAAGTTTCAAGTTGATTGGACTTCAGCTTCATCAAAAACTACCTTGACCAAAAACTTTAACCGGACGGACGAACGGAGGCACAGACCAGAAAACATAATGCCCCTCTACTATCGTAGGTGGGGCATAACAATCAATTTATATACTGCACAGTATTAAAGAAAGCCTGTCTTTATACTTACGACAACAAAGAAGGATCCAGTTCCCTTACAACTATCCTTCGACTCCATGCTGCTATTTCTGACTGTGTAGCCCTCTGTTCTATATTGCTAAGTGATTGTCTTACACCTTCAGTTTCCCCACTTCTTCTGATACCAACTCTTGGCCCAGTGTTCCCGACTGCAAATAACAAATAATATTTTTTTTATCTCTTCAATGATTGGCACTTTCATTTTAAGAATCCTACTGTTTATATGCTAGCTACTAAAAGGGCCTGATCCTTCATTTCTGTATTCAATAAACATTTCAGGTCCTTTTTTTAATCTTTATATTTAGGTACAAAATATACCTTTTTATTCTCTATTCTGTTTACCCCCTCGAAACCCTTGTTAAAACTTATCATTTCCATCTAAAAAATTAACAAACAATGAGAACATATGGCTATATGAGTTTTGTAGAATTAGTTTTATAATGTTGCTTTACAAATTAATCCTTCAATATATTGTTCTTATGGTGTATGTGTCACTGAATAACTCCTATTTTACATGTATGTACCTAAAGTGGCTAGACCAGATAAATTCAGAAAAAATATTTAAATAACAAGAGTGTGTCCAAGTACAGGGATGCCCCATCCGCACTATCATTTTCTATGTTCAGTGGACCGTGAAAATGGGATAAAATCTCTAATTTGGCATTAAAATTAGAAAGATCATATCATAGGGAACATGTGTACCAAGTTTCAAGTTGATTGGACTTCAACTTCATCAAAAACTACCTCGACCAAAAACTTTAACCTGAAGCAGGACAAACGGATGGATGGACAAACGACCTTACGGACACACAGACTTGAAAACATAATGCCCATAAATGGGGCTTGATAAAAATCAATTGATAATTTGAAATATGTTCTTGGTCAGTGAATTTTTAAGAGTAAAGTCCCTTAACCTATGTCCTTATCATTTTCTCAAACATATTACTGTAGATTCATGTATTTTCTGTGGATTGAGGAAAACTTGCCTTTTTGTGGATATTTGATTTCGTGGTATTGCCAAAGGCTGCATTAATTCTTATTGAAAATTTGTAATTCATTTTACATTGGACTTTTAGTTTCCAGGTAACCACAAAATCCACGAAAATTAGTTTCTGACAAATATAATAATGAATTCTCAGTATCCAAAAACCTTGAATCTAATTACCAGAATTTGATCTATTAACTCTAGGTTGTGCCCCTGGAGGAGGGGGTGAAGCCAATGGAGCACCTCCTTGTCGTATAATCCTACTATCTTGCTGTCTCTGTAATTCTTGTATCATTCTATCTATACTGGCCTGTCCAGGTCCACCTGGAGCAAGCCCTGATGCTCCACCCAGAACATGCCCTGGTAGTTGTAGTCCAGCTGAAGCTTGCCCTGAAGGTCCTACTCCTCCTACCAATGGTTCTACATCTCCCATTACTTCCTGTTCACCTGAATAAAACATAAATTTCAAAACTCAATCAAATACACCTTATTTTTTTCTTTTTTAATTCAGTTTTGTAAAATTGTACTATGAATGCTTTTAAGAATAAGATTTTATATCTTTTAATATTTATACAGTCAAGAACAAAGTATAATGGAATCTTTAGATCTAAATAAACGACTTGATAATCACCATCAAATTAACATGATTTTGTTCCAACTTAGGAATTCCTCAGCAAACTTTAAAGATAACACTTCTGTAGAAATATAAAATGAATAATGGGTGCATCCTCAAATCTAACCCAAGTTAAACCAAAATGTAATGATGTAGATAACAGACAAAATAAAAATGTAGATATCCCACTTGCATCAAGTTTAAAGAGTGGAGAAATATTATAATCCACAAAATATAGAGGTGGAATTTGTTTCTCTAATGATTTTAAGACAATAGCTAAACAATGTTTATCCTTCCTCTCCAAAGATTTGCAGAAAGTTGTGGTCTTTACATCTTTTCACAAAACAATTGAGACATGTGGAAAAAGCATGCAAATTACAGAAAACTTAATTCAATGTGCCAATAGGATATAAATCTCTTATACAAATACAAATATGTAAAATATTGTATATTCTTACCTTCTTCATTAACTCCCATCTGGGGAATCAACTGATCGTGCCTGTTGTGTTCCCTCCCAGGGACTAGTTTCTGTAATCTGGGAGGGTAAGGATTACCATCGATATCAACGAGGAAGGGAGGGGGCATCAGATGTGGGGGCTGTTGTGTCTGTTCATCCAGAACATAATTATTTGCATCTCGCATTAGAGGTCTATAGTCTGTATGGAAAAATAATTCTTGAGGAATCTGAAATTACAGAAGGTATGAAAGTCATTAATATATCCTGAGATAGCAATAATAGTTTCTATTAATATATTATTTTTCTATAATTTTTTTGCTTCATATCTTTTTTATTTTAGTTCATATATATTCTATTTTAACATTTCTAATTTCATTAAATTCTTTAAAAATGAGCAAAAATCAACTTCCTCTTTATACTTTCATGGAAGAATAATGTTAACCTAATAATGAAACTTTCATACATAACCAGAATTATCTTCAACTGAGAGTGAATTCACAAAAGGGTACCCCTTTTCCATCCCTAGAATACTGTTAGAATTTAACTTAATTAGATTATCTCCCCCTTAACATGTTGGACTGGAATTTTATTCCTTTGTTCAATCCACAGATCAAAGACTGTATTTAGTTTTGGCAATATCAGTCTTGCCGTTAAGGAGGGTTTGGCTAATAAGAAACATGGACACAGGATAAATTCTGATATACCCCAAAAAAATGGTTTTCAAATAATTGTAGTTCAGCTCAACTTTTTGATCATACCATGGTGGTGCTATGATAAATTAATCTTTGTTTGTAATGTCAACAACAATGGAATAAATCCATCCAAAGTTTAATACATTACCTTTTTATGAATTTCACTGCCACCAAATCCAAAATTTAAAAAATGACCATGAGAATCTGTAGCAGCAAAGCTTAAACCATCAGGACTAAACTTACAGTCAAACATAGAGCCATGCCCTTGGCCTTCAATCTACAATAAAAAAAAAATATCAAACAGTAGTAAAATTAAGCTATTAATATAGAGAACCGTAAATGATTTTTTAAATTGGTAAAAAATACCAAACAAAAACATACTACTTATCATGTATATCACTTCTCATTTATAAGTTGGAGAATTTATCTTATATCACTTAAAATATCCTTTATAAATTTACAATTATGTTTTTTTTTGACTATTTTTTTTATGTGCATGTACTGGTTTCATGTGATGGATGGACACACCATATCCTTTGTTTTTCAATTATCATAGTCTCTGCAAGATTTTTTCATAACTAAGCTTGAGGAGAGCAAGAGCTTAACATATTGTACATACACTTGTCTATTTTTGCAAATCATACGTTGACATCTAAAGGTCTTTTGGTCTTTTGTGTCATAAGGGTGCATTTTCATTGAAAAATACTCCACATTTTCAAATTTGCCTTTTAATTTTCATATTCAAACGGATATCAAATACATACCATATTAAAGAAACTTTTGATTTTAACACCTTTCTGAATATCCCAGAGTATCACATGACCATCGTGACCAGCACTAAGTATAACTCTAGGATCCCATGGACTACATTCTAATACAAATACTTCATCTTCATGGTACTGAAACAATAACATTAAATTCTTTTTAGAATTTATTATAATAGAGAGACATCATCTCTAGAACAAATCACTGTAAATATACAGACTCTCATGATGTTTTAACCTTCAAATTTCAAAGCAGAAGTTTTCTGATATTAGTTTCAGTATATTGTACTCGTATAACAGTATTTAATTGGGGTGTCATACCTTAATGATGTTGCAATAAAGTTTGTCCAATTTAAAAGTTTATTCAATTAGGAAAAAAAACTGTAAAATATCTTAAAAAGTTATTTTACAAAGTTTAGCCCATATTTTCTTGAAAAGTTTACCCTGGGATAGAAAAACATAGGTTTTATACCATATAACATAGCATAACATTAATTATCTCAACAGAAACAAGAAAAATTTCTTAAATAAAAAAAGTTTTGACAAAAAATATCAATTATAAATTATATTGTAAGAACAAATGAACAAGAATGCAACATCTACCTTGAGTATGTGTAACAATTTTCCTGAACGAGAGTCCCAAACTTTTAATGTACAATCTGTAACAGCTGTTAAAACATATCTGTCGTCTGCATTCCAGGCTACCATGGTTACACCATACTTTGTTTTATCATCTTCTGATGTAGGTCTGAAAAATATATTCACTTACTAGATTGTCACAAAATATTACACATTTCAAAAAGTTGACATCAGTGTTATCTTGAGCCTATTGTCATCATTTCCTGAAGATCAGTCCAGATTTTTTACAGTGAATACTGGTGAAAGTGGTTGATATATTTCAACACACCTATCAGTATAGTCAATACATATTTTAAACAACACAGACATCAATAAGTAACATCATCTTAAATCACCACTTATTGTCTTCTTTCACAGAGATCTCTCATCCTAGATCCTTTAAGTATTCTCATTTTGTAAAAAAAAAATATGCCATTTTAACTGTCTAAACAATGCAATACGGTACTCCAATTATTGTTTGTCTGTTTTCCAATCTCTTCAAGTTATTCTACATAACCTCCAAAAAATTAGCTATTTCATGCATGACCTACTTGTATGAAATTTCGTCCTCCCAATTTCATTTTAAAGGAATAAGCCCGAACAAAATGATGAAGTAATTCAAGGCATTGCATGAAATTATGTTGAAGGATGGTAGTTAGTACATGTACTCACTCAAACTTAGTTGCCATATGGAGTATAATTGCCTTCCATTCCTGCCTATCATATCGCCAGATTCTGGCAGTGCCATCACAACTCCCACTGACAAATCTCTCTTCTGTATTACTATAACATATACTATCTACCCTCTCCTACAGAAACAAAGATGCATTATATTAACAATCAAAATTCAATTTTCTACTTGCCAATTTCTAGTGCAATATAGTTCATTTAAAATCCTATAAAGTTGTAACATTATCTAGAGGAAAATTAATAACTTCCAATTTCAATAATAAGCTCTCTAAGCTACAAAAAAGAGATTATTGCTGATATAAGTTCATGAATGAACTCTGAATGACTTTATACTTTGTAACGAGTTATATCCCTTCTAAGATGCAGTATCTGTTCACCGTTGCTGTGAGCGATGCATGAAGTTAAAATTCCCTCTTATTACTATTTCATATTGTAATTCAACTTCTAACTTCCAACTCAATTACAAGAGCCTGTCAGAATGGCAGTAAACATGTACAACATATTAAAATTTAATAAGCATTGGTTGAACGATTCATGCGTAAATGCATAGACACGACTAGAAATGCCATTTTTTCAATATTTCAAGAACCATCTCATGAACTGTAAAAGTGTAAAACATCGTTATCCTACTTGACCTCCATTTTGTCATCAGTAACAACATTAAAATTTTAAAAGCTTTGGTTGAATGATTCATGAGTAAATGCATGGATACGACTGGAAACACCATTTTTCAATCTTTCAAGAACCATTACTCCTAAAGAGTAAAAATCTAAATCGTCATTATTAACCATGACCTACATTTTGTTGTCAGTAATAACATATCAAAATATTAAAAGCTTTTGTAAAATGGTTCAAGAGTAAATGCAGGTACAACATTTGGCTGTTGCCCGCCAAACCACCCATCCAACTGCCTGCCGTACATCACCAAATTAATAACCAATTTTTCTTAAATATTGATTCATTGTTCAATGTTCATGAAATTACTATAAAAAAAGAGCTATATATATTACAGATAAATACAAGGCAGAAATATAATTATGGCCATAGTACAATGTATCAATAAACACCCTTTTTTCTCTTACATGTATGTACATATAATATACTAACTGTGTGAGCCTCTAATTCACAAATTTTCTCAGGAGTTTTTCCATGAACAAAATAAACTCTAACAACATGATCAGAACTCCCTGTGGCCAGGAATACACCACCAGGACTAAATGAGGAACACAACATTTGAGCTCCAGCTCGTGACTTCTCTATAAACTTTCCTGGTTTTGATCTGAAGAAAAATTAATTGGCAATTGAATTTATTTAAAAGTGGCAGTTAAAGAATTTTTGATCAAAATTAATTCAAATGTTTTTAGTTATGCTACTGTATAAATCAATTCAACCTACAAAAGAGGTTATATGCTATAAGTATAACCATCTAGATGAGATATAACTATATATAGATGCTATCAAAAGATAGAAAGATACTTTCTAGTTACAAGGCAAAATACTATCTGAGTATGTGACCGCTTGGATTGATAGATCCTACTACATCTATTGGTCCAGTGTGATATACCTACGCTTAAAGTCAAGTCATTTCTATCAATTACAATGTATTGTTTTATTGGTAGACTTCAAACAGCAAACATATGAACTCTACTGCACTACATATGCATTTACATGCCTTTTTATTATATTTTTATACTAAAACATTTACAATATATAAATATATATATGTTATTACATTGTAAGAAATGATTGAAATCAAAAGTAGTGCTAAATTGGTTCAATTGAGAATAACCTTGCATTGTAATATTTGGTATACTAAGAGTTACATCTCATGAAAGTATTCATATTCTCCAAAAATAAGTTAATCAATCAAATGATCTTCAATGTCATAATAAGCATTGGAAAACAGCATAAGGACCAATGAAATGATAAGAAGATGCATCAATAAAAATTATAAAAATATTTACTATTCTTGCAAACATACAGTACGATTTTCGCGAAAGCCATCCCAAACTCCAAACACCAAGTTTTTTCCTGGTGTGACACCAGGAAACTCTGACATCTCTCCCTAAATTCTCGGAGAAATTTGGGAGTATTCTCTCCGACTTCTGCGTAAATCCGCTACCTTTTGTTTATTGTATTAGCGACATCTCTCCCAGTCTGGTGTGACGCAGTGTCACACCAGGTAATTAATTGCCCTAATCCTTCTGATCTATGCCGGCAAGCGACAGTCGAGGTATGCGAGATTTCTAATGTAATTAAACAATTGTATTTCCTGTCTATTGATTATCAGGTAAATCTGATTGCTTGAAACAAATGAAAGATTAAAATAAAAAGCAAAGCGTTGTTGTTAATTCTTTCAATTACACTGAACATTTAAATCAAGTTTTAAAAAAACAACTATAATTTATTTTGACTTCCGTTTTTTTATCAGTAAATAAATATTTAATTTACTAAAAGAGGTATAATTGTGTAACAACAAACGGAGACTAACGCTAAATAAATGAGGGCAGTTTAAAGAAAAATTACACGTCTCAAAGTTTTTTTATACAAGTAAAAAAGAAAATATTATTCACTGTCTGTTATGCTAATAAGTCTACACGCCATTTCCATTTTACGATTACATAATTGCTTGAAACAAATAAAAGTTTTAAAAGCAAAAGGTTGTTGTTAATTCTTTCAATTGCATTAAAGTTTTATATAAAAAACCAGGTGCTCCGCAGGGCGCAGCTTTATACGACCGCAGAGGTCGAACCCTGAACAGTTGGGGCAAGTATGGACAAAACATTCTAGCGTGATACAGCTCTGAATTTGGATTGTGATCAAATTTTTGACATTACATGGGTTTTTTTTACACAAAACAAATGTCAAGATTTTACAAATTTTACAATTAAAGATTTCTTCTTCAAACTTTTTAAATCTAAAATTAAATAGTTGACACAGCATAGGTTTCTGACACAGAATGAATGTGGTCTAATGAACTTAAAAGTTTGTTTTTGCCTTTTAGCAATTCACTATGCTGTTGAATATTAATTCTCTCAAAAAAATGTTTGAAGAAATTTTCTTTTTATTTATGAAATCTGAAATGAGAAAAATTTAACCCCCCCCCCCTTTTTTCACATCCCCGTTTCCCTTTTTCCAAAACTGATATCAATTCAAATTTCTAATGGAGTTTGCAACAATAACTACTCTTTTAAATACATCATAAAATATTACAAGAGTGCACACGCTGAAATGTCTCGCCTTCTATACTAATCATTGATATTATGTTGATAGTATAAAGCTTTATTACAACTGTCATGACTGTCTCATAAACTTAACATTAACCAAGATAACTAAACAAAGACCAATGAACCATGAAAATAAGGTCAAGGTCAGATGAACCATGCCAGGCAGACATGTACAGCTAACAATGCTTCTATACAACATATATAGTTGACCTATTACTTATAATTTTAGAAAAATAGACCAAAACGCAAAAACTTAACACTGTGCAATGAACCGTGAAAATGAGGTCACGGTCAAAAGAAACCTGCGCTACTGACATAAAGATCATAAAATATTTCCACACACCAAATATAGTTGACCTATGGCATATAGTATTAGATAAAAAGACCAAAACTCAAAAACTTAACTTTGACCACTGAACCATGAAAATGAGGTCAAGGTCACATGACATCTGTCCGCTAGACATGTACACCTTACAATCATTCCATACAACAAATGTAGTAGACCTATTGCATATAGTATGAAAAAAACAGACCAAAACACAAAAATTTAACTATAACCACTGAACCATGAAAATGAGGTCAAGGTCACATGACATCTGCCCGCTAGACATGTACACCTTACAATCATTCCATACAACAAATATAGTAGACCTATTGCATATAGTATGAAAAAAAACAGATCAAAACACAAAAATTTAACTATAACCACTGAACCATGAAAATGAGGTCAAGGTCAGATGACACCTGCCAGTTGGACATGTACACCTTACAGTCCTTCCATACACCGAATATACTAGCCCTATTGCTTATAGTATCTGAGATATGGACTTGACCACCAAAACTTAACCTTGTTCACTGATCCATGAAATGAGGTCGAGGTCAAGAGAAAACTGTCTGACAGACATGAGGACCTTGCAAGGTACGCACATATCAAATATAGTTATCCTATTACTTATAATAAGAGAAAATTCAACATTACAAAAAATATGAACTTTTTTTTCAAGTGGTCACTGAACCATGAAAATGAGGTCAAGGACATGGGACATGTGACTGACGGAAACTTCGTAACATGAGGCATCTATATACAAAATATGAAGCATCCAGGCCTTCCACCTTCTAAAATATAAAGCTTTTAAGAAGTTAGCTAACACCGCCGCCGCCGCCGCCGGATCACTATCCCTATGTCGAGCTTTCTGCAACAAAAGTTGCAGGCTCGACAAAAATGTAAAATAAAGTGCTTGTTATCACTGAATGGTAAAGATTGGTTGGTAGTAAAAGTGAATATACATTGTTTATTGTATAAAACAATAAAAAAAACTTCATCAGCAACATTTTATATTGGCAAATTTCCAATAAAGTTATTTACATAAAGTTATTGGCAAATAAAAATAGAAAATGACATCATAGTCATGTCTGGCAAATGTCCAACATACATTATCTAAAAACATTTTAGATAAGATAAGGAAATAAGATGTAAAAAAAACTGCTTGTTATCACTGAATGGTAAAGATTATTTTAATTTATCAGTTGGTAGTAAAAAGTGAATATACATTGTATATTGTATATAACAAAGATTTAAGTTGATTCTGGACAAAGAAAGATAACTCCAATTAAAAAAAAATCTTGCTATTGCACAATACTTAATATAATAATTTTAGATCCTGATTTGGACCAACTTGAAAACTGGGCCCATAATAAAAAATCTAAGTACATTTTTGGATTCAGCATATCAAAGAACCCCAAGATTTCAATTTTTGTTAAAATCAGACTAAGTTTAATTTTGGACCCTTTGGACTTTAGTGTAGACCAATTTGAAAACAGGACCAAAAATGAAGAATCTACATACACAGTTAGATTTGGTATATCAAAAAAACCCATTTATTCAATTTTTGATGAAATCAAACAAAGTTTAATTTTGGACCCCAATTTGGACCAACTTGAAAACTGGGCCAATAATCAAGAATCTAAGTACATTTTTAGATTCAGCATATCAAAGAACCTAACTGATTCATTTTTTGTCAAAATCAAACTAAGTTTAATTTTGGACCCTTTGGACCTTAATGTAGACCAATTTGAAAACAGGACCAAAAGTTAAGAATCTACATACACAGTCATGACAGTTAGATTCGGCATATCAAAGAACCCCAATTATTCAATTTTGATGAAATCAAACAAAGTTTAATTTTGGACCCTTTGGGCCCCTTATTCTGTTGGGACCAAAACTCCCAAAATCAATACCAACCTTCCTTTTATGGTCATAAACCTTGTGTTTAAATTTCATAGATTTCTATTTACTTATACTAACGTTATGGTGCGAAAACCAAGAAAAATGCTTATTTGGGTCCCTTTTTGGCCCCTAATTCCTAAACTGTTGGGACCTAAACTCCCAAAATCAATACCAACCTTCCTTTTGTAGTCATTAACATTGTGTTTAAATTTCATTGATTTCTATTTACTTAAACTAAAGTTATTGTGCGAAAACCAAGAATAATGCTTATTTGGGCCCTTTTTGGCCCCTAATTCCTAAACTGTTGAAACCAAAACTCCCAAAATCAATCCCAACCGTTCTTTTGTGGTCATAAACCTTGTGTCAAAATTTCATAGATTTCTATTAACTTAAACTAAAGTTATAGTGCGAAAACCAAGAAAATGCTTATTTGGGCCCTTTTTGGCCCCTAATTCCTAAAATGTTGGGACCAAAACTCCAAAAATCAATACCAATCTTCCTTTTGTGGTCATAAACCTTGTGTTAAAATTTCATAGATTTCCATTCACTTTTACTAAAGTTAGAGTGCGAAAACTAAAAGTATTCGGACGACGACGACGACGACGTGATAGCAATATACGACGAAAAATTTTTCAAATTTTGCGGTCGTATAAAAACTATACTTGATTATGACCTCGGTTTTTTATCGGTTATTTATATAACTTACGAAAAGAGACATACTTGCGTGAAAATAAACAGAAACTAACGCTGAATATAAAATGTGAGCAGTGAGTTTAAAAAAAAATATGTGTCTTAAAACTTGTATATGCAAGTAAAAAAGAAAATACTTTTCACCATTCGTTATGCTTAAGGTTCATCATAACAAATGGACAAATATGGCCGAATTTTCACCTCAAAAACTTCTCTGTGTACAGACTTACCTGTGCTGTTTGGAAAGATTTAATGCCTAGCATCCACTAGATATATAAAACTTAAATGCATTTTGTGTTTAGGAAAGATAAAATCTTTCTTGGTTTTTGATGGGCATTTTTTTTCCTTTCTGCAGAAGGTGTAAAAATAAACAAACACCTGAATTACTTTGATACTGTCCACTGACTGACTCAGATAAACTCTTTAACTCACCTATAGTTGTGAAGATACCTCTAGTCCATGTCAATTAAGGACAATCAAACAATACAAACCGGTTTTTTTACCTGAGGGAGCATCTCATAGTTGTACTACAACTTAGTTAATTTTCACACCTTTTGCATGAAGGAAAAAAAATGCCCATCAAAATCCAAAAGAGATTTTATCTTTCTGAAACACAAAATGCATTTAACTTTATTATATCTAGTGGATGCCAGGCATTAAAACTTTTCCAACTTCACAGGTAAGTCTGTACTCAGAGTAATTTTTGGCATGTAAATACAGCCATATTTGTTTGTTTGTTATGATGAACCTTAATAAGTCTACGGCATTTTCTCTTCACTATTTGTTAGCATTACTTTAGGATCAATAATACATTTCAGCTACAACAGGAATACTTCTATAGCTGCATCAACTCGTCGTTGCATAATATTTATTTACGCACTGTGTGTTTTGAATATTTTTTAAAGCAATTAATTGTCGTGGGAAGACGATACGCATCTCAGTGATCAACAGTGCGTGGTTGAACTTGAACTTCACTTCGCTCACAATATTGAATGCTAAAAATAGTGACATCAATTTTGTCCACGAGATTTTTATATGGCGGGAAATAGTATCACGTAACAGTAAACTCATGTGACCTTTCTGGATAACCGTGGGAAAATTCATTCAAGGTTTAAACTTGCTTTGTAATGATTGACATTTGTGTGCGTTAAGATTGAGGCTCTAGAAGGTCCTTTTACAATTGATTAACCGGAATCTCAAATATAATCCTTTTCTGAATAAACGGACACGAGTCATTTATTTTTACGTTTCTCAGTCAACAAAGGACATAAACCTGAACATTATTCATACGTCCATAGTCAACACTATACATTAATGGTAGATGAAAACAGGATGCATATCGTTCAGTTACTGATGGGTGTTGGTAGAGATCCTCTGTGAAAATGTGTCGATCGTAAAAATCCGATCCACATTTTTTTTTTTACATATTTCTTTCTTGTAGAACACGATATAATTTCATTTCAATATTCTACAGTATTAATTGTTGAAATACTTTTTTTTTTTTTTTTATTTCGCCGAGGACTTTTAACGAGCAGTAAAATACGGATTGCACCAATCCAATTTTAAATAATAAAAGATCAATAACAGGTCATAACAGATACACAACACATGATTTTTTTCTTCATATAATTAAATAAGGTTGTGATTATTGTGTTGTGTCTGGGCGGGGAATGTCTCTTAGTATTTATGAATATAGGGCTGCCACATTGCATACAAAACGATTTGTCACTTTACAGTTTCTTTTTTAAATTCAAATATTTCAAGTCGGTAATCTACCGAGGTAGTGAAACATAATATTTTACATTTCAAAATAAATTGAAAGTAACAGAGTTCACTTGTTGATCCGATAAATGAACTCTTGGGTTTAGATTGGACAAATTATCGTAAAAAACGGCATTTTGTTTTAAGCCAGTTGATATTAATTATATAATATTGAACAATTAATGAACCGGAAATTGCTCACTGAGTTAGGTCATAAAAGGTTCTAATTTTGGTAAAATCGTCTTTGTTGAAAAAACAAAAATTTATGACCTGATCGGACTATAATGAAAATACAAAATAAGTGTTTTATTCGTATTTTTATTCGTATTTTTATACGTTTTATTTCATATGACAATGACATGTGCATATACATACAAGAATAATTAGCTTATTTTAAATGAAATTGTCACACTTTTATCTGACAAAGAAAGGACATTTAAATAACATATTTTAAAGCACACAGGTGCAATCAAGATCGATTAAATGTACAAAGGTAATAAATCTGGCTAATCCGATTATGTTGTCACGCGTCATTAATTTTCAGTACATCCGATGGGCATAAACCAATTAACAGCCACGCGGTGTTGGAAGAGAATCTTTGGAGGAAATTGGAAATATAATCCGTGATTCGCGGTGTCACACCGCTACACTCGGAAATCGGTGATCAGAGTTCCTCCACCAATAAAAACAACAAAAATAAATAAAATAAATAACAAAATAGAAGTCATCTGCACGATTCATGTGCATCTAATACATACTCAAATTTGTTAGTTGTAACATTCCAGAACCAAAAACAAACACAGCCATCACCTCCAGTGGACATTAATATTCTATTCTCACCATGTGATTGAGGGCAAAACTGTAACAGAAAGGGTAAGATATTGTTTTTAAATATTACATACACAAATCAACATACTAAATAATCAAAGCACTGTAAGCGCTGTAGGCAGTTAACCAAAAACCAAGCCAAACATAATTATAAAAACTGTTGCAATGTTGCTTCAATTTTTTTTTAAAGATTTTAAAAAAAAACAAACATTAAACATTCATATATTGTACATTTATGTTCATTTAATGAATTAATCATTAAGGCAAATAATTCATATTTTGTCAAAGTTTTTAAAAGCAACGCATATATCAAGTATATTTTTTTTCATGGTCATGAGTCTGCAGTGATACAAGTTTGCAATGATTGCAGTTCTTCTAGTTGATAGTTAACGTTGGTATTAGTTGACTGTTAGTAGTTCAAGTTGACTTTAGTACGAGTTTGTAAAAGTATGAATGGACTTGCTTCCCTGGAAAGAAAACTGAGTGTGTGTTCAACAGTACAAAAGTTATGAGACACAAATCAGACAAATGTTTACTACTACAGGGATCAAAAGTGAGGTCTGTCTAACCTGTCCATAGTAAATGTAAATGTCCCCCACCTTCACCCCAAGTCTATGATTTCTGAGTTTGGAATATAATGACAGGTAATTATAATAAAATTGAGAATGGAAATGGGGAATGTGCCAAAGAGACAACAACCCGACCATAGAAAAAAACAACAGCAGAATGTCATCAACAGGTCTTCAATGTAGCGAGAAATTCCCGCACCCGGAGGCGTCCTTCAGCTGGCCCCTAAACAAATATATACTAGTTCAGTGATAATGAACGCCATACTAATTTCCAAATAGTACACAAGAAACTAAAATTAAAATAATACAAGACTAACAAAGGCCAGAGGCTCCTGACTTGGGACAGGCGCAAAAATGGGGCGGGGTTAAACATGTTTGTGAGATCTCAACCCTCCCCCTATACCTCTAGCCAATGTAGAAAAGTAAACGCATAACAATACGCACATTAAAATTCAGTTCAAGAGAAGTCCGAGTCTGATGTCAGAAGATGTAACCAAAGAAAATAAACAAAATGACAATAATACATAAATAACAACAGACTACTAGCAGTTATCTGACATGCCAGCTCCAGACTTCAATTAAACTGACTGAAAGATTATGATTTCATCATATGAACATCAGGCACAATCCTTCCCGTTAGGGGTTTAGTATCATACCATCATAACATATATGAGAGAACATAACCCGTGTTATAAAAACAGTTGGTCAAACATTCTTGGGCTTGAAAGATATGTTTTTTTTAAAATGAGCCATATGAAAATGAAAATTTTTATAGGACCAGAAATAATTCAAATTATAATTAAGGTAAATTCTTTAAACCTACTAATTATTTTCCATCAATAAAATTTTTTAATTATCAAAAAAATGATTGTAACATAATGCTGTTACGAAGTCTTCCAAACAAAGCTCCCATAATTATTCATTCCCATGGTCGCCTGAAATTGGACAAGGTCTAGTACACATTGGTTAGGTCTAGCAAGGTGACATGCATATGTGACGCCCATGAGATTGACATTGTATGTCATTCAATCTTTTTAAAATGACAAACAAGAATGAATATGGTTTAGTTTAGGAGTTGGTATTTCAATCTTATACAAGTTCTCAAAACACACACAAGAGGGGATGGGGTGACCCTAGGGACTACCCTTATATTTCATTTAATGTGTTATCTTGTCCCATACAGGAATATATATGGTTTGGGGTGGGGATCTCAACCGTTATCAAGTTTTCAAACAGGTGGGGGTGGAGTGATCCTAGTGACTTCCCCTATATTTCATTTGATTTGTTATATTGTCCAATACATGAATATATATGGTTGAGGGGTGGGAATCTCATCTGTTTCTAAGTTATCAAACAGGACTGGGTAGGGTGAGCCTAAGACCTCTCCCTATATTTCATTTGATTAGTTCTCATACATGAATATATATGGTTTAATTTAAAAGTGGGGATCTCGACTGTTTCCAATTTCTCAATCAGGAGGGGTGGGCTGACTGCAGGGACTCCCCCTATATTTCATTTAATTTAGAGGTGGGGATCCCAAATGTTTCCAAGTTCTTAAACATGAGGGGTAGGGTGACCACAGGGACTTCCCTATATTTCATTTGATTTGTTATATAGTCCCATACATGAGTAACTGTATATATGGTTAAGGGGTGAGGATTTCGAATTTTTCCAAGTTCTCAAACAGGAGGGTGTACAGTGACCATAGGGACCCCCTTATAATTCATTTGATTTGTAATATTGTCCCATATATTGTCCCATACATAAAAATATATTGTTTAAGATTGTGGATCTCGACCGTTATAAATTCTCAAACAGAAAGGGGTAGAGTGGCCCCACGAACTCCACCTATATTTCATATGATTTGTTATATTGTCACATACATGAATATATATGGTTTAGGGGTGGGGATCTTGACCGTTACCAAGTTCTCAAACAGGAGGGATGGGATGAACCCCAGGGAATCCCCCTATATTTCATTTGATTAGTTATATTGTCCCATACATGAATAAATATGGTTTAGGGTTGAGGATCTCGAATGTTTCCAAGTTCTCAAACAGGAGGGTTTACAGTGACCCTAGGGACTCCCTTATTATTCCTTTGATTTGTTATATTGTCCCATACATGTATATGTATGGTTTAAGATTGGGGATCTCAACCGTTTTCAAATTCTCAAACTGGACGGGGAAGAGTGGCCCCATGAACTACACCTATATTTCATATGATTTGTTATATTGTCCCATACATGAATATATATGGTTTAGGGGTGGGGATCTCGACCGTTTCCAAGTTCTCAAATAGAAGGGGTGGGGTGACCCGCAGGGAATCCCCCTATATTTCATTTGATTAGTTAAATTGTCCCCTACATGAAGATATATGGTCTAGGGGTGGGGATCTCGACCGTTACCAAGTTCTCAAACAGGAGGGGTGGGGTGACCCCCAGGGACTCCACCTATATTTCATTTGATTATATATATATTGTCCCATACATGAATAAATATGGTTTAGGGGTGGGGATCTCGACTGTTTCCAAGTTCTAAAACATGGAGGGTCGGGGGTGATCCTAGGGACTTCCCCTATATTTCATTTGATTAGTTATTTAGTCTCTGACATACATGAATGTATATGGTTGAGGGGTGGGGATCTCATCCGTTTCAAAGTTATCAAACAGGAAAAGGTAGAGTGGCCCAATGGACTCCACCTATATATCATATGATTTGCTTACATTCAGGTATCATATAATATAGTTGCACTATTTGTGCCTGTCCCAAGTCAGGAGCCTGTAATTCAATGGTTGTCGTTTGTTTATGTGTTACATATTTGTTTTTTGTTATTTTTTTTATATAAATAGGGCCGTTATAGTTTTCTCATTTGAATTGTTTTACATTGTCTTATCGTGGCCTTTTATAGCTGACTATAGTGTATGCTCTTTGCTCCTTGTTGAAGGCCGTACGATGACCTATAGTTGTTAATGTCTGTGTCATTTTGGTCTCTTGTGGATAGTTGTCTCATTGGCAATCATACCACATCTTTTTTTTTATATAAGAAACTTCCAGCTATTTTAAATGACCTATCAAAATTGAGAAGAAAAAAATACCCCTTGAAATTGCAGTAATATGTTTAACTTTAAAAGCATCTAACATGCATTACCAACATTTATCACTGATAAAGAAAATTTATACTGTTACCAGGAACATATATATTGTCAGATAAACTGTTCCCAGCTGTCACATTGTATTGGATTTTGACATTAAAATTGGTGTACAAAATATTTTCTGCTTTTTCTTTCTTTTACATATATGTTTTGGTTTTCAATTCTAGTGTTTATATTTCTTTACCATGCAAAGATGTATTTTGTCACCTGTCTGGATTTTTTTAGTTAATAGCCAAAACCCGGGATTACCCTTATCCGCTTCCGGAATCGGATCCGATATTGTAATTGTCTTCTCGCGGCAGCCATTTTGTTTTCAATGTTGTTTTTGACAGATAGTGAGATACGATTTTACTCGGATTTACACATTATATGTCGGCGATTTTCTGTATAAAGCTAGCGGTTGAACAAATTGAACATCGCTGTCATAAATAGTAATGATGAAAATAAGTTTGAGATCGTTTATTAGATCGAAACTTTGGTAAAAACGTTTGCAAAGTTATTTTTTATTTTCTTTCAAGGTCCGTCGGGCGTAGCTAGTAACCAAGTAGAAAGTCCGACTGCAAAAGTGGAATGTCGCAGACCTCGGACAACCGCTAATTTGAACCCCTGCGTCCAAATTGAAAAGATACGAAAATTTCGTCTTCTAATTCAAAATTGCCGCCAACAGCGTGATCAGTTGAACGTATATTAATAGACTACTGACGTAGTTGACTACATATTGACGACAAACAATATTCCTACGACTTTTGCAATTTGGGAAATCTTAACTACTTGTCTTTAGACATTTACGGCGATTAAATATTTCATACATTTGTTCTTTGACATCTTAGCCAAAAGCTCAGGGGATAATAAACTACATAAGGATTCCTAATGTGCTCTACTTCCTATGTGCAACTTCAAAACTTTTGGGAAAATCGACGATCATTTAAGGTTTTTCTGGTCATATTTTTTGTAATCCAGAATGAAAAGTATGAAAAAACTGTCCAATAAGTTATAAATAACATAGTAGCCAGCTTGATGATAACAATGGCACGTATTTCAGCATTTATTGGGTAGAACACAAATCCAGGGTGCTCGCATAAGGCAGCTTAACTGCCTAATAAAACTGTTTGTGTAGCTTTTAGTTAATAGAATCAATCCATTAGTGTTTATATCTATTAACTTCTTAAGTGAAAAAAATAGAATTTATAGCTAAAATATTTAAATATTTGACAATCACTGGCCATTTAGTCAGTGTACGAGCTGTTATCCTTTCTTGTACATGTATTGATATATCTTAATGTAATAGAAATTTATAACATTTCTTGGTGTATATATAGTGAAGATTCAAAAACAAAAAAATCTACCACTCCTCTAATGTGAGAGGTTATTTGAAAATATTGTGAGAAGGTTACATGTATTTCATATTTGGAAACATAATTTTTTCTATAAAAAAAAAACATTTAGTAAAGTTAGATCTTCACACTAAGTGTGGTAGTAATTTAAATTTCAAATTCAAAATGAATTGCCAAACGTTTTTAAATTTAAAATTGGCAACAACAAACTAGAGGCTCTAAAGAGCCTGTGTCGCTCACCTTGGTCTATGTACATAATAAACAAATTAAAAGGACACAGATGGATCATGGATTCATGACAAAATTGTGTTTTGGTGTTGGTGATGTGTTTGTAGATCTTACTTTACTGAACAATCCTGCTGCTTACAATTATCTCTATCTATAATGAACTTGGCCCGGGCCAGAAGTGACAGTGGAAAATATTTCGAAAAAATTTATGAAGATTGTTAAAAATTGACTGAAAAAGGCAAGAACTCCTTAAGGGGTCAATTGACCACTTTGGTCATGTTGACTTATTTGTAGCTCAAACTTTGCTGTTCATTATTGCTGTTCACAGTTTATCTCAATCTATAATAATATCCAAGATAATAACCAAAAGCTGCAAAATTTTCTTAAATTACCAATTCAAGGGCAGCAACCCAACAAAAAGTTGCCTGATTGGTCTGGAAATTTCAGGGCAGATAGAGCTTGACCTTATGAACAATTTTATGTGCAGCATATTTGCTCTAAATGCTTTTGTTTCAGTGATATGAGCCAACCAGATGCTCTGCAGGGCACAGCTTTATAAGACCGCAGAGTTTGAACCCTAAACAGTTTGGGCAAGTATGGACACAACATTCAAGCTTGATTAAGCTCTGAATTTGGATTGTGATTAAATAGTTGACACAACATTGGTTTCTTCATGTTCTTACACAGAATGAATGTGGTCTAAGAACTTACACTTAAAAACTTAAAAATTTTAAATTGGACATTTACCTATTATGGTCCAATATCCAAAATATAAATACATGGTTAGATTGAGCATATCAAAGAAACCCAAGAATTTGATTTTTGATGAAATCAAATAAAGTTCAATTTTGGACCCTTTAGACCTCAATGTGGACCAATTTGATAACCAGGCCCAAATATCAAAAATCTAAATAATGGTTAGATTCAGCATATATCAAAGAACCCCAATTACTCAATTTTTGTTGAAATCAAACAAAGTTTAATTTTGGACCCCGATTAGGACCAACTTGAAAACTAGGCCTATAATCAAAAATCTTAATACATGTTTAGATTCAGCATATCAAAGAACCCCAAGGATTCAATTTTTGTTGAAATCAATCAAAGTTTAATTTTGGACCCGATTTGGACCATCTTGAAAACTGGGCCCATAATCAAAAATCTAAGTACATGTTTAGATTCAACATATCCATGATATCAAAGAACCCCAAGAATTCAATTTTTGTTGAAATCAAACAAAGTTTAATTTAGGACCCCGATTTGGACCAACTTGAAAACTGGGCCCATAATCAAAAATCTAAGTACATGTTTAGATTCAGCATATCAAAGAATCCCAAGAATTCAATTTTGGATGAAATAAAACAAAGTTTAATTTTGGACCCTTTGGGCCCCTAATTCCTAAACTGTTGGGACCAAAACTCCCAAAATCAATCCCAACCTTCCTTTTATGGTCATTAACCTTGTGTTTAAATTTCATAGATTTCTATTTACTTATACTAAAGTTATGGTGCCAAAACCAAAAAAAATGCTTATTTGGGCCCCTTTTTGGCCACACTTATTCCTAAACTGTTGGGACCAAAACTCCCAAAATCAATCCCAACCTTCCTTTTGTGTTCATAAACCTTGTGTTTAAATTTCATAGATTTCTATTTACTTATACTAAAGTTATTGTGCGAAAACCAAGAAAAATGCTTATTTGGGCCCTTTTTTGGTCCCTAATTCCTATACTGTTGCGACCAAAACTACCAATATCAATCCCAACCTTCCTTTTGTGGTCATAACCCTTGTATTTAAATTTCATACATTTCTATTTACTTAATCTAAAGTTATAGTGCGAAAAGCAATGTGTCTTCGGACGACGACGCCAACGACTACGCCAACGCCATACCAATATATGACAGCATAGCGGTCGTATATAAAAAACCCGCATTTTACCCTATGTGCTATTTTTAGCCATATCAGCCATCTTGGTTCATGGGAGGGGTCATCAGACACATTTTTTAAACTAGATACCCAAATGATGATTGTAGACAAGTTTGGTAAAATTTGTCTAAGTAGTTTCAGAGGAGAAAATTTTTGTGAAAGATTACAAAAATTTACAAAAAAATGTTAAAATTGACTATAAACATGATAAAGGGCAATAACTCCTTAAGGGGTCAACTGACCATTTTGGTCATGTTGACTTATTTGTAGATCTTACTTTGCTGAACATTATTGCTGTTTACTGTTTATCTCTATCTACATGTATAATAATATTCAAGATAATAACCAAATTCGACAAAATTTCCTTAAAATTACCAATTTAAGGGCAGCATCCCAACAACGGGTTCTCCGAATCATCTGAAAATTTCAGGGCAGATAGATCTTGACCTGATAAACAATTTTACCCTGTGTCAGATTTGCTCTTAATGCTTTGGTTTCAGAGATATAAGCCAAAATCTACATTTTACCCCTATCATGCCTATGTTCTATTTTTAGCAATGGTGGCCATCTTGGTTGGTTGGCCGGGTCACTAGACACATTTTTTAAACTAGATACCCTAATGATGATTGTGGCCAAGTCTGATTTAATTTGGCCCAATAGTTTCAGAGGAGAAGATTTTTGTAAAAGTTAACGACGACAGACGCCAAGTGATGAGAAAGCTCACTTGGCCCTTTGAGATCAAGCAAAACTACTTTTGTATATATAAATAATAATAATAAATTGTTTCAGGAAAACATAAGTTTTAGAAATCAAGCCATAAATACCTGTAAAGATGTTATCATTCCTGTGTGAGCACTTAAAACAGCCAGAGGAGTTTTAGTTCGTAAGCACCAAACACGAATAATTCTATCACAACTACCAGACGCTAATAAAGTGTTTTCATAATTAACAGCAATGTCAGTTATTTCAGAGTTATGTCCCCTTAAAGTTGCTAATAGTCTACTGTTTTCAGCATACCAGATTTTTATTAAAGCATCATCAGCACCCTGAAATATTTCAAAATGTTAATGACAAAAACAAATGGCATAAAAAATTCCATTGGATATTTCAATAAATTGATTTGACAATTTCAGTTGGTTACATCATAGTTATTTAGTCTCTTATGGATAGATGTCTCATTGGCAATCATACCACAGCTTCTAATGTTTAAAATGTTTGTAAATCTAATATGTATATATATATATACAATGCTTAATTAATTTTTCTTATGGATAACTTAAAATCAATGTATTAATTCTTCACTAAGCAATGTTTAACATTTGGATCTACAAATATTTTTTTCTTGAAAATGCAACTAGTAAGCCAGAAATATGACATTGATCTTTTGTTCATTATGATATATATATGTATTGAAGTTTTAAAACTATTTTCTCTAAATATGTATATAATCGGATTTGAAATTACCTTTGTAATAATTTTTTTTTTTTCTTTCTAATTTTGCAAGGCTTGTTAATTTGATATAAATATTAAGCACCATTTTCAAATAAAAGATTGTCATTTTTCACTGTAATACCAACACATTTTCAGTTATTCCATGCAAAAGATAAAATGCACAAAGATTTTAGGTTTTAAATACTACTTACTGTGAATATATATTTTCCTGTTCTATCAAATGCTACACAATAAACTGCTGCCAGGTGGCCTAATTTTCTGGCATGCAGTGCCACTTTGGCATAGATATGATTTGAAAAGGTATGGTCCAATCTTGAATGACCAGACATCTCTCTGCCTTTTAATACATGACCTGTACAAAATCAAAGTATGATGATAAAATGTCTAACATAGATTAAAATTACTAATAAACAATTTTTTTATAAATGCAATGACAATTTTTTTTTTAATATGTCTGTATATTGAAGAAGATCTCCATTCTGTCTTCAGTATCAAATTAAAATTTGAAAAGCTTTGGTTGAAAGGTTATTGAGTAAATACACAGGCATCGTTTTGAAATATTAAAACAAGAGAGATACTAAGGTTGTTTGGAGGTAGATGTTAATTCTGGCTTGTATATTAACAAGTGAAATATGATTATGTATTGTAGTTAAAAAATAATTTCAAAAATTGTCTTCAAAACTTATAAGTAATGCTAACTAATGTAGATTTCTTAAATTAGTTAAATGATGTCAAAGGGAAAAGATTTAATCAGTAAATTTGTTTTACAATAAATCTCTTCATAAACATGAACTAGTTTTTAACTGTTGATATTGATCACACTTGATATAACAATACACTTACCAACATTTGGTATAACAAGATTGTTTGGAGGAAGAAGTGGTCTCTGATGATGCATCACAACATGAGTAACTGGTGGCCATCTTGGATTTAATATTGCTGTTAAATATTTATATGAAGTATATGAACATTTGAGCAATCAATCAAGTACAAATATAAAACATGCATAATTTGACATTTCTAAATCTTTGTCTCTGAGCGCTGACTGTTAGTGCGATATAATAAATTGAGTTATTCCCCTTAGTCCAGACAATTTTAAGTATAACGATCATAATTATACATGATGATATCTGTTTTTTTTACACGTACAAATCAATAATCTAAAGGGATTTACTTCAGTTAAAACATATTTGCTTATACAATTTCTTTAATGATTGAACAATAAAAAAAAAACATACTTTAGATTTTTTGTAGATCTTGTAGCTATAGCCTCTTTAATATAATAACTTAATAAACTAAAAGTATAAATCAATTACAATAAGACTTATCTCCCATCTGTTTATATAATGTCATGTATGTTACAATTGAAGTACTTAAAATAAAGACATCATTGACAAATAAAAAATGATGTATGTTTATAAACATCTGTTACATCTATAATACTAAAATTACGAGGTCCAATTTGTCAGCCGTCATCGGGTAAAAACGACAAATCAAAGAATTCAACTCTATATATAACTAATATAGGACAATGGTGTAGATTAAAAATTACACCACTCCAGACCCTTTTGTTTTCCACATAATTAATATTGCCAATAATTAACAAGTTCCGGGTCTAATCCGATACCGATACCAATAGTATATTCACCTGTTAGCTATTACCTTATCTGTACGTTCCGAATTTGACAGACGCACCACCAAACGGTGTATTTAGGATTTTGCTATATACACAGGTCATAATCAAAGGGCTGACACTACTAAATTCAATCATTGTCAAATTGTTCCCTATTGTAGGTTTATCCAGCAATCAGCAAGACTTTCTAAGATAACTAATATAGGACAATGCTGTTGATTAAAAAATACCCCATTCCTGGATAGCCTGGACCTTTTGTTTTCCAAATAATTAATATTTCCAAAAATTGATAAGTTCCAGGTCGACGGGTTCAAACAGAAAGATTTGAAAGCAGAGAAAACTGTGTATCTTATAATCGACATGACTTTATCAGATGACAATACCAATTACTAAAATAAGGCTTAGGCATAGTTATATACTTTAATTCAGTCACGGGCCCCCGATATCACGGGTGTGTACTTGTTGTTACAAAAATTATATGTATATTTTAATCTAAACCAATGTTAGACATCAAATATTTATTAAAGTTTATAGTTTCACAGCTTATTCAAAGTTCTATATATATGTGTCTGAAATTCAAACTGAAAGGTGTTTGAAGGGTTGTGAAAAGTAATGTTGGATATACCTGTATACAACAATGCGATAGTAACACATGACATTTTTTTTTAAACAGTTCATTTCACTTTTCTTGATTATTTTCTGAGTCGTGGAGTAAACATAATGATAGAGTAAGTATGACCAGGTTCAGAACCAGCAGTCATAAACTTCATATTGAAATTGGTAGATACACTACACCAAAAACTCCTTTAGATAACAGGATTTGTAAGAACTGTAATATAAATTTGGTTGAAGATGAGTTACATTTTTTTTATTAAATTGTCAAAAAAAATTTCATTTAAGGAAGGAGTTAGTCTACAACTGTTTAAATAAAAACATTATTAATTCTACAAATATTAATTCTCTGTTTTTATAGTGATTAAGTAATGAAGACACTGATGTATGCAAAAGTATAGCCAATTACCTAAATATGTGTTTTTTACTTAGAATAAAAGTGTGAATTTTTGTTTGCTGCTTATGGTCCCAGACCACAATTATTTCGTAGTGCATTTCTTTTAGAACCTAAATGAAAATTAAAAAAATCCCACCTGCGCTTTCTCAATGAAACTTTTACAGTGTGTTGTACTACTTTTGGGACAAATTATTTCGAAATTATAGAGAACTTCATCAGCTCTAACTCAAGATATGGACAATTTTATGTTTAGGGAGTCTTGCAATCTTTTGACAGCTTCCGAAGTGCTAATTTTTAACCTTTTTCAGCTGGACCAAATCACTACTTTCCTTTAAAATTCTGGACCCAAATTTTTTTACAGTGTAATTTCACCCCCTACTTGCAATTTGAGGCATAAAATATGGAGAAATAAATTTGGAAGGGGTATAAAAAACATTGGCAAGTAACCCACTGTCAACACTAGGGACTATATTCATGAACAACGAAAATCAAGGGACGACAATTGTGGTCTCGGACCTTATAATGTAAAATAATTACTTATATTTTTACACTCGATTTATTCCCCTTGGAACACATATACTTTGATACTTGTGTAGTGTTAATTTTAGTTAAGATTGTTTAAATGTTATTCTTTGTTGTATCTATGGTATTAATGATTATGTTCATAATTGAGCTTTCTTAAATAAAAAATTCGTATTTCGTATATACAATTTTAGTAAATGTATATAATATTAATGATTTATATTTATTTCATGTGTTTCCAGTTTTTTAATATATAATTTAATATATATTTTTTGATGTCTGACAATCACACTGTACATGTACAAACATTCTGTATAACAGTTTCTATGTTTTTTCAGTAAAAAATAAACACTCCTGTTTCTATTTTTATTTTTAAATTAAATCAATAATGTTCATATAAGCTAAAATAATATAGCCAGTAACTTGGCCATTTAATGTTGTATTCACAATCAAAGTTTTTAATAATTTGTCAATTTTTACAAGCTTAACAACTTTATCTTTACAAATCCTAAAATAGTTAATAGATATTGCAATATTTCTCTGTAAAGAAAGATTTATTTTTGATGTACCTCTTAGAAGACTGGCTCGTCCTGAACATGCATGAAATATTTGCCACTGAACGTTAAGCAATCAACAATCAAGACTGATTAAAAAACAGTGATTTATATATTAAAAATATAAAAAATGAGGGTTTTAGCAACATCTGAAGTGTTGATAACTATGACATCGAGAAATTTAAAATAGTGAATAGTGATCAAGGCACATACATGTAACCATTTCACCAAAAAGATGGGAAAACATGTTAAACATATACAACTTACCGTCTTTTGTCCTTAATAAAGAATTGCTACCAGAACCAAGTAAAGACTGCACACCACATACACTTGGTTTGATATCTTTATCTAATAAAGGTCCAAGTCTCTTACATATGTGTAATAAATGGTTAGATGTCACATGACGGTATAGTTCAACCTGCAAAAATTATAATTAAATTAAATTTCCATTATTTATTCATTTCTCATTTAATGATAACTAAAGAAACTTATTTAGACAAACATTTTCAGTATTTCATTGATTGATAGCTATAGGTGTTTGATGGGTGGTCGGTATTTTGAAAATAAGACAAATGTGATTTGAATTGTCCATGAAATTATACTTTTATGAATAGAAAAGAAAACTTCCAGTGGCAGATCAAGAATTTTTTATAAGGGATGGTAATGGGGACACTAACTGCCTTAGACCTGCTTCTGTCATGCTTCAGTGATTCCTAAAACAATCAACCAAATTTTTTTTACAAAATGGGGAGGGCTCTAAATCCTCCACTGATTTCAAAAGACAAACAATAAAAATAAATACTAAAATAGAGCATTGTAGTCAACATGGTTATGAAAAATTCAATAAAAGAAGATATATTTTTTTTCATGTTCAAATACAAGTGTTGACTATCATAATAGTTTAATTAAAAGTCCCTGATAATAATAAAAATAAATCTGATGTCTAACCAAGGATTTGTATGGTAAGATACTACTATCCAAATCCTTGGTCTAACTAAAAGATATTAAATATTACTCTACCTCATAAAATATTTAATTTATTATTGTTCAATCTTTTATTCACATATAAATATAATTGTTTGTATTTTATTACCATGTATTGTAAATTGTTTATAAATCCATTCGGTCATTACCATTTATTGTAAATGCGTTTGTGGAACTTTGTGCCAATAAAATATTGTCTATTGTCTTTTTCTTTTAACTTTTAAAAAGTTGCACACTAAAAGATGACACCTTGAAATTAAAAATAAATGTACTTTGAAACTATTTCTTTAACAGTCAGTGTTGTAAATAACACAATGTTGTCAAAAATTTTTATAAATATTTTTCATGTTTAAGACTTCAATTTTTTAATCTGTTTGTATATTTAAAATCTGTACGGAATATTTGACAAAATTATTTATTTCAACAGAGACATATAATACGTATTATATGTCTCTGATTTCAAAAAGGAAAACAAATAAACTTTTATGCACAAAATCAATCACATCAATGATAAGTCTAGAGAAATTCAGAAGGTACTTTCTAAATATAGCTTGCTGTTCTCTCATTGGTTATAAATCTGAACTTTGGGGTCAATGACATCACACATGACCTTGTGCATTAGATATGATAATGGCCTCAAAGAAATTATTACAATTTCAAAGCAAATCATGAAAACAATTGATTTTTTAATAAAATTGACTTAAAAAGATGAAAATTACGTATATCTTAAAATAACACTCAACAGATAAAACACATGAAACAAAATGACGAACAAATCTTCTAAAAATGGAAAAAGGAAAAAATGTCCATTTCTTGTTTTTCGAAAACTCACCAAATTTTCAAAACTTCTTTCGTGTTCCCTGCCTTCCCAGTCAATTCTTTTTGGCAAAAGCTACAAAATTCCAAAAAATCATTATTCCAAATGTTCCGTGGAACTGTCCGTTTACAATGACAGCAAGAACAATCCGTAACAAATCTTATTAAATTTCTACATTATATTGCCGTTTTTTATCCGTTTTCTACCGTAAAAGCGCGTAATTTGGATTGAAAACATGACAAATTTTCGCACACTTACCTTGTGTTTTTCTAGTTCTTTTCGAAGTGCCTGGAAAATAAAAGGGTAAATTTAGTGTGAGGTCAGTCAAATGAACCCTTACGGACATAATAATGCCAAAGACTTACCTGTGCGGCATCGGAACAGGGTCCAGAAGACAAGAATCTGGCGATGAGGAAATATAACTCTGAAAAGAAAACAGAAAGACTGCTAGTACATTGGATTCAGTTTTATTCGTATAAACTACACACGAATTCAAAATAAAAGCATTAATTTACCAGCTTCTATTGATGATATTTCTCTGTTTTCTCTACTTGGCCCCCGCTTCATCATTAAAACTTAATTAAACAATGAATTGTGTGGGTTATTCAATGAGCGATATCGACGCCATTTCTGTTTACTGCCATGGATCGAAACGCGGAAGAATAATATTCTAAAAAATTTAAATCTATTTTGTTTTGTAAATATGAGCATTACTGTATTCTTTTTAAAGTATAATTTATCCGAATTATTTTACATTATAAAAAGAGGCTGACAATTCACCTCGTAAAATATAAATATACCGGACTATATTGTGAATGTTTGAAATTTAACCGACTCACAACCCGGTGCTACGTCACACATGGGGGTAGCCCTCGCTTCGTGATTCCCTCACTTGTTCTCAGCTGGTGTTTCATCATTTAATCTGTGGTTAATTGTACCATATATTGATGGTAAAGTATTCTGTACATTTATTGTTTTATAAATAATTTTATACATCTAACATATATACACCATATTTACACATGATTTCATGACCACTGTGATGTGCATACACACATTTTAGCATTTGTTGTTAAACTTTTTCAAATTAACAGATTAAGTAGACAAAGTTATATATATATATACATGTTTTGTACCTATCATGGTGCAATCGTTTAGCCATTTTATGGTCTATTCCCTTTTGTGTATTCTAGTAAAGAACTGTGGACAGATAGAACTAGCTCAAATTGAAATTATAGCTATAAACATGATTATAAAGCTAGGTGCATGACGTTCTGAACTCCAAGCTTCAACAGTGAAATAAATTAAGAACAATATAATATAATACCTATAGAAGTTCAGGATCAATTGAACTTAGTGACCATAAAATTCGTATCTCCAGTATCAGTAATATGAGGCAGGCATAACCTGTGAATGGGGACGAAGTCTATGATTTTTTTTTTATAAATCAAACATGTTAAAAAGAGAAACAGAAATACCGTTACGTTTCCGATTTTGGTTCTGGTGTTAGGGATTTAGTTGTGACGTTATGACGTTATATTCAATGTAAACAAAGAACATAACGTTTCCGATTTTGGTTCTGTTGTTAGGGATTTTAGTTGTGACTTCATATTCAATGTAAACAAAGAAACGCAGTCATCAGGTAACTTTTTTTTTATAACAAACAATTTTTAAAAATGAATTAGTATTGAGTTCCTTTCTTAGACTGATAAATATACATTTTATTCAAAGTCTCATGCAAACAAGACCAGAAACGGAAGTAGATTTCTGAGCAGATCCGGAAATTCAAAAATGCGACAAAAAAAAAAAATTGAAAGATTTTGAGTTCATCAGTACAATGAAAATATCGGGAAAATTTTCCCGATTTTTTTTTTTTTTTTATTGAATTTTCTACTGTTATTTGGGACTTCGTCCCCATATTATGGAACAATACTTGTATATAATTTATGTACGATATAAAAATATTTAAATAAGAAAATGGTGTATGCTAATCCAAATAATTATGACGTCTTGCAAGGCTAAATTTTTTTTTCTGGGACGCCTTTCTATGGCTGCTAGTCCAAATAATAATGACGTCTTGCAAGGCTATTTTAATTTTTCTGGCTTGGACTAGGTGTAACAATTATAACTAAGTTAACAATTATAGGTCACTATATGGCCTTCTACAAATTACCAATGAGCAAAACTCCTACCTTATAGCAAGCAATTAAAGAAATAACAAATTTCAAACAATTTAGACAAAAAAATGTGTGCCTGACTTCTGTACAAAACAATTATTGAAATATGATATAGAGCAACAAACAACAGGGACTTACAGGCTCCTGAATTGGGACTGGCTTACACAGAATTGGCTGGGTTCTGACATGTTTGCAGCCAACCAACCTTCCTGAAGTATTGTTTGTAAAATTTTAAAAATCAATAGGGTTTGTTCATGTCATTAATCATGTTAATGTAATTTATCAATATAATTTTTTTTTTAATTTTCAGTTTTAATGCATAGTAATTATATAAATACAAGATAGATACATTTGCTCTATCATTTGGGCAGATATATAAAGTGCAACTGTATTACTTAGTAAATTAACTTTTTTTTTGTCAACCCATAAACTGGTGTCGAGTAAACATAATAATGCTACATGTATGACTATTATTGAATCCTGCTAGACCTGAACATAACAGAAAAGTCAGAAGGGAGCTATTATTCTGTTTTGGGGGCCAACAAACTGGACATCAGATAGGAATTGGATCTTTTGAACTTGACAACCACAATGCTTAGTCATAAATTATTTGTCTTTTACCCTACTTTTTTTCCCATAGAGATTAGTTGGCCTGTCCTCTCAGTCAAGGTCTATTGACTTAAAAACTTTTGCATAGTTTTATACATGTTATGAGATCAGTTTCAAGGAAAACTACTTATGATGATTCAATAAAATCTTATATTGATTTTTTCCATGTTTATAATTATGTTCCTGTACCTTTTAAATAGTCATGTTTCATTAATTGATTGAAAGTTGTTCTTTCAATGATTCTGAAAATATCAATATTTCATTTCAACAGCTTCAATATGTCAACATGGTTCCCAGAGCAGCCTAAGGCATGGTACCACAGAATGTGTTTAAGGGTCCTTGGGTTTGGACAAATTCCTAAACATGTAGCCGTCATAATGGATGGCAATAGAAGATTCGCTGTGAAAAATAGTATGGAACGAGCTGAGGGTCATCTGAAAGGTTTTGACAAACTTACAGAGGTATTATATTCATTGTATTTTATATTTGAACTTCCGAAGGTTTTTTTATAAACTCACAATTGAAATCAGGAATAAATGGAGAGTTATCTTCTTTGCTAGTCTGAAAATAAAACCAACAAACCAATCAATTTCGTATTCAAGTCAAAGTTTTTGTTAGCAAGCTGTGTTCCTGATCATGATGATAAGTATATGTAGGTCTTCGAAATTGTTCCAATGTCACGTAATTTCACAAAATACATTTGAAGACAATCAATGGAAGTGGATGATAAGTCAAATTTGTATTACACCTTACTTTCTTTATACAAACAAACTTTCACTAGCAATAGACTAAAACTATTCACTGTTACATTGAAGATCTATCAATTTGACATGTTTGATGAATGTAGATGGGAAAACATTTTTTCCAATTGGTATTTTGAAAGGACAAGGTTTTTAGAAATATGTACTGTAAAAAATGACAATAATTGTTATAAAGATCCTAGAAGAATGACAACTTTTAAATGTTTAATGTTAACATAGACAGATACATGTACATGTATTGGTCAATTTTTAAGTGATTGACAGGTACCAGGCTTATTTGAGAAACAAACAAAATAAGTAACTATAAGGGGGTGAACAACATCTATCTTATGAATTTTAAGTAGTTTGATATTTCTCATTCTCAAAATAATGTATTAAAGCAAAGCAGTATTTTGTTTATTGTTAACATGGTTAATCTCATCCCTACTTTTGACCTTAAAAATGTTAAAATCAATTGAGATGAATATTCATAGACATGATAGATGACAATATTCAAAAGATTTGGAAGCAACAATTCATTAGATACATTTGATTTTTCCTATGATTTTGTTACATGTAGACCAAATTGCAGTGCAACCTTTATTATCTGACACCCTGGAAGACCAGAAAAAGATGTCCAAATTAAGCAGGGTGTCGGAACATTCTGTTTTTTTCTGCAAGAATAGGCAGATTTTTGGACCATGAAAATGTGTCTGTTTAAGCAGTATGTAGGAATAATCAGGTGTCTGATTGGACAGGTTACACTGTACATATTTTTTTTGGCCAAATAAGGACACAAACGTACTGACAACCTGTTTTGAAATTTTACAGGTTTTAGAATGGTGTTTGGACATTGGAATCACAGAAGTTACTGTTTATGCCTTTAGTATAGAGAACTTTAAGAGATCTAAAGCAGAGGTTGATTGTCTCATGGAACTTGCAAGGAAAAAGTTTAAAAGACTGATGGAAGAAAAGTAAGATTTAAATTGACATTGATATCCCATAGTTATTTCCCTTGGCAACCATGG
Organism: Mytilus galloprovincialis; assembly: GCF_965363235.1. Lineage (NCBI taxonomy): Eukaryota > Metazoa > Mollusca > Bivalvia > Mytilida > Mytilidae > Mytilus > Mytilus galloprovincialis. The sequence continues at coordinate 53,833,749 of NC_134847.1, forward strand.
CAACCATTTTGGAGACCATTTTGGAGAAATGAACAGTTGGTTTTCCTATTTGAATAACCAAATTAAGACATGTAATACTTACATTTAATAGAAATATGAAGATGTGGTATGAGTGCCAATGAAACAACTCTCCATCCAAGTCCCAATGTGTAAAAAGTAATCATTTATACATGTACAAAAAAAAACATGTAGGTCAAAGTACGCCTATCAACATGGAGCCTTGTCTCACACCTAACAGCAAGCTATAAAAGGCCTGAAAACAACTAGTGTAAAAGAATTCAAACAAGAAGACCAAAGTTCTACATAACGACAACCACTCACCACACTGTACAACAGGTTCCTGACTTAGGATAGGTGCAAACAAATGCAGAGGATTTAATCTTTCAACAGTCTGACAAGATATCCTTACTTGTTTGTACATTGTAGTTATTTTATAATTAACTAGGTCTTAAAGAAATAAAAATTGTTCAGAAAAAAAGCTTTTTCAAAAGTCTTGCACGGTATAACAATTTGAATTTGGCTGATTTATGAAGGCTTAAATTAGTGACAAAGGGAAGTAACTTTTGCCCAAATTTTGACAATCAAAACCTATCTATACATAAGGATCACTGTGTGCACTTAATTGAAACCAATGTGTAATTGAACTTACCTTGATAACCACTGAATACCTAATTTGTGTATAAATTTGATAGGAGTATATTTAGAAGAGAGGGGTGAAAGATACCAAAGGGACAGTCAAACTCAGAAATCAAAAATAAACTGACAACGCCATGGATAAAAATGAAAAAGACAAACAAACAAACAATAGTACACAACATAAAAAACTAAAGAATAAGCAACACAAACCCCACCATAAAGTCGGGGTGATCTCAGGTGCTCAGGAAGGGTAAGCAGATCCTGCTTCACATGTGGAACCCGTCGTGTTGCTCATGTTATAACAAATCCAGTATTTAGCAGTATACTTCCAAACAAGGGAAATAACTCATAAATACTTGTAATTTAAAATCTGATTCAGGTTTTTTTTGGAAGTGAATTTCAAGAAAAACCTGAAAGAGTATACATGTTTTTGTTAGTACAGTGTTATGTTTAAGAACAAAGCATGTTTTCAACTTTCCAAAAATTATGTTTGCTAATCATTTAAATAAATTGTGTTTTTATTTTTTAGAGACAAGATACAGGAGTATGGTGTATGTGTCCGTGTGCTTGGGAATGTTAGTTTATTACCCAATGATATACAGGAAATTATAGCAGAGGTTGTCACATACTCTAAAGATAATACCAGGTTTGTACTGAGGGCTATTCCAGAAAAAAATGTATGGGGGGTTGGGGGGTTGGAAGGCACATTATATGAATAATACATGGGTGATGGGTATCAGAGCAACTTTTCACACTATAATGCACTATAAGTCTCAATTCCAATTGTCTGGCTGGCGGATGCTGACAAAAAGTGCCTTCCAACCCCCCCCCCCCATACATTTTTTTCTGGAATAGCCCTGACATCATTTGTAAATTAATACAAAGATCAACTCCTTTAAAACCACAAGACAGATAGAAACCAAAGTTAGCTCCAGTAGTCTTTTATGATTTCAATCTTCAAGGAAACTTCTAAAGAAGACAAAGGTAAAATAAAACCCAGAACATTTTTAAAATCTTTTCAGAGTTGTTATGTCAGATCACATTCACAACTGCCATCAAACATGTCTGTCACTGTATTTGAAAATAGGAAATATTGACACAAAACAGTATATGTTTTGATAATTATTGTCAAATAAGTGGTTTAAATAATCATAAGCTGAAATTCTTTAAGTTTTTGAGCTTTTTGTTTACATGGTTCATTTTAAGAATTTTGAACATGACCCCTGGAGATGTCCTATATTTTTTCACATCGCAGTTAAAAGATATCTAACATGTTTTCAGTGTTAAAATTAATGAATATTCCATTTTTTATATATTTTGTATACTTACAGGGCCATATTGAATGTTTGTTTTGCCTATACCTCTAGAGATGAGATGTGTACAGCTATGAAAGAAATAGCAGAGGGTGTATCACTTGGATTGATAAAAGACAGGTACAGTTTTAGTTTTGAAAAATAAGTTTGAAGAATTCATAACAATAATATTCTTTTCCACAGCAAACAAGCTTTGTCTTCAAAAGAGATTAAGTCACTTGTTTTTTCTACAATTTTATCAATATTGAAAATCCATAAAAAATTCAAAGTCTATATTACAACATATATTAAATTCAAATATCAGAAATTCATTATGTTTGCTAATCATCATGAAGTTGAAGTATGAAGTTTTTGACAAATGATTACTTCATACTTTTGAAAAATATTCTCAAAAACTTACCAATGCTAAATTTTTAAAGCTTTTGACACACTGGATACAAAGTGGACATATCATGAAAATTTAAATTGGATCTGATTCAAAATATATACAAAAAACAAAGTTCCCTTCATTCTGTTTTAAAATATTTATGACTGAAATTTTAAATTCAAATTCAGAAGTGCTGAAAGAAGGGTAGGTAACTGTATAAATATAACCTGACTTGCTAATGTATTAGTTGATTAGTCTAGATAGGCCTTTATGAATAAGAAATTTATATATGGCTATCCTGTACCAATGAAGCTTGAAAGATAGCTTGGTAAATTTTTAGTACCAAATTTTCAATCTTTTATTGCAACTTTTCAGTTCATAGCTTGACTTTTCAATATATTTTTAGCGATGTATCAGAAGCATTATTAGAAAAAAGTCTGTATACAGGAAGCTCTCCCAACCCAGATCTCCTTGTAAGAACATCAGGAGAAGTTAGACTTAGTGATTTTTTACTTTGGCAGGTAAGCATGGGAACATTTTCCCAACTTAAACCCCAAAGAATGACATCATATTTTCAAGCTTAACATCAATTTTATTATTCATATAAATAAATTAATTTAAGAACCACTTTACACAGAAATTGAAATTTCTATTAAGATTGATTTCTGATTACTGTAAATTCAGAAATTATTGCGTGCATTTATTATTGCTATTTTGTCATTTTAGACTAAAATGCAATTTGAATTTTTGCAACATTCAGAAAAATCCTGTTTATGCATATAAAAAAAATTGAAATGCGAGTTTAAATTATTGAGAATACAACTCTTTTGCACTTTTCCCAATAGTAAAAACATTGCAATAATTTCTGAATTTACAGTATATATATATTTTTTATTTTTTTTTTTTTTTGCTGTTTGCATTTTGTGCTTCAAATTTTCATAATTGGAATTTTCTTTGTTGTAGACTGCATACAGTTGTTTAGCTTTTGTAAAAGTGTTATGGCCAGAATTCAGCAGGTGGCATTTATATGGATGTATTTTACATTACCAAAGAAACTATAAGCAACTTCAGGTAATCAGTTTTCAGATATAAAAGTAATTTATGATGACCTGAAACTTTTGGCAGAAAATATTACCCACCTTCTCTTTTTTTGACGAGTCATCTGATGCTTTGTATGCAAAACTAAAAATAAATCCACCAAAAACAAGGTGTTGAAATGTAGAGGAAATAATATTTCTAGAAACAAGAAAAAAAAACAGATAAAATTAATGAACATACAATTTATTTTCAACTGCGACAAACATTGTTGGGAGACATAGAAATTCCAGGCATCTGTCATTCCTTGTTAGTGCTACACATGAACAATTCTTCTCATATATTTATGTCTTATATATCATGGCTTCATATCAGCAAAGTATGATCAAACAAGTTTGAAAAATCAGTTCCGATAAATTATCTTTTAATGAGTTATGCCCCCTGGAACATTAATAACCTGGAAAATATTTTAAGTTTATACCCTTGTGCCATTAACAGGTGAAATATGTGCAATTCTATGGGCATTGAAACTCTGTTCTTTTATTAGATTGGTTGTGAAAGTTATAGTTCTTGCTTTTTCTATTTTATTTCCATTAAGGCCAAATAAAAAAGTATGTGTGGTTCCAGTTACATCTGAAAAAAAGTTAGGGTAGGTAGGTAGGGATTTTTTTTTATTTTATGTTTTTTTTTTTTTTACATTGAGTCTATGGGAGCAACATTCTGACTTTAACAGTGCTTAATGAAAAATGACAATAAAATCTTTAGGGTAGGCTATTTTTAAGCCGAAAAAGTAGGGACGGTAGGGTTACTGGAACCACACATATATTTTTATTTGGCCTAAAATGTCCATGCTTAATCATCGCCTTAATGTTATAAAAAGAAATAACTATCCAAGAATTATAATATCAAAAATATTCAAAATCTTGGATTAGTTTATATTCTTTAACAATTTTTTGTTGTTCTAAAAACTGCTTTTCAATATGACATTTTCAATTATATCAGGATATTCATTATATTTTAACTGTTATTTAGGCTTCATTTGTAATTATGATATAAAGATGTCTTTGAATGTTTCCTTTCATCCTGTAACTATTTTTGTTTAATTGCTTTCAATTTTTCTTCAATTTTCAGAAGGCCAAAGAACAGAATGAAGCTGACCAAATACGATTACAAAGAGAAAATGATTATGAAATTGTAGCTCAACAAATGGACCAATCAGAAACTGAATCTATACATACACTTGCCAAACAATATGCAAATGACAGAGAAAATAGAGTCAATAATTTTGTGCAATATCTTCATAACAAACGTGATAAGTTTTTCCATGATATAGCAGCAAAAAGCAAAAAAAGTATGACGTGATGTAGAATAGTCTTATCAATAATCTAAGGTGTTAATCCAGAGACACATTCCTAAATCCAATATTGTAAATTCAGAAATTATTGTGAGCATTTATTATTGCAATTTTGTTATTTTCGATAAAAAAGTGATTTTAATTTTTATAATATTGAGAAAAATCCTATTTAATTCATATAAGAAAATTCAAATAGGAGTTTAAATTATTGCGATTATAACTCTGTCGCCTTTATTTCAATAAAAAAAAACAACGCAATAAATTCTGAATTTACAGTATTTTTTTTAAATCTACACAAGGACACAGAAAATGATAGACTAAATCATGCATTGTTTGTTCAAGTGAATTTTCACCTTTCCAATAGTTTTATTCTTATTTCTTAATTTTACTTTAATATACTTTTTCTCAGCCAACCTCTTGTGGCAAATAGTTTTGTCTTGGTTGCAATAGATTTTGTAAAACCACAATTTCCTCTCTTATTATGACTTATGATACGAAATCAAACCAAGCAGCTTTACGCCAAATTATCTTTAATGATCACACAAACATAAATATGTCCAGCATATTCTCTCATAAGATCTGTTTGAATATACAAAATATTAAAAATAATTGGGACTGACCAAGTACATAATTGCATGAAACTATACTAAAGATATGGAAATATTTTGCACAATTAAAAACACAATACAGGTAACTATAGTTCTCAGTATTAATGGAATATTTGCAATTTAATTTTACTATAACTAGATACTTTGTGTTTACCAATCTTACTCTATTTGCAAGAAAATGACGTGTTGTGAAAAATAAAAGCTTTCACACTCAAAAGTCTATATTATAAAGTTAGAATAATTTTGTTGATGACTTCCTAGTGGAAGTAAATGGAAAAAAGATTTTAGAATTGTAGAAGTACCATTTACAGGATTATCACTTAGTGAATACTCCCAGTAGTATTACGTGTAAATGTTTCAAGCAAGAATGTCTGTTGATTTGTATGTTTTTATTTATTACTATTTCATTATATAATTTATGTGTTAATATCACTGTTGCAATATTGTTAAATAATGGTGAGAGATGAAAGATTTTATGTAAAGGTTTTTTTATTGATTTAAACTATGCTTTGTATTTGTTGGGTGCAATGTATTAAATCAACTTGTAATCACAAAAAGAATTACTAGATTTCGAGAATATAACTATTTGTCTTTAATTAATGTTGTAAAAGATTTCAGTTTCAAGATCACAGATAGATATGATATACTTAATGTACCATAAACATAAAAATTGTGTTAAATATTTCCTCAATATTAAAGTATTAACCATGAGGTTAAATCCGTCAGTTCTCCTTCATAATGACGCCGTTTGATGTCACCCCCTTTACTCCATAATGACGCCTTTATTGTGCCTCAGTTGAATCTTCTTGCCTACGAAAAATCTGTATCAGACTTAATAAAATTTGTATCTAGTGTAAAAAGGATATTTATGAGAACATCTGACTAGAATTTCATTGACGAAATATTCGTTTTCACAATGCATTAATACTTTTAACCCGATGATTTTTTTCTATTGAAAAAATCCTATGCAAATCAAGTATGTAAAAAACATAATTCCGTGGAGGAATGGGTTAAGAAAGTCAACAGAAAACAAGATGCATGTACTTGAAAAAAATATATTGGTTGTTTATTAGAATTACATTCATTTATACATGTTATAGATACCATAGAATATTTAACCAACATTTATGAATGTCAGTATAAAAGTATACTACTTAAGATTTGGTATTAAGGAGTTCTACTTCATATCCAGAAGCTAGTCATTTATTATTATGCTACAGTTATTTTTATGCCCCACCTACGAAAGTAGAGGGGCATTATGTTTTCTGGTCTGTGCCTCCGTTCGTCTGTCCGTTCGTCCGTCTGTGCGTCAGTTCGCTTCAGGTTAAAGTTTTTGGTCAAGGTAGTTTTTTAAGAAGTTGAAGTTAAATCAACTTGAAACTTAGTACACATGTTCCCCATGATATGATCTTTCTAATTTTAATGCCAAAATATAGTTTTGACCCCAATTTCATGGTCCACTGAACATAGAAAATGATAAAGCGAAGTTCAGGTTAAAGTTTTTGGTCAAGGTAGTTTTTAATGAAGTTAAAGTTACATCAACTTGAAACTTAGTACACATGTTCCCTATGATATGATCTTTCTAATTTTAGTTCCAAATTAAAGTTTCGACCCCAATTTCTCGGTCCACTGAACATAGAAAATGATTGTGCGAGTGGGGCATCCGAGTTCTATGGACACATTATTGTTTATGTAAGCTTTCTATTTTATAAAGCAAGCTTGAGTTTAACAAAGAATAAGACATATGATAAAAAAAAGGTGATTTGGGTTGTATTGGATGAAATGCAAGAAGGTCTGTATTTTCACTAGTTTTTATTTAAGTGACTTTTTTACATATAAAATTGTTAGGTCTGTCTGTTGATACCCATAGTATTTATAGTATTAATAATTAAAAGGAATAAAGATAGCCAGACAGTATGAATGAAAAAGCTTTCATTTTGATTGTTAAGCCTCTTTCTATGCATATATGAGGTCATAATAAAAAAAAAACAGTTTATACTACAGATTTATTTTTACTTGAATGATACCCTCTTTTTTTCATGGGTAAAGGTGAACTTTGAGTTTGTATGTTTTCTAAAAGCTTCTTTATTTTATAACAACACCATCAAATTTTGATATCCACAAAACTTGATTTTCCCCCATATACTAAATTTGGTACCTTTAAAGATAAATGAATCCACAGTGTGTTATACCTGAATATCTATTTTGTATTGAGGCTTGTTCAAATAAAGAATTTCCCATCTGTAGTGTAGTATTGAAGCATTAATAAAAAAAAACATTAGATATTTATATGGAGAAAAAAACATTTTACATTAATTTTGTAAAAGATCTAGAATATTAGTTTAGTACAGTATTTGATACTTGGAAAGCAGTTGTTTTGTTGTTATAACCAGTTGTTACAAAACTATTAAGAATTACATACAGCTAGTAATATATATTATGAAAAATCGATTTTACTTGTTTTAATAAAAAAATAAAAAAAATGTTTTAACTTTTTTGTAGCATGTGCCCTGTGCATAATTTTGCCTTACACTGGGGAGTTTTCTGATAGTTGCAAAAATACATTGTTTATGTTCAATTCAACTTATTTCTCTATTGCCATTATACCATATATTTATATATATACTGAGTGCCAATGAAAACGCAACACATGTTTTTCAAAAAAATCTTATAATTTTTATTTTATTTATATTAGAACATTGTATAGTTGGTTGAAAATTACTTTTAAGACAATTGTCAACAACTTTACGGTTGAGTGATTTTTGGAATAAATGCATGTAAGGGTTATTTTGAACGGACATAAACCAAGTTTCAACATACGCACCATTTTCACGATTTCGTCATTTAAAGCAGGGCTAATGTCATGAATTTTCCCGCCCTTATTGTTAAGAAACTGCAATACACATCTGAGTAAATGCCAGGACCTTCTGACAACCAGCGACATGCAGTTTTGGGCATGATCCAATGAAGCCTTTTACAGCATACAATTATGAGAAGACTGAAGTCGTAGCGTTTACAATAACCCAAATCATCCATAATTTAAACCAAAATGGATCATTCAATGATAAGCCACATCCCGGGGTACAAAAATCATGAAACTCTCAGCAAGACCGATACATTTGGTCTTTAACATATCCGATACCGACTCTGATGGCTGTCCAAAGGTCACTGGTGGTCACGGTAGAACCTTTGGAGCAATTTCAGTAAAGCACCATTTCCACAGAAATTGTTAAAGAGCACCACAGTCTTTCCGCAGTAACATCTAAACAACCGTCTGGCATAAACATCGAAGTAGGTAAACTGACCATTAAACATTCTTGTTTTGATATCGATCTATTGATAAAATTGTTAATTTTCAAGAACAATTTATTTTGAAAGATTATCATTTCTAATATAAATTTTATTTTTAAAAAACCAAGTGTTGTGTTTTCATTTGCACTCAGTATATATATATATATATATATTTACAGATCTAACATTGTTGGGTTGATGTTTAGACGAGTTGTATATATACATATATAAAATGTCTGAATAGTAGTCAACGATTTTCCCCACGAGGGCGCTGGATCGTTATATCATATGACAAAACGTAGCAGAACAAAAATCAACAATATAAGCAAGATTATTAATATACATAATAAAAGTAATTATTTCAAGACTTAAAGTCCCCTGTCCTGTACTGTTTTATAAAGGATCTGAGCCAATTTACCAGAATATAATAATATTAATACAAAACAAAACTTGGTTCTGCTCTTGTGAGTAATCAAAACACACATTAAATGACTTCAAAAAGTTTACAGATGATAATAAAATTGAGAATGGAAATGGGGAATGTGTCAAAGAGACAACAACCCGACCAAATAAAAAACAACAGCAGAGGGTCACCAACAGGTCTTCAATGTAGCGAGAAATTCCCGCACCCGGAGGCGTCCTTCAGCTGGCCCCTAAACAAATATATACTAGTCCAGTGATAATGAACGCCATACTAATTTCCAAATTGTACACAAGAAACTAAAATTAAAATAATACAAGACTAACAAAGGCCAGAGGCTCCTGACTTGGGACAGGCGCAAAAATGCGGCGGGGTTAAACATGTTTGTGAGATCTCAACCCTCCCCCTATACCTCTAACCAATGTAGTAAAGTAAACGCATAACAATACGCACATTAAAATTCAGAATGTAATAGTCTCCATTTTGACGAAAAGTTGAATCACAAAAATACAGAACTCGAGCAAAATTCAAAATGGAAAGTTCCTAATCAAATGGCAAAATCAAAAGATCGATGGAAATGATTATTGAAAGAAAGAACTGTTTAGATCGATAAATGTGATCACTGAATAAAATAACTGTTTATATTGACAAAGTGGATCACTGAATGAATTGACATTACTGGAAAGATCAATGGAAGTGATCACTGAAAGTTAAATTATTGTTAGGATCGATAAACGTGATTACTGAAAGTGAAATTATTGTTAAGATCGATAAACGTGATTACTGAAAGTGAAATTATTGTTAGGATCGATAAACGTGATTACTGAAAGTGAAATTATTGTTAGGATCGATAAACGTGATTACTGAAAGTGAAATTATTGTTAGGTTTGATAAACGTGATTACTGAAAGAAATTACTGTTAAAGATCGATAAATATGTTTACTGAATAAAATAACTGTTAAGATCGCTGGGAGTGATAACTGAATAAAATTGCTGTAAAATCGATAAATGTGATCACTGAAAAAATTTACTGTTAAGATCGATGGGAGTGATCACCAAAATCAAATGACTGTTTAGGTCGATGGAAGTAATCTCTGAAGGAAATTACTGTAAAGATCATTACATGTGATAACTTAATGAAATTACTGTGAATATCGATGGAAGTGGATCACTGACGGAAATTACTGTTAAGGTCGATTGAAGTGATCACTGAATGTAATTACTATTTAGAGCGATAAATGCGATTACAAAATGAAATTACTGGTAAGATCGATAAATGTGATCACTGAAAAAAATTAGTTAAGATCGATAAATGTGCTTACTGAATAAAATAGTTTAGGTCGATGGAAGTAATCTCTGAATGAAATTTATAGTTAAGATCGATTCATGTGATTACTTAATGAAATTACTGTTAATATTGATGGACGTGGATAACTGAAGAAAATTACTGTTAAGGTCGATTGAAGTGATCACGGAATGTAATTACTGTTAAGATCGATAAATGTGATTACTAAATGAAATTACTGGTAAGATCAATAAATGTGATCACTGAATGAAATTACTGTTAAAATCGAGTATTGTGATTACTGAATGAGATTACCGGTAAGATCGATAAATGTGATCACCTAATGAAATTACTGTGAAGAACGATTATTGTGATTACTGAATGAAATTACTGTAAAGATCGATGAATTTGATCACTAAATGAAATTACTGCTAAGATCAATTATTGTGATTTCTGAATGGAATTACTTTTAAGATCGATGAAAGTTTTCACTGTCTAAATTATTGTTTTGATCGATAAATATGATTTATTACTGAATACAAATACTGCTGATATCGATAAATATGATTACTAAATGAAATTACTGTTAAGATTGTTGAAAAGGAACACTGAAGTAAATTATTGTTAAAATCGATACATGTGATTACTGAATGAAATTACTGTTAAGATCGATGAATGTGATCACCAAATAAAATTACTGTTAAGATCGATGAAAAAGTAAAAACACAAAAATACTGAACTCCGAGGAAAATTCAAAAAGGAAAATCAAAAATCAAAAGGCAAAATCAAAAGTCCAAACACATCAAACGAATGGATAACAACTGTCATATTCCTGACTTGGTACAGGCATTTTCTAATGTAGAAAATGGTGGATTGAACCTGGTTTTATAGCTAGCTAAACCTCTCACTTGTATGACAGTCGCATCAAATTCCATTACATTGTCAACGATGCATGAACAAAACAAACATACTCAAAGAGTAAAAATGTCAAAAATAGGGGTACAACAGTCAATATTGTGTTATCATCTTAATATCACTACATAAACAACAAATGTAACAAAGTAGCACAAAAAGGCATACATCAAATTTAACATTCTCATTTTGCTTTTCTTATACGGCTGAATTTATCTATGTAAAGTCTACCCATAAATGAAAGAAGGTTTTCATTACAGGTGTAAAATTGCGCGTTTGAAATTCGCACAGATAGACATAAAAATAATTTTGTCGTATGACGGCATACATAAATGCAGATTCACGTAAAGTAGATATAACAAAAAACAGACTTACAGTAAAAATAATAAATAAAATAATGGTGTGGTTCAAAGTATGACGGGACACATAAGTACAGTTTCACGTCAAATACGGCTGAATTTATCTATGTAAAGTCTACCCATAAATGATAGAAGGTTTTCATTACTGGTGTAAAATTGCGCGTTTGAAATTCGCACAGGTAGACATAAAAATAATTTTGTCGTATGACGGCATACATAAATGCAGACTCACGTAAAGTAGATATAACAAAAACCTGATTTAACAGTAAAAGTAATAATAATAAATAAAATAATGGTGTGGTTCAAAGTATGACGGGATACATAAGTACAGTTTCACGTCAAATGTATATCATAAAAAACAGACTAAACAGAAAAAGTAGTCTTATTGAATAAAATAGTTTAGTCATTCATAGTATGTCAAGATCCTTAAGTAAAAGTAATATCAATAAATGAAATAATTTTGCCGTTCAAAGTATGTGGTTTTACGTAACCACAGAGTCACTTCAAATGAATATCTAAAAAAGACATATAAAAGAATACTATAATACGTAATTAAGATGATAACAAACGTCAGTACGCAAAATCTATACTTCAAGACCATCTTGTATTATTTGTGAAGTTGATACGGAATATTTATCAACAAGTTCTGGGTATCTTCCGATGAACTTTTTTAGAAAAAGGACGAGACGTTCTTTGACATACCCCTGGTTCATCAATTTTCTGCTCAGACACTGGTGACGTTTTACAAAGTCTGAATAGGAGCTGCAAGCTCTTGAATACCTAATAAGTTGGGAAATGTATATTCCATATGCAGGTGAAGTTGGTATATTACTACTAAGGTGGGGGAAATTGATAATTTCAAAATTAAAATCGTCTCGTTTGTCATAGATTCTGGTACTGAGATGACTGTGTATGTCAAATTCGAGGTATAAGTCTAAAAATGAGGCAGAGGAAGCCGTGTCTGTGGTCTCTTTAATTTCTAGTTCTGGTGGGTATATTAATGGAATCCAATCAGAAAAGTTCGGATTGTTAATGGAAAGAACATCATCAATATATCTGAAAGTGAAATTAAATAACCTGGCTTCTTTGATCTTCTTGTTTTTGACAAGTGTCTGAAGGAACTCCGATTCATATGAAAATAAGAAGAGGTCGGCAAGGAGAGGCGCACAGTTCGTTCCCATAGGAATGCCGACAATTTGTTGAAAAAGTCTACCTCCAAATTCAACAAATATGTTGTCAATAAGAAACTCCAGCATACTGATCACTTGTTCCTCTGTGTAGTATGTTTTACCCTTTTGTTCCTTATTAACAAAATATGCCTTATGGTATCCCAAAGTGATAAATTTATAGCGTATTCTACCATTTTTATGATGAAAAGCATTGTGAATTATTTCTTTTAGACGGGTTTTCAATTTCACATGGGGAATGGTTGTATACAAGGTTGAAAAATCAAAAGTTTTAATAGAACTAATTTCAGAAAAAGACCGAGATTTAAAATTATCCAGAAGTTCTTTAGAGTTTTTCAGAATCCACATATGGTTAATACCACTACGTGAGTAAACAGTTTCACAGTATATCTGAAGACCCTCTTTAACTGCGGACAGAATTTTAGTCAATCTAATGGACAATTCTTTAGTAGAACAAGCAGATGAGCCGGCAATGTACCGTTGTTTGTACGGAATTTTGTGAAGTTTAGGTATCCAATACAAACAAGGTAAGTCCTCCTATTTGTTGTTCAATGCAATGTTCATAGAAGCCATGAAGGACTTATGATTCGCCAAAATCTCATCCTTGTCAAATGATATGTTTTTGTATGTGGGATTACCTGAGTGTTCATTTATTCCTAATTCTTTTATAAGACACTCGTAGTAATACGATTTACATACAAAGACAATATTATTTGAAGCTTTGTCCGCAGGAACAACAACATACTTATCTTGAAGAGATGATAGACATTTCACAGCCTCTTTGTCACTGAAAATGGACTTAGGTCGATCATTCACACAGTTTTTCAACTTATGAATGCGACGTTTTATCAGAGACCTGATTGTTTTGACCCATTCTGACAAAGTGTCCAGTTGCACTTCTTCTCGCTTAGCCCATGCTCTGGCGTAGTTCTCAATGGAATCCATAATTATTTTGAAGTTATGGTTCCAATTGATGTGTTGGGGTTCTCTAAACTTAGGACCACGAGAAATCACCTTTCGGAGATTTTCATGTTGAATTATGTTTAGATCCCCAGTAATAACATGGCCAGAGGGGCTGTAATTGTAAGGCGAGTTGGAACAGTCACATGTCAGAGGTTTATTTAGGTATTGTTCTAAATCAAGGTCCTGTAATGCTTGTTTATAGTTAAATATTTTGGGTGCAATGGTTTTGGTGTAACTGTAGGATACAATAGGAACAGACTGATTTTGAAAATAAATAGGAATTTTAGATGTCACCTCCTTGTGATGTAGAACGTTGCTGATGTTGATTGCATCAATTCCTCTATTGTTAAAGTGAACAGGAAGGAATTTCCTCTTTTCCTCATGTAAAGGTTCCGATCTTACTGGTTTAAAGAGACGGAAAAGAGCTACATCACAAATTATACTGACATGTATTAGTACCTCCTTTGTCAAGTGCATAATCTCTCAAACATTTTAGAAAATTAACCGGCAGTGAAAAAAGAATAGTTCTAATGTAATGTAACCCTAACGGATGATGCAGATGAGAAAGAAGGTCATCAAAGCTTCCAGAGGCCGATCTCGATTTGGAAGACTTTTTTGAAAGTGATCACTGAAATAAGTTAATTACTGTTTTGATCGATGAATAAAATCATTGAAGGAAATTACTTTTTTGATCGATGACTGTGATCATTGAAGGAAATTACTGTTTGGATCGATGAATGTGATTTTTGATTGAAATTACTGCTTTGATCGATGATTGTAATCATTGAATGAAATCATTGTGGAGATCGATGAAGTGCTCACTGAATGAAATAATGATTGAGATGGATGAACGTGATCACTGAATGAAATTACTGATTCCACAAAGATGATTTTGGATGTGACCACCGAATGAAATTACTGTTAAGATCGATTGAAGTGATCGCTGAATGAAATTACTGCTAAGATCAATGGAAGTGATCACTGAATAGAATTACCGTTTAGCTAACTGCTTTATGAATGTTATTTCTGAATTAAATTATTGTTGATTGATGAATGTGATCACTGAATGAAATTACTGTTAAGAACGATTGAAGTAATCACTGAATGAAATTACTGTTAAGATTGATTGAAGTGATCACTGAATGAAATAACTGTTAAGATTGATTGAAGTGATCACTGAATGAAATTACTGTTAAGATTGATTGAAGTGATCACTGAATGAAATTACTGTTAAGATTGATTGAAGTGATCACTGAATGAAATTACTGTTAAGATCAATGATTGGAATAACTGGATTCCCTGGAGATACGACAAAAATGATATTGGTGGAAATGAATTCAATTATATTTGTATTGGTTGATTTGGTTGAAGCGATTTCTTAATATAGAATGATAGCATGTTCCGATCTAAGGCTTCTACGTCTCTACAATAGTTTGAAGTAGAAACGATGTTTGTTAAATTTGAAAGTTGATTACAACTGCATACTATTTCGATTTGTAATAAGATACAAATTCAGCTACGTTTATATTTGTTCATTCTAATTATGCCACGTGCACACGTACATTTAACTCGAATCGAATGAGAATCAAATTCGCTAATCGCGTTCACACACTCTTATTTTTTAATTCGAATTGGCACATTCGAATTATCCAATTCGCATAAGAAAAACGTATTTGTTACTGAATACGAATTAAAAGTTATCGTCGTAAGGGCAGTAAAGCGGATTTGACGCGCGTTTCAATTCGAATTAGAATTGACGTTAGGACGTAAAACCTTTCAAATGAGAACTAAGCTAATTTGAATTAGTTAATACGAATCGAATTCGAATTAACTCAGCATTATATAATAACTGACTAAGCTACCTGCATACTAATTGGCAATACAATTTGGATTGATTTAATACATGCAGTTATTACTTTCGATTTACTAGTAATTTATCTATTTTTTTTAAATTAAATTTCTATTCAACATACAACTAGTTGGGATTTAAAAACTGTCTAAATTCATATATCGTTTGGGTTTTAAAATATCAAATCCCATCAAATATGTATCTAGTAATTTTTTTACCTCATGCAGTACACTGCTGTACATATTGTATGTGTTATTGGTAATCATTGAAAACTCCCAAAGCTAACAAATTGATACAGATATTTCATCGATTTGAATATTCATTATGTATATTATAGATTAAGGACAGAAATGATAATACGAGAGATAAACAAACAACATTCTATTTTTAGAAGAAAATGTACTAGATAAATAGTACGTTATTATTTATAACGAAATGGCGACAAGGACAGTACAACTTGGTACACAAATGGTGGAGTTTCCATCAGATAGGCTACAGCAGCTTGAAGATTGCAATCACTTGTTATCTGATGTAGAGGCGTTACACAAGGAAATACAAACAAAAGGGTATTGATTTTCTTGTTTTTATTTATATACATAGTATATGCATATATTTATAAGTACTATCACACTCTATGATTCTTTGTGTAAACATACATTTCAGCTTATATATTTTCTTGCCTAGTTGAGATTAGTGCATACTACAGCTTCTCCAGTTCATAGTTATCAAATATACATATGATTAGGACAACTAGCAAATAAATTCATAGCAACACAAGTTTGTCCAGTGGCAAACATTACTGCATGATTTCAGGACGAGAGTATGCTATACACTCAGGTTAACTGTAACTGGTCTGAAATGGACAATTGGTTAGAAAAAACTTATCACAGATACCACTAAATAGTTCACGCAGAATATCACTTATCAGTATATGAACTAGTATGGACTTCAAGATACATGCATATGAGTGGTATATGCATAGTATGAAACTCTCCTATATATCACAGACTGTGAACGTCAAGATGTTCTGATAAACAGTGTAAATTATGCAAACAATACGAAGTAAAATCACAAAACAATACTGAACTCTGAGGAGAATTCAGAACGGAAAGTCCCTTATCAAATGTCAAAATCAAAAGCTCAAACACACCAAACGTATGGACAACTGTCAAATTCCTGTTTCAATATGATGATTTCTTCTTGGTTGTATATTAAGGAAGCGAGATACATGTATAACATCTGCAAGGATAACCAACAGAGACGATAGCATGCACTCCACACGAATATAATTTGAAATACATAAAATAAATGTGTTCTCATTCGCCTCTGTCGCAAGACAAGGCGTTCTCGATGAAAGAAAGGGAATATGTAACACGGAGTGCATACAAACCATGAGGGTAAAGATAACATAAAAGCTTTATTTTGAGTAGGCATAGTAGACAAACAAGGACATAACGTAAGCTTTAATGGGATTTTAACCGATTTTGTATTATAGTTTTAAAAATCGACTATTTTTAATTCCTTGACAGATACTTATTTATTCGGGGTTTACATGACCGACAAGAAGTACTCAATGCACGACAAACAGTACTAGAATACGTCAAAGAACAAGGCAATGGAAAATTAGTTGACCCTTGGCCTGAGGGAGTATTGGAGGCTAGATGTGGTCAAGGATGTATACCATTTATGGAGGTAAGTATAGTGTTATCTTATGATAAATTTGTATCAAAGGGCGATAGTGGGGTGTCGTGGTACTGTTGGTTTATTTTCAACTGTATGCTTTGTAGAGAAGGAGCTGATGTGTTTCACAATTGTTTTATCCGTTACGGTCTAGTGAAATGTCCGATCTAAAACTTAACTGATGTCTGCTATGTTGTAATCCTTCCTTATTCTTATGAATCAGTGCCACTTTAATGAAGTTAGATTTGACCGAGAACAACCAATTTACCACAAGAGCAAATAAAGATGTAGAGTTCACGTCTGTTTCAAAACGGTTTATTCCTTCAATGCCAACATCATTTGATCTACCAACAATTTACCTGTAAAATTATGTTGGCGTTCGAGGAATAGGTGCAAGTAGTTATCACAACAAAAGTGCATGCTTATCAAAACAATTATACTAATTAAACAGAAACTTTAAGGTAAATTCTAGGTAGCTAAATCACATTCATGTTTGTAAAGTTGTTGAAAATCATTTTTTGCTGCAACTGCTTAAACCAGTATGCTCTTCTCTAAAAATAAAACTTCGAAATGTATTGCATTACAAAGTCTTTGGACTTGGATACTTTTTTCCAATATTTCTATAGTTGTGTTTGCTGTTATATCCTCATGTTGAATTTCTCGAAACTTTGTATGAATGTTAGATTACTATGTTTTATTTTGTTCAGTTGTTCAGGATATTTTTCTTGGGTATAATATTACACCCTTTTTTATTCATTGTAAGTCATTTATAAAATATTGTTCAGGTGTTTGTTATGTTGGCAATTCATCAGAATTCTTGTTACCCTATTTTATGGACTTGAAATTTTGTAGAGTTATATGGAGGATATTCTCATACTTTTTCATAGCATAAAAAGAAGAAAATTTTGAACAGTATTTATTTGTTTGTAGACAGAGAACGATGACCTATAGTTGTTTATTTCTGTGTCATTTTGGTCTCTTGTGGAGAGTTGTCTCATTGGCAATCATACCACATCTTCTATTTTTTATATACAGAAAACAATACATATAACCTAAGTAAACATTGACAAAAAGCACAAATCTTCATATGTGATCTGATAATTATTGTTGAATATTTTATACAAGCAATTTCCACATTTAAGAGTCTATTACAAGTGTAAAGTTTAACTTATTGTGAAAAATTCATGTTATAAGTAGTTCATACTAACTAATAAAATATTTAAAATGATATGGATTTAAATAAATATTTAATATCCTTTTTAATTTGAAATAATTGTATTTAACTCTATTTTTTTTATTTTTTTTAAAACATGTCTTATGTTAATAAACCTTTCCATTCCTAAATTATTTTTTTTAATAAAAAGTAATAAAAAATGTTTTTATTTTCTTTATTATATTTTGAAAATTCATGATAATTGTAACCTCAAAATTTACTTTCTTCTTATCAAAAAGTGATAAAATGTTGCAATTTTATCAATTTCTCTAAAAAAAATTACATTTAAATACTTATAAAATGATTAAAATAGTTATGAAAACACCTATTGTTCTTATATAAACATCTATTGAAATATTTTTGTTGGCGTTCCAGGAATAGGTAACATATAAAATGTTGGCATTCGAGGAAGACACCTTCAAAACAACACAGCAACACATTTATAAGTAAACAAACGGTTTCTATAGTAATAGACAAGTGTCTATAACATATATATAACTATCAATCACCCTGATTCTGGATTAGAGACTTCCAAACCCAGCTAACACACAATATTTTCATGATATTATTGTTTGTCAAAATTATTTACCAAAAAATATTTTATAGACATTTTTTTTACATCAGAAATTATGCATGAATGACATTTTAACAATAATATTTCATCCCAATGTTTCATTGCTAATATAAAAACATTTTTTGTTAATATTTTTTTATAATAAATAAATAAATATTCTTTGCTGATGTTTTTAAAATGTTAAATAGACAGTTTTATAAATGACAACAATTGTATTATGAGGAGATATTTCTTTGCAATATTCAATCAATATCTGATGGACATTTTTATATTACATTTAATATATATATTTTTTAGATGTGTAAAAGAAATATTCATAAAACATTTTTGATTAATATCTATGTAAAGCATAGGCTGATGTATAATAAAATATCTTTTTGATGTAACATCAATATAATTTTCTTATCCTAATTAAAAATATAAAAATGGTAATATCTAATGAATATTTCAATAACATCATAACAATATATTTTTTCGATTTTATTTAGAAAATATTAGTTAAAAACTGTTTCATAAACGTTTTAAGATAATATGTTTAATAGATATTTGTAAGATGTATGCTAGAAATGCTTTCCAAATGTTTGTTAGTGATATTTGAGTGAAGCACATGTTTGATATGAAAAGAGAAATATTTTATAAACATTTTTACATAATATTTCTAATTGATATTTGTAAGATGTACGACAAATGTTTTTCTAATGTTTGTAAGTGATATTTGTGTGAAGCCCATGTTTGATATGAAAAAGGAAATATTTTTTATATAATTTTTTAATCAGATTAACATGAATGTCTCCTCATTTTTGATAGAAAAGTTTTAATAATTCTAATCTAACTTAGACGAAAATTCCAATCAAATCAAAAGAAAAATTATCTTGCGAATAACGATTGTGTTTGAAGAGCATTGAGGACTCAGTAAAAATCAAATGATAAATTCATACCAAAAGGACTACGATAATCTGTGCATAGAACTAAAAAATCTTTGTATTTTGCCTAATTCAAAGTTTTTAAAACAGTGTTTGTAAAAAAATATCATTGATATTTCATGCCAATAAAGAAATATAAGCCAACATTGTGCCAACAATATGCCAACGTATTAGGTACTTATCTCCCCCCTTTATACCACATAATTAAAAATTTATTTTTTATATTATTTCAACGTTCTAACAGAAAAATGTGCTCTTCATTCTCTTTATCTAACATTTTCAAATCTGTGTAGTCATTTAAATGTATTTACCTAAATGATTGAATAATTTCATGCACAAACAAAAAATATTTAAAACCAGCCCAAAACAACAAATACAATTTGAATATATTTTAATTTTTTTCATCTGATCTTAAATCAAGATATCATTGACACGAGTGAATTTTCATGCTCTCCAATAGCGTTGTGAAACTACTGAAAAATTATATAAAATCTACTAGTTGATTTTATGAGTAGATTAAAAAACATTCAATTCAATGCATCAACTTATTATTAAAATAGCATATGGTTGTAGACTGTATTTAAAAACCATTTGGTTGACATCCATAAAACATATCCTATAGACATAAGAAGAATATGTTGTCCAGATGTTTGAAAGGTGTCTGGATATTTTCAATTGACACTGAATAATATCAAAGTTATGTTATTTCAATATAAAATCAAGATATTTAAAAATAATGCTCTTGAAACATTCAGAACAAATATTTCCAGAAAATATGTTATTTACATGAGTAAAGCCAGACATATCACTTCAAAAACATGTTTTTGAATGATATTTTGGTGACATTTTGCAATATATTTTAAAAATATCAATAAAATGTTTTGTTGCTACCTGGGAAGATTTGCATCAACATAAATTTGTTAAAAGAAAACAAATGAAATATGACTATGGACATCAGTTTACGAGGTTCCTGACTTAAGGCAGATGCATTACAATTTTTTAAAGGATTTCTTTTCTGTAAGCATTAAATCGTGTCCTTATTTTTTTTTTTTAGAGAAAAACAGCAGGTACATATAAAAATTACACAAAAAACAGTTCGTCCCCATAGTCATGAAATGAGTACTTACTACATAAATTTATACCAGGACAATTATCAAAAATATTTGACGTGCAGTATAACAACAGCCAACCGACTGATCCGAGAAAATATTAACCCACTGTTCAAGCAAGGATTTGTATTATATAGTATTAAAGTTGTATAGTAAAACTTACTATATTCAAGCAGTATTCAAAAATTAAAATTAAAGAAATGACGCATTTGTATGGTTGTCTTTTTAATGGAACTAGTGACACAATTTATCTATTGGTCAGCATTGTTTGAAATTTCTAAACATATTTAAAATAAGCTGTTTATGTGTAAATGTTTCAGGGAGACAGAAAAATAACACATGCAGAAAATATTCAAAAAGTTTTGGAAGGTCCTAGACGTAAGTTTATATATATATATATATATATACCCCAGTGTAATACACAATTATATAGATCTATAACTTTTAGATTTGAATTCCACATTTGGCATGGAAATCGAACAGACTTATTTCTTTAAAAAATATATGAATTGTCAAGGCAAAAATAAATTGTTCGAACATTTCTGAAAACTGTCACAATGAAAACAAGAACTATCTTTAAAAAAGATATCCGACGTATTTAAAATTGCGTATATGTTTAAAACTATAATTTCAATAACCTTCAGAAGCACAAAGATACCATTTAAATAACGTTTTCTCTGTTTGTGTTCAGTTTTCTCGGTCCTCGTATCTTTCTGTTTACATTCACCAAAACCCCGCGGAAATCTCACATGCGTAGGTGCGTTCTAAAAGTCATGTACGTTCGTACAACAAAGTTTACATTAAAAATTATATAATTGTCCCGAATAATCAGCTGTCACGGATGCAAAGAGCTATTGGAGAAACAATTATTTTTTATAAAAATATAAATCTTTGTAAGATCTAGTTCAAATATTTATAGTTTTTCACTTGCTTTCCATCACGACATAATTAACGAGACGTGTTTTCAAACACAACCAAATCACCCACCATGACAGTGCTCATTTTGTCCAATCACAGAAAGGATTTTCGAGCATGCGTATTCTGTTGCCATAGTTAAGCGTCCTTAAGTTCAAAGGGCACAAACCGAAACTATACCGATTACGTCGGAAAAAATAGCTAGACATAAAATTAATAATGTATATTTATGTTGACTTTCAAAACTAGAGGCTCTCAAGAGCCTGTATCGCTCACCTGATTCTACTTGGGTTTTTGAAATCATATAAAAAAATATAAAATTTGGCTAAAAGTGACAACACAACCTCATTTATAAGGAAAGGAACATGTTTAATTTCATTCAAAAGTCCCCCACTGGCGGCCATCTTGGATGACGGATCGGCTACAAAGTAACAACACTTGGTCAGCACCTCATAAGGAACATTCATGCCATGTTTGGTTTTATTCCATTCAGTGGTTCTCTAAAAGAAGTCATTTGTATGCATTTCCCATAGGGTCCTATGTTAAACTAAGTCCCCTGCTGGCGGCCATCTTGGATGATGGATCGGCTAAAAAGTAACAACACTTGGTCAGCACCTCATAAGGAACATTCATGCAATGTTTGGTTTTATTCCATTCAGTGGTTCTCTAAAAGAAGTCATTTGTATGCATTTCCCATATGGTGCTGACCAAGTGTTGTTACTTTGTAGCCGATCCATTATCCAAGATTGCCGCCAGCGGGGGTCCTATGTTAAACTAAGTCCCCCGCTGGCGGCAATCTTGGATAATGGATCGGCTACAAAGTAACAACACTTGGTCAGCACCACATTAGGAACATTCATGCCATGTTTGATTTCATTCCATTCAGTGGTTCTCTAAAAGAAGTCATTTGTATGCATTTCCCATAGGGTCCTATGTTAAACTAAGTCCCACGCTGGCGGCCATCTTGGATGATGGATCAGCTACAAAGTAACAACACTTGGTCAGCACCACATAAGGAACATTCATGCTATGTTTGGTTTCATTCCATTTAGTGGTTCTCTAGAAGAAGTCATTTGTATGCATTTCCCATAGGGTCCTATGTTAAACTAAGTCCCCCGCTGGCGGCCATCTTGGATGATGGATCGGCTACAAAGTAACAACACTTGGTCAGCATCCCATAAGGAACATTCATGCTATGTTTGGTTTTATTCCATTCAGTGGTTCTCTAAAAAAAAGTCATTTGTATGCATTTCCCATAGGGTCCTATGTTAAACTAAGTCCCCGGCTGGCGGCCATCTTGGATGATGGATCAGCAACAAAGTAACAACACTTGGTCAGCACCTCATAAGGAACATTCATGCCAGTTTGGTTTCATTCCATTCAGTGGTTCTCTAAAAGAAGTCATTTGTATGCATTTCCCATAGGGTCCTATGTTAAACTAAGTCCCCCGCTGGCGGCCATCTTGGATGATGGATCGGCTACAAAGTAACAACACTTGGTCAGCACCCCATAAGGAACATTCATGCTATGTTTGGTTTTATTCCATTCAGTGGTTCTCTAAAAGAAGTCATTTGTATGCATTTCCCATAGGGTCCTATGTTAAACTAAGTCCCCTGCTGGCGGCCATCTTTGATGATGGATCGGCTACAAAGTAACAACACTTGGTCAGCACCACATAAGGAACATTCATGCTATGTTTGGTTTCATTCCATTCAGTGGTTCACTAGAAGAAGTCATTTGTATGCATTTCCAATAGGGTCCTATGTTAAACTAAGTCCCCGCTGGTGGCCATCTTGGATAATGGATCGGCTACAAAGTAACAACACTTGGTCAGCACTCCATAAGGAACATTCATGCTATGTTTGGTTTCATTCCATTTAGTGGTTCTCTAGAAGAAGTCATTTGTATGCATTTCCCATAGGGTCCTATGTTAAACTAAGTCCCCCGCTGGCGGCCATATTGGATAATGGATCGGCTACAAAGTAACAACACTTGGTCAGCACCCCATAAGGATAATTCATGCTATGTTTGGTTTTATTCCATTCAGTGGTTCTCTAAAAGAAGTCATTTGTATGCATTTCCCATAGGGTCCTATGTTAAACTAAGTCCAAAGCTGGCGGCCATCTTGGATGATGGATCGGCAACAAAGTAACAACACTTGGTCAGCACCTCATAAGGAACATTCATGCCATGTTTGGTTTCATTCCATTCAGTGGTTCTCTAGAAGAAGTTCAAAATTTAAATTGTTAACGACGACGACGACGGACGACGGACGCCAAGTGGTGAGAAAAGCTCACTTGGCCCTTCGGGCCAGGTGAGCTAAAAATAGGTGTAGGGAGGATGTGAAAATCTATAACTATTTCAAATTATAGAATTACGATGTTCAAGCTATTTAAACCTGTTATTATATCTCTTTTTACCAGTTTATCATTCCATATTTTTTTAATTACAGCAAAGGAATTCTTCAGAAGATTTCTGGGAGAGGAACCAAGAACTTTTGATTTTAAATGGTTAAGGTATGAAGTAAGTTTTCTGTAAGAATCATCAATGATCTACATATAGTTGTGAATTTTAAGTTAAGAGTTTAAGCTGTTGTTTGAATTTGAACTTCAAGTGTAATTTATACATAATATGTGTTGTTTTAAGACCTTTTAATGTATAGAAAAAAACTCATAAAAAATACCAAGCTTACAATTGTATATGCCAAACCCACTTTTTGTGTACAAAATTACGCTCCAAACAAGAAAATATAAACGCCTAATAAAGAACAAAGTTAAAGGTAGCAATACACAGTTAGTAGTGTAGTTTTGCAAGTTATTGTGCAATAAAATTCATTTTTAGACATGTAGCATGAGGTCCAACTATTCTGAAGGTTTACCAAATACAATTCAAAGTTTTGTAACAGTGACTTTATCAATGATAATGCATGTCAACACAAAAGTCGTTACTGTAAATGACAATTCCATGCAGATTTAAAATTCAGCTTTCTTAGTTTGTGTCTTTGATATATGTGCTCTGTGTGTCGTTAAGTTTTTTTTATCACATCCCTCTTTTAAATTGATTTTTATTTTGTATTTTTCTAACAGAGGTATATACAGAGAGGCATTCACTGGTGTGCATGTTGACCGTGTTTACATGAACAGAGGAACACCTAATCTTTACACAATGTGGACACCATTTGGGGATGTAACACTTGATATGGGATGTTTAGCTGTATGTGAAGGATCTAATTCTCTAGAAAGGTAATGATAAAAGAACAAGTACATGTATGAGGGTCTGGATGGGGTTTTATAGAATAGAAATAACGGGGAAAACAAGAATAGAGAATAATAATGTGTTAAAATATAATGAAAAGAGAATATAGAGGGCAAAAATAAAGAATAGAGAAAACTAGTTGAAAAAATACAGATATGAACTGGAGTTTAAACACTATTATAGTAGAGGTTCATTGCCTTCTGAAGCTTCAATTTCATCACTTACAAATTAATTCTTTTTTGAAATTTTTGTTTGGACAAAATGTAGACTGCAGCCACTTCTTGCAATAAACATTTAAAGATATACACCACATGAAATATAAACTATAACTGTCTTTCACAGAACTTTGCTTCTTTAACTAAACTGTTTTTGCATTATTTTCCAGTTTTCAATACTTCCAGAAAACATATGGACATTTAGATGTTGAAGCTGCAAAACTGAAAGGTGTGCTTTAAAACTATGTTTAACTTTTTAAATGTTACTTAATTTATGATGCATTTTATAGATATCTACACAAATATTTTTTACATATCTAATACATTTAAATAAAAAAAGGATTATTTGAAATGGAAAATGAGCTTCTTGGATTTAACTTGCATAACATCAAGTAGAACATATTTCATGTATATTCAGGACTGCAAATAAAATTATTGATGAATCATTCTTTTTTTACTTATTAATAACAAATAACTGGTTTAGTGGAAAAGAATGTTTAACTTTTTGTTCTTTCTTTTAGTTGCAAACATTTTTTTACACACCTGGCACACTTAAAATATTATATAAAAGCAAGATATGACTAAATTGAACATAAGAATAAGAAAGATATTGAGCAATTACCTTTTTATACTTTTAAATGTAGGAACTGGATGGTTTACTACTGATCCATGGGAAATCACAGAGAAATTTGGAGGACAATGGAAAACATCAGACTTCAAAGCAGGAGATGTGTTAATTTTTACCATGGGGTAAAACATTAAAACATTCATACTTCTGACACTCACTACCATTATCAGGGGAAGGTTTAAGAAGAGCCTAATGTTGCCCATCACCCTTATGGTTGATTTGTTTTGTTTACGAGTACACTTTTCTACTCTTTGACTTCCCTATTCTTTAAGTTGTGCCCATTTAGGACTCTAATTTTCAAAATTCTGGCTCAACTACTGACAATTTACTGCTTTTAAGTAATTTGATATTACTAAATTTTACAAGTGATGTCAGGTATGTGTCAATGAGACAGGTAGACAGTTACACCAAAAGATCTTAAGACATCTTGTCATTACTAACATTTTCTTGGGAAATAGCAATAATATTTTCCCGAGTTCTGCTACATTATACTTATATAAAATAGCCTCACATGATACATGTTTGAGCTGGCCAATTTGCAGCAAATAACTATGCTACACAGGTGTAGTTTATTTTTATTTTAATGATCTATGTATAGCTATTAATTAAAAGAAATAGTCCATGTACTGTATATATACAAGAAAGGATATAATACCTGAAATTTAAATTTGTTGCTTTTTTTCTTTCTTTTCAGGACAGCACACATGTCAACAGCTAACTTAACAGACTTGCTCAGAATCAGTTGTGATACAAGGTATTATAAATTAAATGTTATTTAGCTGTTTTTATTTTGATGAAAAATGGAAAAGGATGGTAATGGCTAGAATGGATAAATACCACTTCTATAGATAAATTTAGGCATTTTGATTGGCTGTTAAAGATTCATATTAATTGATACATGCATCACAAAATGAACCCATATTCATAATTCATGTAAACAAAAGCTGACAGTAGGTTCTCTGTTAGCTACGGAACCGTACGCAAATAGTAAAAAAAGTAACACAAGGACCCAAGAGCTACGGTTCCACAGCTAGTTCTCTGTAAGACTAGCTAATGTAATTGCATTTTTGTAGGTAGAATGAAGCAGTACCAATTTTTTTTTGCATGACAAGATGAAATTAGAAATGTTTAAGATGTGTTTTATTAAATGTATTTCATATTTGTCTGTCAATTCTTTGTTTTCAAGACAATGAATATCAAATCATTATACTTGTCTTTTTCAGATGGCAAAGAGTGAGTGAGAAAGCAGATGAAAGATACATGGGTGATAATTTTGGATCTAAGGTCAAATTTGGTCTACAATTCAAAGACGATAAAAGTGACGAAGAAGAAGTGACAATAGAAAAATTGAAGAAGACCTGGGGCATTTAAAATAGTGCAGAAATCAGATTAAAAAAGAAACAATTTAAAAAAAAATGCAGAACTCAGATGAAAAAAAAGATTTAAAAATGAATGCAGAAATAATATAAAAAAGTGATTTAAAAAATTAATAAGAAATTGCCTATTTTACATTTTAACTTAAATTTTAACTATAAAACAGCTTGACAAAATATTTTACTCAAGGTTTTGATAGACTGAAGTACTTTTCAAATGGTATACTCAGAAGAATGGATTTAATAAGTTTACAACAACAAAGTAATTGAACATATTCTAGGATAGGACTATCTTTTCAGACAAAATTCCCAAATGTGGTGTTTTCTTGTTAATAAAATATTTTGCACTCCACATTATTGGGCATCTTATGATGTCTATTTTGTGAGAGTTAATACTCATGCTAATGTTCATATTGTGAGCTATAGATGTATATTTACCCCATATCATTGCATTTACATGTTTTTTTTTCACTGCAATGTAATTAGTGCTTGTGTGTGATATGATATGATTATAATATAAACAACAGGAATAAAATTCAAAATAATCATCTTTAATGTGTATTATTTTACATCTTACAATCAAGGACCAAAAAGATCCTTTTTAATGTAGTGTGCAAACCGCATTCTTTTGCATTTGAGTTTTATATATACAAGTACATGCATATGAATATTGCCTGTATTATTATATATTATAAAATTATCCTTTAACAACATTACATATATCAGAAACAAATGAGCTCAAGATTAAAAAAAAAAATAAAACATGTAGTTCATACAAGTTTGTCAAATAACAATCACAAGTTCTATAAACTACACTTATCTGGTTTTAAACCAAATATTCAAAGGTGGCAATCTGTGGCCTCAGTTTGAATCTATTTTTTTGCTACACTGTTAACCACAAATAAAATTTGACCAATGATATAATAACATGAAACATTTATAATGAGAATGATATGTAACTGGCCATACAGTTTTAGTATAAAGCAGAGATTTTTCTGTGAATGAGGGTAAAGTCAAACTGTGATATTCTTCTCTATGTAGTGTAATCATTTACTTACTAAAGACATTTATTAACTATTTATTTGCTAGCTAGCTTTGAAAAAAAATCTATACTTAAATTAATGACATTCTTATTTCAATAAAATTTATAAACTCATACAAGTCCCAACAACCACCAAGGTAATGTCAGGAATGAAACTTGTAACCATCTATGCATTACCCCAGTAACCTTATATGTAGCTCAATGAAGACCCCCTCTGATAACTGGCATGTCAAGTAAAAAACCTATCAATCTAAGTTGTGATAAAATAATTGATATAGGTTGTTTGTATAATGTCCAGTGGCAATTATTTCATGCATAATGAGTATGAATGTACAATTAAATGTGCAAATCTTTTCCCAAATCCTACATACACTGCCAATCCACTTGAAATTAATAGGTAAAATATTGTTCTTAAAAAGTTAAGTTTTCACATGAATTTATCCTTTAACAATAATTTACATCAATGTCTAAGGTCTATTTAAAGACACGAAAAGAACTTCGAGTAACTATAAATAACAGAAATGAACCCAAAGAACATAATCTGATGCCAAACTCTTACAAAATTTGCATACACCATTCAATTACATTAATTATATGTTGGATTGATTGTACAAAATGTCATGAACAATGATTGACATTGTTTAGTTGAATTTACACTTTGAAAAGTCCATCTCTGGATGCTGTTTCATAAATCTGAAAATAAAGGAAATAAACAAAACTTTATTTAATGATAATTGCTGTTTAGTCATGAAAACTTATTTTCCTACATCCTATCTGAACAATCTATGTTTAATTTGGTATATTACATGGTCATACTTTTTTCAGACCTCACTACACTAAATCAATGAATGTGTAATGCTCGATATTTTAGTCAGGGAGAACAAGATTAATCTATTAGCTGTTTAACCTAGATCAGTAATTGTGAGTTCCCTTAATAGATACAATTGGTCTCTAGTGGAGAGTTATCTCTTTTGAAATCATACCACATCTTCTTTTTTTTTACATTGTATCTTTTGTTAGTTCTTTTTGTCCTTCAAGCTAATCTAATAGGTCAAGCCATTTGCAACTTTATGTAGGTTGCTGTCTGTCATGTTCATTGATTTGATGTTTTTTGGGGAGGGCGGGGGTAATGCCTATGTAGCTGACTATGCCATTTATGTTTTGCTCATTGTAGATATTTAGCTCTATGTGACTTATAATTGCTTACAACATTTGGTCTCTAATGCATAGTTACCACATTGGCAATCATACCACATCTTCTTAATTTTATATGTATGGATAACCATATTTCAGTATTTTGTTGTATTGCATTATTTAGAAATGCAATTTCTTAATACACCCCTCATTAAAACATAACCATAGGTGTATTTGTCATTTCCAGAATGTAACAGATGAAGTAAAAATTATCTACTACTCAGAGGTTCTTGAATCTATGTTTCTCCTTTCCTTTATTGTGTTTTAAAGATAAAGATTTATCCAAGACTGTGAGCTACAATAAATAACAAATAATTCTCTTACCTCCCTTGAATTATTCAAGGGGGACAACTAGTACTGTGTTTTACTTACTTTCCTAAAACATCTTGTTTCTTTTGATCTTCAGATGTAGGTAATCCCATTTCTCTCTGTCTTTGGTCATACATCATTTTCTCTACTACACCTCTGGTTTCTCCATCCAAATCTCCAAGCTAATATACGAAAAGAAAATTAGTTATTTTAGAAATGACAAAACATTTGTGTTTAAATTTATATTTGTTTTCTTAACACTACAAACAGAAACAGCACACCCAAATCACACAATGAGACAATAAAAAATATCACAAGGTGTAACTGTTTACCGACCATAACAGCCTAACAATCTCACAAGGTCATTTTTTTAAACATAAATGAGGACTAAAATTACCCCGTAGTAGATAAAAGAATAGCACTTTTGATGTCAAAGCATGTTTTTAAATTTTGCATAGCTGTAAAAGAAAAATATGGTTTAAAATGTCTTTTCTTATTTATTATCAATATAATTAAGATTATATTTTTATTCATGAATGGTGTTGAATCTCTGATAAGATAAAATTTGCCCAAAATTGTTTAATTAAGGGGGAGATAATTAAACAAGATATAACAGCAAATCAAAAAACTTTTACACACAATTTTTATTAAATAAACTGGTGTCACAGAGATATGTCTCACCTATATATAATTTGATTTTCAAATGAAAATGTTGAAATTAAAATAGCAATACTCCTGATTTTTTAACATGTAACCTATTAAAAATATTCAGTTTATGAACCCTGACTGAAGGTACATGGTCATATAATTTCAGTGGGAAAAAAAATATTACAACTGAATATTAAACATCATTGACTTTATGGTAAGTGGTATACCTTAATCTGACCTAATCAAAAATTTTAACTATGCAAAGTTTCAAAGTCAATAGACCTTGACTGAGGGTAGAGGGCCAACTAATATCCATGGTAATGAGATGTGCCAATTCTTATTAAACTGCATACAAAATATCATTGACTTATCATAAGTGATTCTCCTCAAACAAAAATTATCACAAACTTCAACCTAACAAATATCAGATGGACTATATATATATTTTGAATTTGTACCTTAGAATTTTCTGGATTGACTTTTTTGGTATTAATTTCTGGTTCTGTAGTGACTACTCTACTCCACCATTCCATTTGGTTCACCTGAAGGAAAGACACAAAAAAAGGATAAACTGCAGTTTTCATAGTTTGATTTTTTCTGACTCAAATGAAGTCTGATAGTAATTTCACTAAAAATAACATAATTATCTCCCTTAGAAGTGTTTTTTTTTCAATCAATTTCTCCCAGTTTGTGAATGAAGTGCATTTGTGAATTTTAAATCATAAATCTGATTTTCTTTTGTTATTTTTGTTACAACAACTGTATGCTTGGATTAATCGAATTCTGACATCATTTTAGTTGTTGATTTTCACATATACCACCAGAAACAACATGGCAAAAGTGTCATAAAAGATCAGTTTTTAAGATTAGTCTTTTATTTAAATAACAAGTGAAACTTTACTATGAACACAGTTACATCTTAACTTTAGAATTAAATCTGTGAAATTCCAATGAAAAATAAAAGTAGATTTAAAGCACAATAAAATTACATTACGATGAATGTTTATGCAAATTCTTTTTGACTTTATTCTGATTTTAACTTTTAAACTCAAATCAACTCTTACAGCTAATTTCCTAAAGCATGTAGGGCAAGACTTTGGTTAGCTTGCTTGCTTTGTTTGTATATTTTACAATTGTAATTGGGATAATGTCCAATCATATCATAACATACTATACAGTTTTAATATGCCTATATATATATATTGTTTAAAGATGTCAATCTTAATTACAAAGCTCAGATTAATGTGTGTTCAAACAAAGCAAGCAACCCAACCAAAGTTTTACTATACAAGCATTAGAAAATTAGCTGTAAAATGTCTTATGTATATCTATCTTACTAACCTTCTGTATTGTAAGAACTAAACTTTTTCTATCTTCAATAATCCATGTAGATTCTTCAATTTTTATACTATTATATGTTTCACCATCAATTATTGGGGGATGACCTTTTAACCCTGCCTTTAATTTCTGAAAAGAACAAGAATAAAAGTATAGATAAGATGTTTTGCCATCAACAAGTAATATTTGTCGGGATGATTTTTGGCATTAAAAAACACTTTTAGCATTATTTTGGCTATCATGAGGAAGCCAGTATCTTTTATATAAGCTCTGGATTTCAAATATTTTGGCTACGAGCATCACTGAAGAGACATGTATTGTCGAAATGCGCATCTGGTGCAGGAAAATTGGTACCGTTAATGTTATTCCAATGGTGGAGGAAGCAGAAATGCACTATGCATAATGTCACCTTTGAAAACTGACTATCCTTGTCAAATAAGATATGATTAGAAAGGTCCTGCCAAGTGGGCATTGGGAATTCATAATCTTAATGCTGACAGGCTAGTGAAACAGTAGTTTACAACTTAGAAAAGCTGGGCCCCTTATGTCATGTATGTAATATCTGTAGGTGACCAATTAAACCTGCCTTGAATTTCTCAATATATAAAGTTAATAAATTAGATAAAATAATTCATCAATTTGTATATGCAGGTGACCTTTGATGCTCAGTTAATGTTTATGTCTGGAAAAAAAAAGTACCAATGTAGGAAGTCAATATATACTGTAGACTGGATAAATTTAATCTGAAAGCCATGCACATGATTTTTTTACAGTATGTTCAATTAACAGTTTATTATTTGATTTCAGTATTGAATGTGATAACAATTTTTAACCCTTGTTCCCACAGTAAGTTTCTGATTTTCATGACCAATTGACAAATACAGTCAAACCTGTAAAGAAAGGTCACCCTAGGGAAAAGATAAAACAGACCTTTTTAAAAAGATGACCTTTGAAATGAGGTTCAAAATGTATAGGTACCAAAGATATGTTCCTCCTTTTGATATTAAACTATAATGATATTTATAAATATACTAACCTTTTTTTGAATATCAACTACAACATCTTTAGGCTTTACTGGAAAGGATACTTTAAATGGTATTTTAATCTAAAAGGAAACCAAAAATAACCAATTAGAAAGTGTTCACATGGATAACACTTGTGAATATTTTAAAGTTACATAATAAATGTCAGATGTTAAAAGCTTTGTTAAAAACTACAGCTGAGAACACTATATAATTCACATCTGTTCCCTTACCTGTAATTAGGTAGAAAAGATACCAAGGTATATTGGAATTGAAGGACATCCCCTGATTCAAGGAATTCAAGAAATTTTAACAATGTGTTTAAAATCAGTTCTCAATTGGTAAAACAATTATGTTATTCTATGGGCTTAACAATATAAGCACTTGCAGTTATAGATCTGATAGGAACATTTGAATACAGTTTTTCTTTTCTTACACCCTAGGCCTGCTTCTGATATCCTTTACCTCAATTTCATCTAGTGTTTGCCTCCATGAGTAATTTTCTAAGTCAGCACCATTTCCTGCATTGGGTTTTAACTTTCCTTTGTCCTTCTCGTCTTCCTCATCTTCATCTTCCTAAAATTCATTCAATAGATAAAAAAAAATCTAGTCATTGTCACTCTCTTCGAGCTTGGCCCATTAGGTATATTTTTTTTTGTATTGATGGGCTGCTGTTGTATTTGCATATTACCATTATCTACTTTTATTTATAAGCAAACTGGCTAAGACATGATACAGAGCATATAAACCTTTACCCTAAAAAATGAGGCAGGATTTGCTTGACTGTGCCCACAAATTTATTTTGGGAAGTGCCAGTATCTTATCAGGTATATATCTGCCTGGTGTTTTTTTTTCATTTTCAGAGTTATGTATTATACATTGAATACTTTTTTGATCAACTGCTAATGTTGAAATATGACTGGCAAAAAGCACAAACAAGTTGCTGCTTACCCCGAATATACATGTAGGTAAAGGTAATACAAGATACAACTCCAGAAATGGAATTGGCTATTTCCTTTTTGCTGATCAAATAATAAAAAAAAAAATGCTGGCAAATACCTTCCCTCTATTTTTCATCAGTATTACTGGTGTCATATCATCTTTTATGTTTGGTATTAATTAAGCATCATATTGTAACTTTTTTTTGCAGACATGATCTAATTTATAGCACTATAATGAACACGCCTGAAAACAGATGGCAGGAGTCTTAATCTAACCTTTTTCTCTTCCTCTTTTGTTTCTTCTTTCTTATCTTCCTCAACAGGTTTTTCTTCCTTTTTATCATCTTTTTTCTGTTAAACAATTGAAAAAATAAAATTAAGAGCTTGCTATAAATCTTACTGAAGAGTTTAATATATTAGGTCTTAGATAAAATATTTACTCAAGAATATGCCAAAGAACATTAAAGCAAAGTAAAAAACCAGTGAACTAGATATTAAAATCATAAGATTGAATTCTAGTGTGAAAAATCCATTAAAATTTCAGTATACATGAATTACTGTGGAATTATTATTATTTTTAGGATACCAATTTTTGTGGATTTTGTTTGTAAAGGGTAAACATGGTAAAGGAGTCATTTAAATATTCGACAAAATACCATTTTTTTTCTATACTCTAGATCTTGTTTGCAGACTTTGGGAAAGCCACAAAATCATATATAAATATATTTCTAGATCCACAAAAAACTGGTACCAAAGAAAACAGATTGAATCCCCAGAACCATCATTTAGCTCTTTTAATACACCATTGTTAAAGACCACACTAAGCACCTGTTCTAATTCTTGTTGTATTTTTTCAGCTTCTTCGTCTGTAATTTCTTTAATTTTGGGCTCTTCTTCCATTTTCTTTCTCTCTTCTTCTTCCTTTTGTTTTTTCTTGGCAATTCTCTCTTTCCTTTTTTGTTCCTCTTCATCTTTTTCCTTTTTAATCTCTGCCATTTTTTGTTCTGCCATATCTTGGTAACGTTTAAAGGAATTCATAATCATCTGAAATAAAAGACAAGACTTAAATCTGAAAACATGTGTATTCAATTTTAAGAAAAAAATCAAAACAAAGAATTGTGTAAATCAACTTATGCTACATATCATGTACATGTTGCGTATATATTACGTGACCTAAGGCTCCCTGTTGAAAACCGTACTTTGGCCTATAAGGTTTACTTTTACAAATTGTGACTTGGATGGAGATTTGTCACATTGGCACTCATACCACATCTTCTTATATCTATATACATTTGTTTATGAAAAAAAGAGAAAAAAAAATAATGACCTCTGTATTTTTGTGTTTGTGAGATGATTATTACAATGTTGATAAATTAAGTCCATGATGAATGTTGGTACATGTATATATATAAATTTAATTTTACTAACACAAAATATGGTAAGACTTCCTTTTGATTCTCCCTACATTGTACAATATAGATGCCTATACTATCAAAAGAAGGGGGTTAAAAGGGAAATCTTTCCAAGATAATTACTCTTACACACTGTAGTATTTGTGTTAACTAACAAGCTGATCTAATGGCAGATCTATAATGCAACATGTTCTGAAGGCAAGCACTTGGCTAATCAACGACATCTATTGAGGCAATATTCACTTAGAATAATATAGCTTACAAAATAAGGTCTAGAAACATAAATTTACATTTTGTAACAGCAAACAATTATGTGACATGTCCATATTCATATTATTTCATGAGATTTCAACACTGGTTTTTGGTGGAGTTTATAGTATGGGTTTATAATTTTTCTCTGTTGTGTTTTGTGTACTGTTGTTTGTCATTTTGTCCTTATTCTGGCTCTGCTAAGTCATTGTACATGTTGTAAGTTTGTTTTTCTTAAAAGAAATAATTTATATGAAAAAATCTAAAGTCATACCTTTTCACCATCTCCTCTCAATCCTCCTGTGTAAAAGTCTGTCTTTCTTAATAAGAAACTAAAGAAGGCACTTATCAACTGCAAAATATGAGAATTTTACCATTATGAATAAACATATATATATATATACAATGTACATGATGTATATCTACATGCACAATATTACACACTTAACAGTCAATTTTTTATGAATAGTTTTTGGAAAACCATGACAACTGTGTGAGCTAAATCAGGCCATCTGGTTTGAATAGTTTGACATTTGTCATTTTGGTAGGTGAACATGCGTTATGGGTTATTCTCATTATAATATGGACATTTCCTGTCAAATTCATGTTAACCAATTTTTCTTGAATTCTCAAATTTGATTTATAACATATACTAAAACCTGGGAACAGTATATCTAAAGGGAAACAAATTTAAACTAATAGGCTTTTCAGTATAAAATTGATAAAATCTCGCTCTTAACTAGACTTTAAAAGATTGATTCAATGGTAGCATCTGACTGAAAAACTATTGGTAGTCCTCAATAGATTAACCACAAAATTATAATCGTTAATCAAAACAAGTTTTATCATAAATGGATATATTTAGTCATATTATGTTTTCATCTTTTTCGTGACATCACGACAAGATTCAATATGGCTGAACAAAATGGCGGAGAATGTATACAAATGGGAATAATTAGATGATAATTTTAAGGAAATGAATATCATGAATATTCAAACATAAATAGGTACGTCATATCTTGAAAAAAATTTCTAACAAAAAAAACTATATATATATATTGACAGGCTTTGCATGGATTACAAACAATAAATTTTTGGGAAATACATTTTGAAAGTCACTGAAAGTGCGACTTGAACCTGGTTGCAATTCCTAACATTTTGAAATAGGAAAAATCCAAAACTCTATGGTCCGCAAATAGTCAAAAAATAACATAAGGTCCTAAGAGCTACGGATCCGCTAGTATTTATGTTCCTGCTAAAATTCTCAATTTATAAACTGTCTAAAATATACAATTTAGTATGCATGGACTCAATATATAAATTTGTTTCAACATTTTGTTTGCATATTAGTCTACATGCCATCTAATTAACCATTGAGGTTATCTCAGGAGACTGCCAATTGTAAAAAAAAACGATACCGAGTCATTTTACCCAACAATGTTAGGTCTGCAAATTTGTGTAGACATGATTATTTTCTCAGCAGAATTCGAACTCTGGTTTTGAGACATGTGTATATATCTATATATGTATGTATAAATTGAGAGAGAGAAGGTGATAGACAGCCAGGAAGAACATTCTAGACTATTTCAGATCTCTAGACTCTACTTCCAAGCACAATTTTCTTCATGTTGCCAATATTTGTGTGAAATGAATTAAAGTACCTCCTGTATTCCACCATCACACTGCTGTGCCATAGCAAGCAACATGCCATCAAATCTTTGGGGTTCTGCCATTGTTTTATTTGTCTGGTAAGTGTTTCGTAGGTCTTCTTTCGCTTTCAAAATCGTTGAACGGAAATGTGCATGTCCACACCGGAGATCAAGGTGCGCTTGAAACTTGTATGTTCGTTCAAAAATCAATTTCTTAGAGCGGTTCAGAGATTCAGATGCACTGCTTCGCACTTCGCATGCGTCGTATCCAACTATCTACTTCCGTAAACAAAAGAATTTCAGCATGCGGGAATTTACAAGAAGCCAACAATTCCTTAACCCCGATGAAGATTTTGTTTTACACGGACAGAGAGCTTCATACAGGTCTTTTTAAAAATTAAACTGAATATACGTTCTCAGCGGTAGTAGACAATATTCTTTAATGCATAATAATTTAAGGGTTAACAAGCACCTGACAAGTGGAGATAACTCAAAACATCCAAGTATCAAAACAATCGCTACCAGTCTTGACAGGACTTTTACTGTTATTGTCCTACTGGTTTGGTTTAACTACTACATCCCAAGTAGACAGAACTTCAAATAAACCATTCCGAATCATTGACAATATTTGATTTACGCCTTTGTCCAATACACCTTATCGCTAATCTCAGCTGACCCGGTCGCTTGAACTTTTGACGCATACAACAATCACTTTTCCATTGTGGCGTCAGATATTTTGTTTTGTGACGTCAAAAATTTATGGGAACTTGTGTGATATCTAGTAATGGCTGACAAATAGCGATAAGGTGTATTCTTTTGGGTCACAAATCTGTACAAAACATCATTATCATTTAAACTAGCGGTAGGGGTACTATGATTTTTATAGGATAGCAAGAACTAATCAAATTTCCAAGGACTGATTGTTTTCACCTGAAAACTTGATTTTACATGGTGTTATATACATGTACATGCTATATGGTCGTTTATACTCAATAAAATTACAAGTTATGAAATTTGATTTTATATCTTGTACAAAATGTATATAAATTAGGTTGTCTACCTTTTGAAAAATTCTCCACAAGACATGGTAATGGATTGCCTGAAGGTAAATTGCACTTTGATTGATTAAACACAGCTATCTTAAAACTTTTAATATTATTTTAAGTAGTATAACACCTTGTAAAATCAAGTTTTTCCAGACAAATCAATAGGTTCTTCACCTTGGGAAGTTATTTCTTGCTGTCCTAGGAAAATCATGGCACCGAAGTGGTGGTGCCTTACATGTACTTATGCAAGAAATCCTTCAAAGTCTTTTATACTGGTTCCTGGAATTCCGCCAAACCCCTCCTCTAAAAATTCTGGATCTTACCTACATGTATTCCACTGTGATAGGATTGCTTTCAGTAATATATATATATATAAATGTATGTAGACATGGTAGAAGTTGAAGATACTAAGTTCATGATTAACCATGTGGTCTTATTTAGCCGTTTTACATTTAAGAATTGAATGCTCTTTTTTGTAAATTTATTGGGGTGTAAAAGCGTTGACTGAAGTACATTTTGTATGAAGCGCGGAAGCGCTTCATACTAAAAATGTGCGCACGGTCAACGCTTTTACAACCCTATAAAGTTGCAAAAAAAAAGCATTCAATACTTATAATTACATTTTTACCTATAGGATCCTGAAAACACGCCTTTTATCAAGTTTTTATTTCATTTACCTGTGCACTTTATTGTGGGACCTCATGTCATCATGAATGAAAAGTTTTATTGTGTGATACAACTGCTTAAGGAATAACACGTGATGTACAGTTAGCCAATCAGAATAACGTATAATAGTGAAACATACATTTAATGTAATTATTTAAACATAACATAATTACATCATCAGAAATAATTGGTATCATTTTAAGTCAAATTTTTATCAAAATAAAATAAAGTACATGTATCAAAAATAAGCTTTAGAAAGCATGTGGAAAAGAAGAATTGTCAAAACACACATTTCATTACATAATAGTTATTGAAAAACTGGTCCTTATCGTGATATATTGACGTCCCTTTAAGGCAGGGATGGGGTCGATTACTTTAAAATGTAATCGATTAAATTACAATTACTTTGCTAATAAAATGTAATCGATTAAATTACAATTACTTTGCTAATAAAATGTAATCGATTACATTACAATTACACCCTTTTTCATATGTAATCGATTACATTAGATTACCTTTCTTTAAAGTAATCATGATTACTTTAGATTACTTATGATTACATTGTATATTGCAATATCAAATTTTTTTTTATAATTTTTTATTCTCACAAAAAAGCTTATTTTGGTGATTTTTTTTAAAAGCCTTAAATTATTCATCTTAATTAAAAGAATTTATAGACAAGTACAGTGTAACATGTGTAATTTGCTAAAATATATATACATTTGTATATAGCTATTACAGACAAGTGCATGTCCTTCCTCTATGTAAAAGATATAACTTTATTTTTTTCTACAAATTTTAACCAACTGCTTAACAAAAAACCTGAACAAATAAGGAAAAATTAATTAAGTATAGTTTTATTGTCTGTTGGGACATAATTGACACATCCATTAATGTTTTTACAGGTTTAATCACCACTTCCATTTTTTTTGTCGAGCCTGCAACTTTTGTTGCAGAAAGCTCGACATAGGGATAGTGATCTGGCGGCGGCGTTAGCTAACTTCTTAAAAGGTTTATATTTTAGAAGGTGAAAGACCTGGATGCTTCATACTTTGTATATAGATGCCTCATGTTACGAAGTTTCCGTCAGTCACATGTCCAATGTCCTTGACCTCATTTCCATGGTTCAGTGACCACTTGAAAAAAAAGTTCAGAATTTTTGTAATGTTGAATTATCTCTTATAAGTAATAGGATAACTATATTTGGTATGTGCGTACCTTGCAAGGTCCTCATGTCCGTCAGACAGTTTTCACTTGACCTCGACCTCATTTCATGGATCAGTGAACAAGGTTAAGTTTTGGTGGTCAAGTCCATATCTCAGATACTATAAGCAATAGGGCTAGTCTATTTGGTGTATGGAAGGACTGGCAGGTGTCATCTGACCTTGACCTCATTTTCATGGTTCAGTGGTCAAAGTTAAGTTTTTAAGTTTTGGTCTGTTTTTCTCATACTTTATGCAATAGGTCTACTATATTTGGTGTATGGAAATATATTATGATCTATATGTCAGTCCCGCAGGTTTTATTTGACCATGATCTCAATTGCACGGTTCATTGCACAGTGTTAAGTTTTTGTGTTTTGGTCTATTTTTCTTAAACTATAAGTAGTAGGTCAACTATATTTGTTGTATGGAAGCTTTGTTAGCTGTACATGTCTGCCTGGCATGGTTCATTTGACCTTGACCTCATTTTCATGGTTCATTGGTCTTTGTTTAGCTATCTTGGTTAATGTTAAGTTTATGTGATAGTTGTAATAAAGCTTTATACTTAGAACTATCAACATAATATCAATGATTAGTAAAGAAGGCGAGACATTTCAATGTTTGCACTCTTGTTGAACAAACAATAGGTGAACTTGGGTATTAAAATTTTATTGTCTTAATAACAATATCAATAAAGTTAAAAGTGGTTGATTGTCATTATTTTGTTTGAAATTTTTTAATACTTTATCTAATTAATAATTATTGTCAGGTGAAAACACAAAACAGCTTTGTAACTTAGGAAAGTATATACATTTCTCTTTAAATTAAGAAACAGTTTATTTTAATAAAATATATTTTGTACTAATGAAACTTCTGACGTCACCTCTTGTTTACTATGCATATTGTTTGTAATATTATGCCATATGTATACACTGTACATGT
Organism: Mytilus galloprovincialis; assembly: GCF_965363235.1. NCBI lineage: Eukaryota > Metazoa > Mollusca > Bivalvia > Mytilida > Mytilidae > Mytilus > Mytilus galloprovincialis. The sequence goes on from NC_134847.1 coordinate 53,874,874, forward strand.
ACTTGTTTGTACTGATGAGCCGTAAGGCTCAAAGTTAATGAAGAATAAAAATTAGAAAGCACATATTATACACGAATTTATGAAAAACAAAATTTATTCAATTTGTCAATAAATGAAATCTGGTTTTAACTTCCATTTTGAATTAAGTGAGCTCATATATTTATGTGGACCATCAAGTAAAATTGGAATTAAATGTTTTCTACATTTGAATTTCAATGTAGTTATGTAAAAATATTGGTTAAAGTTATATGAAATTGGAGTTAATATCAGAAGTTTTCAATCAAGGAAAAAAATGCTTTCAAGGCATATTCTTGTATCATAAGAGCTCAATCTCACAACAAAATATTGGAGAGGCAATTTCCTAGGCCTTTAGTAAACTGTTAACAAAATAAAACACTTGGTTATACAAATTTGTTATACCATGTATACAGATGATACAATTTATCACATAAAACAAGGTCCCATCATTGTGAATACCAGTTTCATGATTTTTCATTCAAGCTTTACATTTTCTTATTTTCATATTGTCTATCAAAAACTATTTTCATATATATACAAGATTTGTAATCAGCAAGTAATCATATGAATGTAATCTTAAAGTAATCTAAAAGTAATCATGATTACACCTGTTTTTTGCAATGTAATCAATTACATTATGATTACTTGTAATCATAAATGGCATAATTACTGATTACATAGGATTACACTGCAAAATGTAATCGAGTACAGCTGACTATGATTACTGATTACGATTACCCCATATCTGCTTTAAGGACAGTGGTAAGACAGCGATGATTACTAAGCCGAAGAAAGAGTCAAACAATGCTTTTATTGACTAAAGTTACAAGCTGCACCATGCATGAAATGTGTATGTACAAGATATTGGACTCTTGACAATAAAATGTAACATAACTTCGTGCCAAATAAAACACAAGTACAACAATCAATGGCCATGTTATTGATCTCTTTTAAAATACGTAAAAGTATACACTCTAATATTACATGTAACTGCCACCTGATAATTAAAGTTTTCTGTTTATGTTCTTTCAGTGAAAAGCCTTTAGGATTGAGGAACTCTCGAATTACAAACACAACATCACGATTAAGTCAACACATATTAGATCAGGAGGATAATTACCGTGACAGAAGATATGCAGAGTCACTAGGAGATCTTGCCAAAAGTTTGGAAAATACTAGCAAAAATGTAGACAGTACATTGCGAAGAAGTGTGACATTTTCTGGTCATCACTCACCTTACAGTTTGAGTCACAAAACTCCTTTAGAAGAAGAATATGACAGAATTGGAGACAGGAAGCTGTTTACCGAATCTTTTGGAGGTCTTCCTGTTGATGATGGTAAGGAATTGTGGTATACAAAACCTGTTCATTTAAGCCGTCAGGAATATTCATTATCGCCACGATATGGAGCATCCTCAAGGTCAAGGTCACCTCAAAAGAATAGTGGAACGTTAGGTGCTGCTCTAGCCCTTCAAGATACAAGACAGCTTAATGATGATCAAAGAAATTATTCATTGAAATATAAGGATTCTAACGGATTGAAGTTTTTTCCTGTGACATTACAGGCCTCCTATGAACTTAGTGATTTAGATAGGAAGTTGGAAGAACTTGAAAACAAGCCACGACCTAGAACAGCAAAATCATATGTAAAGACTAGCTATGAGCCAAATAGTGTCAATTCTATGTACCTATTGGGTTCAGAGGCTCCTGCAACACGTAAGAATTAATCTTCTTTCTTTCTTTCAGTCTGTTTTTATCTACATACATGTACATGTACATCTAACTTTGGATGTAAATGTATAATGTAAATATTATTAACAAATTTGTTTCAATAGAAATAGCCACCCAGTCAGTCTACTAACTTCAATTGCACTCCATAAAATGAGAACTTATATTTTAGAAAGAAAAATAATTGCAATTTGTGATCAGAAGCTATTTAAGAAATAATTCTTTCTTTTCCTGATAAATGAACATTTTAGCCCATTTTGTTTTAATAACAAAATAGTGCAGAATTATTCTTATAGAAATATTAGTCTTTAATAACTCTTATACATATACATATATGTTGTAGGCAAGTCATCACCATTATACACATCTCCATTTGTATCTGACTTGGCATCACTTAGAATGGAGAGACTACGCATTGAGGAAGATAGATACTTAGAACTTAAAAGACTACAAGAGCTGGAGAGACTGAGGGGACCACATAAAAAATGGTAAGCAGTCAATCAAGGTGAAAATAAAAAATAAAATGTGAAAACTTAAAGAGCAAATATGGTGATACAATTGTATAAAAATTGTTTCTCCCCATAATTTAATTATACACTTTAATTTCATTTTTCAAAACTGAACAAGGAATTATTATCTTGATACCTAACCAAGTTACAAAGATAATATTTTAAGGCGTTATATATTCAAGATATTATTTAGAAATCTACATTGTACATTTGTATGTCAGTGTTTTTATGAATATAGGAAACATATGATATCCAAGGTGATAGCTCCATAGTTTCTCAATTGGATATCAATTTTAACAACATCTAGTTCCTTTAAATGGATAAATAATTTTGAATAAGTGATGAAAAATTAATATATTAGTCCTATATTATAACTTGCATAAAAAGTAAATTTTTCTATCCTTTAATGATTTTTTTTTTCGAAACAGAATAGATTGATATAATATTCACTTTTGTACATAAATATTTACATGATATAATTAATTAATTTGTGATGTCAAAACATTGGTAGTTAAAATATTCACCAAAAAATTACTGTTTTATGGTGGAACCTAACACTTTGATTGAAATTAATTTATGTCTCGTTTTAAAAGATTTTGACAATGGTTTTTCATAAATTTTTTGTAACTGAGAAACTTTAACCCTTTGACAAAATTATAAAAATTTCAAAATACTTGAACCACACACTATATAAAAAAAAAATCATTGGATATATAGCAGTTTAAACACTAATTTTGATCATTGAGAAGCTTAGTATTTTCTTAACAATAGAATGCATATATATGCCATTAAATCTTTCAGCTAATTTTTACAGAGTTATCTCCCTGTAGTGTTATGTTCCACATTAACAACATAGATTTAGTACAATTACATAGGCATCACTTTTACCTTCTTAATAATTAATGTAGATAAATCAGACAAGAATTCTTAAAACAAAACTTCTTTTGATTTATTTGTTTTTCAGAAATTGACACAAAATGAATATGCTGATTCTGGTAAAAAGCATGTTATTGTATAAAACAATATAAAACAGGCTATTATTTCAACTTGGAATTATTTTTAATTATGGAATTTGCACAATTTCTTGTTCTTAATTTTTTCTTTATAAATTCCATGTTTATTCTGTATCATAATGTTCTGTGCAGGGCACAACACTTTTTATTACAAAGAAGATAGCACATTTTCAATAGAATGTATTGTGCTGTGCACAACACTATCTATACAAAATACATGTACGTTGTATATTCAAGTCCACCTAGAAAGTGTTATACACTGTTCAAATTATTGTAATACAGACAGAATAAATATTGAATTTATTTTAAAATTTCAAGCATAAGAAATTATGCAAATTCCATAGTTAAAATAATTCCAAGTTGAAAGTTGAAATAATAGCCTGTAATAAGCATAATTTAATTTTCTAGTTAAATAAAGTTGCATGCTATTTCTTTTATATATATTATGTATGCTTGTATGCAGTTGAATATACTTTTTTTGTAATTGGTATTTACATTATAGATAGAAGTTAATCTGAATTTATGATTTTATCAAATTGAAGTTGACATTCACACGAAAAATTGGGAGAGATACATGTACCATGTTGGAAATAAAAAACACAAGTAAAAGAAAACAGACAACATTGTTGTAAAAAAAGATTAACAAACAACAGTCTACATAAAAATACACACAAATTCAAGATTTAGCAACAATTACTCCAAGAAAAAGGTTCCTTATCTAATCATGGTATCTGTTGAACAGAATTTCCAATGACAAAAAAAAGGTAGAAGATACCATCCCTGCGGACATTGAGAACTCATAAGTCAAAGATAACAAAACAGCACCATGGCAAAAATATAAAACAATGATAAAACCAACAAGTAAATAAACCTCATAGGAATTAATCCTACATGTATCTAAAACCAAGGGTGCTGTGAAATGAGTTAAAAGAAAATATTCATGCAATCACTTTTTATGTCCCACCTACAATAGTAGAGGGGCATTATGTTTTCTGGTCTGTGCATCCGTTCATCCGTCTGTTCGTTCGTCCGTCCGTCCGTTCTTCCCTCCATTCGTTCGTCCGTCTGTCCCACTTCAGGTTAAAGTTTTTAGTCAAGGTAGTTTTTGATGAAGTTGAAGTCCAATCGACTTCAAACTTAATACAAATGTTCCCTATGATATGATCTTTCTAATTTTTATGCCAAATTAGAGTTTTTACCCCAATTTCACGGTCCACTGAACATGGAAAATGATAGTGCGAGTGGGGCATTCGTGTACTGAGGACACATTCTTGTTGGGCATGTTTACATAACAATAATTTCAAGTGCAGGAATTTTTTTATTTGTAGGTATGAGTCAACGGGACCAGATTTCCATTACGAATCTCATAAAAATACAGAGATGATTAAAAGTGAGAAACATTTTGATAAATTACTACAATACAAAGACGATTTAAACAGATCATCAGCAGAGTGTAGAAAGTCTTATGAGGCTATTTGTGTATGAATAATGATTTTTAAATTAGTGTTTATAGAAAATATATGGCTGTTAGTGTAGTGACACAGAGATTTGATGTAGAGAAAACACAATATTGTAATGGCTTTCTATGAACCTTTATTTTTATTTTCAGAGCAATAGACATATTTTAATTTTTTTATGTATAGAATATTTACATAGTAAAAGATGTTAAATTTCACAGTGTTATTATATAAAGTCAGCTGAAGTTTAAGGGACTTACATGTTCACGTTTGAATAAACAGGGTTGCCATGTTACTCAAACAATAAGGGATCCCTAATACATACAGATAGTAGATCAGACTTTTGAAGTTTTTTTTAAAAGTTTTTTTGACTAAGATGTATGCATGTTTAATGTTAATAGGATTCCAACTTACTTTTTTTGATAATTACTTGCAGTGAAGTAAGCAATGAGAAATGTACATGTACATTTCTTATCATTTTAGTTCATACAATGAATTAAACATGTATTTATTAGTTATTTCAATAATTGTATTTATTAAGTTACATGTATTTTGTCCAATAGTTTAACTATTATTAAGTTATTTTATCCAATAGTTTAACTATTGTAATTTTTCTTATTATGTAACAACTATATATTGTGTAGATGCACACAAGAACTTCCAATTTAAAAAAAAAGCAGGTCAACCCCACTTTTAAATTTCTCAGCAGCAACCTCAATCCCCCTTCTCATTCTTTGCAGTAAACTTTTTTTATTCCTTTTTATGCAATGAATTCACCATTTAAAACTTAGAACACTAACATTTAAATTTTGGCTTCTTTCTGTCCTTTGTATTAGTTAAGCTAAGAGTATGGATAAAAATCCATGGAGATAAAGTACATATTGAAATAGAAGTTATGGATGAAAACCATTTCAATCATGTGTACATGGTAGGTCAATGATGATAGTTAAATTTTTATGAATAAAAGATGAGTTGGGTTTTAATCAGGAAGAGATGAACCCAAAGACAAAGACGACCAACAGACTTCTATATGTAGCATGCTACATACCATCTTCAAAAATAATTTGAACAAAGATATGTCTATACAATGAACTAGTACACATTTCTTTTAAGGCCAGCAGGAGTCCGCCTCCTAGTGCAGGATTTCTTGCTGTGTTGCAGACCCATTGGTGGCCTTCAGATATGTTTTTTTTCTCTTTGGTTGGGTTGTTGTATCTTTGCCACATTCCCCATTCCCATTCTCTATTTAATATGACATTTTAACTCTAAATGAATATATTAGACACAAACAATCAAAAGAATTAATAAAAATAAGATTTGTAAGAATATCACATATGACAACCACAGACATGATGTTTTATGTATACCCCTGTGAAGAGGGTAATTTTACACCTTTGACCTCCTTTTCTTCAGAATATAAATGATTTAGTTTCTTCAAGGTGGATTTAAAAAAAAATGCTACTTTCTTTGTTCTTTATTAGACACAATGCAAGCATACTGTTATTACAATATCTGATGACAGTAGTTCATGGATAAAATGAGATTGTTTTTTATGTACTTTATTGAAAATTATCATAAAAAAAGCTAATGCAATATGATGTATAATAAATGATCAAAGTGTCACTACTCCAAATAGTTGTACATTTTTAAGTTTACAGAGAAAATGTTAGAAACTATGTTAAAGATGGTATATGTATGGTTTCATTTAAAAATGGTTTATTTAAAGATTGCATTGATGATGGTGTTTTTGGTTGAAATAATGGTTCAAATTTAAAAAAAAAAATGTAATTTTTAATTTTGATTGTGTTTGCCATAACATTTAGTGACTATATAACCAGTATTGTCATGTATGTAAATATGTTAAGTATTATTTATTTTTACACAATTTTTGTATTTCTTAAATATTAATATTTAAATATGTGATACAGAGCTTTTAATATTACAGCGTAATAAAGAAAATATACAAAGTTTTGTTTCGTTGCTAAATAAATTATTGTACGAAAATCAAGTAAATATATCAAAAAGGATAATTAGTCAAGGATCTCTAAAACAGTTCTATTGAAACAATTCTGTTCTAGGTCCTTTTTGTTTTATACATTTATAGAGATAAGTCCAAATGAAAGTTGGATTGATCTGCCCAAACCTACTATTTTGTGTTGGTTTCTATAGGACTTTTTACCAACATCTCTATAGGCCAATTAAGGTTAAGTTACAGGTTCACTTAGTTTCTCCATTCAAACTCTTCTGTCCTAAACACATTGGAGTTACCTTAGCATTTTGAAGGAACTTTTAATCAACATAATTCAAAATTTGCACAATGATTGGTAATGTGCAAATCTGTTTTGGGCATTTATGATTTGTGTTCTCATATGCATGCTGCTTTACATGTGTGGAACTTATTAAAAATATGTCCTTCAGCATTCTTTGAACCTTCACAGTTATTGCACACAGAGCAAAACGAAACTGTTGTCTCACATGTGATCAAGTCACATAATGCAATACATAGGGGTTACAATAGATCCACAGAGACAGTGTAATCTATTTGTATAAAGGTTTATAGTTAAGGATGTAGATGACCTGGATACTTCATACCTTGTATGCAGATACCTTATGTTATGAAGTTTTTCCTTAGTCAATAACCTCATTTTCATAGTACAGTGATTGCTTGATAAAAAATTGTCAAGTGAAATACTCACTTGTTATGAGTAATATGATAACTGTATTTGGTATGTGTGTCCTTGCAATGTGTACATGTCTTTCAGATATGGTTCATCTGACCTCAACCTCATTTCATGGATTATTAATCAAGGTTTAAGGTATGTTCTTTATCTCAGATACATAAAGCAAAACGCCAACAAATTTGGTGAATTGAGTAATTGTCATGTGTAAACGCCCAGATTTCATCTGATCTTAACCTCAGTTTTATGGTTCATTGGACAATGTTAAGTTTTTGTATGGTATCTTTCTTAGATACAGTAAACCATAGGGCCACCACATTTTCCTAGTTCATTTGAAAATATATTTGGTTTTTGACGAGCCTTCGACTTGAGTGGAACATCAAGACATATTGATCCTACATTCCGTCCTTGGCGTCGTCATCGTAGTTTTTGAAATTTTAATAACTTTCTTAAACTATCCTGGATTTCTACCAAACTTGGACACAAGCGTATTTATGATCATAAGATAGTATCCAGAAATAAATTAAAAAAATTAATCCTGTTTTCCCATATTTTACTTATTTTTCTGCCAGTTAATATTACATTCACTCTGTGTTCAAAGTTTTTAAAATTTTAAAATAACTTCCTTAAACTATCCTGGATTTCTACCATACATGAACAGAAGCTTGTTTATGATCATAAGACAGTATCCAGAAGTAAATTTTGTAAAAAAAATCCTGTTTTTCCGTTTATTACTTATAAATGACTTTGTTTTTCTACACATTCACTCTGTGGTTAAAGTTTTTAGAACTTTAATAACATTCTTAAACTATCCTGGATTTCTACCAAACTTGGAAAAAAGCTTGTTTTTTATCAGTAGATGGTATGCAGAAGTAAATTTTGTAAAAAAAAATCATTTTTTCCTTTCTTACAAATGGACTTAGTTTTTCTGCCAGTGTAACACTACTTTCACTCTGTGGTTAGTTTTTTTTTTAAATTAAATAATTTTTAAAATCATGGATTTCTACCAAACTTGGACAGAAGCTTGTTTATGATCAAAAGCTAGTATCTAGAAGTAAATTTTGTATAAATATATTTCCTGTTTTTTCCGTTTTTTACTTATAAATGGACTTAGTTTTCTTCCTGTTTTAATTACAGCGCAGTTCAAGTTTATTTATTAGATTCATTAAGTAGGCGAGACACTTGGTTCCGTGGAACCCTCACATATTTTTGTGGTGTTGTCCTTTTCTTGGAAACTATAAGCAATAGGGCCACCATATTTATTATGTTGTCTGGGCCATTGGCGTTGTGTGGATTGGTATTGTGCAAAAGTTTCTGTATGCCAGGTATAGTAAGGGAGCTACCATTTGATTTGTAGGGGGGGGGGGGGGGGGGGGGGGGGCTAGGATGAAAAATTTTGTTCTGCATTTTTTTTTAGCTGTAATCTCTGTCCTGCCTTTTTATTTTTCACTCTGTTCGGTCCTGCCTTTTTTTTTTTAGTATTCTGACTTTTTTTTACCTAAATTGTCGTCCTGACTTTTTTTTTTTGCAAGTGTCTCATCCTGCCTTTTTTTTACTCAAAACTCCTGTCCTGCCTATTTTTTTTCAAATTTCATCCTAGCCCCCCCCCCCCCCCCCCCATAAAAATCAAATGGTAGCTCCCTAATTGTGAGTGATGGTATGACTTGATTTGAACTTTTTATCTCGTATATTATTTTCTGTTTCAGTGCATGGTGAAAACTGATTGTAATTGTTCGTTTAGTATGGTGACCTGTTGGTTGGTGCCAGTTATTTACTGGCAATCTTATTTTAGGGAAGCATTTTTTTTAAGCTGATGCCATCATCGTCATCGTCGTCTAATCGTCGTAAAATATCTCAAGAATCTTCTCTGAAACTATTGGGTCTAATACCTGCAAAATTTAACTGAATGTTCCTGAGAGTATCTTGTATATAAATTTTATCCGAAGTGTTTATCCATCAGCAAACATAACCACCATGGGTAAAATAGAACAGGGTTCAGATTCAGTATTTGGCTTACGGTAGTTCTCAGAAACTAAAGCAGTTCGATCAAATCTGACAAGGGTAAACATGTTAAACATGTCAAGATCTATCAGCCATGAAATTGTTTGAAGAACCAAACAACCCATTGTTTTGTTGCTGCCACTGAATTGGTATACCGTAATGATAAGAAAATTTTGTAGTTTTTATGTTTCTCTTGACGGAGTTGCTATTTCCGACTTAAAAATGTATTAGTTTGTGTTTAGGTCTATTTTGTGGTGAACCACAAGTTGTAAGGTCAATGATATTTGGATTGCAGTTGTATAGGCATTGGCACATCTCATTTCCATGGAGATTATTTGGCCCTGCCCTATCAGTCATGGTTTATTGACTTTAAAGCTTTTGCTTATTTTACATGTATTAGTTTGTGATTAGGTCAGTTCAAAGGGAACCATTAGTGGTAGGCCAATGTTAAGTGGTATTCAAGTGTATAAGCATTAGCACATCTCCTTTCCATGGAGATTATTTAGACCCGCCCCCTCAGTCATGGTCTATCGACTTTGAAACTTTTGCTTAGTACAGGGGCGGATGCAGGAATTTTCGAAAGGGGGGTGCTAACCCAGGGCACCCAGGGCAAAGGGGGGGGGGTGCAAAACATATGTCCCGATACAAATGCATTGATCGGCAAAAATAAAGGGGGGTGCGCACCCTCGGAACAACCCCCACCCCCCCCTTTGATCCGCCACTGTAGTATACATGAGTTAGTTTGTGATTTAGATCAGTTTAAGATGAACTGCTAATGTTAAGTCAATGATATTTGGTATGCATATTTATTGGCATTTGTAAGTATCGTTTTCATGGAGAATATATAGGTCGCCCCTTCTTCATGGTACATTGACTTTGAAACTTTTATATAGTTACAAGTAAATGTTTGTGTTGAGGTTTATCGGGAACGACTTATATAATAAGTCAATGATATTTGGTATGTAGTTGTATTAGCATTAGCACACCTCATTTACATGGAGATTGTTTAGTTATGTACATCAGTCATAGTTCATTGACTTTGAATATTTGCCTTACTTATGTAACATGTTAAGTATTGCTGTTTTAATGTCAACATTTACAAAATCAAAATAACAAAAAAAGCTATCATATCTCTGTGATAACAAGTTTTGGTTATTATCTTTTATATTATTGAAGATGAAGATAAACTGTAAACAGCAAAAATGTTCAGTAAAGTAAGATCTACAAAAAGTTAATACAACCAAAATTGTCAATTGACACTTTTATAAAAAGAAGATATTGCCCCTTAGAGACAATTTAACATACAATTTATTCATGCACCGTGTTTGCTAGTATATAAAAACTTTCTCCTCTGAAACTACTAGGCCTCAAGCTTCTAAACTTTAATTGCATGCTCCTTAGGATAAATGGTTTATAAATTGTATCTGAACTTTTGATTCATTATTTGAACGAGAAAAAAAATGTTGTTATATCATTTCTTGTGTGACGTTACGGTTTACATTCTGACGTCAAACGCGCGATACAACATCAGAGTTATAATGTTATCTAACAATTCGGTCTCAGGACTTAAATTCTTTGAATCGTTTATGGGAGGATTTAACATTCATAAATACAATTCAAATATAAGTAAAGTAATGAATAAGGTTGTTAAATTTGATATATGCCTTTTTGTGCTTCTTTGTTAAATATTTGTCTGTTTTTATTATAATTAAGATACTTATGGTACTTGTTCATCCTGTCATTATGTTAGTGTTTATGATAATTCTCGTATTCTTGTCTTTAATTTTTGCTCATGTGCTTTGTCTGTATGCCATTTGGTGTTACTTTGATACATATAGGGTGGATCTGTTCTTTTACATCCGGTTATTGTGCTATTGTAAAACTTGTTTGTATGTTCGTTTTTGCTATGTGTTTTGTCTAAATGCCTTTTTATGTTATTTGATCTTATTTGATACACATTTGACATTGCTCTGTACTTATACATCCCGTCATTGTGCTATTGTACTATGGTAAATTTGTGTATTCTTGTTCTTATTTTTTGCTTGGTCTATATGCCATTGTTGTTAACATAATGAAATTTTACGCGACTGTCAGGAATATGACAGTTGTTTTCCATTCGTTCGATGTTCGAACTTTTTACAATTTGTTAGGAACTATTCGTGTTAAATTTTTCTTGGAATGGGATGTTTTTTCATTTTACCTTTTACCATACAATCTCATTTGCCTCAAATCGACCATGTTATTTTGATACCAGGATCAATCTTTGACTCTATTTTAACAAGTTATAAAATCTTTTCAAATGAAAGGCGAATTATTGTGAAACGTCAGAGAACTGTTGAAAACAAAGGCATCCGAACTAAATTTGTCGAAAGTAATCTGTTGAGCAACCCATATTTCACCCAATTTCCCGCCAAAATTTTGGGTTGAAGGCCTAATATTTTTTTCCCCTTATCGGTGACCGATGTACTTTATTTGCTCATTCTTTGAAGCAATATTTCAGCTTTTTATATTAGTTTTGGACCATGTATCACTGATTAAATTGTTCTGAAAAGATGCGAAGTCTGGAACTTGCAAATTCACACTTCAACCCGGTAAACTACTTTCATCAACTGGCTCATTTACTCAATGTGTTTCAATCTATATACTTCTTAAACTAGCCACTAAGATTAAGAAAAATACTCTATACAGCCGGACAGCAAATCTCATAATGGCGTCGATTTTATTATTCTGGTCACGTGATTTTCAGTTCAAAAAATGGCAGTTTTTAGCAACGGCATTGACGCCACGAAATCGACGGCGTAAAGCTATTTTGTGTATTTAGCATGCTTAACCAAATACATCATTAAATACGGCAGGTTTCAAACTTTAACTTCGTTATTCATTTAAGAATGAAAAAATAGAATTTCCTTGATTATTTGATTGGGAAAGATGAAAAAACGTGCCGCGGCCGTGACACTTCTCGGTAAATAAATGTAAATTGAAGTGACACACGGAATGGTAACGTATTTTCCTTTATAGGGATGATACCTCCTGATATTATGAACATGAAATGCCTATTGATACAAAAACTCGCCAGGTAAAACGGCATTGTGTCAATTCAACAGGCCCAAAACTAGCGACCGGCCAAAAGGAGATAACTCGAATGAAAAGTCGTTGAAGGGACGGCTGATCAGAAACGAGAGAAAATAACCATTTCGCTCAATTTTAGTAAGTGAAAGAGTTCATTCTGGGGTAAAATATCCAATAATTTATCAGTGTGCGAAGGAAAATGTGTAAATATGAAAAATACCTTGAATATTACAATTAATCATTGGAATGAGGGCACCTGTCAGGTATCAAGACCAAAACAGTGAGAGAAAGTATAATAGAATGTATGTCTGCTTTGGTAAATCACTATTTAATTACATATTGCATAAAAATATCTGATAATCATCTAGAAATCGGGGAAATTGCAAATATTATTACATATTCAGTTTAAAAAATATATTACTACAGCTTCAGAAGAAAAATAAAAAAAAAGTTTTCTATATGGTTATTTTTTTACATAAAGTGAGGGGTTTTGGACCAGTAAATTGTTAGAAAAAAAATACTTGCCCAAAGCTTTGGTGTTAAAATTCCATCATTAAAGGGGGGAATGTTGCAGAATATTCCCTGATTGCATGTGTATACCTCTATTTTGTCATATATATATATACTTTGATGGAAATAATTATTTCATGGCATACTTTTTAGAAGAATCATAAATTATTATTCTTGAATACACATAAATTCTTCATTTTGATTCAGCATTCAGTGATGCAGAAACATATTGTTTCTTAGTAGATCTACATAAAAATATATTTTATAAAGATTATGGGTATAAAATGTACAATTTTGCTGTTATACATTCTATTCTAGAATAATGTTTTTAGAGAATTTCTGTTAAGTTAAGACCCAATGTCAGTTATATCTGTGAACTTATTAAATGTTTATTTCCATTCTAAATATGTTTATCTATGCAAGTAATTATTAAATGTAACAATTTCTAGTCACTGGCGATAGGATATCATATATAGCCTTGACAATTTTGATTAAAAATTGAATTAATCAAAGTACTCTATAAGAAGGCTTTACCAAAAATGTAATTTCTATGCGTTTGTAAGTAGCAATAATACAAAGTAATAAAAATTTAGAAAAAATAATAAATAATAAAAACAAAATCAGGGCTTTATTTCATTTTGTATTGAGAGACTGATTAAAAAAGTAAAATCTATTCCTGAAAAAATAGATGTCATAAAAATATTGCATTTTATATTGAACTTTGTTCTCTGCAGTGGTTTTTCATTCTAACTATATATTTAGATTTGGACCGATAGTGACACTGTCATGTGTTTTGTTGTGTGCTGTCTCATTTTAGAAAAGGGGTTATATTGTAAAATATAAATTCTGAAATGTAGTAGTTTAAACTTTCTGTTTTTTTTTAAATCATTTGGCTTAGGAGATATTATATATATCTAAGCATAGAATATGGATACCCATACAGTCCTCTTGAGTCATGTCTGTTTAACATTTAAGATAAAGTAAATTTTATATTTTTCTAGAATAAAGTAAAACTGAAAATAGCTTTCTCGCTAATTATATGTAATTCAGTGGGATAGTAATGCATGTACTCAAATTGAAAAAAAAAACAATCACAACATTCAACAGCTTGAGCCATGGAGTGTGAAAAATAATTATATAATGAATATAACCTTTTTATATAATTCATATAATATATAGTATAATATATATTGACATAATGTTCTCAAATAATATATACCATATGAGACATATGATATATAACCATTTCTGGTAACATATATATATAGACTGAAATATGTGTAATAATGAAGAATTAAAAAAAATACCATGTTGACCTGATACATAAATCCTCAATCATCAAATGCAGGTGCATGCAGCTGAACAATTGTAAAAAAAGAATGAACTAGACTAAGTATTCATTAATAGAGATTAATTTACTAAAAGGTAAACTGGATGCAGATGGAACAATTATTGAATGACTGCTAGAACCTGGAAGATGAATAGGGAACAAGCACAAGCAATATTATATTATGAAGTGATATCATCTTCATTCATTTGAAATTACATATGAAAGCTACAAAATAAGGATCTGACTCTCTTCAAACTGTTTTCCTCTGTTATTTATCTATGATATATCTGATCTCAGAATGTTTACACTGGACATGTCATTCTTTTACTGATTCAGGACAAAACCTGACAAGTGTCACAATAATTTACACCTGGACTTCCCAAAAAATAATGCACTGCTAAAGGGATGTTATTGGGAGGTTTGTGTACATTTTATTACATGTTTAATGCGCTGAATTCATAACATTTGTGTGATTTATATGAAAGTAAAACAAATTTTGTTCATTTTTAGTATTTTTGTGTACTGGGGCATGAAAAAGGGAAATAAATTACACAAAAAATAACAGATTTTGTTCATTTCAAATGACATGTTGACTGTCTTTTCATTAGTGGCAAGTCTGTCATATTTCGGAGCTGTTTTAGTCAAGAGCAGAGCAGTTTCATCAAAAAGAGAAGGGAGTCCCCGCAGGGCCTTACCAATTTGTGATGTGTACTGGAATTGTGCTCGTGTGTAAACAAGGAAGGGTAACGTCATGTGACTACCCCAGTTCTGTTCTCCATGCTCCAGTTTATCAATATAAACTTATCATATTTATTTTTCCTAAGTAAAACGGGTTTGTGTCAATTCGTCCAGAGTTGAATATTTGTTAATGACAGTCGATGTTGAAAAATGGCGGTTCCGAAGGCTGAAAATAAATGACTTGAATTTCTGATTCAACGATGAAATTATTTGACTTCTCATATCTTTTAAATACTTGTTAAAATTATCATATCATGCATACCGCTCGTGATACGTTTAGTTTCTTATAATTTAACAAATTCACGATTTCCTGCCGGGTCGTCTTCCGCGGGGAATTATTTTTCTACGCAGCGACATCTGTTGACGACGTTCTTTTAAATTATCTCCACTTGATTCTCGAATAATAAATCCGGGTTTTTAACGGACAAATCAGGGATACACCTTTGACCTCCTTTTCTTCAGAATATAAATGATTTAGTTTCTTCAATGTGGATTTAAAAAAAAATGCTACTTTCTTAGTTCTTTATTAGACACAATGCAAGCATACTGTTGTTACAATATCTGATGACAGTAGTTCATGGATAAAATGAGATTGTTATTTATGTACTTTATTGAAAATTATCATAAAAAAAGCTAATGCAATATGATGTATGATAAATGATCAAAGTGTCACTGCTCCAAATAGTTGTACCTTTTTAAGTTTACAGAGAAAATGTTAGAAACTATGTTAAAGATGGTATATGTATGGTTTCATTTAAAAATGGTTTATTTAAAGATTGCATTGATGATGGTGTTTTTGGTTGAAATAATGGTTCAAATTTAAAAAAAAAAATGTAATTTTTAATTTTGATTGTGTTTGCCATAACATTTAGTGACTATATAACCAGTATTATCATGTATATAAATATGTTAAGTATTATTTATTTTTTACACAATTTTTGTATTTCTTAAATGTTAATATTTAAATATGTGATACAGAGCTTTTAATATTACAGCGTAATAAAGAAAATATACAAAGTTTTGTTTCGTTGCTAAATAAATTATTGTACGAAAATCAAGTAAATATATCAAAAAGGATAATTAGTCAAGGATCTCTAAAACAGTTCTATTGAAACAATTCTATTCTAGGTCCTTTTGTTTTATACATTTATAGAGATAAGTCCAAATGAAAGTTGGATTGATTCTCCCAAACCTACTATTATGTGTTGGTTTCTATAGGACTTTTTACCAACATCTCTATAGGCCAATTAAGGTTAAGTTACAGGTTCACTTAGTTTCTCCATTCAAACTCTTCTGTCCTAAACACATTGGAGTTACCTTAGCATTTTGAAGGAACTTTTAATCAACATAATTCAAAATTTGCACAATGATTGGTAATGTGCAAATCTGTTTTGGGCATTTATGATTAGTGTTCTCATATGCATGCTGCTTTACATGTGTGGAACTTATTAAAAATGTGTCCTTCAGCATTCTTTGAACCTTCACAGTTATTGCACACAGAGCAAAACGAAACTGTTGTCTCACATGTGATCAAGTCACATAATGCAATACATAGGGGTTACAATAGATCCACAGAGACAGTGTAATCTATTTGTATAAAGGTTTATAGTTAAGGATGTAGATGACCTGGATACTTCATACCTTGTATGCAGATACCTTATGTTATGAAGTTTTTCCTTAGTCAATAACCTCATTTTCATAGTACAGTGATTGCTTGATAAAAAATTGTCAAGTGAAATACTCACTTGTTATGAGTAATATGATAACTGTATTTGGTATGTGTGTCCTTGCAATGTGTACACGTCTTTCAGATATGGTTCATCTGACCTCAACCTCATTTCATGGATTATTAATCAAGGTTTAAGTTACAAGGTATGTTCTTTATCTCAGATACATAAAGCAGTAATTGTCATGTGTAAACGCCCAGATTTCATCTGATCTTAACCTCAGTTTTATGGTTCATTGGACAATGTTAAGTTTTTGTATGGTATCTTTCTTAGATACAGTAAACCATAGGGCCACCACATTTTCCTTGTTCATTTGAAAATATATTTGGTTTTGTCGAGCCTTCGACTTGTGTGGAACATCAAGACATATTGATCCTACATTCCGTCCTTGGCGTCGTCATCGTAGTTTTTGAAATTTTAATAACTTTCTTAAACTATCCTGGATTTCTACCAAACTTGGACACAAGCATATTTATGATCATTAGATAGTATCCAGAAATAAATTAAAAAAATTAATCCTGTTTTTTCATATTTTACTTATTTTTCTGCCAGTTAATATTACATTCACTCTGTGGTCAAAGTTTTTAAAATTTTAAAATAACTTCCTTAAACTATCCTGGATTTCTACCATACATGAACAGAAGCTTGTTTATGATCATAAGACAGTATCCAGAAGTAAATTTTGTAAAAATAAATCCTGTTTTTCCGTTTATTACTTATAAATGACTTTGTTTTTCTACACATTCACTCTGTGGTTAAAGTTTTTAGAATTTTAATAACATTCTTAAACTATCCTGGATTTCTACCAAACTTGGAAAAAAGCTTGTTTTTTGTCAGTAGATGGTATGCAGAAGTAAATTTTGTAAAAAAAAATCATTTTTTCCTTTCTTACAAATGGACTTAGTTTTTCTGCCAGTGTAACACTACATTCACTCTGTGGTTAGTTTTTTTTTAAAAATTTTAAATGATTTTTAAAATCATGGATTTCTACCAAACTTGGACAGAAGCTTGTTTATGATCAAAAGCTAGTATCTAGAAGTAAATTTTGTATAAATATATTTCCTGTTTTTTCGGTTTTTTACTTATAAATGGACTTAGTTTTCTTCCAGTTTAAATTACAGCGCAGTTCAAGTTTATTTATTAGATTCATTAAGTAGGCGAGACACTTGGTTCCGTGGAACCCTTACATATTTTTGTGGTGTTGTCCTTTTCTTGGAAACTATAAGCAATAGGGCCACCATATTTATTATGTTGTCTGGGCCATTGGCGTTGTGTTGATTGGTATAACTATTGTCCAAAAGTTTCTGTATGCCAGGTATAGTAATTGTGAGTGATGGTATGACTTGATTTGAACTTTTTATCTGGTATATTATTTTCTGTTTCAGTGCATGGTGAAAACTGATAGTAATTGTTCGTTTAGTATGGTGACCCGTTGGTTGGTGCCAGTTATTTACTGGCAATCTTATTTTAGGGAAGCATTTTTTTAAGCTTATGCCATCATCGTCATCGTCGTCTAATCGTTGTAAAATATCTCAAGAATCTTCTCTGAAACTACTGGGTCTAATACCTGCAAAATTTAACTGAATGTTACTGAGAGTATCTTGTATATAAATTTTATCCGAAGTGTTTATCCATCAGCAAACATAACCACCATGGGTAAAAATAGAACAGGGTTCAGATTCAGTATTTGGCTTAAGGTAGTTCTCAGAAACTAAAGCAGTTCGATCAAATCTGACAAGGGTAAACATGTTAAATATGTCAAGATCTATCAGCCATGAAATTGTTTGAAGAACCAACCAACCCATTGTTTTGTTGCTGCCACTGAATTGGTATACCGTAATGATAAAAAAAATTTGTAGTTTTTATGTCTCTCTTGACGGAGTCAAAACGCGAGACATAGCTTACTATGCTATTTCCGACTTAAAAATGTATTAGTTTGTGTTTAGGTCTATTTCGTGGTGAACCACAAGTTGTAAGGTCAATGATATTTGGATTGCAGTTGTATAGGCATTGGCACATCTCATTTCCATGGAGATTATTTGGCACTGCCCCATCAGTCATGGTTTATTGACTTTAAAGCTTTTGCTTATTTTACATGTATTAGTTTGTGTGATTAGGTCAGTTCAAAGGGAACCATTAGTGGTAGGCCAATGTTAAGTGGTATTCAAGTGTATAAGCATTAGCACATCTCCTTTCCATGGAGATTATTTAGACCCGCCCCCTCAGTCATGGTCTATCGACTTTGAAACTTTTGCTTAGTATACATGAGTTAGTTTGTGATTTAGATCAGTTTAAGATGTGCTGCTAATGTTAAGTCAATGATATTTGGTATGCATATTGTAACGAGCTCGCCTTTCGCTACAATTTTGGGTTCAGTGCATTAAGTGTCTCAGTTGCGAGCATGAACCGATATCGTTAATATGGCTAGATAACTCAAGATTTTATAAGGATAAGTGATTTTATTAGCGGTCGGATTGTATCGACTGCTTTAATTATAGTAATAGTAATAGTAACAATGACAAAAACAACTGGTCAGTTCTAACCACAATTCTTGGTATAGTTTAACCACAATTCTTGGTAAAGTTTAACCTCAATTATTGGTATACTTTAACCATATTTAGTGGGATACTTTAACCGGCACAGTTATTGGTATAGTTATACCACAGTTCCTGGTTATCATTAACCACAATAATTGGGTATCTTTAACCACAATTATGGGTTGTAACCAATGTCTACTAATTAATTATTACTTAATTATAAGTGTCATGGCTGCCTTCACCAAGGGTTCGTAACGTTCTGTGTATATCGACAGAATGAACACCCAAGAGTAATTTCTGAAGCCTTTTATAGTAGAACTGACCAATCACGTGATATCATAATACACTCATACAAGGTAAATCAGCATCATAAAGTCAATCATGTGAAACAAATGTAAACCTGTTTCCTATAGGTAAACAGGTCAACAAGAATAATTATTTATATATATACACAATAGTAAAACAACATTATAAACATGGTGCATCAATAGAAAACAATGATAACATGAATAAGTTAATTGGTAGGACGTAACATTGCCCCCCTCTTAGTTGGCGTTTGTCCTCAAACAAGATGAATATGATCAGAATAAAGAAATGAGAGAAATGGATTTCTAGCATGTTTTAGGTATACTTGAACTTACTAATCAACTTATTCGGTCCACTATATAAAACAAACACAAACATGAATTATGAAACAATCAAATTAAACACATTATAATAATTCACAAATTGTCTATCTTCAGTATCTTAAAATCTTCCACATCTAAATGAAGGTAAATGTAATTTTTGAAAGTTTAAAGTCTTTTGTATATTGCGGTTTTATTTTACAGTTCACGACCAAACATCTCGACACTGCGACATTTCGAGTCCCTCACAGTTGGATAATCTTTATGCTATTGAAAGCAGACGAAAATGTTCACGGTCCTAGTCCTAATGGTTTTCACAACACAAGAGAGCCAACATGTCTTCCATTGTCTGATTTAATCTCCCAACCACACCATCACTTCCCGGGTGCAATGGTGTGGTTCTAGTTTTATCTATCTCAAGAATGCACTACATCTCTCTAAAGACCTGGGACTATTAATTAGTACCCTGGTCAAAATGTATCATTTTTGAAACAACAAAAAAGACCACGAAAAAATCTTGACTAAAACACCAGTCACTGATATCATCTATTGACCTTTCTTTAATTTGGATCAATCTTTCAAGATCAGGATCTTCATGTTGTTCTCTCCTTAAAGTGTCGAGTGGTATACCTCCATTATGTAACAAACTCAGAATGTATTGATGGTCATCACGGACCTCTACATTGTGCGTAAGTGACTCACCAGAACCTTCTGTTTCCACGTTTATTACATTGATACCCATCTCTTCACCAAGGATTTCAGTTTTAATGAACTGCTGCTCTTTTTGTTCAACCTTGTCGCAATACCCACAATTTGTGTCAGAATATAGTATTCGTGAGTTCAACTGGAAATTAATTTTTGAGTTTCAATTTGCAACAGAACAACTGGAGATTTGATGGGTACTGTTAACTCCACCAATGATATCACCAACAACAGCTGATTGACCCTTCTTTAAGACTAAAGGTTTATCAGATGCATCTAATATTCTTAAAGGGAAATGCTTGCGGTCAGTTTTCAAAATTGATCTTGCCAAAAGCATATAATTACTTTCAGTAAATTTCTCAGATGGTTCAATCATCATGGACTCTGATCTAGATAAAACATTACTAGGAATACCTGTTAACAGTACTTCTGTATAAGGATTAACTGTAGTTGTTTCCTCAGATAACGATCCGACAACAACTTTTATCCATACATGAAGCAAACGACGGTATCTTAGTTTTATTATCTATTGTCAGATTATAGTCCTTTACCGAAATATCACATCTATATTTGCCTAAAAATCTAAACCAAGCATCCCTTCATTTAAAACGTCAGCATACCAAACTTCATGTTGAAATGGTTCATCGTACAAATGGAATTCGACTTTACATTTACCAAGAAATGGGGTTGATTCTCAAGGTGCCATTAATAAATTTGTATTAATCTTTTCCAAGTGTTCTGTTACATAATTGGGTAAGTGAGATGATAGGATATCTGATCTCAAAATAGTTATAGTTGTACCAGTATCAACTAACATATTGACAGGTACATTATTAATTTTACTGTAGTATAAAAGAGTATTTCTTCATTGGACCATAAAGTTCTGGCTACAATTTCATTGGGTCTTTCTTATAAAACCTGTGTCGTGTCCTGACCCTTGGACGCGACCCTTCCTAGTTTCTCTCAGACATTTAACCATCTTCTGTTGTTTTGGGACCATCTTTCTTATCTTGTCCCTTTTTACTTTCATTTTCCTGAAAGAATCTATTTCCTGGTTGATTGTTCTGTTTTTGTTCCTTATTGTTATTGTTTTGATTCTTTCGGAAGTAATTTTTCTTCCCTTGTTGTTTTTGATGAAAATCTGAACTCTGAGACAGAGAATCATTTACGAATTTAATGGAAGAAATTTCGTCTTTCACAGTCTTCATTAAATTTTCAAAGAGAGGATCTAGTTCTGTTTTTGCGTCAGTTTTGTCTGAATTTTCTTCAGTGGTGATGCAAACTGTCCTATGCCTAGCCCTATCTGCGGATTTGCATGTTTCCAAACGAATAGCAAGGGTTTCAGCGTGAGTGATATTCTCCGGTTGCGTTTGTCGGAGACGTATTCTCACATCTGGGTCGTCAAGAGCATCTATAAAGTAATCAACTGACAGCGTATCTAACAACCCTGTATTTGCTTTTGGGTATGCTTGTCTAGTTAGTTTCATTATAGAAGTGGCAAGTTCTGATATTGACTCATCTCTTTT
Source organism: Mytilus galloprovincialis (assembly GCF_965363235.1). Classification (NCBI taxonomy): domain Eukaryota; kingdom Metazoa; phylum Mollusca; class Bivalvia; order Mytilida; family Mytilidae; genus Mytilus; species Mytilus galloprovincialis. The sequence continues at coordinate 53,897,042 of NC_134847.1, forward strand.
TCGAAAACGACATTGGAGCTGTGCCCTGTACATTTCCGACTTGAATTCACTCCCAAACTTTCTAGCTAAAGCCATTCTTAGTTTATCATAATCTCGTCGCTCAACTTGGTTCAAATCACTCAAAACTGCCCTTGCAGAACCCTTTAAACTACTGGCTAAGTAAAGACCTTTACTATGGGTTTCCCATTTATTTAAATCGGCCAAAATTTCAAATTGGGAAACATATTCTTCCCAATCTTCTGTACCATCAAAAGAAGGTGGCTTCATTTTTATTTGCCCCGATGAAAAATCTGGCGATGTATTCATACTTGTTTTATAAGTTTTAACCTCTGTCCGGGATTTATCATCTGCTGGGGTACTCCCTAATAGTGGTGAACCGAAACTTGGTTTTTCAAACAATGGTGTTTCATTGATTGGAATATCACTCTTTTGATTTTCCAATTTAGGCGTGTCTGGAATCATGCTAATGGACCCCCATCTTAACTTAGATAATTCACCGTCAGGTAAGGTTGTGGACTTGTTATTACCAGTATCATTAAGTGGTGTTTGTTGTATTTTGATTGATTCAGTTTTATCTGTAACCTCTATTGACTTGGACAGACATTCTACTTTTTGTGTTAAATCAACTTGTGATTGACTCAACTCTCTCACTTCTTGTTTTAATATTTTTACAGTTTCCGCCAAAGAACTCATGTGACTTGCCAAGGTATCTATAGTATTTCCCATAGTATTTTGCGTATCAGCTAATACTTCTTGTGTTTCTTTAACATTAGTAACAGTATCACCAATCGTATTTATGGCTGCAACTAAGTCTGAGAACTGACTGGTAATATTGTCACATACAGCATTGAAAGAAATCTTATTTGAGTGAATTTCTTTATAAACCCTCTCAAATATGCATTCAACCATTTGCTCATTTTCTGACCTTCGTCCTGTACCAGATCTAGGTTCAGTTTTATCTAAATCCTCTTCAGTATGAGGATCAGACTGACTCAAATATCCTTCCTCAAATTCATTTAACTCAGCCATATTTACAACAAAATATATTTATGTATAAATATTTAATTTGAAAACACTTTTTAAAAGTGTCCCGTCGGAGGTACCAATGTAACGAGCTCGCTTTTCGCTACAATTTTGGGTTCAGTGCATTAAGTGTCTCAGTTGCGAGCATGAACCGATATCGTTAATATGGCTAGATAACTCAAGATTTTATAAGGATAAGTGATTTTATTAGCGGTCGGATTGTATCGACTGCTTTAATTATAGTAATAGTAATAGTAACAATGACAAAAACAACTGGTCAGTTCTAACCACAATTCTTGGTATAGTTTAACCACAATTCTTGGTAAAGTTTAACCTCAATTATTGGTATACTTTAACCATATTTAGTGGGATACTTTAACCGGCACAGTTATTGGTATAGTTATACCACAGTTCCTGGTTATCATTAACCACAATAATTGGGTATCTTTAACCACAATTATGGGTTGTAACCAATGTCTACTAATTAATTATAACTTAATTATAAGTGTCATGGCTGCCTTCACCAAGGGTTCGTAACGTTCTGTGTATATCGACAGAATGAACACCCAAGAGTAATTTCTGAAACCTTTTATAGTAGAACTGACCAATCACGTGATATCATAATACACTCATACAAGGTAAATCAGCAACATAAAGTCAATCATGTGAAACAAATGTAAACCTGTTTCCTATAGGTAAACAGGTCAACAAGAATAATTATTTATATATATACACAATAGTAAAACAACATTATAAACATGGTGCATCAATAGAAAACAATGATAACATGAATAAGTTAATTGGTAGGACGTAACAATATTTATTGGCATTTGTAAGTATCGTTTCCATGGAGATTTTATAGGTCGCCCCCTCTTCATGGTACATTGACTTTGAAACTTTTATATAGTTACAAGTTAATGTTTGTGTTGAGGTTTATCGGGAACGACTTATGATAAGTCAATGATATTTGGTATGTAGTTGTATTAGCATTGGCACACCTCATTTACGTGGAGATTGTTTAGGTATGTACATCAGTCATAGTTCATTGACTTTGAATATTTGCCTTACTCATGTAACATGTTTAAAAGTATTGCTATTTTAATGTCAACCTTTACAAAATCAAAATAACAAAAAAAGCTATCATATCTCTGTGATAACAAGTTTTGGTTATTATCTTTTATATTATTGAAGATGAAGATAAACTGTAAACAGCAAAAATGTTCAGTAAAGTAAGATCTACAAAAAGTTAATACAACCAAAATTATCAATTGACACCTTTATAAAAAGGAGTTATTGCCCTTTAGAGACAATTTAACACAATTTATGCATGCACCGTGTTTGCTAGTATATAAAAAGTTTCTCCTCTGAAACTACTAGGCCTTAAGCTTCTTAACTTTAATTGCATGCTCCTTAGTATAAATGGTTTATAAATTGTATCTGAACTTTTGATTCATTATTTGAACGAAACAAAAGGATGTTATATCATTTCCTGTGTGACGTTACGGTTTACATTCTGACGTCAAACGCGCGATTCAACATCAGAGTTAATGTTATCTAACAATTCGGTCTCAGGACTTAAATTCTTTGAATCGTTTATGGGAGGATTTAACATACATAAATACAATTCAAATATAAGTAAAGTAATGAATAAGTTGTTAAATTTGATATATGCCTTTTTGTGCTTCTTTGTTAAATATTTGTCTGTTTTTATTATAATTAAGATACTTATGGTACTTGTTCATCCTGTCATTATGTTAATGTTTATGATTATTCTCGTATTCTTGTCTTTAATTTTTGCTCATGTGCTTTGTCTGTATGCCTTTTGGTGTTACTTCGATACATATATAGGGTGGCTCTGTACTTTTACATCCGGTTATTGTGCTATTGTAAAGCTTGTTTGTATGCTGTCTTTCGTTTTTGCTATGTGTTTTGTCTAACTGCCTTTAAATGTTCTTTGATACACATTTGACATTGCTCTGTACTTATACATCCCGTCATTGTGCTATTGTACTATGGTAAATTTGTGTATTCTTGTTCTTATTTTTTGCTTGGTCTATATGCCATTGTTGTTAACATAATGAAATTTTACGCGACTGTCATGAAATGAAAGTTGTTTTCTATTCGTTCGATGTTCGAACTTTTTACAATTTGTTAGGAACTATTCGTTTTGAATTTTTCTTGGAATGCGATGTTTTTTCATTTTACCTTTTACCATACAATCTCATTTGCCTCAAATCGACCATGTTATTTTGATACCAGGATCAATCTTTGACTCTATTTTACCAAGTTATAAAATCTTTGCAAATGAAAGGCGAATTATTGTGAAACGTCAGAGAACTGTTGTAAACAAAGTCATCCGAACTAAATTTGTCGAAAGTAATCTGTTGAGCAACTCATATTTCACCCAATTTCCCGCCAAAATTTTGGGTTGAAGGCCTAATATTTTTTTTCCTTATCGGTGACCTATGTACTTTATTTGCTCATTCTTTGAAGCAATATTTCAGCTTTTTATATTAGTTTTGGACCATGTATCACTGATTAAATTGTCCTGAAAAGATGCGAAGTCTGAACTTGCAAATTCACACTTCAACCCGGTAAACTACTTTCATCAACTGGCTCATTTACTCAATGTGTTTCAATCTATATACTTCTTAAATGGTAGTTTGTTGTTCGTCCTTTCGAAAAAATTAAGATCTTAGTGTTATCAACATTTATTCTCATCTTTCAAGTTTTGCAGTTTGAAGTTGGTTATGTTATCTGCCAGGATTGTTGTGTCATATGTAAATATAAATATATATCTTTATTCTCACAAACCAAATTACAAAGGTAAAGAGATATGTGAAGAGAACTATAAACGACTTCAATAAAATTCCGAGTTTCTTTTCTATATCTTTACAAACTGTGACCTATGACATTTCTAGAAATGAGTAACTCAGTAAGCCCTTTGGGTCATTTAAGTATAATAAAAATAATAAAGGTGACATATTTTCTCCTTGTCGGACACCGACTGAACAAGTGGATTGTTTACATATTTGTCCATTATGGCTCTAACTCGATTTCATATTCTGGTACCTGCTGCTAAATCTAAATATGAACATTTTCCATTTTTTTTCGAAAAAGCCCATAATAATAAATGGTTATAACTCTCAAGGAAAGATAGAAAAACACCAAAAGAAAATAGAATCTGTCCTCTATATGCCCAAAATAATGGCGACGAATATTATATTATATGTGTGTTTGTCCACATCCTTGTGTGTCACTATTTAGACTAAATCTTGTACCTAATTGTTTTTAACAATATCCTTCATGGAGGAAATTAATTGGTTTACTTTCATTTTGCAACATAAACTGTACATGGTGTATAGGAAAGTGTGTACTTTTCTTAGAAAGAGTAGGTACAATTTATATAGGTAATCACAATCACTGAATAAATGGGAATATATATTTACAAATGTAATCCTTTCAACTTAGGTAATATATAATGTATATATCTCAATGTCAAGAAAAGCACATTCTAAAATACACTTTTCTGGCCCGAGAACACAGTTATTTCGTAGTGCATTTCTTTTAGACAATAAATTCAAATTAAAAAAATCGCACCTGCTCTTTCTCAAAAAGATTTTTACAGTGTAGTGTACTACCAGTGAGACAAATAATATCAAAATTATAGAAACTTCTACCAGCTCTAACTCAAAATATTGACAATTCTGTGTTAAGGGGGTGTAAAATTCAGTTTGACAGCTTCAGACGTGCTAAAATTTGACCTTTTAGAACTGGACCAATTTACTCCTTAACATAAAGATTCAGCACCCAATTTTTTTTACATGTAATTACATCCCCCTACTTGATATTTCATGCATTTAATATCAAGAAATAAATTGGGAAAGTGTATCAAATAAGACATGCAAGTTATACACTGTTTACACTAGGGACTATATTCGTAGACAACGAAAACCAAAGGACGATAACTGTGTCCTTGGACCTTCTGCTATCTCTTGTACACGTTTGTATCTGAGGAAATGAAATATGTTGTCTTGTCTTGTTTCGTCTCAAATATACTAACAAAAGCTCGGAAGAATTCTTGGACTGGTTGTATGCACGCTATTATGAAGTTGCTTGATTTTCAACATTACTAAGCATTTCTCATCTTAAACAAACATTAAGAATATGGAACAAAGAATTATTTAATAATAAAAGACAATATAAGACCTCTGGAACTTACCGAGTATTCAAACTTTAAACTTCAGCCATACTTATTGAAAATGCCACATCTTAAAAGATGTGTTTTAACAAAGTTAGAATTGAAGCTCACAAACTTGAAACAGAAAAAGGTAATTACTGTAATAGATAACTAGAAATTAAAATATGCAAACCCTATAATGAGTAAATAAAGATGTGTTGCATTTTTTTTGTATGTAAAGCTTTGGTTAATGTTAGAAATCCCTTTCTTAAAAAAAAAACATTGTGAAGAAAGAAAAATATTCTAAAAACAAATCCCTTTTATTTGATTAATTGGAAGTGGAGACAAAAACGTTTTGACAATAATTTGTCAATTATTATAGGTTTAAAATCGAAGAAGAAATACCACATTTCTATATTACTTATATAGTCATTATGTACCTTTAATAATAATGATAATATTATGAGGAGTGTTGTCCTGTTGAGGGTTACAAATAACTTACTTCATTTCATTTACTTTAACTTTGTTTAACTTATTCCTAGTTTACTTACTTTTATATCATGTCTTAAAATTATATTGAAATTATTCTCATTCTGATTCGCAATTTTTTTTATTTTTTTTAATAACAAATAAATATATTCAACTAATAGAAGCCAGACGGTTAGATACTAACAAAAAAAAATTTAAAATATGTTAAAAAAATACATTTTGCATATTAATTGTACGTCATGTCATAGATGTTAATACCATTCACATTTTTTTGCATCTATTGTTTTTATTAGCAGGAATTATTTAAAATGCCCACAAGCTAGTACATGTTTTCATGTTTAGCTCACCTGTCCCGAAGGGACAAGTGAGCTTATGCCATCACTTGGCGTTCGTCGTCGTCCGTCGTCTGTCGTCGTCTGTCGTCTGTCGTCGTAAACTATTTCAAGAATCTTCTCCTCTGAAACTACTGGGCCAAATACTTTCAAACTTTAACTGAATATTCCTTAGGGTATCTAATTTATAAATTGTATCCGAAGTTTTGATCTATCAACAAACATGGTCGCCATTGCTAAAAATAGAACATAGGGGTCAAATGCAGTTTTTGGCTTATAACTCAAAAACCAAAGCATTTAGAGCAAATCTGACGGGGTAAAATTGTTTATCAGGTCAAGATCTATCTGCCCTCAAATTTTCAGATGAATCCGACAACCCGTTATTGGGTTGCTGCCCCTGAATTGGTAATTTTAAGGAAATTTTGCTGTTTTTGGTTATTATCTTGAATATTATTATAGATAGAGATAAACTGTAAACAGCAATAATGTTCAGCAAAGTAAGATTTACAAATAAGTCAACATGACGGAAATGGTCAGTTGACCCCTTTGGGAGTTATTCCCCTTTATAGTCAATTTTTAACCATTTTTCGTAAATCTTAGTAATCTGTTACAAAAATTTTCTCCTCTGAAACTACTGGGCCAAATACTTCCAAACTTTAATTGAATGTTCCTTAGGGTATCTAGTTTGTAAATTGTATCCGAAGTTATGATCTATCAACAAACATGGTCGCCATTGCTAAAAATAGAACATAGGGGTCAAATGCAGTTTTTGGCTTATAACTCAAAAACCAAAGCATTTAGAGCAAATCTGACATGGGGTAATATTGTTTATTAGGTCAAGATCTATCTGCCCTGAAATTTTCAGATGAATCAGACAACCTGTCGTTGGGTTGCTGCCCCTGAATTGATAATTTTAAGGAAATTTTGCTGTTTTTGGTTATTATCTTGAATATTATTATAGATAGAGATAAACTGTAAACAGCAATAATGTTCAGCAAAGTAAGATTTACAAATAAGTCAACATGACGGAAATGGTCAAGTGACCCCTTTAGGAGTTATTGCCCTTTATAGTCAATTTTTAACCATTTTTCGTAAATCTTAGTAATCTTTTACAAAAATCTTCTCCTACAACAACAACAACAACAACAACAATACTTTATTTTAAGAGGGTTACACAGTTAGCTATATAACTAATCTTCCCTGAGGCCCTCATCATGATAAATCAAACAAAATGCAAACATATACATTGCATACATTAGTATAAAAAGTCAAGTATGATAATAATGTTTAATACAACTTAATAAAATGTGATGAAAAAAAATAAACATGATGACATGATCAGTTTTTAATATTATTGATATAGCTAGGTTAATTTCAATAAATGGTCTGTTATTTTGTATTTGAAAGAATTAACATTTGTAATATTTCTTAACGGTATTGGCAAATTATTCCACAAGAATGGTCCAGAATACATAAAAGATTTTTTGAACAATTCTGTTTTAGGTTTAGGGAGTATGAGGTTTCCTTGAACAGCATTTCTCAAGGGGTATGGATTTCTGTCTGAAACATAATGAAACTTGTTATTCCTTTCACGGATTTGGCTATACTTTTTGGACCTTTTGGATTATAGCTCTTCATCTTTTATATAAGCTTTGGATTTCAAATATTTTGGCCACGAGCATCACTGAAGAGACATGTATTGTCGAAATGCGCATCTGGTGCAAGAAAATTGATACCGTTAATTTTATTGTTAGTAAGATATGATGGGGCCTCATTTTTAATGCACTTAAATGTCATCACTAACTTATGATATTTTATTCTCTGTTCAACTGTCATCCAGTTTAAATGTTTGAATAAGGGTGCAGAAGGAGCGAATGGGTCTGTTTCTAGTATTAATCTAGCAGCCCTCTTTTGTAATTTTAATATCCTTTTTAAACCCTCACTGCTACAACTACTCCACACTATACAACAATAATCAATTAGTGGCAAGATATAACCATTATAGAATAATTTTCTGCAGTCTAGATTTAGAAATTTTTTAATCTTTAATAGTAGATATAGTCTAGATGATATTTTTGAGCAGATCACATCAATTTGGTTTGTCCATGTGAGGGAAGGGTCAATTTTAATGCCTAAAAGACTTTCACATGCGGAAGATTGTATCACTTGATTGTTAATAGTTAAACAACTCTCATTGTAATGTGGCATTGCTCTTTGCTTCGTTCCAATAATCATATATTTTGTTTTATTTTTATTGATGAACATATTGTTATCATTGCACCATTCCTCTACACCATGTAAATCTTCTTGTACCTTTGACTGTAGAGTTTGATAACAATTACCAGAAAGATGTAAAGTTGAATCATCGGCATATAAATCAGTGCAACAATTTTGCATATAAATAGGAAGATCGTTTATGTATAATATAAACAGAAGGGGACCTAATATGGAGCCTTGGGGGACACCATACTTGATATAAAGTTTTTCAGAATGAGCATTACCAATTTGTACTTGTTGAGTTCTTTCATACAAATATGAATTAAAAAAAGAAACAGCAGTATTATCAAATCCATAAATTTCAAGTTTTTTACAGAGAATATCATGATCTACTACATCAAAAGCTTTCTTTAAATCCAACAGGACTGCTAAGTTGATATTACCATCATTCATATCCTGTATCCATTTATCTATGATATTGATAAGGGCAGTTTGGCAAGAGTGTTCTTGTCGAAACCCAGACTGTGCTGGGTGTAAAAGATCTAATCTTTTTAGGTAGTCATACAAATGTTTTGAAACATGCTTTTCTAACAGTTTTGATAAAACGGGAAGTACAGAAATTGGTCTATAATTTGTTGCCATGAATTTTTCACCAGCTTTAAAAACAGGGGTTACTCTTGCATTCTTTAGAACACTGGGTAATGTACTTGTATCTATTATTCTGTTAAAAATGTAAGTTAAAGATGACGTTATGAAAGGAGCACTCAATTTTAAAATTTTTGGTCCTATGTTATCAGATCCGGTGGATTTATTAATGTCAAGTTTGATCATCTCATTAAATAGACCATTTATTGTGACTGGTGGAATTGAAAATTTTACTTGTTCTGACTTAGTAAATTTCTTTTGTACAAATTGATTTAATTTTGCATAATCATGAGTTTTGCTCATAAATCTGTCAGTCCTCAGGTTTTCAACACAAGATGTAAAAAACTTATTATCACTGACATTATTAGTTTTAACACCATCTTCATTTAAAAGTTCATATGGCTTTTCTTGTTGGGATGGGTTAAGACTTCGAATACATTTCCACAAATCTTTAGAAGCTTTTGAATCTTTTACCATCTTTGAATAAAAATTTCTTTTTGATTCATCGATTATGTGTTTTGTCCTGTTTCGCCAAAATTTGAACTCGGACCACATTCCTAATTTATGGTATTTGTCTCTCATTTTTCTGGCATATGCAATTTCATTATTGAACCATTCAGGTTGTCTGTCTCTTTTTACTCTTTTAGTAACAATTGGTGCATGTTTATCTAGAACTGCATTAAATATGTCATACCACATCTGAATACATGTATTAGGGTGACTTTCATGTTCAATTTTATCAAAAGGTGCAATAGCTAAGTCACTTAGAAAATTTGTCTCATTGAATTTTTTTAAAATTTCTGTAAGAAATGGTAGTATGAATATCTTTTTTGATATAAGAGGAATGTTTTTCTTTTCTAGTTAAACAAACTGGATAATGATCACTTATTGAAAATTTAGCAACATGTGATTCTAGTATCAAATCTTTATTGGTGACATAAACATGATCAATTAGTGTACTAGAATCAGGTGTAACTCTTGTTGCCTCTTGAATTATCTGGTTGAGATTGTAGGTTTCTAATAAACTTAGCCATTTTTGTGGTTGTTTATTAGGTTTTAAAAAATCTATATTAAAATCACCAACTAAAATAATATCTGAATTATGATTGATGGCAGTTGTAATTTCTTTTTCAAATTCATCAATCCAATTAATTAGTGAACTAGGAGGTCTGTATACTGAACATAATAAAAATGATTTTTTGTGAACTGGTTTAATTTCAAACCACATTGTTTCAATGTCACTTATTTCAAATTCAGCTTTTCTATTAAATGTTACTTTTTCTGAAAAATAAGTAACCAAACCACCTCCACCTCGTGATAGTCTATCTTTTCTGTTTAAAATGAACCCAGGAATTTGTATAAAATTATCCTGGGTGTTACTGTCCAAAAATGTTTCACAACAACAGTATATATCTGGAGGATTTTCAGAGAACATTAAATTGTATTTGATTTCATCCAGCTTGTGTTCAAGTCTGTTTACATTATGTGAACATATTTTTATACCCTTTGTTAAAGAAAAGTCAGAAACATTATCCTTTCCTTCAGATGTTTCTTGTAAATTAGGTAATAAATAACAATTATTATTTAGTAAGGCAAATAAACATGCTGTCACTAAAACACTTAATCCAATTGAAAAACAAAGCTTAAAATCAACAGGTGATAAGGCCTCAGGGGGATTGCATAAAACATTTGTATCAGTACATTGCAAATTAATTACCTCATCATTAGATTCATAAGTACCATTATCAGATTCTGTAACAGCTACAGAAAGATTGTCATTCATTGTAAAATTTCCAGCATTAGTCATACTGGTGATTGCATTTATTTTGTTCAAATCACTTATACTAGTTTTAGAAAATTTGACAATAGATTTGTCCATTCTATTTGAAGAATGTTTAAGTTTGGTGTTTTTTTCACTTTTCTTAAAGAGATAATTTAGACTCCTGTCTGTAGGGCAGATACATGTGTAATTATTACATTCTTGACAAATTTGATTTAAAACATCAAAGTAGTTTGTGCAAGTTTTTTCATTTTTAGAAATAAATTTTAAAGATGAAATGGCTATATCTTCTTTGCCAATTTTTTAACTCCAATACAGATCACAAAATTTCTCCTTATGACCAAATGATTAACAGGAGAAACAAGACACAGGTTTACCATGCCTACATGTATTTAGGTCATGACCTCTTTCACCACAGTATTGACAGTAATCATTGTCTGATGAAAGTTTAAGAATTTTTACATATTGATCAATGTTTTGTAAAAATACCATTGTTCCCATTTTTGTAAGATGAATGCCATCTCTTTGAAATAAAGTTTTTTTGACATAACCATAGTCATCATAGAAACATTTGCTATGATCTATATATTGTAAATTGTAATAGTCACACAGATCAATTAGAATTTTATTAACCGGTTCTACATCTGTATCCTTTCTTGGTGGTACACTTGACACAATAATGTTGGTGTTCATATCTGCTTTAGATCTGAGCAAGTATAGCAAACTTTCATAGTTATCATGGATCAAATTCAGGGTGGCACCATTGCTTATATCATTTCCACCAATATGGACAATGATTGATTGATATTGCCTTATGTCTGTATCTTTAACAATATTGATAATATCAATAATTCTTGCACCTCTGTTTGTTGATACACGGGTGTTAATCAGGTCTTTTGTATTTATGCTTTTCAGAAGGGAACTTCCTATCACAAGAATGTTGTTGTTATTAAAATTTCTACTAACTTTCTGTTGTTGGGATCCATTCCCAAGTCTTTTGCCCTTGTTTTCTTGAGAGTAGGATTTAGAGATATTTTTAACATCAGGAGTTGATTGTATGCACCTTTCAACATTTTTTGAATGCACCTCAGGCATGTCAGGAGGGGATGCTTGCATGGCACTGTCCTTTAAATCAGGATGAATTTGAGTTTCAATGCTATTAGTTTCAGGTTTTTTAGTTGTCAGTATTTGGAAATCATCAGTTTGTGTAGAAGCATCACAAGTAGTAACTTGTGTCCCTTTGTCCCTCTGAAACTACTGGGCCAAATACTTCCAAACTTTAACTGAATGTTCCTTAGGGTATCTAGTTTGTAAATTGTATCCGAAGTTATGATCTATCAACAAACATGGTCGCCATTGCTAAAAATAGAACATAGGGGTCAAATGCAGTTTTTGGCTTATAACTCAAAAACCAAAGCATTTAGAGCAAATCTGACGTGGGTAATATTGTTTATCAGGTCAAGATCTATCTGCCCTGAAATTTTCAGATGAATCAGACAACCTGTTGTTGGGTTGCTGCCCCTGAATTGATAATTTTAAGGAAATTTTGCTGTTTTTGTTTATTATCTTGAATATAATTATAGATAGAAATAAACTGTAAACAGCAATAATGTTCAGCAAAGTAAGATCTTCAATTAAGTCAATTTGACCAAAATTGTCAATTGACCCCTTAAGGAGTTAATGCCCTTTAAAGACTTTTTTCACAATTTGTTCATCATGTTGACTTACTTTAAAAAATCTTCTCCTTTGAAACTGCTGTATCAATTTCAGCCAAACTTAGGCTAAATGAGTTTCAGAGTATCTAGTATAAATTTTATATTTTATTTCCTTGTATGTCAAGAAACATAGCTCCTATGGCTAAAATAGAACATAGGAGAAAATGATTATTTTTTTTGGCTTTTGAAGAAAATAGGACGATCCAAAAAACATTTAAATAAATTGAAAAGCCAAAATAATCATTGATGAGAGATTTAACCAAAAGAATTAAGGTGAGCGATTCAGGCTCTTGAGAGCCTCTTGTTAAAAACCCACAGCTATAATGTGTCCCAAGCATACTATAAATTTCCAGTTTTTAATTAACTTTATGTTGACTTTCAAATTCCAAATAAAAATTCATTTTTCATTATACACCTTACAGTATAGTCAACAATACAACTACAATCATTACAATACTGGTATATCAGTAATGTACCAGTATTGTTTTGTTTTTTAAAGTTACAATACTGGTACAAAAATTTTATACGAGTAATGTGGACAAACTACAGGAGATCCTTTTATTTGATTAGTTTTTGAAAAACTGTTCCGCTACTAATGGCGATGGGCGAACGAGGCCTTACGTTCGAGATGGAAAAACTCTCCTCGAAATGAGGAAATGATAGATGCAATCTATAGAAGAAGTTGGTAAATTTATCGAGTAAAAACTGGGAAAGCCAGTGAAACACCACAAAGGTCTATACAACAAGATGTTGACGAAGCAGGGTCAAGTGTTAGTAATGACATTGGCGAAATGTCCTTACAATCCAATTATCAATCATTGTGGGAGAATATGTCCAACATGGCCGATGTCAACAAACGGCAGATAGCGTCTCACAAAGAGTTAACCGTTTATTTGGCTGCGAATATGTTTCTTGTTCAGGACTCTGTAACATAGAAAAAACGTCCATAAACAAAATTCGACACAAATGCACAGAATAATAATTTTGACAATTATATTAGCACTTTTAACAATAACAATGAAAGTGAAGTTTCTGATTATGGGCTTGAAGATATATCCGATTATGAGGATGAGGAATTGATTAATGATGATATAGTCGACGCAAGTGATGATGAGCCAAGGAAAACAAAACTTTTCGAGATGAACTTAAAAAATGTACGAAGAACAAAAGAAATTAGGGAAAAACAGATGAACAGATGGACAAATTAGTTGATCAGGCAATCAACAAGCCATTGAAAACAGAGACACTGAACACGTGTCCCAAACAAAACTACCAATACTTGTTATAAAAATCCCGTGTGCAAAGTTTTAAAGATATATACGACATAACTTGCCTTGGGAAATTCTCCGAAACATTTAATAAGAGAGACAACTAGGGCTTCTTCAAACATTTACAATATTTAAGATGGGAGACAACTCTGTATGTCTCAGTGTTGTCTCATACAGATTGAAATAAACAATTAAGTCCCCCATAGGCGACAATGGTAGCCTTTTTCGAGATACAGACTTTAGAAAGTTGATTTTTTGAACGAAACCTTGTTAGAATCAAAGAAAAGTTATTAGGACAGTATTTTTTGGTCCCAAAAATATAGGGTCGCGTTGCTTTTCTTAGCGTATTTTGTACTTATCTCCCATGCCTATCAATTTTGCCCTTAAAAATACGTGTCTTGTCCTAGCGTGGAAAAGTCATCTCAGTGCCTTTAGGGCTACGAAATAATTTTTATTTTGCCTTTTGTATTAAGCAGAGTGCACGAAGTCTCTTAAAATAAAAAATAACGGGCGCACATATCGACCAATCAGGATTAGCCATACTCTTAATTCTGAATACCATGCTCATAAAATGGCTGCGCCCATATAATCTAATGGTGTATTGTAACCTACACATTTGTTATTCACTGCACTGTTTCTTAAGTTATCAATGCATTGTAATAATACATGTATATTAATGCTATAGTTTTCGATAGTCCAATGATTATATATCATTTGATTGAAATAAAAGCACTTTGCAGTAAATTTATTTATGGTTATATAGTATTTTACTTTTGTAGTTTTGCGTACAATGCATGTCTCGTTGTATATAACATTGGAGGTTTCAAAGATGTACGAAGATTTTGTTGTTAGATTTCTATGATGCTAACCTTTTTGAATAGGGTTTCTTTAACTATCATTTAATATTATACATTAACTATTCTTTAATGTTCAATATTTAAAAGAGGGACGAAAGATACCAAAGGGACAGTCAAACTCATAGTAGTTCTAACCGATTTATATGTATCTAGTCGGCAAATTTAAGAGTTAAAAATGCTATTTGACATTTTAGGTTTCTCCTTTGGAACTCAATAGCTTTTTTATAACATTGAAATTTCATAATTGTATTGGGATATCATCTAAAGATTTCATTTACGTTGAATGATGGAAAACAACGACAACTGTACCTTTTGATTTGTGTTTTGATTTGTTTTACTTTCTGAATCCAATTTCTACAAATGATTAAACAACGGACAGATTTGTGTTAAAGTTTGAACACTGTGTGCTAATATGTGTCTCCTAAATTGTAAGTTAAACCCTCAAATGACATGATTTCCGTACCCACAATAATACTGCACGATGCATGGAATGACCTTCATGGTAGTGAAACGGCTTTTCGCCAAAAGAGATACCGAAGGGCCATTCAATAAATTTGAGAATGGAAACGAGGAATGTGTCAAAGAGACAACAACCCTACCAGAAAGCAGAAAATAACACAAAGCAACCAATATGTCTTGAACAAAGCGAGACATTCTCGCATCCGGATTCGGGCTTCAGCTGGTTCCTTTACAAAAATGTTAACCAGTCCATAAGACTCATGGGTAGAAAATAAATTGACAACGCCATGGCTTAAAATGAAACAGACAGATAGACAAATAACATTACACAAACCACATCATAGAAAGACTTATTAACGATAATATAATATAGATGACAAAAATAAAGAACATCTAAAAAATGCCGATTAAAAACAACTTTCACTACAAAATTGCAATCTGCGTTTTATTCATAAAGTATTTAACTATAAAGAATTCATGACAGACCGTTTTATATTGTACCTGTTTATATAGTTTGAAAAACTAAGGAAGGACATTTCTAAACAAACCTTAAGTAAATTGCATGTTTTAATGCAAGTTTTTGAATTTTCATTCCAAATGTTTTTTTTTGTCATTGGTGTGTAATGCACAGACACAATAAAAAAAATTTAGGCCAGTACCGTCACAATACATGTACAATAAGACCGTTCTTCTTGGTCACTATAGACATGGATATTGTTTGCACTTCCGATTTACAAAAAAATCGAACACTGGATCGAGTCGGTAATTAGAAAATTAAACTGTGTGTACTTGTTGAATTATCAGCTTCCTTAAATTGCAAACAATCTCAAATTAACAAAAAATCGTGATCTCCTGCGAAGTATAAATTCTTTTTGCATTTAGTTATTGCAAAAGAGATGTTAAACTTCTTTCAATTTTTTTGGGGAAAATATTAATCGATCCGAAAGCATGCCAAGTTATCTTTCCTCATTACTATGGTGACATTCAATAAAAAGATATAAACCGTGACTAAGGTGTTTTGGGTCTGTGATTTTGTATATAATTGCGATTATTAAATGCATAAAGTGTTGTAATGTATAAAGTGTTGTAAAACTTTCACATACTGATGATGTACATGTATATGTAATAGATAACATTTTGCTGTATAGCTGTATAGCAGTGAAACAAAACTATATTTATTTCTTTTTTTTTTTTTAAATTTCCAATTATATTCAATAAAATGCAAATCTTATTTCATGAATGTGTTCTCTAGTTCTTTTAAGGTGAATATTTGTTTCTTCAAACTTTGATAATTACAAAAAAGAAAGGGATTCGTCTCATGTCTGTATTATATTACCAGTATAGAACAAACAATCTCGATGGCCCATATTGTATTATGATTTCAAAAAACAAGGATGACCAGAATTGACATTTGGTCACGAATGAAAAGACTATTTTGATGCATAATCACTTGATATAATTTGTACATATATGTTATAAAAGTAACAAGACGATGTCACTTGTGGATCAGGATCTCCTAACCCTTCCGGAGCTGTTTAGATCACTCTTGGATTTTTGTTGGGTACGTATTGCTCAGTCTTTAATTTTCTGTCTTATATTTTGCGGAACTGATTTTTCAATTTTTTTGCCAGGTGTTGTCAGTTTCCCTTATATTCGACTTATGAGTGTTCTTTGTATCTTCAATTTCAGTTTTTACTAAGGCATACTAGTCCAATGAATGGCCTCGGAAAACACACGGTTAAGTACTGCAAACTACAGCTAGGTAAAAAAAACACCTGTAAACACAGAACAACCCGTAAAAGTTTGTTTTTAATACGCACGTTGTTAATTAAAATCATAATATGGATATGATCCTAACATTTTCCTCGACATATAGTTGATTTTTATTTTAGTTCATTTATATGTTTTGGAGTTTAGTATGATGTTCATTTTCACTGAACTAGTACACAATTTTATTTAGGGGACAGTTGAAGTCCGCCTCCGGGTGCGGAATTTTCTCGCTCTGTTGAAGACCCATTGGTGGCCTTTGGCTCCTCTTTTACTGATATTTAAGTTATTTGTTAACAGCTACAAGACGTATAAAACCCTGCTAAATGGCTTTTCTTTTTTGTTACGATATTTTTCTTTCTGTCCGTTGAAGTATACTGATGTTTATTTTGGGGTTTGTGCACTATCTTATACGTTACATTACCGCCTGTAAATTATTGCGTAAACCCCTGAGGGTTTACGCAGTATATATTGGACGATATATGTAGTCTTTCGGAACACCGGATGTTATTCGGAATACATCTGTCCTTTCTATTGCCACCTTTCATATACATGCGCAATAGCTTATCAATTGACCTGTTGAATAAGCATTAGCATCATGAGTTGCTATAGAGATGCAAAATTTATCATGACACAAGCTATGTTAATGAGCATTTGAATACTTCCTTGCACGCAATTGCAAGCTGCTAATATTTACCTTACATATATCCGTAATAATTATTTTAATTAGAGTCAAACGTTTAAACCTGGTTACCAGCTGTGTTAATTCATGAGATAAGATTTCATGTAAACAAGCAATGACATAACAAATTAAATGTGCCGCTTTAATAACGATTGATAACCTTAAAATTAATCATGCATGCAATTTTAGCAAACTTAACAGGATCGACGTTAAGATATCAAATGTTTTTTTTATAGACACCGAGTGATGATAGATGTAGACAGAGATAACCAATAATAATTTCTATCATATGGTCAGGGAACAGATTATCTAACTATATGTTCCTATTGTAATTTTAAAGGCTCTTCAAAATGTTCGTAAAAATAAAAATAAATAATTATTATTTCTTGAAGACGATCAGATGATGAATTTTCGGTTTTAATATATATTAAGTACGACAATGTAAAATAGTGCAAGGGGATTTTGAGCCATCTCACTGATCAGTGTAGGCTACACAGTACCCCCAAATGAACAGTATAAAACTATCCAGCAAGAGAGAAAAAGATGGGTCAATATAGAAAAATTAACAAGGTAACTTCAGTTCAATTTCAATATATACATGTATTATTATATAGATTATTCTAATGAATAAGTCAAATGTCAGAGGGAATATCTTTTTAAATATGGCAGGAAAAACAATTAGACAACTCTCCATGAAGTGTTAGACACAGTGCAGTCAAAGTTAGCAGTTACATGTATACTATACATGTAACTGCTAACTTCAAACCAGAAACAAAAAGCAAATATGAACTGCACCAAAAAAAGACAACCACCAAACAACATGCTTCTTACTTGGAACATTCAGAAAATATCTTCAAAGCGAGTTAAAATTTTTAATAAGTTTTTGTTTTTAACAAAAGCGTTTTGCCATCTAAAACTTTTAAGAGCAGAAAGCACACAACTTAAAATTGCCAATGCTTACTACCCTAAGCATCACAAAAATCTTGCAGAGCAGGTGTAAAGATATTAATAATGATCAATATCAAGCCATTGTTCAAATAACCATGAACATATCAAATTTTATAAAAAAAAAACCACCACAGCTATTTACAGGTTCACGTACTGCATTTCTTGAACACAAGTAATCATCAATTAATTACATTTCTTCACATTTGTAATTGAACTTTAGCCTAAAAAAATAACTCTTATAAAAAACCAGCACCTTAAAATGGAACATCCAGTGGTTGACTCAGCATATTGTCTTTCGGGAGAGAGAAGAAACAAATATTCCTTGGTCGTGGGCAATGATTTCTTAATGCGGGGTTCACATATTGCCGGTTATTGCTCCCGTTTGAGATCAGACAGCAATAAGACACGAAAAGCGAAAAAGTCGGATTACTATCCTCAATTATCTGGAATGTCCTATCATTGTCTGAACGCAGTCGTTTAAATTCGTAACAGATAGGCTACGGGTCGGGAATGGCCTTGATAGTTCGGCGAAGCACCCCGACATTTAGGTGCGTCCCGTAACATTCGGGGAAACTCAGCCGACTTTGTCTAGCCGGATGACAAGCGTGACTATGTCGTGGCAGATTCTGATGTATCGGATAAAAATTCTAACATTGTTCTGTGTTTTCTGGACGGTGTCCTGTGGAACGGGAATGATCTGGAGAAATTTTTCATTGATGTTTTTCTGCCGATTGAGTCCAGATTGCATCCAGATCTAGTCGATTTCAAACCGTCTTTGCCGAAATCGTTCCGGAACAGTCCTGTTATTAATACGAAATTCGCCAATGATACCCACCTCAGAGTCCCGACAATTACAGAATACAATACGACTGAGACCAGACAAAGACGTTTGCAATGAGATAGAGAGGATCGTGATAGAATTCCGTTCCGACAGTACCTGATCATCCCGAGTATGTCGACAGTTTTCGAACGGATAACTTCTGTCAGCGTCGGTTCACTGTCTGGTCACTGTCTGATCTCTGTCGGATTACATTCGGTAGAATCGGGATGCAGTTGTGACAAATTCGGTCGAATTTTACTTTGCGAAAGATACAAATCGGATTAGAAGCGGATTGAGAACGGGATTATCGTGAAAAAATTCTCTTGGAAACGGTTGAATATCGACGCTTCCTGAACAATATCTGATTGTTGTCGTGATTAATTAAATAAAGTTTGAATTTCCTTCCACGATTCACAGGATCTTGATCAGACTTTTGACAAATTTTAATTGGGAATGGTCCTGTCAAAGACGGCAGTAAAAATCGTGAATGTGTGATCACAGCTTTAGCGAAAATATATCAACCCACATTGAATTGTAATTTCATTAAGTAAACAATCAATGTCAGTTTTTAATTCTTATACCACAATAATTATATAAAACAATACATCTTAAGTAAACAATTATATAATATTTAATACCAAACAAGCATTTGGGTTTACGATTGCATTTCTTTTTTTAAAGAAAGCAACTTGTCCTAATGTTATCTTATTATCGGTGTCCCTTATCCACTAAGGTTGGAATATACCATCTACAATTATTCCTTGTTAACGTGCTCTACTGTTGAAAATTCACATGCAGGAAGTATTTTGATTTTCTGTTTTTTTTTGCGGTCTGTCCTATTTTTTCACTGATTGTTTTGATTTTTGTTTCCTTGTATATTTTTTTTCACATTTTTTCATATCAGGGCCGTTTAAAGTTAACTATACACTTCGGAGTTTGCTCAGTATTTCTTGAAGGCTTTTTCAGTGACCAATATTTTATTAGCTTTACATATATAGTGTTGTCTCCAAACAAATATCATAATTACGAAACACAAATGAAGGTTAGAATCTTTTATTATCTGTCAAGAAAATATATTTAATAAATAGTACAAAATAATCCTCCAAGAACCAGAACTGTTGTCAGCACCAACACATGAACGGAATGTGGAAACGGATCAAAGATTCATCATTACAAATGAGAAAAAAAAAACGTATGTTTTGCCTCTACAAATGCTTTTCATACCTTTTACATTTTTTTTTATAATTTTCAACGCATATATCATAATATAGTCATATCATTTTGTGTATCCAATAATGGATGTCTATACACAGTTTGATATATTTTCTGACAGTTTTGTCCCGTATTGAAAAAAGGGTTGCCGGTTGGAAAAATGTTCTTCAAGTTCTTGACTATTTTACTTCTTACAAAAACCAAGAAAATATGGACGGAGTTAAACAACAAAATTAGACTAAAATGTATTAGATATAACAAAAACAACATAAAATAACAATTAAAGGCGAATAAATCGGAAGGGATATCACAAAATATTTTATCACATTTTTTTCAAAAGGTTCCAAACCTCTTGTAGGCATAAACTTACAATCCATGCTTTTTTGTCTAAACATTCTACGCACACTCTTTCTTTCACTCTTTCTTAATTAAATATATATTTGTTTGTATTGAAGCATAAGAATATGATGCCTCTAAATAATTTTAGTTGAACGGGAAACTTTCTACCATTAGTCCTACAACTCTATAAAACAAGAACACCATAATCCATCAGTTTCCATAGTGATGCCTCGTTTTGATAATTGGACACCTGGTGCAGAATTCAAGTATGAGACATGCGCTTTCCAACAAAGCACAAAGATAAGTATCCATATAAATAAAGATCTACTGTTCACTATGTTCATATATCTAACCAGGAAAACTAGGCAGTTTTGCTAAACTTGCTTAAATTGTGTATAATTGAGCATTTACGTTCCTGAACTATTTTTGATCAATTCATCCACGCACTATTTCTTCTCTATATTTTTTGTATGCTATTGGAACTTCTTTTTTGTTGGTATTGAATCTCGACTTTATATAGAGAAACTTGTCATCATTTGCGTCACGGGGTATTTCGTAAATCTTCAATGGTGTATGATGATGCCTGTGGTGTTCAACTTTCATCCAACCCCCTCCAACACGTACCATATGTGCTTTTCCTTTAAGCTGAAACAGAAAAACAAAATAAATATATTGATTAGATACCTGGCTTTAAATTGTGTATGCCAATTGCGCGTTTCGTCTACACTCGCCTCATTAGTGACGCTCGAAAAAAAAAGTCGTAAAAAAGGCCAAACGAAGTAAAAAGGTTAATAGCATTTAAGATCCAAAATGCAATTTGTTTTTGCCACTTCAACTAGGATAATCTTTTAAGGCGTGTAAAATTAATGACAAAAGTGATTGATAATAATTATGCAGTTATATTTTAAAAACACCTTTTCGCTCACTCATCAGATTCTGTATTTCTAAGTTGTTTTGTCTTAGGATAATATTTATTACATAGATTTCAAATGTTTCAATTCATATGATTTGATTTTTAGTTAAATATACAGTCAAACAGTAAGTTATTATTCAATGTTATAAACTATCAAACCTGTAATATAATTTGGTTTTGTACAAGCTTGAAATATTAGTAAATGTTCATTCGGTACAAACTTGTAACATAACAATGTAAAGTCTATTGCATGAATGTCCTAATATAAAACTACTACATTCGAGGCCCCTCATGGGGAGGGGGGGGTCCTAGTAATCACATAATCACCATTTTTTTGCCAATATAATCACATAATCATTAAATATTTGCTTATCTTTAGAAATCAAATAATCATAAACTAAAAATACAGTCCTAGGTAATCAAATAATCATGAAATATTTGGCTTAATAATCAAATAATCATTAAAAAAACGGCCAAGTAATCACATAATCAAAAACCCCATGAGGGCCCTCACATTCCAGTCTAACAACACGGGGTTTCTAGCTACAAATGAAATAAAATGAAACAATGCCTTTTGGTAAAGGTCATGCTAAAAGCTATATTTACATCAAACGCAACTGTGATACCAACGAAAACAGTGCCAGTGTATGAACAATTACATCGTTTATTAGTATGTGCATATTTTCATTTGATATTTTCTATTATTATACCTTACATATATTTTAAACAATTCTATTGGGTGAAACGTTATCACGTGACATGGAATAATTCAGTTGTTTTTCATTCAATTGCAAGGAAGGACGAATAACCCTAAAAATTTGCACCAGCGGTGAATAACCCTATTATTCACCGGTGAATAACCTTTTCAGTTTGTTGATTTGTACTTGAGTTACCTCCCATGAAAATGACGTCACAGACGTAAATAAACAAAATGGCAGCGTTCACGTTACACTGGAAGCCCACCGAGAGATGAGGAAATAACGCATCATTTGGACATGAATATAGAGTACCAAGCTGATGATAGCTCTTATAGAGTAACGGTCCTTTTCAGGGCCATCAATATTTTACAAAAAGATTCTACCTTTGTTGTACATTCTAGAAATTCTAGAACACAATTGTATTTTCAAACGTTAGCTTGTCTTTATCTTTGTTATGTAAAGTTTAAAAAATATAGAAAGTGTTAGAAAGGCCTTTCCACTGTTAGTTCAGTATAATAAATCAATTGTGGCCCCTTAGAATCGATGAATATCCAAAATTGTCAACCCTTAAAAGTTATTTCACTTCGGGCTGCGCCCTCATTGAAATAACCTTCTCGTGTTGACAATTTTGGATATTCACCTTTTCAACGGGCCATAATTGTATATTATACAACGTTATTATCATCTTTATATATATGTTGTTCATACCATTAATATTGCTTTTCTATTTCGTATCTTACAAACAAAAAACATACGTTCACAAGCCAATCTACAATGATTTTAGTTATCTAAACAACACATTTGATTTTGCTAACTAGGACACTATAGACTCGGTTTAGTGAGAGCAACTAAAAGAAGTCAAATCGATGCAATTTACACAAAAGTAATATTGTTTTCCAAATGATTTTGTTATGTATAGAAAACATGAAATACAGTTCATATTCTACCTAAATTGTTCCTTGATTTTACTTCTTTTGGTTACTCGTACTTTACCGACAACCAGTGTCATACCACAGAGTAGGTATTCTGTCGAAAACTATAAATTTCGGAGTCAAAAGTCGGTAATAAGAAAAAGTCTATAGCACTAAGAGTTCATCGGTATACCGTTTTTTAAATCAAAATTTGCAAGGATGCATTTCATACACATCCGTTGCACACATGTTGAAATCAAATCGAGTTTATACACGTATCATGATGGTACATGTGTTTTTTTGTGCAGTGAACCTTGCATGCAATTCGTATTACCTTTTGCTTTTTCGGTTTTTCCTCTGTTGTTTTCTTAACCTATTGTTGCAATAAAAGTTTTTGCTATTCATTTAAAGTAATCGATATTTGTATAAAAATGTTAAACTTTGAAGGGTATTAATTGCTTGCAGCATCTTTTTTCTTCCTCGAAAATCAGGAATCGAGATATTTGTATAAAGTTTTGTTTTGATTCTAAATTTTCATTAATTAAGCTTCTGACAAACTATTAATTGTCATTATATTGTTAAAAATGACGTTAATAATTACATACATATTCAGTTTTCTCTTTGATATAATCAGGTAAAATAAAATGAATAAATATAATGATTCTC
Source organism: Mytilus galloprovincialis (assembly GCF_965363235.1). NCBI lineage: Eukaryota > Metazoa > Mollusca > Bivalvia > Mytilida > Mytilidae > Mytilus > Mytilus galloprovincialis. Next base: position 53,920,963 of record NC_134847.1, read on the forward strand.
CTAATATTTTGATATAAAAAGAATTAGGATCTAACAGTGTATCATAGTATGTTTTTTGTCTTTTAATATCAAAGTACATGTAGTTACAATTTTCATATCTATTGACAATACCATGAAATAGGACCATGCGAGCATACATATAAACATCAAAACATGCAACAATCCAGCATGGATAACACAGGTATACAACTTGACTATAAAGCCATGCACTGCGTACAACTGTATGGTAGGTGTTATAGCGCTATGATGCAAAATATGGACATTAGTCTGTTTCAATTCGCGCTACAGAAGCTTACATGAGATTTTGATTAATTTTCTATGTATCAGATGGAAATTCTAGCTATATACTGTAACATATGTAACTAACAGCAGCATACCATTATCACCAAGCAACTAATAACAACAACAAACATATCTGTAAAATTTGTATATTTTTGTACTAAATATCATTTTTATCATTATTTATGTAAAAAATAACTTTTAAAAGAATGAAAAAATCATATCTGTTATCACAAACTATAAACAAATAAATTTATTAATTAATTTTAAAGTCGTTGAGAATCATACATTATCTTAATTAGATATGACCAAGAATTTATATTTTAAAACAAAAGCATTTAATTTATTGTATAATTTTTTTACTGATATGATTTTTTCATGCGAAAATAATTGGTACAAGTTTACAATAAATTGATTTTTTCTAAAGTGCATATATTTGCGTAAATAAACATGCAATAAGCTCGTGCGTTGTTTTACCCATTTGTCTGTTTGTTGTCCACGAGAAAGCGGAGTTAAGTAAGTGTCATCCATGTCAGACTGACTTTTTAAACTCAGTTTTCTTCTATTTGGAAACTTGGAGTCTTCCACTATAACTAATGGGTCGTCGTCAAATTGTCTTTTAGTATTGTCGATCACTTCCTTTATCTTAGATTTAGAATGATCGTCAAACCCCGGAATCACTACGTATCTAGGTTCTTCTTCTTGTTCGTTCCACTTCCGTTTGTCTTTTAACTGGGCCTCTATTTCCCCGGTGTATTTCAAAGGTTCAACCTTTTCCGTCTCTGGATTTACATATAACAGGGTCGAATGATTACTATAATCGCCAGAAGATTTGAGTTTGCCATTTTTACTGTCATTCATATAAAATGAAGGCCCATGTGATAGTTTGGCGCCATATTCATCAATCTGTACATGACCACGTGTTTTCTTCATCGAATGGGTACCAGATTGTTTAAGTGATGACCGTGGAATATTGCCATAATCATGAATTAGAACAGGAACTTTTTTCAAGTAAGTTTCAACCTGAAGCGGTGGAACAGAATCCTCAGAATTTTTTCGAGTCGACTTTGAAACGTGTCTGTGCTTCTTTCTCTCTCGTTTTGCAGTTTCAACATATCGTGGACGTTCATATGTAGTCGGCGTTTGTTTTCGTTTCTTTCTATTCTTTGACGACCTACGTTTCGGAGGGTATGTATTTTCTTTTTTGAAAAACGGTCCATAAAATGTTGTGCTTCCTTTTAGAGGTACTGTGTAAAAGTTGTCAGCTGTGTTAACACTCTTAAAAATAACATTAACAATGTGAATAGACCTTCACAAAAACGGACAACGTAAATATACACCAACACCTGCACCTCAAGCAAGTTTTATGAAAATAGCAATCATAGCAAAACTTGTGAGTTTAGACTTGCAGTTATAACTATACGTATGTTTTCTGTTAAATTACTCAAAATGATAAAATTGAAAAATTTAAAACATGTTTTGAACTAAAGCAGCAGTTACAGTTGTATTTTTTACGTGAGAATCAGGATTTCTCAAAAAGCTCAAAATAACTCCTTTTGAAATATTAAAGCTGACAGGCTAGAATGACCTATTTAGACAATTCAAACTATGTAAAGTACTTATTAATCCCATATTAGCTCAAGGAGAATTAAACCGACAACAGTTTAGTCCACAGCAAATGTTCAAAGTAATCGACATTAAATTTCAACATGTATGAATATTCTGGATAAAAATCGATAGTCAATTACAAGTTAATATATGCAAAAATATTTCAACATCTCATTAAATAAATACACATGGGTTCATAACATTTGTTCGGGTTAAAACACATCTAAAGCTGTTTCCATGCAAGTTATATCATATACAAGTTCCACACTTCATACTTAGTGAATAGTTTGCGTGGCCTACAATGATTATAAATTTATTTAACATGAATGATTTTAATTTTAATAAACATGCACTGTAACATATCATCTGAATATTTGAAGCTTTGAGAGTTTAAAATATGTTTGAATGTAAGCCAAAATTTAGTGTGTATTAGCTTGAATTTAAAATTGCCTGTCGTAAGCAGAATTATATAACCTTTAGTTAAAATGTAAATAGATTATAATTTCAAATATATGTATTGAATAAACCTTTATGTATTGAATTTCAAGAACTTGTTTTGCCATTTATAGACTCCCACGTTCAATAAGCGGTTGACAAAAACTTATATCTATATTATAGGCAAACAGAACTTTGTTTAACGTCGTAATCTATAACGCAAACTAGACAATAAAAGCATAGAAAACATGCACAAAATGTATTCTATTCTAGATATATTTTCAGGCTAAAACAAATGAAAAACAAGAATGTGTCCATAGTACACGGATGCCCCACTCGCACTATCATTTTCTATGTTTAGTGGACCATGAAATTGGTGTCAAAACTATAATTTGGCATTAAAATTAGAAAGATCCTATCATGGGGAACATGTGTATCAAGTTTCAAGTTGATTGGACTTCAGCTTCATCAAAAACTACCTCGACCAAAAACTTTAACCTGAAGCGAACGGACGCATAGACGGACGAACGAACGAACGAACGAACGAACGGAGGCACAGACCAGAACACATAATGCCCCTCTACTATCGTAGGTGGGGCATAAAAACCCACTGTAACTCCTAACTAGGTATTAGTCCGACAAGTACTGAAATTGGAAGAGTTATCTCACCCATAGGTTGCTATACATGATTATATAGTGGGCGCCAGGGATCAGTAGACAAAATTAAATTTGCTGTTGCTTGTTATAGCCAAATATTATATTAAAACTGTCCTACCAAAACATATGATTTTATTAATTTCAATTTTTTTTGTTGGTCTATACACCTAACATCTGAAACCATTTTCATTTTTTAGTCCTGTAATTATAACCTTTCTTTTGAAACTTACGATACTTAATCAAAAATTGAATTGTAGACTTCGAGGGATATAAACAATAACATTCAGGGTTTGACTGTAAACAATTAAAGTTAAGATTGAACTGTCGACTAACAACATTATGAGTCATTGAATTCAGAGTTGATCTGCATCAGATCAGGTTAATAATACTTTAAAACCATGATCACATATCTTATCATTCTATGAGCACAGAAGCCAAAATAAAGAACCTTAATAATAACTATAAATATTTTCTGAATGCCTTGGTTGAACAACCATGAAAACCTTCATTAAAATGTAATCTACAAAGCAAACTGAGATTGGGCACCACTGTAGACTATGACGGAAACCCAGTTTTGAACTGCAGACAAGCCATATTTTAGCCATTCTTTTCTAAGTATTTCGAAGCCTTTCTTATAGTGCGGGATTTTCTCGCTCTGTTGAAGTCCAATTGGTGGTTTTGAGTCAATTTTTGTTTTACACGCTCCCCATTTGTATTCTTTATTCTATTACAACATACTTAAAAATGCCATTGAAATTCATTATCCGATTAAATATCTAGATATACATGTAGTATATCAAAATCTAGATCTCTATATTTTTCTGTAAAACAGAATGAACGTGTTTTCATTTCCCTAGTGGCACGTGGTACAGCGGAAGACGCTTTCCCTGTCAACTCATCCAGTTCGCTCCATTTTGGAGTTCATGCTATACCTTCGGATTTGTTTCATTTGTATTTCCGAAATGGATTTACGAGACTTGTACAACTGTAATTTCTTGTCAAATGACAAAAGTTACTTCGGAGCTTGTGAAATAGAGCTGAATAAAAAAAATATCATCAAAGAAACGCTTTTAAAAAATGTATAAAACCACAAACGCTAATCGGATAATGAACTTCGAATGGCATTGCTAGATTTGGTGTTTTACAATACATGCTAAATTGATAGCATACAATCGATACTAAACTATAATTGTACTTTCTATATTTGTTAAATATAAAGCAAATTTGGGTATATAATATGCATTGCAGGTTTTACCTCGTTGTCGCTCGAACTTCTACTACTGGAAGTAGATTCTGCAGTAATGTTCTTTAAACAATAATAATATAGTTTATATAAAATTATTCAAATCTTTGAACACAAGTTAATCAAAGTTAAAGCAAACGATTACTTATTTAAAATCATGTTCTTTAAAAGCAATATACGTGCATTAAGATGTCTTTAATATCATACATAGTAGTAATGAATTTTGTGGCTATTACTGTCATTAGAAAAATTACAATACCTTTGTTTTTTTTTTAATATTGATGAAAAAATAATAATGTAACAATTCCATTAAGATATTGTCATAAATTGTTGTCAACATACTAATACTATTATTATACTTTTTAAAGGTTTACAACAAAAAAGTAAAAAAATATGTGAAAACAGCATGCAAACATGTACACAGTCGTAAAATTGGCCATGGTTAACTATGGGAATACTTGTTTGTAATTTTCGTATCAATTTCATATAACAAGTTGGGTAAATTATCATGCCATTCACTACATTGTAGCTGAAATTAAAATAAGCGATCCCGACATATTTAGTATGTCTTTTATGACGTCAGTATCATAAAACATATCCATTTACTTGGGTATAGAGTAATAAGGAGTTCGTAATATATACTATCTAAAACAAGGAGATGTGGTATGCTTTCCAATAATAAAATGTAAAATAAAAATATCTATACATAAGATATAAAAAATTGAAATATATAAGTACAAAACTTCTTTACGGCAAGAAAACTACAAATCTGATAAACTTTTCTTATCAACATGCATATAGACGTTTTGAATATGGTTTATGCTAGATGTATCTGAAAGGTATGCAATTAAAATAAATCCATGCATTTTTCTGCTCTATATACGCACCAATTTAATATAGAATTTGTCTGGGTCTTTTGTTCTATAGTAATCTAAAACACGTAGTGTGACCTTGGACGGTACTATTCCCTTTATCGTAGACTGGTCCTTTAATTAGTTATAAAATATAATAACTACCCACTTCACTACACTTGTGTATTGTTTCTAAGTTGACAATAATAAATACAAATGCATTTGCATGTACTGCACATGTGATACTACTTTACTCTACAAGATATGCCTTTACATATATACATTTATGTTACTAAAAAAGTGTTGGATCAAAGATGTATGTGGTTTGAAGCCAGCGTCTCCAAAATATTCCCCTCTGTCGCCGATAAAATGGTTCATACTACAATGTTTGATCTTAGAATTCGAAGACACTCAAATAACGCCATATGTATTATTTTCTGTTTCAGATTTTCAAATACGCAAACATGTAAGTTTCGTATTATGTTGTTACTATGACAAACAGCGAAACATGCTCATTTATAGCACTTAAACAATCTTTTGTAGCCCGACCTTCATTTGCTACCGTGAGCAAATAATACGCTGATTATAGTGTGTCTTAAGAAAAAGAAAAAAACTAAAATCAATATAAAACTATATCAGTTAAAGCAAATATATATAAGAAAATCAAGTCAGCATTACAGACATTGATTTTAGACGTGAAATATGATTTTTTATCTGTCATTACAGCAAGCAATTTCTCATGAGACATTTCTTGTCACGAATTATATGAAAAGAAACGAAAAGTAAGTATTCCTTATTCCCAGAAAAGTTGAGAAAAGGTTATATCAACGGAAAGAGGTTAATTTTTATATATCTCTAGCCAATTTGGTTTGCGATGAATCTGTTCACCGACGTCGAATTAAGTTTGGCAACAGCTATCCCTATTTCGGACAGTGCTTTATTGTCCTCGTTTGGATACTCTCATTTGAGTGACATTGAAAAGCATATTCAGTCACTAAAAATAAAGCTTCCTCAAAAGTTTAAATGGTAAATATTTCTAAAGATAGATATGTATATTTATATATATATAAGATCATAGGCAGCTAGACTGTATTCAGTTAATAGTTCGTTATATACAGAAATAAGAAGTTCTACGTGAAATTCATTTGAATTTGATGCAGATCGTGACAGATATATATCTGAATGTTTCTATCATTAATGTTAGAACTGTAAAGAAATCAAACTAACTTGCTAGAAACAAGCAGAATGTTTAGTCTATGCTGTGTGTGTGTTAATGAGTTAAGCAAGACTCTTTTGTATTTTAACCCTAAATTAACATTATTTGATATATGACTTATATTGTTGAAAGAGAAATGTTGGTTAGCCTGTTAGACCAGTATTACACTAGGTAACAGTCTAGTTAAAGACATATCTCGCATCGCTCCCGTTTTCTCACGCGACATATCAGAAAAAGGAAAACTGTCCGGCTAATAAAGAAATCATCGTTCACCAAATAAACAAGCCATTTCAGTTCATATACTAAATACAAAGTTAAATAATGTAGTTTTAAAAAATGTGTATTTATTTACCTTTTCAGTGGGAACAATTTTCTTAGACGCCGTATACTCCGAGGGTTCGTAATAAGCATATGTTGGTGGATCGGGTTCGGGGTTCTTAATCAAATGTTCTTTCTTTTTAGGTGCTTCATAATAAATTTTTGACGAGTCAGCTACAACTTCTAAATCCTTAAACAAAAGCATTAGTTAATTACTTTTCATCTGTAATTTTTTAGGATAAAAATGTGCAGAATTAAAACCAGGCATGCATAAGAAATTATAAAGGCATTGAAACAAATCATTTTTAAAGGGTCATTTATTCAATGAATTTAACAGATCATTCATTGTTCAAGTATGCATACAAACGTATTTGTTTTAAATGTATTTTACTACCCCACCCATTTACACGTTGTTTTGAAATTAAACGAGTCGCGAACTGTTGCTTACCACGGTGATGAATTGGGATTTGAAAATTTTACAAACGCCTATACGTATTTCAAAGAAACAATGTGTTATCAACACAAAATTCTGTCAATACATGTACTTAAATTTTCTTGTGAAATACCCTTTCCCAGTTAACAATTAATTTAATTTATGATAATCTAGACAAAAAAAGGGGGATTGTCGAATTCTAGTGCTCCAGAGGACAAGTCATAACATTATGAAATAACTAACGGTAGTCAGGTGAAGTCAAAATGATTTGAGAAAGTATCTTTAAAGGCTATACGACTATTTTCCTTTTATTATTCTTACGGATTTTACGAGGTCAAATTCTTTACAGGTGGGTGATGTATATTTGCTCTACTTTTGGGAGAGCTATACCTCCATATTGAAGTACAGCCTTTAAACCTACATGTAAGCCAGTTTTCGAACAAATATTTATTGAAGATCGATTTAGCAACTCTCGGTGTTATTTGGAAAATATCCAGACATTTAACTCATTTTGGAAAAGGGTGGGTGATGGAAAAATAGAATATATATGTGGATGTGCATGGGGTTAAAAGGATAGAGAATAAGGGGCCTTCAAATAAAGAAAATGGGGGGGGGGACAAAGCTTACTGAACAAAAAAAGAAAGAAAAGAATAGAGAATCACGGGTTGGTAGAAATAAGGGGGAGGGGTTCGAGAATTAGTTGGCAAACTTGATTAAAAAAAATTCTTGCCTTTAAATAATGATAATATAGAAGTTTTTCCCATCGTAGGAAGATTTTTTCCCCCGCCTAATAAAATCGGCAGAAATCCCTTTGCTTCAATTGTTATGATAGAATCTTATATTATTTTTACACACTTAAATTGAATGCCGAATTTATATTTTGAATTACATGTATTCGAAAGGAAAGCAAAGGACAAATCACAATTCCCATAAAGGTCAGAGAAAAATGTATCTGATCTTTTCACTATAGTTGACATTCTTCACTCACTTTTGTATTTAATGGTTAGAGAAAATATAAGATTAGTTAATTGAAGTTTTCCCCTTTCTCTTACTTATGGCAGAAATAGAGTTTGCTTCAAGTGGACCATATTATATACAAATACACAAAATGTATATGAAAAGCAAGAAAGATATTATAGATATAAATCTCTCATACTTAATCTAAGTTTTTATTTGGTGGGGAGGGGGGATACTATTACGTTTTTCACCTATACATATTGACATTTATGATTGAAACATAAAAAAGATGCCTAGAAATTTATTTAATGTTAAAAATCGATGTTTTACAAGAAATCCATTCCAATTAACAACTTGGAAGTCGCTTCGACAAACTTGACAATCATAATTATCAAGTAGCTTAATATTGATTTTGGTTGCCAACCGATGATATTATTATTGAGGAAAATATTTAGTAAATATTGAACTAATGGTGTGTTATGGTGTAATTATCATATCTATTTACCATAAGAAGAATTATGGTTACAGGTGCATGAAAAACATGTGATTAAGCAATATGTGAATGTTAGGACATAGATTATCCACAAATTATCGGTCCTTTCACTTTTCGTAAGATATTTAGTCAACTTAGATTTTTTTTGTTAAGAAAGAAAGGAATGAAGAAAAAGATATAGTCGCGCAGGAAAATGATTTGTTTGTCTCAATAACCCACGTATCCATAGATATTAGATGATAGACATTAAAATGAAGAAAATAGAGAGTTATTATAAGGTTAATAATATTCCTTTATGATGTATAATATTAAAAAAAGTCTAAAATAAACATGATTTCAAGATTATATGCATTCGAATTCTTTAAAACAATTATTCTTAAACAATCAATATTAGATAGCATTTTAATGTTTGAAAAATCACGCTGTGTGTGATAGCTTAAAAATCACAAAATTAAAAAAAAAACCATTTGTTTTCTACAAGCGGAAACAAAATTTACCTCCACTCTGTCGTAAACTGGTTCGGGAAGATTTGGTTGCTTAACAACCAACTGCATTTCTAAGTTTTCTTTCTCCTATGAAAAATAAGTTCTATGGCTATAGTGATAATATTACTAATTTAAGATAAGAAAAAAAATGTCGGTTTTGTTTTTGCATCACACAAGTGACAAAACGTTGGTATGGCACTGTCGGTACCAGTAACTGTACCAAAAACTTTGGCACTGTTGGATACCGGTTACTATCATAGATATAATGGTCTCCTTCTCTAGAAGCATTCAAGGTTGTCAAACAGTCTCAACACACTCAGACTATGAATTTCTGTAATGCATCCTTTGCAAAGAACCAATAAACTCGTCCGCTGAAAGCTGTTAGGGATGGTGTCCCACAATACAGAGACTTAAACATTGTTTTACAATAAATGTATGGATACATTATTCAATGTGCTTTAAATTTACAAAACAGTACCAATATTTTCGTCTCCACATATACATGTATACACACATGAATTGGTTGCGATTTATTATCTAGAATAAAGGGAACAAAGGGAAAAAAGTTTCATACTTTTCGTTGAAACGTGAACCTGATAGTACCACAATTCCAGCCAAAAAAAAAAAAAAATAACAATTGATTAAAATATCACCAAAATCAAACTACGAAATGTAAACCTCATGAAAAAAAAAAATTTAGTAGAATACATCATCCGTTGTAGCTGAAACATTATAGGAAAATCTACAAGAAAAATACTAGAAACATTTTTTTCTCTACAGTTTAATATCTTACATGTTGTAGTTCCTATATACTTACAGATCAGAAAATAAAGAAAGAACAGCTACTGACAAGACTAGTATAATTTACTCATCTGTATATAAGTTTTATAACACTTTCTTTACACCCTGAGATATACATAAAATTGTTGAAATTTTCATACTATTACACTCGTCAGTTTGAAATCCGTTTCAAAAGTTGTTGAATAGAATATAGTCCTACAATATTTGACTTAGGAAGACGAAATATTTATTCAGTTTGCCTGTTTTTATATACAATATCTTGTTTGTTTTGTATGTACACATGTACCTGTAATTTTTGCATTATAACTTGTCATAATTTTTCTTTTTGCAACAATATTATCAATAATATCATTTTAAGGTGTTTCAAAATTAAAATTTCGGCTAGTACAAAAATTGCTTAGAATAATGTCCAAAATGTAATGCAAAGTGATATGCTATTGGATTAGGCTAGAAAAAGAAACTTGGTATATTTAGAGCAGCATTAGTGTGCTATGTGCACTTTGTACAAAATATAATAGAAAGGGCTCTTCATACAAAATTGTTCGATAATATTTAGCCACATAAAAAATGAAAATTACCTTTTTTTGTTTCTTCTTTTTGGGTGGTTTCGGTTGTCTTGGTGGTTCAGGGGTTAGAATTCGAGGTGGTGGCGGTGGTGGTGGAGACGGTGTTCTAGGAGTAGGCTCCCTTGGTGTTGGTAGGTCCGGTTCCTGTACGACTTCCACTGTTTCCCTTTGATAATAATGTGTTGCAGTTTTGATTTTTCGTTGCTTTTGTTTCTTAAAAGTCTGTGTTTGTACATTACGTAACAGTTTTTTCTGTTTTGGCTGTGGTTGTATGACGTAATTTGTGGTCATCTGACAACCGACGTCGCGTGTTGGAGGACGTTGCATTATATATTCCTGTGGGTATTCTATATATTCTTGTCTATGCAAAGCCCTTTCGTTAGCTGCTTGTTCTTTCGTAACATAGCCAACAGGTTGTCGGTCTCGATAGCTATTCCTAGTAACGTATTTTACATTTGTTTCTTCAGATACTGGCCTTTTGACATACGTTACTCTTTCTTCGGATCTCGGTCTTCTGACAAGCTCAACCTCTCTGTTATCAATGATTCGTTTTTCACTAGAAGGTCGACTCCTTACAACATAACGTTCACGTAAATTTGAATCATCTACAACTCTTCTTGTTACCACACGCTCACGTGAAGGCCGAACAAGAACTTCACTAGCTGGTCGTCCTGACCGTACAAACAATTCCTCGCGATTATCCAAAGTATTGTTGCGCCGTACGACATAATCACTCGCGGGTCTTGAACGTGAAATGCGAGTACTTCTAATCGTATCTCCTTCCCTGGTCCTGAGTACGGGTCGTTCCTCTTCTGCAATAGCTCTTCTTGTTAGAACACGTGGTCGTTCTTCGACTACTCTTCTAGTTGAAGTATTTGGTCCTTTAGGTCGTACCGGGACCATATATTCTGAATCAGCTTCACTCATTGTTTCATATTCTGTTTCTTCCTGTTGGTATACAATTTTTTCCGGTCGTTCACCGCGTTTCAATTCTCCATCATCCATAACAACGTACCGTTTTGAATTTCCACTTTTCCCAGATGTTCTATAAATCCGCCTACCTTCTTCGTCGATATAAACATTGCCTCGTCTGCCCTCGGGAGCATATTGAACATGTGAAGCTTTCATTCTAGGTGACCTCACCTTATGCTTAGATCTCGAACGCTCAGCCATTTTCTTATTATCCCTATGTATGTTTTAAATGAATTAAAATCCAGAAAAATATCCCTGTTAACTATTTTAACACATCCACATATTATTGTTTCGTTCTATTGTTTGTTCGTGTTTTGTTTTAACGGTTTGTTTATATTTCCATCTCTCTCAAATCGCCATAATCATGTGTTGCTGTGCTGTCTATACTTGCTCATCACAGTCCAGTGAACCGTGTCACATACGAATTACCTTATAAAAACAACCACCGGATTAAATAAAAATTTAAAGCATTTTTCTTTCTATACACATTCGTAGTTATAATTACTACATAGATGTTAATCCGCCAGTCAAAGGCTTATTCCCTAGTAACCAGGTTTGTATGGCCAATAATAAGGTTGAAATATACTGTCACTTTCACGACGTCACACGCTGGTAATCATATGGATGAATACCTCATCAAACAAACCGTTATAAAAATACAAACAGTCAGAAATTTATTATTTACACATATTCTCAGGAAAAGCCTAGGTCACATATAAACGAATATGAATAACGCTTTAAATCTACACGTATATATTCATGATATTGAACCAATGTAACGCCTGGTTAGTTTTTTGAAATTTAAAAATTGGATCTTTCTTAAGATTGTTAAATTACATGGAGTGTGTTTTTCGAGACTAATTGTTTAGGTTCATCGCCGTTTGAATTGATTTTAAATGATAGTTTTATCATACTCGTGTAACCATAAAACATAAAAAAAAAAAAAAAAAAAAAAAACAATTGATAAATTGCATAAGGATTATTTGGAATAACACAATGTATATGTAGTTAAATACGCATTCAAAATAACATTAATTATTTGGGATTATTTTCTAAAAGTCGACTTCTATAATACTAAATACAAAAGGCCTTGACTATTAAAGGTTTTCATGGAATTAAGCTTATTTTTTTTGATAAACAACATTGCAACAGTAATTAATTGGTATTTAAAATACCAGCAGATTATAAGAATTAGTGCATTTTCCGCCTCTAAAACGAAATAATTTGTTATATAATTAGATAGAATAACAGTAACTAAAGGCTTAATTACTGGTAGTAAATTGCTTTCATGTACAATTGCACTTTGTTTTACCGATGCATACATTTAATTAAAATCCTTTGAGATCACCTACCTGGCAGGTAGATAGATCAAAGCAATCGATTTCATTGTATGTAATACAATGTGTAGTGTCAGATAGATCCGAGATTGATTTACAAAGCGAATCAAGACATAACACGTGACAAAACATCAAGAAACAGTATGACATCCAAATCGATTCATTATTTTGTAAAACACAAATATTATTATGATTTTACAAGTGGCTAAATATGGGCAAAATACAGTAACGAGCAAGTTCTTTTCGTTTCGTTACATGTAAAATGAATTTAACGCGAGTCATAAAAACAAGAAACTTTTAGTAATCAATAATAATTTTATAATTATATCGGTTTGTCGATCAATAGATGATTATCTACATTATGTCTTGTTTGTAAATCTAAAATCGGAAAAAAAAATTGAAATATAAAAAAAGACATGGTTTAAAATAGGAGCTAAATAGTTTCCATATAGTTTTTTGTTGTTGCAAGTATTTAATATGAATTAATATTAAGTCATGAAAAATATAAGGATGACAGATTATTTCGGGCAATTTGATTATTTATTAGTAATTATACCAACATTATAAAACACAGCTGAGCAACAACCTGATGAGACATTACAGAAAACACTATTTTTTTGTTCAAAATGCACTAAAAAGAAAAAAAGTTTAAAGTCAAACAACGTTTGCATTGATGTTATTAGAAATCACCGACGCATGTCTTTTGATAAAATATATACGTTTAACTGTTTAACTGTTTAAGGTAGGCGTTAAATATTTCACCCAAGAGTTATTATATACAGACCGATGAATAGAACACATTTAAAATAGATTGATACGGTCTTTTATTATTCAGTGAAAATAAATTTTATTTCTATAGATCAAACCGCAGTTAAGTATTTGATGATTCCATAGAGACATTTAAATATGACATGCCGATATATAAATATATTATCTATCTTTGAAATCAATTAATAAAATTGACATTTGTAAATTAAATCCATTTAGCTATATTGAAGATTCATCAAATAATCAAATTACAATGTTCAACTGTTTTACTGTTTAGATCACCACTGAAATGTTATTATCACAAAGATGTATACAAAAATCATTTCTAAATATATAAAAGTAGGAAGATGTGGCATGAGTGCAAAATTAATGATAATAATTTAATTCTTTATTCATTGCCGAAGGATACGTTACTGATTTTCTAAACTATTTCGATGCACGCACTGTATTGACAAGTAAATACATATTTAGTCAATCATGTATTGATTGTCGATTACTTAACCTCGTCTTGGCAAATATTTCATGTATATTCAGGATAAATACAGCATTTATAGATTATACAAGGGCAGCAATTCCGACTATCATTAAACAATGAGAGTACTGTGGAAAGGGACCGATATTTTGTCGTAAAACAGACAACGTATTGCTATCTAAATGTATTACTGCAAGTATTGTTTGACATGCAAAGTTCTGGACACTCTCTACACGAGACATAGGAATTAACGTCCCAATACTGTTTGGTCATGGCTGCGTATTCATACACCCTACACAGTTAAACGGACGCACCTTAAACAATGTGTTTAACTGCTTAATAGGTATAGGAGTATATTTACCCCATTTCCAAGTTAACCCTTGTACTGCTAACAATGGGGCGAGATACGATTTTTATCGAAAACGAGTAGTACTTTGCTCAATATAAAATGTACGTCAAGATAAGATTATAGCTGTAATGGACTGAAACCAATAGATACATCGATGGACGTCAAAACGTCAGACTCGTCACTATGTAGATTTTGTTTAAATTAACCCGTGTCCAAACACATTTGTGTCCAAACACTTTTGATAGAACGGAGAATATCAAAATCTATCATATTTCCCGAAAAATAATACAACAAAACCTCCCCAAAAATCATCTCTTGACTACATAAGAGATATATATAAAAAAAAAACACGGAGGAGGTTCAAACTTGTGATAGGCAAACGGATTTACTGTCAGATTTATAATAAGAAGATGTGGTATGATTGCCCATGAGACAACTATCCGCCAAAGTTCAAATGAAGTGGATGTGAACATTTATAGGCAACTGTACAGCCTTCAACTATGAGAAAAACCCAACCGTATAGTCGGCTATAAACGCCCCGACATGAACAATTTGAAGCAATTCAAATGACAAACTTACAGCCTAGGTTATAACAAATTAATTTTCGGTCGATATCACATACTTCAATGTAAATGCAGACAAAAAATGGTATGTAAGCAATCGGCATAACAAGAATTCGATCCAAACAACACAAGGCGCGCCAAAAATCGTAGGCATTTCCTCCCATGCATTCATATCCGTTACATCATTCAACTACATATGTTAAGTTCTAATAACATTTAAATTGCAAGTATGGAAAACACAGTTTTATAGCAAAATAGCTAGCTACATGAAACTACTATCTTATAGTTTTGGAAGTCGAAATAAATTTGATTCTTGAGTTGAATATGTACAACATTGTAGATAGAAGTAGGTCGTTATTTTTGATAATGGCTCTGGTTAACTCCCCATGACACCATCAAATCTGTTAGACCACAAATAATAAACACAAGCAGGTTGCAATTGCTTCTATGCTAATATTGCGTCTTTTATAATGTATGCCCCTAACAATATTTTGCTTTCATGATAACAAGTTGTTACAATTTGTTCTAGTTCTACCCTTATATTATTTTACGATCTGTGCCACATTTTTGCTCGTCTCTTTTTCTTTTGTTGTTTTTCGGTATCTCTGTACTCAAAACTTTTTCAGTCAATATGGTGATAATTGCTAGAACTATTGTCCTTGGCACTTATCTATTTTTTTAATGGTACAAAAGTGTGCATATAATTATGTTCTGCATCCATAACACGACGTTCACAATGATCAAAACTCACTGTAAAGACACGGCCGACACTCGGCTAACCGAGAGTTTGGTCGGTTAATCTATATTGAGTATGCGGCTATATCGGCGGTTGGTCTGTTAATCGGGTTGGTTATACGTCTGTTAAGAGTAAAACTCACAATTTAATGTTAAACTCTGTTAAATATACAGATTTTTGCCATATTATGAGAACCACATCAAAAAAAGAAAAGTGTCTGACAAAATGATATCTATCATAGAACATTTTCCACCAGTAAAAAAAATGCATAGCCGGCGCAGTTTTAAGTAAAACGAAAAGGCGTCTCGCAAGTATGTGGTTTTTATGCTTGTACGCATAGCAATATTTTGGATAAAAGGCTAAAAAACATTTTTATATATGATTTAAAAGACACAAAATAGTACTTTGGTTCTAAAAAAATAATTGTCATTGATAATTATTTCATAATTGTTATATAAGTTGAGAAATACCACATTTTAATGAATATTAGGGGAATACAGTCTGTTAATGGGTTGGACAATTTAAATCGTGTCAGTTAAGAGTTATTTAGCCACGACAATAGTCTTACTACCTTTAGTTTATATTTTCACATTGAAAAAAATGAGATGTACTTGTGACGAAAAAATTACAATACGGTGCAACAGTATCCTTATAGAAAGAGAACTTTTATTTTAATTTTATTTTTTTGCATTTCATTGAAGGGTGTGTCACTTCAATATAGCGTTATATGGACTGATTGGCCGCTCGAATTCGCACGAATTTATTATTTACGCCAAGTTATCAATCAGCCTTTTTTTTTGTCTGTTCAAAGTCTGTTATATCTATGAATCTGTCATGTGTTGCAATGCAGCTGGTTAAATTCCATGCGTTTTCTTTGAAATACTAAGGCTTTTCTACCTCAGGAATTGATTACTTTATGCCGGCGTCACACATTGGCGTATAGACCGGCGTGCTCCAAACGTACAGAGAAAATTGACAAAGTCGGTATACGTTAGTTGCATGCCATAGGAACGCTTAGGCAGCAACCATTTGATTTTCTGGGAGGGGGGGGGGTTGGGTTTTTTTGGAAAAAAAAAGTTTGTTTCCAGTTTTTGGAGAAAAAAATAATTTGTTTTTGATTCTGAGAAAAAAAAATTGTTTGTTTCATCCTCAGCTGCCACTATATGTAATGCTAAAATTGAAAGAAAAAATTTGTCCAGAAAAAAACCCCATAGCCCCCCCCCCCCCCCCCCCAGAAAATCAAATGGTTGCTGCCTTAGCAATCGTTCAAAGCGCGTTGTATAAGTTTGTAGTACGTCGAAATACAAAGGTAAAATTGAGAAAGGAAATGGGGAATGTTTCAAAGCGACAACAACCCGACCATAGAGCAGGCCAAGGCCACCAATGGGTCTTCAATGTAGAGAGAAACTCCCGCACCCGTCGGCGTCCTTCAGCTGGCCCCTTAAAAAATATGTATACTAGATCACACAAGACTAACAAAGGCCAGAGGCTCCTGACTTGGGACAGGCGCAAAATTGCGGCGGGGATAAACATGTTTATGAGATATCAACCCTCCCCCTATTCCTCTAGCCAATGAAGGAAAGTAAATACGCTTGATGAACGCTACAATCCCAGGAAATGTGTATGCAGCATAAAAAAACATACAACATACGCCAACATACGTTTCTAGTACGCCCAATACACGCTTAAATCTCGTTTTGCACACGTTACAAATAAGATTGACAGGTTAAATGCATCCAAAATTACTAGCGTATTGGCAGCGTAAATGATTTTGAACACGCCAGTGCTATACGCTGATGTGTGACGCCGGTATCAGTTGTGTTTCCTCAATGCTTTTCAACTTCGTATTTTATTTGGCCTTTTAAACATTTTTTTCGTCACTGATGAGTTTTTCGTAGACGAAACGCGTGTCTGGCGTAAATATAAGGCGTAAATATAAAATTTCAATCCTGGTATCTATGAGGAGTTTATTTCCGGTATGTATTGTCTTTTGAAATTAATATTACTTTGATATTACACTTTTTGAAACCATTTCTATCAATCTTCAGATTCCATTGTCTAAATTTATGTTTCATTGTTCATGTGTTGTTTCCATATATTCTAGCCACTAATCTTGAGTCTATCCCTTTAAATCAGATAACACCCCATATAGCAATAATATTATGCTTGTAATGTCATTCACAACTCTTAACAGACTAATTAACAGACCGAGTTTTATACATCCGACCCATTAACAGACCACATTTTTATAAAAAAATGATTTATGTCACCAAAATACAGTTTTTCGTGTAGATTTTTTACATATTGATGTTAATATGGTAAACAAACATAATGCCTGTCTTTTTTCGATGTTCAAAATATTGCATTCAAGTAAACTCAACCAACTTGTCATTTTTGTGTACATTTTGTGTGTGTAAAATGTGTATAAATTTACTGATGAGTAACTCGCCTTTTCATTTTATAGATCGTTCATTGAAGCTAGAAAAAAAATAATTACACCACTGGATTCAGTACTCCAAATCGTTTTGTCAGACATGAATTGTTTTAATGATATAAATATAATTAAAAAGTTATACAATGAAACATACTGATCTTGCAATGATTTTCTCGATAACACCTGATTAACAGACTTTAGCCAACCCGATTAACGGACCAACCGCCGATATAGCCGCATACTCAATATGGATTAACCGACCAAACTCTCGGTTAGCCGAGTGTCGGCCGTGAAAGAGTAAGGTATAAAAAACATGGAATTATTGATTGATTGAATATAGTGGATAAACAAATTAAGTATGACGTCCATTATCACTGAACTTGTTTGTATTATCTTTCATATTTGCTGGTGTGTTTTATATATGCGACTTTTTGTGTTTCGTTGGTTCTTATTTAAAGTGACTGTGTACTTTAAAAGATCCTGTCAGTATGTTATTGTTCTATAAAATGTCATTATGTTAGTATATTTCTTTTATAAATAAGAAAGTACGTGGAACCTTAATCACGTAGTGGAATGGACCATTTGTGGATTCTTATAAATTCTATAGAACTTTTGGACTATTTTAAATCTCGGTCTATTTCTGAAATCAATTCTTACATACTTTTGATTTTTTCAACACTGTATGCTAACATTGCCCATGTGAAATTTTAAAATTGTTTGTATAAACATTGAACGACAAAAATATGTGACGTATAAATTTGCTGACGTGAGACACGAGAAATTGTTTCTTTTAAAATTGTAACACGATGAGGACTGCTGTACCCATATTTTGACTATATTATTCATTATGTCTATTTAGTTCACGCATCATTGTAAATATAACGGAATTTGATGAAACTGTCGTACAAAGTGAGAGGTTTATCGCTATAAAACCAGCTCAATCCACCATGTACCAAGTAAGGAATATGACAGTTGTTGTCCGTTCGTTTTTGTTGTGTTTTGTCATTTGATTTAGCCATGTGATTATCAACTTTCCGATTTAATTCTCAGAGTTCAGTATATTTGTGATTTTACCTTTTATCACTTAACTAGCACATATTTATTCTAAGGGCCATCTGATTATCTCGCTGTATTGAAGATATTTAAAAAAAGACTATTGGTATGATTGACAATTAGACAACTCTCCACAAGAGACCAAATGACACAGAAATTAACAACTATATGTCACTTCAACAATGAGCAAACTTAAGCCCAAACCGCAAAGTCAGCTATACGTAAAAGGCCCCGAAATGACAAATGTGAAATAATTCAAACGAGAAAACTGACGGCCTAATTTATGTACAAAACATGAACGAAAAACAAATACATAACACACAACAAACGATAACCACTGAATTACAGGCTCCTGACTTGTGACATACATACAAAATGTAGCGGGGTTAAACATGTTATCGGGATGTTATCGGGATGTTAGCGGGATCCCCTACCTCCCCTAACCTGGGACTGGTGTAACAGTACAAATTGAGAACATACTATAAAAATCAGTTGAAAAAGGCTTAAATCTAAAATAAGCTTAAATCATCAGATGGATACAAATAAAAATACATCTAACAAAAATATACAGAGTGGACGTGGCTGGTTACTTATATATCCCAGGAACACAAATACACCATAAGTACTGATTTGAGAGTACTCCCAGTTTCTGACAGCTAGTTCAAAGCCACTAACTAATAATAAATTCATGCATCTAAGACTAAACTATCAATCAGTACACATCCAACATCCAATGAATTTAGCGTAAAGACGTCATAAACAGTCAGAGAAAATCAGAACCTTGTGCAATGCCAAGATACAGGTAGCGAATGATTGAAATTGTATATGAATATACCACTAATAAGTTTTAGTTTGCCTTTAATTTACTAATCACAAAATCAATATCAATACCAATAAAAACAATATTCAATGATCTAGTTACAGTGTTGAATTGGTAACCTTTTAGAATAAGTTTATTACGAGGGTAGATAAGTTTCCGGGCAAAGTACACAACATTTCCGTAAAAATGAGGATGTGCTTTCCCGTTTGAAATAAGTTTTCTACAGGTGCAACCAAACTTTACAAACAAATATTTATATCTAAGGAAGAATTTAAGAAAAGGTTTTAAGTAATTTGTACCCTTGTTTAATAATTTACCAGTTATACATTGATAAAACCAAAAACGTCACAACAAACACGTGCATAGCGAACTAGTTGTGAAATATTGCCGTAGATGATGCCAAAGAAACACCACCATCCAAAAAAGGAAAATAAAGAATAGGGAACGAAATATCGTCCCTTTTGTTTTTACTTATTTTCTCAGGCATTTAAATTACATGCATTAAAAGTTAAAACGCCCAATACAAAAAGCAGAATTTAAGTTTAACATCTATTCTGACAATATAAAGATAAGGAGATGTGGTATGACAACCAATGAAACAACATTCCACCAGAATTCAAACGAGGTGGATGTTTATTACATATTTAAGTAAAAGCAAAAGTCGTTCCACATTAGGTATTACATAATTGTTATGTTAATGTGAGTCTATTTATGTTTTGAGGGTAAGACAGTTACCAATGGTTAACTTTACACACAACTACGCACCAAGATGACCCTTTTGTGTAAAAAGTGTCAATATTGACTCGTGGGTATTTATGACATCACATGTGCAGTATAACAAACAATAATATTTCTGAATCAAAGTGAGCAGACAATATCAACATATTTAATGCATGTTAACTATCGAATCTCTGTAAGGATAGCAACACTTTACTATATTTTAGTGATTGTAGCGGGTTCAAATAATAGCGCTTACCAATCCTCCTACTTTTGACTGTCCTCTAAAAATATTAGTATCAAACGACCCTAAAAAAACCATAAACACAAACAAAGCAGACAACACAAAGTAAATATCAAGAACATTTTTGTGGTGAAAGATTATGATATTGGAACACACATTCCCCAACACACACTGCATTCGTTATATTCTCTACCTTTGGTTTTAATTTTCTTTTGTGGTACTTAGGCTGTGGTATTTCATCTTTTAATACTATCTTTTCGTCATCACTTACGTCAAAATATGTCCTCTTTGTACGACCAAGTGGCTCACGTGGGTATTCCCTAACTTGAAGACCTTGTACACGTGCTGTGACAACAACGACTGTATCCGGTTCATCTCTGTTTTCTTCGCCTAATATTGTAGCAGTTAGATAAAAATCAGATTCAAAATTATCATCCGGAGCATCTGACGCCTTCACGCTTAGATTATCGTCATCCGACGCTGATTCTACAGGCACGTCCTCTTCCTTAACTGGATTTAGAGACTTTAATATATCGGTATTAAGAGACCTCGTCTTTTCTTTCTCAGCAAACTGTTTTCGCTTCATGACCACGTACAAATCGAAACCATTTTCAAATTGATCTGACTGAAGATGTTTGGTGTCAATGTGTTCATTGTTTTCTTCATCTTTTTTCGAATCGAACTTAGTTGTCCTTTTAATGATTTCAATAGGTGGAGCAGTTCTAATTTGAGTCTTGGTTGCATAACTCTTGTCCGTTAACTCAGTATCTAATTGAAACCTATAAGTGTTGTTGATTGGACTCCATAATTTCCTTTTTACAGTTTCGTTAGGTTTTCCCTGAAGACTGTCATGAGAGTACCGTTGTCTTATTACATTTTGCACAATACAATCAATTTCTTCAACATTGTCAGCAACGACTGGAGCTATATAGTTATCCCTTGGATAGAGTGGCGCTGGCGTCAGTTTTCTTAGATTTTCCTTTGGATAGTCATTAATTTGTCTGAATTGATGAATTTTTTCTGTCATCAAATTGTTATATTTGTGAGTTTGTTCATTTTCTTTTTCATTGGAATCCTTTGATCTATTATTATCTCTTCTACGTTCAGCTTGAGTGTTCTGTTTAGTGGCACGTGTTGAACTTTCCCGTTTACTTTTACGCGATCTGTGTTCCCCAGATGAATTTAGTTGAAATGACATTGAATGTGTATCAAAACTTACTTTGGATTTTGATTGACTTGCAGTCGATTTCAACTTATGTAATCTTCCGATTCTATCGAATTGTTTATTATTATATTCTGCGCTATCATCCACACAAGACATTACAGTTATAAAAGGTGCATCACGTTCTTCTCCGGCTTCTAATGGCACGAAATTATCATCATACATTTCATCGGCATAATGAATGACTTCATAATTTCGAACTCTATCCTTTGACCAATACTTAGGTCTTATGTTGCTTTTGATAGTTCCAGGTGATATCCCAGTACAGCTTGTAACACTTTCATTGATGACTTTCGGTTCTTTTTGTTTAACTGTTTGAAATGCTTTTTGATTCATTCCCTTCCGGTCATTTCGCTCATTTGCATCTTTAAACATAATGAAACGAAAAACACAATATATCCAATTATTTTAACAGTAACGATATTATTTCGAAGAGCTGGTTTATAACGTTTCAATACATGTGTTACATTCATACATAAAATTACCATAAATAATTATACACATATTGTTTATTGTAAACAAAAAAGACAATATCTCTTTCAATATAATGACAAAAGAAGGACCAAATATAATGTAATTAAAAACCAAAGCCTATTCATATATTTAATGAACCACATAACACACAAACAATGGGTCAAAAACAATTTAAAGTTTTAGAATTAATAGTGTGTGAAACGCAGTATTCTTTATCTCGTGAATTCTTTATAATGTAAATATTTAAAACAAAGTTTTATGAATGTCTACATTCAAAAAATTAAGTACGTACGGGAATATGTGTAATTAGCAAAAATAATTTTGACCTTGACAATATATTTTTCCTCTAAGTTCACTCTGTGACTTGAGTGTTTATTCTTATGGATATAACATATTATATTCAAGCAATATGTATACAACTATACGGCTTTGTGTCGAAGACCGTACTTTGACCTTTGAATGGTTTACTTTTACAAATTGTGACTAGGATGGAGAGTTGTCTCATCGGCACTCATACCAGAACTCCATATGATTATTCAAACGGGAAAACCAAACTAATCTATATGAAAACGAGAAATGAGAAACATTTATGAACCACATCAAAAAACGACAACCACTGACCATCAGGTTCCTGACTGTCCCTCTACTTTTCGGCTTACTTTTTTGAGAAGCACGTTGGCGGCATTAGTGAAGTAAAACAACGAGTTTTATACTGTTTAGTTGTGTTTTCGGGTTCACCCGTTGTTGTTTTATTGATGTACACCTTGCATCTTCAGTGATCTTATCTTACAGAACATTCCTGTGTAATATTATTATTTTAATTTTGCCCATGCGTATTTCAATAGTGAAACAACAGGCAATCCTATCAGTGTATTCCTCAATATCTAAAAAAAATATATAAAAAAAAAGTTGACACAATTATCTAATTCAGTTCACTTTATTACGTCTTTTCTACTGGTCTTTCATGTAGGCTTCAATTTTTTTTTATTAAACAACCGTGCTGGACTCTTGTTGACGTGGTTTACATGGTATTGAAGTTACATGTATGGTATATATCTTGAAATTTACAACGAATCTATGAAATTCCGTCAGATACCATTTACCTATAAGTTGCTTTTGCAATTTTTGTATCCAATATCCAATTTGAAAAATGAAATAAAAAAAGTTATGACTGATACTGACACATATTCGAATTGAAGGTTAAAGGCCACTTGACAAAGTATAAAATTATTGAACGCAGACAAACTATATCTTCTTTTTAACAAAAGTGTTTTTCCAGGCGTTTGACAAACAGGATTATGTTTCCACTAAATGAATATAACTAGCATTGTTATGTTGTGTCAACATATGAATACATGTCAACTGATTATAACATTGGCACAACTTTTTCCTTTAAAGTTATAATTTGCAAAATTGTAATTATTCGAAATAAACACCTCTTTTACAAACTATTTGCACTATTCTCCTGTCTTTGTACCACGTTGTATGCTGCGCTAATCTTGTCAAAATTTAGAGATCACATTTTGCATGAAGCATGGCAATTACGTCACTTGCTTTCTACACATTTTTATTGTACATATGAATGATGCGACGACCATTTGCTTTCCATTATTCTTTCATTTTGCCAATCAGACAACTCTCCACCACAGACTAAATGACAATCAGGTTAAGGGTAACTGTACGACTTTCGATAGCGAACATATCTCATACCACATTTCAAGCTTTAAAATGACCCCAAATGTTGAATGTTAAACCAATTGAAAAAAAAACTAACGGCATGATTTATATACAAAACAAAAAACGTCAAGCAAATATGATGATATACAGTATATATACTGTATACTGTATATCAACGAAATACAGGCTCCGGATTTGGGACAAGCACATACAGAATGTGGTGAGCGCCTACCCTCCACAACCTAGGTCAATGTCGATCATCGATCTGACAAACACGAATAATCAGATGATACTTACAAGTACACTATGTGTACAAAAATCAAATATGAAAAAGGGAAATTACTGTAATACATATGTATATTTTATCTATGATATAGACATTGTTCTTGCCATTTTACTTTTTATAAGAAATAAATATATATTTCTTTATTAAACATTAAATTTTGACAGTTTTTGTTATTATTGAGATTATGACACAGTGATGACTGATGTATCCCTATTTTGACAATTTATCCTATTATGGCTGTTTTGTTGACTCATCGTTGTAAATATAATGGTATTTGATGCGACTGTCATACAAGTGAGAGGTTTAGCACTATACAACCAGGTTCAATCCACCATTTTCTATATTTGAAAATGAATGTACCAAGTCAGGAATATGACAGGTATGTCCATTCGTTTGATGTGTTTTATCATTTGATTTTGCAATTTGACTCTCCGTGTTGAATGTTCCTCGGAGTTCAGTATTTTTGTAATTTTACTTTTTTTTATATCATTTATAAATTTGCGAATTCTGATAATGAATATATGACACCGAGTTTCTTGCCTATGATACGCTTTTCTTCAATAATCAGAAACATTTGTGGGCAAAGGAAAGAATTCTGTATCATCCATTCCAGTACTGTATGCGTTAATGAAACATCAACTCTTTTATTTTTTTCTACTCTTTTGTTTTTTATTTATACACCGTTACGACATTAAGGGCAAGTTGTCCCTGAACGTCAGTTTTGATGTGCGGGATGTATAATTATGCAGCCTCGTCTGGTCAGAATGATGACTCCATATTCAATGTGTAGAGAGTGCCAAGCTATTTGCACACTATTGAACACCTTGTAATAACCATTGAAGAGTCTGTAGATAGCTTGTTGTGATGCAAAGGTTCTTTCCATATCTCTCATGTCCTTATTTTATTTTCAAGTTGCATTTTTAATTTTCTTGCCATATATTCTGGACTGCACAGGCTACATATTTTATTACTAGTACATTCAGTGTAAATATGTTCTTTTCCTGAATATGCACGAAGTATTTGCCAAAGGATATGAGCTAAGCATATATCCTCCAATCTTATTTTTGAGTTGTAACCACTAAAATTTGTTTGTTTTATCTTGTAACAGTGTAAGCAGTGACTTAAACTAGCAATTCTTTAGTGTGTGAGGGGAGATAAATCTTGTGCTTTTAAATTCCCAATAAGATACAAACTGGCTCACGTCTGTCGGTTGATAAACTCTACCCAATTTTAGATATTTTTCGTTGAGCGTTTCTTAAAAAGATTATTTGATATACTCATATTGAAAATGAGAGAGAGAGAGAGAAAAAACAAAACTAAAACTGGATTTCTCCTGTCACCAGGAAATACGTCTAATTGGCCTGCTTAGCTTGAAGACATACTTAATATTCATAAATTAACAAAATTTCAAATACTTTATTATTTTAAATACTAGCACTGTTTTTCTATTTGTCTTCTGTTAACACGATAATGAAATTTTAATTCAATGTAACTTTTTTACTGGCAGAATTTTTAACTTTTGAATGATGCTTGAGTTTTGGAGGACATTTGTAATGTGACTGGAAACTAAGGTATGATCGTCCTTTATAGTTGCTAGACCTGTTATATTCTCTCCTTGTAACTGGCACATGTCTTTTGTAGTAGTCGTTAATATCACTCCATCCGCCACCTACCCTAACCACTTTGTTGCAATCTTTCTGCAAGTAGAAAATTTAAAGAATGTGAAAGGTTATTAATAACATAACAGTTAGTAATATGTTTAGCTAGCTATGAAAAGCACCCAGGTTTAATCTACTATTCTAAATGTTAAGGAAATGCCCGTGTCATGTCATAAATATAATAGTTGTTATCCATTCGTTTGATATGTATGAGATTTTTATTTTGAAAACTGATAAGGGACTTTCCGTTTTTACTTTCATTTCTTTTAAGGTCACGTGAATACTTAATACAAATATTTCACAGCGATATTTTAATAAACGAAATAGATTAGGATAGTGAAATTTAACGCAATTATTATTAATTTAATGAATAGCCATTTTCACCGAAATGTAATTATATTAGTGTCATAGTTTATCTATTTGTCTCTTCTTCATTGGAATGCGTAAAATCTCGTTTACTCGAATTCTAAGTTAAGATTTTTCAAAAAGAATGCCTAACTTTGTTTTTTAAATCAAGGAAAATATATCCCATCTAAAGTAAATGGTATTCGTATCTTAATTACCTTTGACGGTACTCTGAAATATTTTTCCACCTTTTGGTGTGCGTGATGTGGAGGCGCAACATTAACACCAATATCGTGTATATCAACGATGGACTGTAAAATATCTTTCTTTTCCTCAAATTTGTCTTGTTCTTTCTTGAATTCGTGTACCATAGAAGCAGACACATCTTTATTTTCATCATTCGAATCCTCTGTTGAATCTTCGGTCTTTTTACTTGGAACTCTATCTACTGTCTCGTTTATGAATTTGCTCTTCTTTGCAGTTTTGTCCCTTTTCGCAGTATTAACTTTTAACCTCTGCAATTCGTCACTTTCTTTGCTGATCAAATTAACACCCGTATCATCTTTATAGGCACTACAATTTTTGCTACGGTCCCGAAATGGGTCTTTGGATTCCTTTTTTACATTCTTTATATTTCTATTGTCGGATTCGTTTTGTTCTTGTTGCCTGTCTTTTTGGTTTAGCTCATTCTTGATACGAACTTCTTTTATTCTTTGGTACTGTTTTTGAAATTCATTTTGTACCATTATTAATACTAAGTCTTTATCGTCATCCTCTGAATAAAAGCAACGATTTTGAGGACGGCGTGCTGCTTTAATTACTTTCTCCCTGAATTTATTGTTCCTTGCATCTACCTTTGCTTCTTGTTCGTTTGACGCTTCTATAGTCCAGGCATTGTATTTTGGCTTAGGCACTCGTGAAATATGTTCTCTTCTATTTTTTTCAGTGGGGTTGCTTACATTAGCGTTCGTTTTTGTCATATTGTCTTTACTAGTGTTATAAGTCATGCGATTTTTGTTGGAATTTACTTTTGGTTCATTTGGCACCCCTTCATTTTGGTCGACTCGATCAGAAACGTCAGAAAACTGATGCTTCTTCCGCATACGCCAATGCAATTCATCTTTTGTGTGTGAGTGAAAGAGAATATTTTGATAAGAAGAATACAAATTTGCTGGAGACTCTTCAGTTACCTCTATTGAGCTTGAGAAAACAGATGCATTAGACACTGACCTGTACACATGTCGTTGTTCTGATGAAGAATGGAACGTTTTAGTAGAATTTGCTCGATGAAATTTTCCGTTTATCATTTCATTAACAGGAAACGGATTATATTGAGAGGGTTTTCTTGGCCTACCTTCATTTTCGTCATGATCAGAATCGTATCTTAAATTAAAATATTTGTTCGATTTTATACGTGTTGGTTTCCTTGGTTGTTTATAGATATCTTTGACAGGTGTGTCTTCGGAAGTGTTGTTGGCTTTACTGTTTGACTGCTTTTCATTTTCACTGCGATGTGTGTTTCTATCTTTAACATGCATTTTGTTTGCGGATTTAGGCTCATTTTCACTACGATGTGTGTGTCTATCTTTAATATGCATTTTGTTTGCGGATTCCATCTCACTTTCACTACGATGTGTGTGTCTATCTTTAATATGCATTTTGTTTGCGGATTCCATCTCACCTGCACTAAGATGTGTGTTTTTATCTTTAACATGTATTTTGTTTGCGGATTTCGTCTCACTTTCACTTTGATGTGTGTTTCTATCTTTAACATGCATTTGATTTGCAGATTTAGGCATCTGCTTACTCTCATTATCCTTATTTGTATGACGTTCGTTGCTATGGTCTGTTTTCATTGCGTTCGTTGTCGATACTTTATCAGTCTTTACGTCTTTTGATGTTTTGTGTTTAGATAAATCGTTTTTCATATCTATTTCCAATTTGCTTTTTACCTTGATGCCTTCCTTTTTATCCTTACAAACAGTTGTGTAAATATCAACAACATGATTGTCATTTCGTCTAGCCAATTCACATTCAAGTCGCTTTCTGAGTATTTCAGCAAATTTCACATTTTGTTCCGAACTAATTAACTCTCTCCTTTCCTTTTTATGTTTTTTAGTTTTCTTTTTCTTTTTCTCAGCTGACATATCTTCTGTATCGTTTGATATATTTTGCAATTGTTTTTTTGTAGTTTCTAATAAAATATTTTTAGAAAGTTGGCGAGATTTATCTTTTGAAGTAGTCCCGGGTTTTTTTCTTTTTTCTCCCTTGTTTTCTGAATTATCCATTTGGTCTTTCTTGTTTTGTTCTCCTTTTGAACCTGAGTGATCAGCAGTTCCAACGCATGATAGTTCATGAACTTTGCCACTGCTGCAACGAATACTATCAAGAAATATTCCCTCGTTTCCCGACTTTTCACTATTCGTCATATTTTGGTTTACTGATTTTGATATTACATATGTTCCAATATTCGTGAACTCCCTATCTTTACAATTTTCACACCAAACTGAATCAATAATAGCTTTATGATTTGAATGTCGATTTGTTCCTTTTTCTACTGGCATTACTTGTAATCCTTTTACGTCAAGTGCAGAATTTCTTTGGTACATTGAATTTCAATGCACAATTTATCAAACGTATAATCAAATATTGAAATAATCTTGTGTTATTAAATGCATTTAAACAACTTAACAATCTAAATACGTTTTCTTTCAGATAACATTTCCATTTGATATTTGAAAAGAATCAATGTAAGAACAAAAGAATGCATACCTTTAAATGCATTTATACATAAAGTTTAAGACAAGCCAATAGATACGGATATTTAATTTGTATATTTTTCTAAAACACGTCTTGGTCCACAACCTTTTTAACACTTATTGATTTTATGCATTATTGCTGACTTGAAGAATACAAAGGTTGAAACATGTGATTATGGCTATCATTCTTGAATATCGGATATCAATCATGGTGAGAGTTCTAATTTTTCACAACTCTAGTGTTTTCCTTCTTTATTTATACCATAAACATTGTAATGTAAAATGATAAAACAACACTTTCATAAAGATATCATTTTCATATTGAAATTGTCAATAAATTGCCATTGATAAGATTTATGATAAGAATATAAAAATTATGAAAAATAATGTCACAACGATAATAAACAATTTTATCCTGATATAGAGTAATTTCTCGCAATTTGATTGGCTGATATTGACGTAATAAATTTCAGTACAATTTTTTATTACGTCAATGGCATTATCTCTCTTTTAACGTTGACCTAATATATTTTTTTTTAGTTGCTTTATAGTCCTAATATTTTTCATTTTTCACAGTTTTAGATTAAATATAAATTATATTTGGTTGACATTGTCCTAAATATTGAATTTGAATATATAAATTTGTAAAATAACAAAATCAGGATAAATTCGATACACAGTGTGAAATTGTTCTAATACGGAATTTATCAGGTCAATAAAATTCATATCGGGTTTGGCTTCGCCTCACCCGATATGCATTTTATTAACCCGATAAATTCTTGTATAAGGACAATTGTACACTGTGTAACTAATATTACCATACACGTTTGCAGAATAGAGGCGAAATATACCAGAGGGAGATTCAGACATATAAGTAAAAAATTAACTGACAACGCCATGGCTTAATACAACCACACCTTAATATATTGGTAAGACTAATATATGGAAGGTCTTCGACAAATAATACATACTTGCAATTGGTTCTAATAGGACATGGCTGGTGGAGAGATATTGGATTCTGATTGTTCAATTCAAAAACAAAACTCTCCTCCAAAATTACATAAGAAAATGTTTTGATTGCAGGGGACTAATGTAAAGACCGCAATTCGAAGCTAAATTTGTAAAAAAAAAATTCTTCTTTATAAAAAAAAGTTAGGAAACATGTGCGATACGGACTTCTTGGAGGCCAAGTTAATAACGTTAGGACGACCAACATAACAACACGTTGTCAATGTTTTAGCTTTAAAAAAAAATGTTTGTTTTTGAAGTAACCGAACAACACGGGACCCTACCATATCACGTGATACTATAATGTTTAGAAGTTTTTGGAAATTATGAACTTGCACAATACACAGAAACCATCTTCGTTACATCTATTACTTAAACTGTCGTTGTAATGTTGATTTTACCGCATACTCTTTAAAATTGAGAATAGAAATTAGGAATATGTCAAAGAGACAACAACCCGACCAAAGAGCAGATAACAGCCGAAGGCCACCAATGTGTCTTCAATGCAGCGAGAAAATTTCACATCCGGGGTTGGGCCTCAGATGACCCCTAAATAAAACTGTGTACTAGTTCAGTGAAAACTGAAGTCATACTTAACACCAAAGTATAATAGAACTAGAATTAAAAAACATATAAGACGAACAAAGTTCAGAGGTCCTGACTAGGAATAGGCGCAAAAATTAGACGGGGTTAAACATGTTTTGTGAGATCTCAACCCTCCCTTTGTTCATTCCAGATTATTTTCTTGTCAATTGACTCAGTTACTAAGAGATGCATGTTTTATTTGTAATGCTAATTGACATACATATTTTTTGTTATTTAAAATATCATATGTATAAGTAAAAGTTAAAACTATAAATTAAGATTACAGCTTAACAGACACGTATGCGATTAATCCAGTATTAAATTTGTATCAAGGTTCTAACCTTTGACTTCTTATAATATTGCTATCATTAGACATAAGAAGATGTGGTATGAGTACCAATGCGACAACTCTCCATCCAAGTCTCAATATAAATAAGTATACCATTATAGGTCAAAGTAAAGTCTTCAACACAGAGCCTTGGCTTACACCGAACAGCAAGTTATAAATGGCCTAGTGTAGAACCATTCAAACGGGAAAAACTAACGGTCCAATCTATATAAAAGCGAGAAACAAGAAACACTTATGGACCACAGTTACAAAACGACAAATACTGAACATCAGATTCATGACTGATCGGGTTTAAAAAAAGGCCTGTACCAAGTCAGAAGTATGAAAGTCGTTCGATGTGTTTGAGCTTTCAATTTTGCCATTTGATTTTTGGCATTTCCGTTTTGAATTTACCTTGGAGTTCAAATTTTACTTTTTAAACGTTTTAATAGTTACCAACCTTTACCATTATCTGAAACAATAGTGTAACATCACACCAAAAGACACACTATAAATATCTATAGAAATAGTTTACCTCAATCAAAAGACAAATCAACACTAGTGCACATACACTGAATGAATACATTTGATCTATGGTACAATGTAAATACAAAATGATATACAATAAAATAAGGGTTGAATAATTAAAGTAGCAGTATTATACCTTAAAGTTTATAGTCTCAGACTGCTGAAACTGTGCACCAATGAGAAAATCCAAAAACTAAGAATATTGTAAATATGTTTTGTTTATGATGTGTGTCAATGGCGTATTGTCCTCTACATCCTTTTTATACATCAATCACAACAGATCGAGTTATTTGTGCCTAACATATGATATAATTGATACCAACAGACTTACTTCTTGTCATTATTTAAACATAAGTGACAACCAATACATATACTTTATGATATGTTTTAATTCGCAATCCTAAACATCCTTCCAGTTCGTTTTGGTATAGCATGACATTGTTTAGTAGCATTTGCTCGATAAAATTTTCCATTTTTCATTTCATTTACGTTGTCAAGAAACGGATTATATCGAGAGAAATTTTGTGACCTAGCTTCAATTTCTTCATGATCAGAATCGTATTTTATAATGAAATATTTGTTCGATTGAATATGAGATGGCTTTTGTAATTCCTCGTGTCCACCAAAAACAATACAATCTTCGTATGTGATTTTCGGTTTAATTTGCCGATGTATTTGGATTTTATTTTGAAATGATCGGTCTTTAACATGTAATACATTAGGCGGTTTCTGTATTCTCCTTTTCTCATCCGCTTTTCTGGCATTCGATTCTTCGTAAGTATCTTTTCCTATTGAATATGTTGTCTTTCCGTTATTAAACTGTACATGTGTATTTCGTTTGTTTGTACTGGAAGCGTTTCTAACTTCTTTCACCGAATCGTTGCGTTTTAATATTAAGCCTTCCTTACTGTCTTTAGTTACAGTCCTGTCAATATCAGCTGTTTGTTTCTCTTTAGACCCAGGGTCTTGATTGGTATTTTGTTTAGCTAATACATCTTCAAGCCTCTTGATAAGTATTTCTGCAAATTTTGCAGGTTCGAAATCGTTTTCCTCTTTGTTACGTATTTTTGTTGTTTTCTTTTTCTTTTTCTTTATGTTTCTAGACACATAATCTGTATCATTTAATACATTTTCTAAATTTCCAGGGTGCTCTTCAATAGTTTCTGATGTTTGAAAAATATCTTTTGTAGGTTGTACACGCTTTATCAAACTTACATTACTTTGACGACTTTCGTCTTTTGAGCTGGACACTGACTTTCTACGTTCTTCATCCTTGTGATCTGCACTATTATTGTTGTTGTTTTGACCTACTTCCTTTATATCTGAGTGTTCAACAGTTCTTAAGCAATATGGTTCCTGCACATTCCCACTGGTACAACACATAACACCAAGATATCCCTCGTTTTTCGATTGTTCATACTTTCCACTTTTCTTTTTCATTTCACCGTTGTCTGTTGATTTTAGTTTTTGATTAGTTCCAAAACTTATTACTTCCTTGTTTATGGTTAATACACAGACTAAAATCAACTATGTCCTTATTTTTTAACCGTTTTTGTTAACCGCTTCACGATAAGTGTATTATTTATTTTGGCAAATTGCATTGTTATGCACAATGAACAAAACGTATGTACCAAACTTAAAATAAACATATGTTATATTATGCATTTAAACCTAACCATCCGTATGCAGTTGTTATTCAGATAAAATTTCCATTTAAAATTTCAAATGAATCAATATACAAATTGAATAATACATGCCTTTAAATGTATATATACGTAAATTTAGAGCTACAAGCTATCCTTTCTGAAAATTTTATACTGGTATGGTTTTCTCATACACGTGTTTGTCGTCTAACTATTTTGACCCTCATTAATATGTTTCATTTCCAATTTTGATTATTTCATGTTTTTCAGTAATAAAAATCTTGTAGAATGTGCGTATAGTTATTTTTTGTTATCATTTTTGGGCATCTTATAGATATCTATATTAGTTTTTATTTCCAAAACCCATATAATACGACCTGGAAAATACGAACCAAACTTTCATCACTTATTTTTACCCACACTGACACGATAGTGATTATAAGTAGAAGAACATTATTAACCGAGAACAAAAAGTAGGAAAAGATGAAATCAATACTGAATAAATTTCATGCGTCCAAAGCGCTTTCTGGATTACATTAGGCGCAAAGCTGAATGCTTGAAAGTCAACAAGGTTATCAATCTGCTGCAGAGCCGTCGACCAAAACGAAACTACAAATAATAGCATAATTCATCTATGTTAATAAAATCAACATTACTAATTTTGTTGCACCAGATGCGCATTTCGACAAAACATGTCTCTTCAGTGATGCTCGTGGCCAAAATATTTGAAATCAAAAGCTTATATAAAAGATGAAGAGCTATAATCCAAAAGGTCCAAAAAATATAGTCAAATTCGGTGAAATTCGTAAAATTTGCTTGATTAAGTTGAAACCTTAGTTTTCGATATTTCTAATTTGACCAACGGTAAATTTAAGGACAGGTTTGCTATAACAAATGATACAGAAATACTAAGTATTGAGGTAATGCAACCCTTATGACTGATAGTTTATCAAAAGCGGTATCGCTAAAATGACCTTTAGTAAATAACTGCTATATCATTTGGACTCTGATTTAGCTTAGTTTCATTGACAATCATATCACAAATTTTTATTTTCATACTTCTCAGCTTACCAGTTCGTCATTTTTATTAATAATATTTCGTACCCATTTGAAGTGCTCTTTTGGTGTTTATTTATCCGCTCTTTTTGTTATATATTATTGCATATAGAAAAATTCGTATACAAAGTTATCAAAATAACATTATTTTAGACACTTGTTGTTTGAAGATGACCAGAAAGAACGACACAGGCTGCTTTTAAATGTCAATGTCACATGTAGAGCTGGGTATATTTTCTCTTCTGGAGCACATGTGAACACCCGTGATCACCACCAGTTTTTGGTTGGGCTCGTGTTGCACAGGTTTTAGTTGTCTAGTTTGTGTTTTATGTATATCTGTTTGTATGTAAGTCATTTTCGTTTTTAGTCATGGCGTTGTTAGTCTATTTTTGCCTTATTAGTAAGAATTTCCCTCTGGTATCTTTCGCCTCTTTTTTAAATATCGTTTGAAAATTGTTGGTGAAATTAATTAATTTCCTAAGATCTTCACATTTTTATTTCGGATATTGAAAAACCATCCACAAAGCTCGTATAGTACAAAAAAATTTGAGATCTCTCGTCTTCAGAATTGTCATGTCGTCTCATATGATCAGTGCTATACTTTTTATTTGGTAAATAGTATAAACTTACAATAACCCTAACACCAGAAAATTGAGAAATGTTAAAAACATTAAATATCTTGGAGCACGAAAATCAAACTAAATAACACCAAATCAGCTTAAACTTTATATGACCAACTTAGAGTTGAAACCTTAGTTTACAAAATTAAAATTTTGATATAAAAATATCATGTATAGATAGACATTGCAAATGGTACCGTAGAAGACTAACAACATCGGTCCGGACCTGAAAACTTCAACAATAACAAAACATGCACTACTTTAAGTCCTGAAAAATAGATTTGATTCATATAGTACGATGAGCTTGATTATATCGTGGTGACTTATAATTTGATCTGAATCCATAGTACTTTTTCTTTGCCTCCGGTAAATCAGAGTTTTTTAAATGTTCTCTTTCATAAACGAATCTTTTCACTGGTTCATGTCTTTCCATATAGTCATTCATTGTATTCCATCCGCCACCAACCTTGACTGCGTAATCGGGATGCTTTTTCTGAAATAATTACATTGGAAATATTAGTGATCGTACTGTAGTCAATGATAAAAGTAGTAGTTAAAGTTTTTCCAATACTGGTTGAATTTACTTTTTGACACTTTGCATTGCATTTTTGTGTTTATTTCACCAACCTTGACTGCGTTATCGGGATGTTTTTTCTGAAATAATTACATTGGAAATATTAGTGATCGTACTGTAGTCAATGATAAAAGTAGTAGTTAAAGTTTTTCCAATACTGGTTGAATTTACTTTTTGACACTTTGCATTGCATTTTTGTGTTTATTTCAAATTCGTTTATGTGAAATATAGGTATCTTGACATTGCTCAAGGTCATATTTTCTCTAACCGTTTTTGACATCTTTTCCCCTAAACCAGTAGGATTTTGGATGTGTACTGATTGATACTTAATCCAAGAGCATGCTATTTTATTAGTCGTTATTTGCTTTGAACTAACTGTCAGTAACTGCGAGTAATCTCAGATTTGTACTTAGTGTCTTTTTGTTATTCGGATGTATAAGAACCCGTCCTTGTCGATTCTGTGTGTTTGTTGAAGTTGTTTTTTTTGTATCCAAGAGTGGAACCCTGCCACATTATTCGTGTGCCTGTCGTGTCAGCCTGTTATTAAGTGGTTGTCGTTGGTTTTCGTGATTAAAGTATATGACACAGACAAGAGTACAGAGGGATGGTTAAAAAAACCAAACGATACCCCATCCAGAAATAAGATTAACGAACATATATTAACAGTAAATGCACCCTTTTGGTCATTGCATCAACTTATTTATTAGGTGCTCTGAGTATAAGACAAGTGTTTAGACTTATCGACTGTGGTTTTTTCAGTACTGTTCAGAACATTTGCCAGGAGACAATTGTTCAGTAGGTTTTCGGACAATTCAGTATATAATTGATGTGTACAGAAAATACATACTACTGAACAGTTTGAACATACAATACACATATTTCACTTTTCACGAATGTGACCTACCGAATTAGACTATGCACCGGATTTGTTATAACATAAACAACACGACGGGTGCCACATGTGGAGCAGAATCTGCTTACCTTTCTTGAGCACTTGATATCACCCCAAGTTTTGGTGGGGTTCGCTTTACTTAGTCTTTAGTTTTCTATGTTGTGTCTTCTGTACTATTATTTGTTCTATTATTTGTCTGTTTGTCTTTTTATTTTTATCCAGGCCGTTGTCAATTTATTTTCAATCTATGAGTTCGACTGTCACTTTGTTATCTTTCGTCCCTCTTTTATATTTTGAAGACTGCAACACTATGCCAAATATCCGAACATTACTAATTTTCCCGCAGTATATAAGTCTGAAAATGTCTCACTTACATATTGTTTTTTAGATCAAAATGATGGTTTTATATCAAATTGATTTTCAATTGAAAACGGTCTGGCCATGGTCTACAAATGGTGCATTGCAGACAGTGACTGAGCTATACAAACCCAATCAGAAACCAGGGGGATCTCAGGTACTCCAAAGGGGCAAGCAGTTCGTGATGCATCTGAACTGTACATTACAAGCACAAATCATGTGATATAAGTGCATTCGCTAATGCCACAATCGATAAAAACACAATGGAATTATAGTTTCATGTACGATTGTTGAAACATAGCCGTAGTCATCTGTGACACATACATTCAATCATAGTCAACCGATACAAATCAACATAACATCCAAAAATCATCCAAACAACAGCTTCAACTCTACTATTATGTATAATTTGATTGGGCTTCCTTTAAAGTAGCAACTCTAAAATATATGAAGTTTAAGGATAATAATACCTTATTTGTCACTATTTTTCTAGAAATTGTTTAGTCGTTATTTCATGATTCAATTAAAAAGATTTCTATAAAATTTTATTCTTATCTGTATTATTTCTTTTCAATTTCTTACCTTACGTTTCGGTTGAGGCACGATACGCCGTTCGAATACGTCAAATGGTTTCGGATCTACTATTTTTGTAGGTGGTCTCAAATCTATATAATAAACTAACTGGCAACCTTTTTTACGTGGCTGCGGGTACATCGATTCAAAATTTTCATCGTAATATATTTTTACGTCAATATTGTCAGGTGCTTCGTCTCGCTTGTCAGTTAATGTATTGGAGTTGTTTCTGCATTGATCAAAATTATACACAACATTGTCCTGTTTATTATTATTTAAAATTGTTTGCCGATTGTCAGAATTGAGCTTAGGATTTGTCCATACTTCTAATTGATTGCGTCTCTCATCTCTTTCCTTCTTTTCCAAATCAATCTGAACATTCTCCTTAATGTCGTTTGTTTTCTCTGGGTCATCCAACGTGCTTGTCCCCTTCGTATTACTAGGAAGTGGTTTTGTCGGGTTTTCGATAGTTGCAGTTATACATGAATCGCCGGTAATGTTCGACTTTAAACGTGGTTTGTTTACTTCCTTTTGAACTAAACTTACAATATGCCTTTCCTGTGCATGTTGTCGTCGTTCTTGCTCGTATTTCCTTTGCTCTTCTCTAGATTTTACCATTTTCGAATAGTCAACGAGAAGACATTCTGTCTGTGTTGATCTCGTAGACAGAGCATTATATCTGTCATTTTGTTGAGTTTCAGAACTGTCAGTTGTATATCCATCGCTACTATCTGATTCGGAACTTTCATCTGAACTTGTATACGCGTAACTTTCTATAGACCCTTCCGGTTTTCTTGTGTTAGGAAAGGATTGTATATCTTTGACAATCATCTTGTTCTCACTTATCTCATTCTTTCTACGAACTTCTCTATAGGGTCGGAGAAAAGTAACATCATCATTGTTATTGACTGCAAGTTTAGTTTGATATGGAAAGTTGTGTCCTCGTGTTTCACCCCCATAAGGTCGAGTTCGTGGAAGAGTTTCCATCCTACGTTTAACAATATTATCGGATTTATTAGAAGATACAAATTTACTCGATTTATTTCGATCTATTTTTCTGTCAGAAGGATCTTCAATGATGTGATAAGTTACGACACGTCTTGGGGATGAATTTGAAAACCTTGCAGTTTTCATTTTTGACCTTTGAATCGGTTGTTTAGTTTGAGTGCTGTAATCAGTAGAAGATTCGGTTTCACTTTCACTTTCCGAATTTTCTCGGCGGATAAATCGGAAGGATGGAGATGAATACGAATATGTTTCAAGTTCTTCCTTTTTAGGCAAATTGGATGTTTTATTATTCCGTTTTTCAATTGGCTTTGATGGCATGACATGTACTTTATAAACTGTGTTATCTCTGTAATAATCTGAAGAAGATTGAGTTTCACTTTCGGTTTTACAATTTGTTTTCCTGACGACATGAGATGATGGATACATAATTTTATCTCTTTCTGGTTCTTTCTGTCGAAGACTGTACCTTTTCATAATTCTGTTATCATGCTGTTCGGAAACTGTCCTCGACGGTACAAATCGTATCAAGCGTCTTCTTTGAGGATAGCTGTAGTAAACTCGTTCCTCTTCTTCTGAATTATAGTCATCATCACTATATGGATCACCGGTATCTGGTGAATATTTATGCATCCTTTTAGCTTTGTACATATTAATGACTTATAATACCTTCTACCTTTATATTGGTTCTATATTCTTTTTTCCCCGCTAGCCATACTACCAAGAAGAAGGTTAATATAGCTTTATAAGGTACATACACTCGGTATGTCTCTGCGATTATCGAGCAATTGAGACTCAATAATGTCACTCGTCTACGAAGATGTACAGACAGACCTCAAAACTGATCGTTATTTCGAAAATCCAATATTCAATATTTGTTTTGTCTATTGTCAATTTAAATTGTAATATTGACGTTTTATTTGTCTTTCAACATTACATAAAAGACATGCTTACAACTAATTGTACTGGTAAGGTATAACGTCCCCGTGTGTATTGAAGAATGTTGGCATGAAATCAAATTAAGATCAAACTGAAACACTATATATATCAGATTACGATGTGGTTTGTGTCGAATATCAACTAAAGTTTTAAATCGGCTTTGTAATAAATGGATGTGTAGTAAACTTTATATGTCTTTAGGTCATTATCTTTTATGTCAAATAAAGGATTTAAGATGAATTTTATATAGATTAAAATTTACTTAATCTCTTTGTTGGAAGAAATATAATATTTTGTTTAAATAAACCAAGTATTAAACTGCAAGCTTTTACATTTACTAAAGTAATGTTTGATCGTTGAATTGTTTTTAATTATATATATATGTTTATATAAATACTGTTAATCGGTTATTACCGTTCACCTAATTTTTAATGATTTATACTTTTACAAACTGTTGGGTTATGTTTTTATTATCAGCGTGGGGGTTGTTTGATATGAAACTACTATAAAACGTGGCATAGTAGTAGTCTCAGGTTTGATCTACATTTTTTATTCGTCAATATTCAATGTTAACATCAATTTTCCTCGCCTGTCGCTGAATTTTCCTGTGTGACGTCACGACAAATGCGACCATGCAAATGGCGTCACATAAAAAAGAACACATCTTCTGTAAAGAATTGGAAAAAAAGGATACAGAGTGTCTAAATATCGTCTAAAAATTATAAGAGAAACAAATTCCACCCCAAAATCTCGTGCAATACAATATTTCTCCAGTCTCAAAAGTTTCATTTTATACATTTGAAAAATTTGGTAAGATTTGAGTTAAACATAAGAAAATACACTTGTATCGAGTAGAGAAATATCGTATTAACCTCAATACAGTGGTAGAATTATATTTTTATGAACTCTTGAATGGCTGTTATTTATTAGGACGAACATACGTTGTATGTATAAAACTGATGTTACATAACTAATGGAAAACACATTGTGAAAAAAATTTGAAAAATCTCATACTTATGTTATCTTTTGAAGATTATGAATTGACGTATGACGATCATAATATACATAGAAGGACGAGAACAAAGATCATTTGATATGGGTATGAATACTATTTTGTACCAGACCGAAACACTTACTCCTTACTTCGCTCCTTACTTCTAAGAACACGCTACTCAGTCCTTTTATTTTAACCAAACTTTTCATTAATGTCGTCATGTTGTCATTTTAATGTTATATTCTACATTGCCATACAAGCCGGGGGGGGGGGGGATTGGCATGCCACAAAAAACAGGTTCAACCAACCATTTTTTTTTTTATTAAACAAGTGTGAACACAGATCAATGTGGATAATATGTTTGAATGTTTGACGGTGTTTTCTGATAAAAAAAAATCTGTTTTCCCCCCATAGTGTTCTACAGTGACAGCCATCTTCAATATCAGACCAGTACCAAACACTAAAAATGTGTAGTGTTGTTTTTTTTCAATATTTGGGTTTTATGTTCAAGATAATCTTGGAGGAGACACATTTTTGTACACAATATAATTACCAAATGATTCTGTTAAAATGAGATCTACTACTTTGCTTTTGGATAAAAAAAATACTAAAAATTAGTAGAGGAACGCATAAGCTGCATTTCTACATTATATGTAATTTGATATGCAAGATGGTTTATAAGAACCTGTATGTATGTTCTTCTCGTATGGTTCTAATTATGTCCATTGTGGTGGGCATTTCGTACTTGGAACACTGTAGTCAAGGATCATCCTAGTATCATTAGTGAAAGATTCCCTTTACATGTTCGACATTGTTTCTTAGATATCTAATAGTTCAAAGTGATGATAATACCTGGCATGCACATGGGGCTAGATGAGCAAGAAAGTACACTTCTGTTGTATCACACATATACTTTAATTCTTTCTTTGAAATTGTCTTTATCTTAGATTCTCCATGGCCTGATTGAAGTTATATAAACGTTGATAAAAGACAAATTTACTAGAATGAAATAGTTTTAATAACATGGTATATCCAATTTATTTGTTTATGATTCTTAATTTCTCTAAATAGATTATTACAAATAGTGTACACTATAAAAAATATGAATAAGGTTTTGCAGAATTATTCTTGTTTCAATGTTTTTGTTATGTGGATAGAAATATAAATGAAACTTTTAGGATGCAGTTTTGTTGTGGCCATGGTATAAAAATAAACGGTGCTGTAATCCGTCAACTAACATCAACACAAATTAAAGAACCTTAGTGAGCGTGCTCACATACCCCACGCCCCCACATTGTCACTGGACAAATAAAATAACTCTAAGTAAAAAAATGAATCATAATTTCCTGTCGATAAGCACATCAACATAGTATGTCCTTAATATCTAAAACGTTTCATGAAATTCTGTTGTGATGTTTCAGAGGAGTTTTGATGACAAACTGTTGCATAAGTATATTGAGGCAAATAAGTTCAAAGGGGAATAACTCCTAGAAAAAAATTGGAATCATAATTCCCTGTCGATATGCACATCTACATAGTATGTCCTTATTATCTTCAAAGTTTCATGAAATTCTGTTGTGTGATTTCCGAGGAGTTGAGATGACAAACTGTTGCAGTAGTATATTGGTGCAAATAAGTTCAAAGGAGCGTATTGAAAAAAAAAATTGAATCCTAATTTCCTGTCGATATGCACATCTACATAGTATGTCCTTAATATCTAAAAAGGTTTCATGAAATTCTGTTGTGTGGTTTCAGAGGAGTTGCGATGACAAAGTATTGCAGTAGTATATTGAGGCAAATAAGTTTAAAGGGGCTTAACCTCTAGAAAAAAAAATTGTATCGTAATTTCCTGTCGATATGCACATCTACATAGTATGTCCTTATTATCGACAAAGTTTCATGAAATTCTGTTGTGTGGTTTCAGGGAGTTGCCATGACAAACTGTTGCAGTAGTATATTGGGGCAAATAAGTTCAAAGGGGCGTAACTCCTAGAAAAAATTGAATCATAATTTCCTGTCAATATGCACATCTATATAGTATGTCCTTATTATCGACAAAGTTTCATGAAATTCTGTTGTGTGGTTTCAGAGGAGTTGCGATGACAAACTGTTGCAGTAGTATATTTGGGCAAATAAGTTCAAAGGGGCGTAACTCCTAGAAAAAAAATTAAATCATAATATCCTGTCAATATGCACATCTACATAGTATGTCCTTATTATCTAAAAACTCCTCTGAAACCATGCAAAGTCAGATATATTTGTGATATGACGTATAAATGTAATGTTTTGTAAACCCGAAATTTGTTTTTGAAACAATCTTTTTTCCACAGAAAATGCCAATTTTTGAGAAAATATCCAAATTCGGAGACCGTTATCGATCCGTGTCTTATACGCTTTCGCATGCTCAGTCGACGTACTGCCCGCAGTTTTTAACTTTATATATAAATGATATAGGACAATGGTGTAGATTAAAAATTACACCATTTCAGACCCTTTTGTTTCCCACATAATTAATATTACCAATAATTAAAAAGTTGCGGGTCGAATCCGATACCGATTCCAATAGTATATTTTCACAAATTACCTGATCCCTGTTACATAATCTGTACATTCCGCCTCTGTCGGGCGCACAACCAAACAGTGTATTGAGGATTTGCTATAAAGACAGGTAATAATCACACCTGAAATTCCTCATTATACAGGGAATAACTGTGCACCTAATAATCAGCGTGACTTTACCAAATGACAATACGAATTCTAAAAATTCAGGCTAAAACTAATTCAGTCAAGGACCCGCGACATGTCGAGGGTATGGTCTAGTTAGCCTTATGCGTTTCGTCCATATGTATGAATGAATAACCAGTTGCACTCAGGACTCTTCAGTAGATAGTGCAAATGGTTAAAAAGGTGACAAAACCACCTAGCATCAAATTCCAGGTAGCAATGTTTGATATATTTCAATGTACTTTTTTTATTTGGCTATCTGGATGCAAAGTAATTGTTTCAAATGCATCTAAAAATAATTTGATCTATCTTAAACAATTCATGCTCAGTGGATGCTGCTTCAATAATTCCTGGTGATGACAATTTCAACGATCTTACCTTAAGTTGTTTATATCAGAAAGAATGCATTGGCATAACAATGAACTGAGCAATGCAAAGCACTTTAATAATACACTTAGACAGAGAGCTCAATCCAGTGATATACTTCTTGAACACCAAATACAAACATGCCTAACTGCACGGATCGGAGGTCCTGAAAATAGACATGTAAATTAAATATATAATATGTAAATAAAATGTCTATGTACATGTATATAAAACTCAAATACAAATATATAAAAATACAGATATCTGATAAAAATAGTTAGTAAAAAGCAAGTAGATGTCACTACATGCACAAATAAATACATCCTGAGTGCCTTTCTCTAAAAATAAGAACAAACTTTCACCTTATCTTGGTAAACAGGTGGTCCAATGACACAGTTATCGCATATTACATATTACATATTAAAAAAATTTGGGTGCTGAATCTTTATGTTAAGTAGTAAATTGGTCCAGTTCAAAAAGGTTAAATTTTATCACGTCTGAAGCTGTCAAACTGAATTTTACACCCCCTTAACACAGAATTGTCAATATTTTGAGTTAGAGCTGGTAGAAGTTTCTATAATTTTGATATTATTTGTCTCACTGGTAGTACACTACACTGTAAAAATATTTTTTGAGAAAGAGCAGGCGATTTTTTTAATTTGAATTGTCTAAAAGAAATGCACTACGA
Organism: Mytilus galloprovincialis; assembly: GCF_965363235.1. NCBI lineage: Eukaryota > Metazoa > Mollusca > Bivalvia > Mytilida > Mytilidae > Mytilus > Mytilus galloprovincialis. The sequence continues at coordinate 53,965,071 of NC_134847.1, forward strand.
AATAACTGTGTACTCGGGCCAGGTGAAGAAAAAAAACATTCAAAACTAAAAAGTTTTCAGTGTCTATTACCATCACCACTGAATCAATACATTTGTATTAATACATGTACATGTATTTGCATCAGTGTAAAAATGTGCTAAAAAGTAGTAATTTTTTTACTAAAATAAATGTATAATTTACGCTTGTGTATGGCTGTATGTAATTGTTTCGCGCCTACATCAATATTTATAGCAGTGCAAAAGTTTTTCTGTGGATAAATATATATATATACATGATATACACAAGGCTGGTGTGGACGAATGGACTACATCTAGACATAAGGTCTATGCAATTTTGATAAATATATACATGTATATACACGAGGCTGGTGTGGACACACTTGCATGGATGCACAAAAAATCTAGATATATGAAGATAGAGAGAGAGAGGTATTGATGATTTTATACAGAGTTTTATGTATTTTACTTTCGAAAAAAGACATTCCAATGAAATGGATGTATCAGACATGTCAGATACAGAAGCTAATCTATTTAACTCTCCCAGTCATCCATTATGGAGTCAAAGTCTCGTGACAGTACTCATGTACAACTAAAACTATGCTTGTAATTCATCTGATTCAACAAATGCAAGTACTGTGAAATGTTTCAAAACAGCCTATTAATTGTGAAGTAATAGCAGGTCTCCCCATGTATGTAAGGTATAACAAATAGACAAATAATTAGATGACCATTAGTCCAAAGCAACGTGTTACAGAAAAAAAATAAAATAGCTAACAAATTGAAAAATAATTAGTTAACTGTTTGTCCAAAGGAACGTGTCACAGGAAAAAAATAAAATAGCCTGTTGAAGGCCGTACGGTGACCTATAGTTGTTAATGTCTGTGTCATGTTGTGGTCTTTTGTGGATAGTTGTCTCATTGGCAATCATACCACATCTTCTTTTTTATATTTTCAACATGGTCAAGACGTCATAATTATTTGGCTTAGATGACCATTTGATAATTTGGGGGGCCAGAAGTAATATTTTCCAAATTGAATATTCATTTTCATCTATTATGCTTATTTTATTCAGTGGACATGTGGATATGATATTCATTTTCAATATCATCCTCCCCAAAAAATCAAAGAATAATCCCCTTTCCTTTCAACTTTATACCTATATGTACTACCTCTGTACTAAGATCTAATCCTCTTGCACACTGTTTTTGTTGCTCTCAAGAACATATATAACTATATTAAGTTTAGCTTCTACAGACCCCTTATCTGGGATCTGGGCAATGTCCTACTATAGTGAGAATTTCTTCTTACAATCGATAGGGATTTTTGTTTGGGGGTCAAAGTTTTGAAGCTATGTGTTAAGGGGAGGGGTCATTATGTGGTGAAAAATTTGAACATACTTTTCAGCTGATAAACAATGACCGTTCCTTAAGTTTAGCTTCTAGATACTCCTCTACTTAGTGAGAATTTCTCCTCGCGTAAGGATCCAGTTCTCATTATTAAATCCGACTGAAAACATATGAAAGAGCATTCCGACCTGGGAGTCCTTGCCTTCACCTGTTAAATCTCAGTCAAGAGACAGGTTATTCCACTGGTCCACTAAAAACAAATTTCACTGACGGCAATCGATAGGGATTTTTGTTTGGGGGTCAAAGTTTTAAAGCTATGTGGTATAGGGAGGGGGGTCTTTATGAATTTATGTTGTTCATAATTGTTTTTTTTTGGGGGGGGGGATCAATAAATTTGAACATACCCCTCAGCTGATAAACAATGACTGTTCCCTAAGTTAAGCTTCTACAGACCCCTCTACTATAGTGAGAATTTCCCCTCGCGTAAGGTTCCAGTTCTCATTATTTAAATCCAACTGAAAACATGAAAAAGCATTCCGACCTGGGAGTCCTTGCCTTCACCTGTTAAATCTGACAGTCAAGAGACAGGTTATTCCACTGGTATGCTGAGAACAAATTTCACTGACGGCTAGAAATGTTTGCATATATACTAATGCTTACCTTTTTTTTGGGAGAAAATATAAAATAGAGAACCCAACCAAAATTTCACGGAGCTGAATTTCCGGATAATATAAATCGAACGTTTTGGAAAATCTCTCAGGTTTCCCACACAAAACGAAGGTGTCAATTTAAGAATTTTGAAACAAAAAGATCATTTCAGCGATACAGGCCTAGTTTATATGTATGTTTATGTGTTTCGTGTCAACCCCATAACAAATCAAAAGTTTTCAAATAATACACTTCCGCCCGCCATGATCCAGTAAATATATATTTTGTTACAAGTGTAGTTAAATATCCTGTACCAAGTCAAGAAAATGGCCATTGTTATATTATAGATCTTTTCTGTGGGTGTTACATTTTAATGTTATGTTTTTGTTGTGACGTAGTTCTCCTCTTATATTTAATGTTTCCCTCAGTTTTAGTTTGTAACCCGGATTAATATTTCTCAATCGATGTATGAATTTCGAACAGCGGTATACTACAATTGTTTTTTTATACGTTATATATCTAATAGCGAAAAAACGTAAACGCTAGTCTGTGTACATTAGATGCTTCACCAATCAAACGGTCTATTGAACTGTTAACAGCAATTCCCTCTACGTGTTATGCACACATCAGATTCAACTTTGCAGAAAAATGATGTTCACAATTTAAATACTGACACCGACAGAATACATTTATTTCACTACAAACCAATCCTAAGAAATACACTTTTTATTTGTGCAAGAATAACAAAAGACACCAAAGTGAGATTCAATTCAAAGTTTTGAAAAAAATATAACAACGCCATGGTTAAAAAAGAAGTAAATCAACAGATATTCAACAGCTCTCAACACACAAGTTGGAAATCTGAAGACTGAGCAATACAAACCTACTAAAACGGAGGTTGATCTCAAATGCTTCGGAAGGATTGGCAGATGCTGCTTCACATTAAGCTCCCGTCGTGATGGATTGTAAGTACAAACCAGAATGTTAAATCTAATTCGGTAGGACACATCCGGGCAAACGGGGACGAGATTGTAGCTACGACAATTTAAGCATATCCATCGTTATTCGTGGAACATATATTCCATAACGGTCAAGTAATACGTAATGGTGTCCGTTAAATATACGAAAGGATGATTTAAACTTCAAAACTTGGAATTCTTGATTAAGTAGTTTCCTTTTGAGCAGCAATTCTCTATCAATGAAAATACATGCCCTGTAATAAAGTATCATTTGAGAGGTATGCATAGAAACATAGAAATGGAAAGGTCACAATCGGGATGCTGAAATAAAGTAAAGTTTTGTTTGCAACTGATCTTTATTTTCAAATCAATATATAAGTAATGATATGAAGCAGATTCAACTGTATCTGATGTATTCTTTATATCAAGTTCACCAAATTACGAGAGAACATCATCAATATAGTGGAAAGTGAAGTTAAAGGATACTGTTCACTTCTTTAACTACTTTTTAAGATCCTCAAAAGTTTTTTGTATATAGTCAGCCCAACATTAATAAAAAGAGAAGACGTGCATAGTTGGCTCCAATGTGTATATCGTATACTTGTTAAAATACACGTCCTCCAAATTAAACAAATATGTTGTCAATTACGAAATCAATCTTGATAATGTCACTTTCATCAGATTTTTTTTAAATTTGTAAACTGAATAACACATTGCAAAATTAAGAGGTAAAATCGTTTTAAACTTGTGTTCACATAAACATATTAAAATAAAATTCACTTATGTATTCAAAATAATCGTTATAAAAAGTTAAGAACAGCTGCACATTATCTATATCAAAATAGAATTTATATTATTTATAGTTAAGTTCCCAGTTCCATTATTCATAAAGTATTTAAATGTATGGTGGTGTTTGATAAACTTTTGTCTCAAGTAATATTGTCAATGTACTCCTCTAAAACATAATTTAAATAGCAAGATACCCTTTCTCAGATTGTTTCTAGTGTTGTTTACGAAATATGCATGTAGCATATTTGTGAAACCACGAAATCTGTGATTGCAGTGTTCATTTGATTCATTTCTAATTTTATTCAGTTTAAAAAAAAAGTGTTCTTGTTTACTGTCGTATTTTACTTACAGAATGTTGTTTTGTTGTTATTTAATATTAGATACCTATCAGTTACAAAAAACATTCAGCGAATCAATTGTTTCTACAAAAAGTATTTATTTTAAAATACTGTAAATTCAGTAATTAGTGCATTTATTATTGCTATTTTGTCATTTTGGACTAAAATGTGATTTTAATATTTGAGATATTGTGTAAAATCCCGTTTAATTCATATAAATATTTAAAAACGCGAGTTTAAATTATTGCGATGCTAACCTGTCACATTTTTCGCAATGATAAAAACATCGCCATTATATCTGAAATTTATAGTAGTGAATAATAAAACTGTTTTGACTGGTTCCAGGACTTATAATGTGACTTAATTCCAAGATATATGTCTTTAACTTCACACGTGTTATTATATAATGGCCGTTTATACTCTGTTATCTTAAACTTATATGGAACATGACGGGCCATGTAGTCTTCCAGTGTCTCCCAACCACCACCAACTTTAACCATCACGTGATGTTTCTCTGACTTTTCATTGACCTGCAAGATAAATGAACTGTGAATATTTATGAAAGTTCTTAGTTCCGTGTTTAAGGCCTCGCAGTTACTTTGAGATGAAGAATAGCAATACAACGCTGTTCTTTTGCTTTTTGCTTGTGTTTTTCGTAGTGTATGTACTTATTTTGTGACATGGATATATACCCCATATCCTTTGTTTTTCTATTATAATAGATCGCCACTTTATAATCTAAGATACAATTGCTTACTGCATTGCATTGCTAAAATATGCAAATATTATCATTTAATTTGCCGAGTTTCTAATCTATTGGTTTACCATTATTAGCCAATCAGAACGCTTTAAACCAAATATTAATAGGGTTACGCGTTTGAATTTAATATCCATTAATAATCCTATTCTCGAATAAATATATAAAGAAAGTATGAGAACAGTATTGGCTATTTGAAAATATCTTTTAATTGTACCATGCGGACAAAGTGAAACAATTCATAAATATAAATCTATTTTTGAAACTTACAATCGAAGTCTAAATGACCTACAGAAGACCACGGGACTTTGCAGAAAAACCGAAACAATCATTTTTCCGATGAGCTTAAGTTTAAAGATTTTGTTCCAAAAGAGACCTCAAACCAAGGTTTGTGAAACTTTAAAATTCACAATAACAGTAGAACAAAATATATACAAAAAGATCTTTAATAACACAATACAAAGAATTAAAAACAAACTATTATATGAATGTAAATGAAGATGTTAAGGAAAATTAATTAATTAATTTCGACTGCCACTGGAAAATAATGCTCTATTGGATAGAGATAGAAATTTGGCCTTGCAACAGGCCACCTACGGATCCGTCAAAGGGTTGTTGCAAGGGTTCTTAATGTGTAGAGAGCATAGCACTATATGCATACAAGGCATCAGATTCGACATCCCGATTCCAACTGGACTGTTTAAGAAGAATAATAAAGCTACTAGTGTGAAACATATTATAAATGTAATACCTAGGGTCAGTTACATGTAACAACTGATAATATAACTTTATAATATGTTGTAAAGTAAAGTTTTAGGGATTTTGGTCCTCAATGCTCTTCAACTTCGTATTTTATTTGGATTTTTCTTAACTTTTTGGATTCGAGCGTCACTGATGAGTCTTTTTTAGAGGAAACGCGCGTCTGGCTTAAATACAAAATTTAAATTCTGGTATCTGTGATAAGTTTAATTCCTACATTAAAATAATGTTAGTCTTTTAGAATGTGTGAAACTGTACAATATTGGGTTAGCTAGTTATGTTACAAGGTAGAAAAGTCATGCTTTCTCATTACTTATTCGTATACTATAATTGATACATATTATTACAATGGTTGTTAAACGCTTGTTTTCTTTATCTATTATGTAACTTAAGCAATATTTAGAGTGCATTGTAAACTTTTTCGAGGATTTGTATGTCGTTGTGTGATAATTTGTTTCTTGATATTGATGTGCTTAAAGTTTAAAATATATGTAAAGTAAGTTGTCAAGATCATTACACGTAGTTCGACTAATAAATCATGGCTAAAACTAAGATTGACTTTATATATATTTTAAATTTTATCTGAAATACATGACCAACGTTTCGATCATCTATCTTAAAGTGATATAACAAAACATTCATCTTGTTATGTAATTTACATACCTTAATATGTAATAGTTTTCCCATTAAAAAATACTGGCCGCTTCTTGTCTTGCTCAAATACTGGTAACATTTGCATGGGGGAAATGCGTTATCTGTAACCATAGAAAAGCTGTGTCTCAGAGCAGCCATCGTGACTTCACAGCTTCGTATATTCCTAACATAAAATAAAATATTAATTATATTCTACCAAAATTATACCCATACAATTCACACTTATAAGACTATTATTATTTAAACGTGGATAATTACTTTGTTTCTGCTGTTCGCTTTAATAATTTTGTGCATGTAAACTGTTAATTATTGATTATATGTCCCTAGCATTGCTTTCGCTTTCATGTAAAGAAATATTCAAAATTTAACACTTAAACGTCAAGCCTTAACCATATGCAAAATGTATATAAAGTCTCGATAACTCACCACTGCTAGAAATTGTAATGTGAAAATCTGTAGTACTATAAAACTGCCGGTTACAACATAAATAATTTATCCGTTTCTGATAAAAAGTAAGGGAAGTAAATCAATACACATGAAATGTTATGTTGTTTATGTCTGGTGTTTAAAATTAGTTTGTATATATATATTAATATTAATACTTGTGTTTTATAACTTTATTTAAAGAGTATTATTGATCATCTTAACGAGATCAATTTTCTCGCTAGAGCCGGTACGGCAAAAGCGAGAAAAGCATTCGAGCTGAGGTGAGATGAAGTCTATAAATATGTTTAGCTTTGGAAGATTTAACTATATACCACTATAAATAACTAGTAAGTAAGGAGTATGGTTAAAATCTCATCAAACACAGTTTAAAAAATAACAATAGGCGTGTACCTCATGTTTATAATTTCTTGATTTGTTTGAATAGTATTCTATGTTCTCACTTTCCTTTGATAGTGTTTATTTTAACTACGAAAGACTTTTGTGTTTCATGTTTTATGTCAATTTCTTCATTATGACTACCTTTGTAGCACATAGCCTTTATAATAAAGATTAACATTACGACATGTACAGATGGTATCGTTATAGAATACGGTTTCCTACGTTCAGGTATTGCTATTCAATGATATCGAGAACAAAACTGAACTGGTACATATGGTAGTTGACAAAATGGTAAATTACGAAAAGTTACTTTAAATGTATGTTACATGTACTTGACAACGAAAGGGTAATTAAGCATCATAAGAAACTCATTTTTATTTATATTTTTTGTGGAGATTCTGTCTCATAAACGTTTTAAAGACATCATAGTTTATCTATTTGTAACCAATAAGATTGTGCTAGTAACTTAACATTAAAAGTGAGTGCAGGAAAAAGCAGTGAGGAACTCTAGAGTGGTGCAGGGAAAAAAGTAACACAAACTGACTTGTATTATGAATAATTAACCTTTGCCAAAAGTTGACCCAAATTGCAAATAACCGTGTGTTTACTGACGTTGCCCAATCGTTGGGCCAAATATTATATAGTATAGTGGTTTTGAATAGTGCTTTTGTTTTTCAACATATTGCCTACGTTGGACTAACGGTAGACGTTTCCAGATGATTTGTTGGCTTAACGTTGGGCAAACATTGCCTTTTAGTTTTATGTCGGTTGATAATTGTTTGTTGATATTATGTTTGTTTATCGTTGGATCTAGAAAACAAATTGTTGATACGTTGTTCCAAAGTGATTATTTTGATAAAACTGGTTAATGTTTATATCACCTGATGTCATGAATACAAAAAGAGTTATTGATGGAGTCATGTTGACAAGTGATGAATTAAAAAAAGAAACAGTGATTACTATTTGATTCGAAGTTTGCGTTGAAATAAAACTAAGCTGGACGGCGGACATATTTTGACATGATATTTTTAAGTGTGTGCAAAAGAGGTTTTTATTTTATTTAACATATGATGGTTACAATTTAATTTTCGGCATTATTATACGTTGGTTTATAATTGGGTTTCATTTTTTTTTTTATCAATGAAAAAAAAATATAAATAAGAAGAAAATATTAGTAAAGTTTTAACAATTAAAATTTATCGTTTAGTGCAATCTAAACATATCTTGTGTTCGAATAAAAATTAATGTACGGCAATTTGTTAGTTAAGCGTTGATAGTTTCACAATCATATTAAGATCCGAATTTGAACAGTGACATTCAATCTTTTGCACCGGGCTAACAATCTAAATGCATCAACTTGCTAGAAGACGGTTATTAGAAATCACTTTATGTAATTGGTCATAATTTTTACATGTGCTTTCAATGATAGTTCCTTGTTGATAAGTTTCTTTGTAAATGGCATTAAAGTTTATTTTGGTTGATTGTTAGCTGTTAGTACTATGTTGGTTTATCGTTGACCATTAATACTTTTTATCGGACTAGTTGATATAATCGTCTGCTAAAATCTCCTTAAGCGGTAGTAACCGTATATTCTGTGTACCTTTTGGTCATTTCATTACGATTTTCCATCCTTTTTTATCTTGTTTTTGATTGTTGAGATTTCATTTCATTTCATTCCTTTGTATTCATTTTAATTTATGAAAAGTTTAACGTTTAATTTGTCGCAAAAGCTACAAACTTTTGCATAGATGTGTCGATCAATTTTGTTTGAATAAACTGATGTTAATATGGTTAGATATTATATTTAAAAAATTTATATTGTACGCATACCATTGATTAATTGTTATCAAACACACATATTTAACGTTTTTTTCATAATTTGGCAAAGGTTTTGTAAAAGAAAGGTCATATTTCTCCAGAATTACACCATGTTGTGCTATGAGCCAACGTTAATTACTTTTGCACAAATAACGATAGGCAAATAAAGTTGTGTTTGTTCGAACAACGATGTCGAAATGTTAGTTTGCTACCTATTTTGGTCGTAATTTTGCTTTACGTGCACGTGATAAGTTGCATTGAATGATGCCATAATCGAGGATAACAAGATTGGATCGTGTCTTCATATTCGACAATTGGAATACATCCGTGACACATCTAAACCATATCGGTAAGTCAAATTGTAAAGCGTCCGTTAATTTGTTAGAAAGAATGACATAAACTGTACTCTATGAACTCTTGTTTTAATAGTTTTCTTGTAAGAATCAACTTTCCAAGATGAAAACAAACATGTTAGAATATGCCAGCTCTGGAATATTGTATAAACTGAGAGATATGTACTCCATATACATTTGAGGGTGAAATTTTACACAATTTGAATAATTAGCCCGAAACAAGAAGGTTGTTGTGAATTCAATACTGTTTAGACAATTTGATTACAGTCAATTCAATACTTCTAAGTAGCTCTATAGACAATTCAATGTTTTGTTGAATTGTTCAGGTAAATACCAACCGCTAAAACTGGCTTGTAATGAACTGAACATTTCTAAATGGACTACAACCAAATTGTCTGAACAGTATTATGTTTACGCATCGAACATAATTGGAAATTGACTTCAAACTAAAAAAAAATAATATCTTACTGAGCTTTTTGTAAATGACTTTCGGACATTAATTTGTTTACTAATGAAAATTACCATCGTAATAAATATTCAATATAATCAGGGTCTTCGTCTCGTTTTTCATTTATTAAATTGCATTTGTTTCTGAGTTAACCAACCATATAAAACTGAGTTTTATATATTATTCTGAAAAAAATGTTTCGTCATTGTCAACCCTGTTCTAATATTCTGTCCATACTTCTAACTGACTACGTCTTTCAGCTATTTTCCTCATTTCCGAATCAATTCTTAGTGTTTCTTTGATGTTGTATGTTTCCTCCAACGTGTTTTTCATCTTTGTATTTCTAGGAAGTGGTTTTACTATGCCATCCCTATATTTGAGAAGCTTCGAATAATCAACAAGAACACAATTTGTCTGATTTGACCTTGAAAACTTGATTTTATTTTTGTCATGCTGCTGACTTTTAGAGCTGTCAGTTGTATTTCCTTCGCTTCTGTCTGATTCGGAACTGTCACTTAAGCTTGTATACGAATCACTTTCTAAAGACTCGTTCCTTTTAATTAAGTTCGAGTAAGATTGATGATTATCTGATGAAGTTTCCTTTGTCTTGATTACTCCGTTGTTTCCACAAACTTCATTATAGGGTCGGATGAAAGTTAAACCAGTATTTTTATTGATTGCAAGATTGGTTTGATGGGTCACGTTGTTTCTTTGTTGATGACTCCCATGAACTCCAATTCGTGAAAACCTGTCTTTCCCTTTTTTAATATAATGATTGTGTCTATTGCTGACCATATCAACAATATGTTCTTTTGAAGAAATCACCTTTTCACTCACTTCATTTCGTTTTGCTTCGCTACCAGAAGATTCCCCAATGATTTGATGCGTGCTGTCATCTCTTGGAAATGAATTTCGAAACCTTTCATTTCTTCGCTTGAACCGTTTTACCCGCACTTTAGTGTGTGTACTATCACTGTCATCGTTTGAAGATTTAGTTTCACATCCACTTCTCGATTTTACTCTGGTGATTAAGGACGGAGACACATATGATTTTTGTTCAAATTCCTTTCGCCGATACAAATTAAGGCTTTTATCAATCTGTTCATCTCTTGGCTTTGGTCGAAAGGCATGGACTTTAAAATGTGGGTTATCTCTGTCAAAATCAGAAGAAGAAGATCCAGTTTCCACATTTACCCTTCTGACTAATCTTGTTGAAGGATACATAATACGTTCTCTGACGGGTTCTTTCCTTGCAGAAGCATTATATCGTTTGTAAATTATATCACCACGCTCGGGGGATGTCCTAATTGGCACTATACTTATTATGCGCTTCTGTGGAGGATAGCTGTACACAACTCGTTCATCTTCATTGTAATAATCATCGCTATCAGAATCACCCGTATATGTTGGGTAGTTATTTGTCCTTATGACTTTGCTCATATTGCTTGCGACTGGTAGCTTGTATGTAGTTTTATATTGATTCATTAGAAATCCATTTCGTTCCACATTTGTATCTGGAAGAAAGTGAAACAGATGTCTTGATGTAAGTCTTCTCGGTAATCCTTTGTTGTTAAGGACAATTCCAGGCTTAAATATGGCAATCGTCTACTAAGATGTACAAGCACACTTCTAGACTGATAGTTTGTTCTCTTTCAATAACTACGGATATTCAAAAGAACATATGTTTTTCTTATTGTAAGTTTAAATTGACGTATTGAAATGATATTCATCTCTCAATATTACACAATAGACACGCTTATAACTAGTTATATTGGTATATTAGACCGTCATCTTTTGTTTTTAAGAATTTTGGCAATATATCAAATTCTTATTTCGTCTACAACAATATAGATATCAGATTACGCAGTGTTTTGTTTCAAACCTAAATGATGGTTTTTAAAAGCGTAATGATGTAATTGTATATGTGTTGTAAACTGTATATATATTCAGGTCATTATTATTTATTTATAAAACAAAAGATTGCGTTTAAATATACCAACTAATAAAATGCATTTGTTGAAAAAAAAATTAACATATGTTGCATTTCAACATATATGGATTCATTTATTGCTCTTTTTTATATCTACTGTTACTCGGTCATTTCCGCTTATCGCTGTTATGCATCGAATCAGAATTTGTGAAATTGGTGTAGTTATTTGAAGGTTAATAATTGTTTGATAGCGTTGGTGAATATCATTGTCGTGATGTCTGTTGATGATCATGGATTGATATTTACCGACTAGTGGGAAATATTACATTTTTGTATATTAAGATAAGCAATTGTCCATGTTATATCAATATGAACACTGCTTTTTGTGCGCAATATTATGAATTGTCTACCCTAACAACAGATTTCCTAGCAGTTTTCGAGGCGAAACCTTTAAGGATTTTGGGACCTCAATCCTCGTAAAGTTCGTACTTTTTTGGCCTTTAAATATTTTGGATCAGGCGGCACTGGGGAGTCTTTTAAGACGAAACGCTCATTTAGTGTATACAACAATAAATATGGTATAGTTGATGACGATTTCATTTAATCGCGATTTCTCATTTCTATCTCTGAACCAACATCCTTCGCTCTTCTTAACCAAGTCCGCGTGATTAGCGAGCAAAAAGCAGAATACTACATATAGATATGTGCATATCTTAATATATCTTTGCACAAAAATTGTTTTGATTATAACAATTCAGACAATTACTATACTATAATTCCGTCAATGCTTTACTACTTTTTTCCTAATTTAAAGAACAGTCTGGTCTGTGCATAAAATGGGTCTTATATCGGTCGAAAGTAACCTAAGTTTGTTAATTTACAATAAATGTCTAATTGTATGTTGTAAGCTAGGTTACAATGTAATTGTTCAATATCACTATTTATTCATATGCTATAATGAACGTCTGTCAATGCACTCCTTGGAAAACGTTTATTTTTAGAAATAATTTTATATGTAATTAGTTTTCCTAAAAAAAAAAAAACCGGCCGTTTCTTGTCATTTTTAAATACTTGTAACTTACATTTGAATGGTTTACAAGCATTTGCTGTTATCTAAGAAAGGCGGTGTATTTGTGTCAAAGGTCAATCATTGTGAATTTACAGCAGCCAATATTCTTCACATGCAATAAAATATCGAATATATTTCTCAAATTAAATATCCATATTATTTACACTTAGACAGTTCCAGGACAATTATACAGTGTGTAAGTACTACTAAACTGCAATTTCAATACTAATAATGTAAACGTTTGTTTATCAAAGAAAGGGAAGTAAATCAATATACTTGAAAAGCTTTTTTTGTTAATCAATGATCATAATATCCTGTTTATAGTAATACGTTTGTATATTTATTTTTTTAATCGTGTTTAAGGTAGTATGGGTGTCTTTCGCCGTCTTATAATATAAAATAGCACAGCACAATAGGTTCTGTATTATAATCAAGTCAACAAAATTTGATGCAGGAATGCAATTATCAATGTAAATTTTAAATTAAATAAAAAAGTATAATGTCTAAACATATCATTACTATTATTTCTACAATCGAAGGTTAATTTTACTTGATTTTCAATGTTTTAAAATTAACGTATCATTTGGTGTGTGTGGGGGGGGGGGGGTGGGGGAGAGGGGGATAACTCATAATAGTACACCCGTGAAAGATATCTTCATGAAAATTGGCTATTATACGTTGAAATTCTGTAGATATAGACAAGGCAATTTCCCATAGGAACGCCTGTTACGACTTAAACTGTGCCACTTTTACTATGAAGTTTCGTGAAAAATAATATCCTACAATAGAAAATTGATATGCACCACTATTTAATTCAAAGGTCAAAACAAAGGCCTGTGAGGCATATTTTCAACATAAATATGCTCCGAATTCCTAAGATTTTTACTTATACTTGAATTTAGAAATACTCTTTCCGTCACGTTATGTCTTCCTCAGAATTAGATATTCGCCGCAACCATGTGTTTATATACTAGAAATATTCGAAACTTCAGTCTTTATGAGACAAAACATAGAGATTATATATGGAAACCAGTGTGCAAACAAAACAAAAGTATATCTCCCCAAAGAGGAAATATTTGTATTCACAAAGTGCAAACTATATGTTTTAACAGGGGGGGAAATACGGTGACCCTATCTTTTCTTTTGATATTCTGAAAGCATTTTCTAAAAACTATTTTATTCCATATTTCTTTCATTTAGTTTATTTCATATTCACATTAGTTGTTTTCCTGTCAGATCTATAAAAAAAGATTTTTTTATAATCTAGAGCTTGAGAAAAAGCTCGTTAACCTATCGTTTTTATCATATTTTTGAACATATCGCAATCTATACTACGTGTTGGTAAAGTATGAACACATTTTATCATATCTAATTTATACTCCCATACTGGAAGTCATTATTACTAAAAAAAGCAATCAATTTAGTTTAAAAAACATAGTCGAAATGTATACATACGAGTAACTTTGTTTTTCAGACCAATCATACACATCTATATAATTTATATGTTACTTCAAATTACTATCTTTCTCTTATAGCACTGTCGATACAATTCTTTAAATTCGAAATTTGGTTATGAGTGACACGGCTACATGGAAGATGGGCAATACCTTTTATTAACCATGAAAAAAAACTGACCGTCGATTACAGAAATTGTGATGAATCAACCGAAATGAATAGGATTACATCTGTTGTGATGGAAAATACTCCTCGGCAAGTCTGTGCTTGTTTTATGATCATAAGCAAGTAATCTAACAATGTTAAGCAAAAGGCAGAAACCTGTAGTCTTTTAAATTGTATAGAAATTTGTGAAACAATTAGGTATTTGAAGTGATGTCATTAGCCACCGACAAATAAAGGCAACAGTAGTATACCGCTGTTTATAGTCATAGATCGATTAAAAAAAACAAATCCGGGTTACAAACTAAAACCGAGGAAACACATCAAATATAAGAGAAATACCAGAACACAGAAGTACAAATAACAACAACACGTTCATTTTCAACAACTCTAATTTCCCTCTTAAAGCATAAATTCCAACTTCTGTTATCATAAATTGTTGGGTGCATTTTTTGTTAGGATTATTAAATAGGGAGCAAAATACAAGATATGTCAAACCAATTTATTCTACCTTTTTTCAGAATAACAAAAACTTCGCAATAATATCTGAATTTACAGTATGACAATCAGTATATAAAATAAGATGCACAAAGTGGTGCTACATATTCCACTTGTATGTACTAGGTCTCTTTTAATTTTTTTTTTAAATCAGAAGCAATGAAACCTCTGGAACCTAAATTTCTACTTTTATGTATATGTTGTATCCTCATATGGAGTATATTTCTTTATTTTTTACGATATGATGTGGCTTATGTTCCTGATTAAGATATCTTTATAGGGTGATGATTAAAAGGAAGCTATTCAAACAACAGTTCTCAGCGGTAAAGTTGGAATATTTTCTTCAGCAATTTTTAAGGTTTGGTTAGGATTTATAGAATATCTATATCTAAGATGGCTGAGCAAAATAAATCTTTTTGTGTCGTAGACACCGCCCAGCTATTTTACATATTAAAGTTCAATACAATGTGTGCTGCTAGTGTCATTTCTTGAACGCCACTTTTAACTCTAAACAGCTTATTTCAGCATAAACAATAATCTAGGTTTTTACGCTTTATAATTGATACATGATTCGAACCATGAATGTAAAAACTTTAAACGTCTATTAGAGTAGATCATCGGATAGTACAATTTTAGATATGAAAACAACGTACATACCTCATGGCATTAGAATAGCTCATTGAAAAGCTCAAATCGTTTACTTTTTGAATGTATGTGTCGTAAATACAACATGTTTTCGGTAACAGTTGGGTAGTGTTAGTTAAGGTAGCTTTATACGTCATTCGAACCCAATTTGTCATTTACGACACATATTTTTATGACGATGATTAACCTATATATGTGTTAGACATTAATGTTCCATGAGGTATTAAGGAAATTTAAACTTGTTAACTAAGCCTCTTTTTCAATATTCCGCCGCTCCAATGTAAGTATTAAAACCATTTGATCAAAAAGATTCTACCGTTTTTTGTATACACTATGATTTTTATGGTCTTTAGTATATTTGAATTTCATTTTTGTGTGGTTTTAATTTGGAAAAAAGAATGAAAACAAACATAATCATTATTTTTATTTCGAGCAAACAACACAGTTTACTGCTAAGTTGTCTCCATATGGCGGACATGGCAGTGATCCACATATAATCGATGTTGGATAGAGGAGGAAGCCATTTTTATCATCTTGTCCGCCTTGTATAAATTCTGGAAGACTATCGATGCAGATATACGATGACGGTTTATGACCGTAGGCTCCAGATGACAAAATTCCATGATATTCCATTTTCCATCCATCGTAACATGTTAACCTACCAGGAATCATCACAGAGGATGAAGTGTTTCTACTTCTGCACAGAGAACACGGAGCATCTTCATTCTGAGCACCTCTTATAAAAAAGTTTCCATCTTCATACTCTGATCCCGCCAAATAACTATTCCGAACAGTTGTTCTATTACTTAATTCCGGATTATTTGGAAGACACAATATATTAGAAGGGCCTCCGTAAAATTTTGAAGCTGTGTAGTGTTGCTGTCCAGCTGTAAAACCTAAAATCACAGAAAAGAATTAACAAGATATTTTTCATTGTGTTGTTGGAATGCTGTTTCATGAACATACAATACATTGTACATCTGTTTATTCATGTGTTAGCAATTGGGGCTTCCGAGTAATACGTTCATACTCGGGGAAACCTGAAATAATTCGGTATTTGTGCTGGAATTTTTTTAATGACTCTTCCACATTAAGAAGCATTTGCGATATAAGATATCTGCATTGTAAAGAAGAATTTATGAGGAAAGAACAAAATTCATATGACAAAAAATTAAATGATACTCCGTAACAAATACTGTCATTTAATTTTGCGCTATCATGTCATAGCTAAACTTTTTTTTATTGCGTTGTTCAAATGTGAATTAATTTCCCTTTAAAACAATATCATAATGTGTTATTGTTTTTGTTTTCGTCTTCTGTTTGTTTTATTATGGTTGTGTTGTTAAGCAGGTTGCAATTTATTTTTAGTCATGAACGGTTTTAGGCATTCGATAGGGTACACGATCGAAGCAAACAGTGTTACTCTACGACATATCGAGTTATTTGGCAGCAAACAAAAGTTTATATACAAATTGCATTATAATATTGAATATATTAAATCAGTCGGTTAGAATTTTTCATCTGATTTCGGTATTTTTGTCATTTAACCTTTTTTAAGTGCTATCTTTATAATAGTCAAGTTTGATTCACACTAGTACAGTCAATAATTGATTTGATCGTTGTTAAGATTAATGAACACCAGTTATGTCATTTATGACTAGAATCATCACTTAGGGAATTTGAAGGTCGCTAATCGATGTTTTCTGGCAGAGACACCTGCTTTATTGTGATTTTTCAAAAGATCTTATTTTCCACTTCATTTAATCCCCAAAATCATAGCCACAAGACACATATATAAAAAAAAAAACTATATCATCTATCTTTCATAATAAATTTGGCGCTGACATTTAACACCTTACTGAATCGAGCTATACCTTTTCGAAAAAAAACTATAAAAAAGAAGATGTGGAACAATTTTCAATGAGAAAACTCTCCACAAGAGATCAAAATGACACAGAAATTAACAACTATAGGTCACCGCACGACCAGTTAAAACATTTACATCTTATCGATTATATTAGTTTGTAAAGAAATAATTACATACATAGATATAGGAAGATGTGGTGTGAGTGTCAAAGAAACAACTCTCCATCCAAATAACAATTTATAAAAGTAAACTATTATAGGTCAATGTACGGCCTTAAACACGGAGCCTTGGCTCACACGTAACAACAACCTATAGAGGGCCCAAAAATTATAAGTGATAAACCATCCATACGGGAAAGGGAGAAGGTTTGGTACCATTTAAACGTTTAATCCCGCTGCAAATGTTTGCACCTGTCCAAAGTCCGGAATCTGATGTACAGTAGTTGTCGTTTGTTTATGTAATATATACGTGTTTCTCGTTTCTCGTTTTTTTTATATAGATTAGACCGTTGGTTTCCCCGTTTGAATGGTTTTACACTAGTAATTTTGGGGCCTTTTATAGCTTGTTGTTCGGTGAGCGCCAAGGCTCCGTGTTGAAGGCCGTACATTGACCTATAATCATGGTTTACTTTTTTTTAAATTGTTATTTGGATGGAGAGTTGTCTCATTGGCACTCACACCACATCTTCCTATATCTATATATCTTTTTTATATTCATAAATTAAGATTGTTCAGTTGGAGGACTGGAAAGCAGTTATTTATAAGGGAAAATTTTAAAGATTTATAGATATAAGAAGATGGTGCATGAGTTCGAATGAGACAACTTTCCATCAAAGTAATAATTTGTTTAAAGTAAACCATTATAGATCAAAATAGGTCCTTAAACACGGAGCCTTGGCTCACAGCGAACACCACGCTATATAGGAACAAGAACATTGCTAGTGTTAAACCATTCAAACAGGAAAACCAACGGTCTAATTAAAAAAAAAAGGAGATTCAAAAGTACAGGTCAATCATTTTGATACTTAGCTTTTTGATTATTTGATTACGGCATTGTTTATTAAATTCCTATTTGATTAGATTTGCTTCTAAAACCAATTGAGAAATTTGTAAGATGTTACCAAAAACAATTTGAATTTAAGCAATGGTCTTAAAACTGCTTATTTACATACAATACTACTAAGAAGTAAAATAAAAAAAAATATTGAACTCCGAGGAAAATTCAAATCAGAAAGTCCCTTATCAAATGGTATAATCAAATGATAAAACACACTAAACGAATGGATAACAACTGTCATATTTCTGACTCGGTACTGGCATTTTCAAATTTTGAAAATGGTGGATTGAACCTGGTTTTATAGCACTTCACCTCTCACGTGTATGACAGTCTCATCAAATTCTGTCATATTTACAACGATGCTTGAAAAAAAAGACATAATAGGTAAAATTGTCAAAATATGGGTACAACAGTCTAATATTAATACTAATCGGTACTAATATTGATATAAAAAAAAACCACCGCTATGATATTTTAAAAGTTTCGCATTGATATTTTAAAACTATCGCATTGTTTATTTATGTATATAAGAAAAACACAGCACTTCAAATTTTACACTGACATAAACGCAAGCTTCTAACTAACTTCTGCATGTATATTTAGACTCAATTGTTGTTTATATTTGAACAATAAGTTTTAAAATTAGTATTTTCTTATTTTTCGTTGCCGAAAACAACATTTTCCGCATGGAATGTCTGCATATTTACAATTGATATTAGACAATATCGCTATGTGATATAAGAAAAGTTTTTATCGATACGCTTCTTCCATAGACTGATAACATCCTTTACCAAAACAGCGTTACATTGTGCTTCAAATTGAAGCAGAATAAAACTAATGATTGCGACACACATTATATGGTCAAATCGATGAACGTCTACGAGTCATAAAAAAGCCCCTTTTGATAGATAAGAAAAATGTAAGTGATAAACACGTTCATATAAATTACCTGTGTAAACTAAATCTGTGTTTACTCCAGCACATTGTTTACGTCCCCAACGAACATATGTAGATCCTGGATCTGTTAATGGTTTAATCGCAAAATAAAATAAAATAGATCAAAAGTTTAATTTGTACAAGAAACAGGAAAGGGTCACCCAATTGAAACAAAAGCAAAGAAAACAAACAACTGGGATAATTGGGATAAGGTATATCTTTGCATTATCTCTTAACATAATAATGAATTTACAGATACGCCTTATTTCTGTCGGGATTTGAGATATGATTATGAAATCTTGACAATCTTGAGCATTTAATCAAATTCTCAAAAGAACACATTATTGTTAAGAAAATATGTTTGACATTTACAAAAAAAAAAAAAAAAAAATACTCCAATGCAAATTCATAAAGAGGAATCCATAAAAAAAATTATCAAACGCTTGACCATATTAACTTACTTATGTTACTGGACGAATGGGAAACAACGGTTGAATCAAAAACATATTTAAGAGTAGAATATGCTCTTGGTGAAATAATTAGTTTTATCTACAACGTGTATGACTTTTATTTATTCGTAGAAGCAAGGCATTTTTGTCAACGTCCGAAGAAAGTGTCAGTGGACGGTTTAAAGCTTCGTTTTCCGAAACATTACTGCTTAATAACTGGATTGTCAGGAATTGGTTTATTGGTCAACCTTTGCCTTTTGTGCTAAGACATATTCATTACTATTAATCCAGATTGATTTTAATGGAATTGAGAATGAACATGGGGAATGTGTCAAAGAGCCAACACCCCGACCAAAGGTAAGTTTATCTTTATATCGTTTGCAGTCAATCTAACAAATATATCCAAACGTTTTTTAGCTGCTTTTTTTTTTTTGTAAAATGAAAGAATACTTGAAATTCCGCTAAAAAACATGAAAGACTTATCAATACTATACGAATGGATGCAATAACCTACCGTGGAACAATGCTTGGGAAACTTTAACTTTCTCCTGTGCAAGTTCGGTTTGTAGTTGCGATAGATTCTTCTGTAAATCCTTACGTGTAGACGTCTCCTTTAACAAGGTTGCCTCAAGATGAGCTATGGTTGTCTGCATGTTGGAATTTTGTGTCTGCAGCTGTTGTGTTAGTCCAACCATATCTTCTATTGATTTCTCAACACTTGACAGCCTCGAAGCCGTAACATCAGGGTCATTTAATAAAAGTCGCTTATTTTCGAAACTAGCTTTGTTGTTTGCATAAGCAACGTCAGATCGAATGACGTGTAATGACAGCACTATACTGCATAATATGTTCATGATTAAGAATGAACAATTTAACAAATAGTGATAAGATATGTATCCTCTAGTTTCTAAACTGAACCAGTTATAATCAGAGCATATGATAAGTAAAATAAAAATAAAAGCAATCGTGGAATATAGACAGCTGAAAAAAGGAACAGTCAATGTGCTTCAGGAATATATTACCTTAGCTGTATTTGGCAAACTTTTAAGTAATCCTGGTATCTTTGATGAGTTTATTTAGACTAGTTATCAAAGGTACCAGGATTATAATTTAGTACGCCAGACGCGTGTTTCGTCTACATAAGACTCATCAGTGACGCTCATAAAAAAAATATATAAAAAATAAATATTTATAAGGCCAATTCAAACAAGTACAAAGTTGAAGATTTTGATGATCTAAAATTCCAAAAGATTGTGCCAAATACAGATAAGGTAATTTATGCCTGGGATAAGAAAATCCTTAGTTTTTCGAAAGATTCAAAGTTTTGTAAACATGAAATTTAAAACAAAATGACCACATTCTTGGTATGCATGTCAAGACCGAAATATTGACTACTGAACTGGTGATAGAATTTTGAAACTATATAGTTTGATTATTTACCTTGCTCCAATTCTGCAACGGTTTGTATTATATGTAATTAAGTTACTGAAAATAAAGTTATAATGGAACTCAGCCTAAAGGGTTATCCCTTATTTCAAAATTGTAATCTGGAACACGCATGTAGAATTTTGCCAAAGTTCAGATTTTAAGAAGAAACAAATATTTCTTTAGAAAAAAACAAGATTTGAGACCAGTTTTTTTCTTTTTTTTCTCCTATAAAGAAAGTCGCAAATTTTTTTTCGGAGACAGAGTCCATTCATAGATGTTTTTTTCTTTTTGGCTTTTTTCAATTTGGAGTGTGTATCAAATGGAAGTGACCATAACTTACTATAAATGTTTGGTATTTCTTCAAATATATTGTAAAGGGTATAGCTAACTGTACTGTTTGTCTTTGGCTCTTTGAACGTTGATGGCCGTACGATAACAAAATATTGCTAATAACGACGTCGCTCAGTCTCTAGTAGATATTTGTCCGATTGGCAGTCTTACCACAGTTCCGTTATTGTATTCATATAATCGATATACGTGTATATTAATGTGAACTGAAGGCTGTTAAATGATTGTTTTTTTTTTAACTTTGAATATTGTTTGATTGCTGATCATGCCAAGTTAGAAAGACCATTTAACTGCCGTGTTAGTGAACAACAGAGACAAGAGAAGTACGGAAAAAGTGAAATAACAAACACACAAAATCCGAGGAAATTAATAAAAGGAAAGTCCTTAGTCAGATAGTAAAATCAAGACTTAAACACATCAAACGAATGGTTAACAACTGTTATATTCCTTACTTAGTACAGGCATTTTCGTATCTTGAAAAGTTTGGATTAAAACTTTATTGATAGCTATCTAAACACCTCACTTGTTGAATTCACATTATATAAATTACAATGTGCGAACAAAACATACAAGCATAGTAGATACCATGTAAAAATTAGTGGTACAGCACTCCACATTGTGTAACATTAATTCTTACTCAAGCAGAAACACACAAACCAAGATATCAAGAAATTGATACAAACAATAACAAAGACATTGCAAAAACAAATTGTGAAAAAGCCTACTAAAGTACTGTACACTATACAGTAAAACTTTAGACCAAGGGACACAAACCTCACCAAAAACAATAATTGAACTCATGTGCTCCGGACTAGTTATCAACTTTTGTTGCTTATGCAACTACAATGAAAGTTATGCGTTACATTTAAAGATGACAGAGTTGAGAAAAACACAGATTTTATTGTCGCTACTGGTGCAACAATTTGAATATATACATGGACGTTGTCATCTTTGACACACACATTTCATGGCGGTGATCAACCATATTATTAAAGCGTCCGTTAAACATTTAAACTTTTGTTGTAAACTCTTTGTTCCATAGCATAACATAATTAAACCATGTCATGAAATGTAAGCTCTGGTATATATTCTATTTCAGGCGCGTCTGAACTTTTACTCCATCTAGATTAAAAGGTCCCAAAAAGAAAACTAATTTCATATCCGTCATTGTTAGGTTAAGTGCTCAACCGATAATCATGGTTAAATTATAGACTAAAAGCAATATACAAAGATTTAACTATGCATATTTAGCAAGGAAACATCGTTAATATATCAAATAGTTATCAAAGGTACCAGAGTTAGGATTTAATACGCCAAACGCTCATTTCGTCTACATAAGACTCATCAGTGACGCTCAGATCAAAACAGTTTAAAATCAAACGTGAAGCAAAGGGATAATGATGGTACTAATATAGAAGTCAACCCAAAAGTAGTAATCATTTTGTATTTTAACTTACAACATTGAGATGTGTATCACATCTTTTTTTTACTATTTAACTTTAGTTGTGGTACAATATGACGTTCAAATAAGTCAAATGTTTCAGTTCTAGTATTTCTGTGGGTGGTCTGAAATCTGTATCAACAACTTACTTTGGACTTTTTTTTACGTAGCTTCGGATATATTGATTCAAAATCCTCATCGTAATATATCTTAACTTCAATGTTGTCGGGTTCTTCTTTCTCTCTGGATTCTAACACTTTCGAGTAGTCCACGTGAAGACATATTGTCGGATTTGACCTCGCAGACGTGGTTTTGTTCATGACACTATGTTGATTTGCAGAGCTGTCTGTTGCATTTCCATCACTTTCAACTGATTCGGAACTTTCACTCGATCTTGAAAAAGAGTAATTTTCAAACGACTTTTTCTGATTTATTCTGTTGCAGGATATCGGTTTATCTGCTGAATCACTCTTGTTCTCAACTTGATCCTTTAGTTCATAAAGTTCACTATAGGGTCGGATAAAATTTACACCAGAATTGTTTTTGATTATCTGTTGGGTTTGATGGGTAAGATTGCTTCCTTGTTTTTGACAGTCAGAAACTTCCTTTGGAGGAATACATTCTATCTTATGTTGAAGAATATCATCAGGTCTACCGAACACCTTGGTAACTACAACTTCAGTCATCATCATCCGTTTTGCGAAGCTGTCAGCGGATTTTCCAATTATGTGATAAGGTATGATGGGTCTTTTCGGTGAACTTGAAAAACTTTCAATTCTTCTTTCAAACCGTTTGGTTTTCACTTTGGTATGAGAACTGTCACTGTAAGCAGTTGAAGAGCCAGTTAAACTTCCACTTCCCGAATTTACCGTGGTATTAAATCGCAATGGCGGAGACAAATATGAAAGTTTTTCGGGTTTCTTTTTTCGGGACGAATAACATGCTTCATTAATCCGTTTATTTATAAGTTCTGATCGAATGACCTTGACTTTACTGTGTTCGTTATCTCTGTAATAAACAGAAGAAAGAATAGCTTCACTTTCCTTTTTTAAATTAAGACTTCTGATGCATCGATTTGATGGATACATAATGCGGTCTCCTCCTAATTCTTTCTTTCGAGGAGCAACATACCTTTTGATAATTCTCTTAGGACGCTGTTCAGGGGCTGACCTAGTTGTCACTACTGTCATTGCGCGTCTTGGTTGAGGATAGCTTTTCAAGCTTTGTTTATCTTCAATGTAATCATCATCACTATCTGAATCTACCGTATATTCTGAGTATTCGTTTGTCCTTTTGATTCTGTACATTGCTGTAAGCTGGAAAATTTATATTAGTTCTGAATCTTTCCTGTCCGCTCTACAATGTATTTGGAAGAGGGTACACATAAATAATTTGGCTAAGTGTCTTCGATATCTCTCTGTTGTTTCGGACATGTAGTGCAGAAAAACCTAAAGAGTTATCGTTACATTTACTTGATTAACTAAGGAAGTGAAAAGTTATATTTGTTTTGATTGTTTTCCGTCAGTTTGAACTATTGACTTTTTTTTATTTATTTTTCAATTTAACACAATAGACATGCTTACAACCAAATCAAGAATATTGGCAGTGAAACAAATTGTGTATCAAAATAGAATACTATATATATCAGATTGCGAAGTCGTTTGTTTCAAACCTCAAATATAGTTTTTAATTGGCTAGATGATTATCAGAAAGTTGTAACATAATCTACTATGGTGTCATTCTTGTTTACTAGTATACAAAAGACATTTTAAAAACTTATTCGCTTGATCCGACAAACTGTCTATTTGTTGTTATATTTGAAATATTTACATTTAAGGACTAATGCATGATTAAATGCAAACAATAAAATAGACAATTACTATATGGAATAAAAATGGCTTTCACATAAGAACTTAATAGGACACACGTTTCTGAATGAGTTATTTTGATAATAACTGGCTGCTCAACAGTGGGAAAATATGCCTCAGTAATATTACACATTCAAACATCCTTGACTTTTACTTGGAAGGTAAAAATAAAAAAAGCACTTCAGCCGCACGAAACTCCTAAAATTGTTGTCATTTACTAGGATTGGTCAATATATATAAATGTGATGATGAACGTTCACCAAGATATATAAACAGATCAGTAGATAGCGCTTCTATACTCAACACCGTACTTTCTAAAAGAGGGGTGAAAGATACCAGAGGCATATTTAAACTCATAGATCGCGAATAAACTGACAACGCCACGTCTAAAAAAGAAAGGACAAGCAGAGTCTGACAAATAACAGAACACAGGACACAACATAGAAATCCTAAGACTAGCCAACATGAACCCCACAAAAAGGGGTGATCTCAGGTGCTTTAGAAAGGTAAGCAGATCCTGCTCCTTATGTGGAACCCGTCGTGTTGCTCATGTTATTACAAATTTGGTAAATGGTATAATTCTATAGATCACATTCGTGAAAAGGGAACAGGATTAAAGTAACGACATAATGAATATATTCGATATCATCTGTAAACGGATATTCCACAACGGTCAACAAACGCGTGATGGCGTCCGTCAAATTAACGAATGGATGATTTCAACTTCATCATTTGGAACTCTTGGTTTAATAGCTTCCTTGTGAGAAGCAATCCTCCATCAATGAAATCATGATAGGAAATACAAGCCCGGAAATATCGGATTATCAATTGGGAGATATATATTCTAAGATTCCCTGTTGCTATATATAAACTGTTGTAAATTGTCTATCTCCACCAAGCAACGATAATCTGTAGATAAATATGTCTATTCTTAAAGGGCCCCTTGTGGTATAAAGTAAAATCACAAAAGTACTGAACTCCGAGGAAAATTCAATCAGAAAGTCCCTGATCACATGGCAAAATCAAATGACAAAACACCTCAAACGAATGGACAACAACTGTCATATTCCTGACTTGGTACAGGCAGTTTCAAATGTAGAAAATGGTGGATTGAACCTAGTTTTATAGTGCTAAACCTCTCACTTGTACGACAGCCTCGTCAAATTCGGTCATATTTACAACGATGCGTGAACAAAACAGACATAATAAATAAAATAGTCAAAATAAGGGTACATCAGTAATCACTGTGTTACAATCTTAAAACAAACATTTTTACAAAAAAGCATAAAAGCATCATTCAAATTAAAAACACATTCATTGCTTCGCGTGTCTGACGTCCAAAAAATTCATACGTCACGTAGGAAGAAATTTTGTCGTTCAATATTTATACAAACAATTTTTTAATTTCACATGGAGAATGTTGGCATACAGGGTTAAAAATCAAAAGTATGTTAGAATCAATTTCAGAAATAGACCGAAATTTAAAATAAAAAAGAATTTCTAAGAATCCACAAATGGTTAAAACCACTACTCAATTAAAATGATTTTGTTGCTTGTCGTTCAGAGTATTTTCTAATTTATAATAGAACTATATCATACTGTTTAACGTTCAATTCAATTATTGCAAATAAAAACAATTGACAAATTGAAATCAATATTGTCGAAGCTTTATTTTGAACAAACGACACAGTTTATAGCCATATTGTCAACATAAGGGGGACAGGCCAAAGATCCACATTTAGTCTTGGTAGCATAGAGTACATTACCATCTTTATTATCTTTTCCAGCTTGTAGAAATTCGGGATGACTGTCAATGCAGATATAGGATGATGGTTTATGACTATAAGCACCTGAAGCCAATATGCCATTATATTCCAATTTCCAGCCGCTATCACATGACTTCCTACCAGGTATCATCACTGATGCTGAAGTGTTTGCGCTTCTGCATAGTGCACATGGGACATCTTCATCTTGTGCACCATTGACAAAAAAGTTTCCATCTTCGTACTCTGTTCCCACCAATAAACTGCTACCGGGTGCTGTTCTATTGCTTAGTTCGGGATTGTTTGGGAGACATAACATATTAGCTGGTCCCCCTGCAGAGTTGGATTTATAATATTCCTGGCCTGCTGCAAAACCTAAAAATGTTAAACTCTATTATGTATATTGTTGTAAGAAATACAAAGACTGAATGAGATGGATTCCTCATCCATTCTTTTTTTTATATTTATAAAAAGAACAAAAAAAAAAAAAACGAGAAGACTTTATACAAGCCTTTTACGGAGGTTGGGTTTTGAAAAACAAATCAATCGTAATTTTTGAATTCTCCTTTGTGAATATTTAAGTTTTGGTACATGGTTTTGGTAAATGGATTAAATTGATTAAATCTTCATATCTAAATTGTAGATTATCAATAATAGACACTTTTCTAATTTCTTTGATATATAAAGAAGCATCAATCAATATAAGTCTCCATGTCATTTTTTTATATTTACTTCGGACCTATTGCAGGTATGAAAACTGTTACAGACATTAACGGTATCAAGATTTCAGTTAGGTTAATATACAAATGACTCAACCTTACGGTTGTGTGATGTGATGAAATTTCCTTAAAATAGTCTTAATCCATTTAGGAAAAGTACGCTCAGGTTTATGACCCAACATAGATAAAATAATAATGATCATATCAATTGGCTCAAAAAATAATTAAAAATAGTTTTGAAAGAAAAGATAAAATATATATTATTTCAGTCTAATGAATTTACAGAATTAAGGAAAAGAGATTTTTTATATGGAAATAGACCACAGGCAGGGTTATTCTTTTTATGCATTCTTTCATATATGCTTATATTAAGTATGCTTCAAAAAACTAAAACAAAATGATACATGTAATTTTCGCAAGAAAACAAAATGGACAATAAAACATATATTGCAGGAATTCTCTTTTGTAAAATGTTTTTGTGAATGTTTGGTCCTCAATGGTCTTCGACTTCACTTCGTACTTTATCTTACTCTTACAGTTTTAATATTTGGTAGACAAAACTCCCGTCTGGTGTAGAAAATGTTGAGCATGGTACATGTTTATATGATTAGTTTATTCTTAAAATTGATTTACGTATTGAAAGTATTGACCCCAATACAAAGTCTAAACATAATTTAAGGGTAAGGTCTTATCTTTTACTGTTAACTACTATATTCAATGTTGTGTGTTTTGTCTTTTAAACAATACATAAGTTACACAATCATCATAAAATAGTACAATCACCTTCCACGAATTTCATGCATATATGAGTAATCACCGATATTTTATATGAAAAATAAGTTTAAAATAACTTGACTGCACGTTTCTAAAATATGTTTTTATTGCATTAATGCATAACGCTATAAAAAAGATAAGGATCATTATAAACATATATAAAAACAGAGTATTAAAAAAAACTTTAAGGAAAATAATTTTAAGTGTACCTGTGTATACTATTCCTGTATCTACTCCGCTACATTGTTTACGTCCCCAGCGAATGTACGTTGATCCCCTGTCTTATAAGGCAAACACAAATATGATTTATCATAACACTGTGATCATATACATATATGGAAATGACGATCAAATATAACTTAATACATAACATTCCAGAGTGTGAAAAATACTTTACACGTCAAAACAAAAACTGGCTAATCCACTTCCTTATTTGACCATAGCACACCTTGGCCTCAGGCGGGAGATAAAGTTTCTACACTCATGATGTACAATACTGCCCTAGACCCCAGATGGCTAATCCCAAGATAAAATTACTACACAGTAGATATTACTTAATCCTCAATGATTATCTGAACTTGCTGACAATTTTTTTTTAATTTTCAGTAAATTTATTTTTGACAGCCAAGGTTCCTAAAGATGATGTTCAACAAACCTATGGGGAGGCCGAGCTATTTAGTTTGCTGTTAATGTAAAACTCAAGTTGAGCAAAATGTCATTTGTTCAAAATTTATAATTAATTGAGAATGACATATTAACAATATCAATAGTAGCAAATAAATGAAAATGACATTAAAAAGCAAAGGTGGGGTTCAGAACATGCCACACATCTCCAAAGGGGATCCCCACCCGAGGACTAATCAATCTCATAAGCCAAAATGTTTAAAAAATGCATATGGGTACAAGAAATGATTTTACTCGAAACAAGTACATGTCATATCATATTTGTTCAAATTATTTCTCAAATATGTATCATTTATAACAAAACAATTATAAATCTAAATCGTAAAATTTACGAAGGGATGATTTCAACTTCACCATTTGGAACCCTTGGTTTAAAAGCTTCCTTGTGAGCAGCAACCCTCTATCAAGGAAATCTTGATAGAAAATACAAGCGCGGGAATATCGTATCAATGGGGATATATATAGTCCGTATGCAGGCGCTACTGGAACATTGCTACATAGAAATGGAAATTCACAATTGGAAAGCTGAAATCATCTCGTTTGTCGAAAAGTTATGTTTTCAATTGTAAAACAGTAATTCTTTCGTGATAAAAATCCAAAAATATTGTAAATATTGATGAAAAAAATAGAAAATATTCAGAATTTGGTAGCTTCAAATGACCGCAGCACCTTTGATGTTTTCTTCACCAGTTATATTTTACATTTATATAAATCGAACACCAAGATATTTTTTCAAATAGAGCGGCGGATTTTTATATTCAAACCCCCAAACTCTAATGAATATAATAATGGAGGTACTATTACACACAGCATTTAAAAGTTGTAACTGAATATCTAAGTATTGATTGCTTTTTTTTTGCTTGATAAACAATCCGTTTTCTTGCAGTTTAGAGATAATTTTGTGGTTTTTGAAATGACATGTTTAGCAGCACTTGACCAGAAGCAGAGATGGGTCTGATTACTTTCAATGTAATTGATTAATTTACAATTACTTTTGAAAGTGTCTGATTAAATTAATGATTACATTGGCAAAGTATTCATGATTACATCTGATTACAATGAATTAGAAAAATATGACTAGCATTTCTGAAAAAAAAATATTTTCTTTTTTTATATTTTATAGAATGTTTGATAACTTCAATCTTCATCTATTTAATAAACCAAAAAATAAAATTGAAAATGGAAATGGGAAATGTGTCAAAGAGTCAACAAGCCCACTATAGAGAAGACAACAGCAGAAGGTCACCAACATGGCTTCAATGCAGCGAGAAATTCCCGCACCTGGAGGCATCCTTCAGCTGGCCCCTAAACAAATATATATACTAGTTCAGTTATAATGAACGCCATACTAAACTCCAAATTGTAAACAAGAAACTAAAATTAAACATAATACAAGACTAACAAAGGCCAAAGACTCCTGACTTGGAACAGGCGCAAAAATTCGGCGGGGTTAAATATGTCTATGAGATCTCAACCCTCCCCTATCCCTCTAGTCAATGTAGCAAAGTAAACGCATAAAAATACGCAAATTAAAATTAGTTCTAGAGAAGTCCAAGTCCGATTGCAGAAGATGTAAAAAGAAAATAAACAAAATGACAATAATACACATAAATAATAGATATAGGAAGATGTGGTGTGAGTGCCAATGAGACAACCCTACATCCAAATAATAATTTAAAAAAAAGTAAAACATTATAGGTCAATGTACGACCTTCAACACGGAGCATTGGCTCACACCGAACAATAAGCTATAAAAGGCCCCAAAATTACTAGTGTAAAACCATTCAAACGGGAAAACCAACGGTCTAATCTATATAAAAAAAATATACTAGCAGTTAACTGACATGCCAGCTCAATACCTCAATTAAAAGGATTGAAAGATAATGTCTTCATCATATGAATATCCGGCACAATCCCTCCCGTTAGAGGTTTAGTATCATACCATCATAAATTATATGAGGAGAAAATAACCCGTGTCATGCCAACAACTGGTTTTTAAATAAATGTGTTTAGTTCCGAACCAATATTAAAGCCAAAATATGCAACCTTTAATGATATGACAACAGTATCGTTACTATATCCCTTCTTAATAAGTCTATTTAAAGATTTTGTTAGCTACATAGGTGAATACTGACATGTTTGTGCTTTATAAAGAATATTACAATAAAAGATTGTTTGTGAAATACATTAACGTATAAGAAGTCTGCATGAAGAGCTATATCTACGAATGATGTCCGTGTACCGATGATAATATTTAGTAAATGTTTTGACTAGTTTGTGATATTGAAAACCCTAGAGTAATAATTTTTCAGTAATACATAAATTTGTCCCTTTAAAATCTAAAACGTTGGTACATACATAAGAATTTAGAATATCGGAAAATATTCCACGAGTTACCGAAAAATACTCCTAATTGAATCATGCGGTACGCGAATTCGTGAATTAATGGGTAACCGTTGTTCGATCACTCGTTGAATCTTTTTCGATTTTTGATTTCCTTGATTTGCTATTCTATAATTCTCTTGAGATTGTCAAATATAGGATAAATTTAGTGTGTGCAATATAATTGTGCAATTCTTCTTTAAATGTGCAAAATATGTGTTTTTGAAATAACCAAATACCTTCCGTCGATATGCCTGCGACTAAAGATATCAATATATTTAAAACATTTAAACCTAATGTGTCTAAAGTGCCATGTAAAAACAGGGACTATGTATACAGTGCCTAAATTGCTAATTTTCACTAAAAAAAAATTATCTAAATTTAAAGGCCAGAAATCGATTTCTTACCGTTCAACAAAGCTTGAGAAACTTTATCCTGTTCTTGTCTTAGCCCCGTCTGTAGTTGTACAATGGTTGACTTCATATTGGTATTTGATGCTTCAAGTTGTAAAATGGTTGTCTGCATATTGGTATTTTTTGTTTCGAGTTGTGCTATGGTTGACAGCATATTGGTATTTTTTGTTTCGAGTTGTGCTACGACTTTCTGCATATTGGTATCCTGTGTCTGTAGATGAACTACTGTTGATTGCATTGTCTGTAGTTGTTGAGTTAGGTGAACCATGTCCTGCATTGATTTCTCTAGATTTACCAACCTCGAATTTATAACATCTGGATCATTGAGTAGGAGACGTTTGTGCTGAACCTCGTCTACAGTATTCACCAGTTTCAAATGAACAATCCACAACGAAAACAATATGGTCAAAGTTGCCATTTTGAACACATGCAAATGCGATTGTAGATGTATAGGTATTGTCAAGATAAGAAATCAAATCTT
Organism: Mytilus galloprovincialis; assembly: GCF_965363235.1. Taxonomy (NCBI): domain Eukaryota; kingdom Metazoa; phylum Mollusca; class Bivalvia; order Mytilida; family Mytilidae; genus Mytilus; species Mytilus galloprovincialis. The sequence goes on from NC_134847.1 coordinate 53,997,133, forward strand.
GAATGGGAGTCACTTATTGTGTAATACATATATGCATGTTCTACATAAAAGCTTCCATTTTAGTTATCAGTCTTTATTACTAGTATTATACTTTTTAATCTCTCGCATTTCATATTCCCTTGTCTATACCAAGCCAGGTTGTTGTTAAATATTTGTAAAAGTCAATCGTATATAAACCTTCTTATTGTGATTAGGAGATTGTTGGATTTTACAGTAAGATTTACTACCACAGTTATTAGTGCGTTTGTTAAATGATTGTTCTGACTCTTAACATACAGCAAACCTTTTACGTTGTAGAAGCTATACAACATGTGTAGTTTTAACAAGTTTTAATGCAAAATAAAGAGCGAGTCTTACAATTAGAGGGTACTACAATTCTGGTTGTGCCGATTTATTTCTACAAGCCAGTCATACTGTTAATTACTGCATTTATTCATTTCTCTAAAACTAGTACACTAGAAATAATTAATAAGACATTGATAGAAATAACCAGCCAGGGAAAATACATACAAACTCATTCACAACACTATAAAACCACTATTACAAAATTCTGTTATGATTCAATTTAAATGTTTTCTATCTATTGTAAATATTATTAGCACATACTTACAACTTCTCGTCCAATCAAATTGCTTGAATTTGCCTTCTAATTTTCATAGTACATACTTTTTCCGTGTACTAAGTAACTACGCATGAATGACCACAAGGGTAAGATTTCATTTTATTGTAATCAAGATATTAGAACAAAAATTGCTACTGGCTATTTTGAAATAAATGATGTGTTCCAAATCTAACTAAATAGTTTGTAATTAGTTTTCAAAAAGATTTTTAACATCCTACTAATCAATCTTTTGATCTAAATTTTGTTTTGACAATTAAAAAAGTTTCTTTCATTTAAATAAAGAGTAATAATAATGGTGCTTTATACCTTGATTAAAGTACAACTCAATCAAAAATGTTAATCCTTTATCTTCCATGCAATTACTTTGTACACAAAAAGAGTCAACCATGAATCTTTTGAAGGGAAATTATTAATAAAGCAATTTGATATATTTAGTCATAAATAGGTCGATAATTGGTTGCCTAATGTCCAGTGACAAATATTTCATGCATATAAACTATCCATTAGACTACCTATGTGTACATACCAGGGGCAGATCCAGCCATTTTTAAAAGGTGTTTCAACCAAAGATGTGGGAGGGGGATCCAACTGTTTGTATTAAGATAGTTTTAGGTTTTATGTGAAATTAAAAAAATGTTTTCAAGAATGTAAAGCTTTCACTGCAATTTAAGAATTGTCTGCTCTTGGTCAATTCATTTTGTCATCCTACCATGTAAATAAGTACATGTATAGTAAAACAACGCTTCGTTCATATCAATAAACATACTTACACCAGCAGCTACCTTCTTAACATTCTAAAGTCAAGGGCCTTTGCAATCCCATTTTTACAATGATATTATAGTGAGTAGATTTACAAAACTACGTAAATGAGCTACATCCAGTCAGCCAAAACATATCAATAGACTAATTACAGGATTACTCAAGTTGTAAATATGTGCTAAATTGGATATTGTATAGAAAGGTATATACTATGAAAATAAGAGCTTGGGGCAAAGCCCCTCGCTCTAATTTTCATAGTATATACCTTTCTATACAATAACCGAGACTCATCATGCCCTGTCCCATTATCTTTGCTTAGGAAACTTCCAAGGTAAGTGAAATCTTCAACACTGTCCACTGTCAGATCATTGGTTGTATTGGTGTTTTATTTCTAGTGTTTATTGACATTACCTTGGTCTTCTTGTCATTGACATTCAGACCAGTTTGCTTTGCATAGTTGTTAAGTATGTTGGTCTTCTCTTAGAGGTGTTCACTTGTTGTTGATAATATGGAAATGTCATCAGCAAAATCAAGGTCTTCTAGCTGGTTAAACATGATCCACTGGATACCCCTTTTCTTGTCTGATGCTGTATTTCTTTGTATCCAGCCAATAACAATAGGATTGGTGACATAAGACATCCTTGTCTTACACCAGATTTTACTTCAAATGAGTCTGAGATAGAGCTATCAAGGATGACACTGCATTCAAAGCTGTTGTAAAAGGCTTTTATTAGCATCAATATCTTAGGTGGAATTCCATATGATTTAACTATTTTTCAAAGAGTTTCTCTATGTATACTGTCAAAGGCCTTTTTGAAGACAATGAAATTAATGAAAAGTGGTGTGTTCCATTCAATGCATCGCTCGATGATGTTCCTAAGAGTGAAAATTTGGTCAATGCATCCTCTGCCTCTTCTATAGCCTGCTTGTTCTTCTCTAAGCTTTTTATCAACAATTTTATCAATTCTCTTTAAAAGAATTTTGCAAAAGACCTTACTAGGAACAGAAAGTAATGTAATCCCTCTCCAGTTGTCACAGTTGCGTAGATTGCCTTTCGTTGGTAATTTCACAATCAGGCCTTTGCTCCAGTCTGATGGCATGTCCCCTTTTTCCCAGATGACAAGGAAACGATTGTGGAGTAATTTGGATGATGTATCAAAGTCTGCCTTAACATCTCTGCGTGAATGGAATCAATGTCTGGTGCCTTCCCCGTCTTTAATGATTTAATGACATTTCTTACTTCATCTATAGTTGGTGGTTCTGTGTTGATGTTTAAATCATCTTCTGATTGTTCAGGGGTAGCTATCAAATCAAGTTCGACCAGTTTAATACCTCTTTGAAATGTTGGACCCACCTTTCCGCTTGTTACCTTTCTGTTTCCAATGCTTTGCCATTTTTGTCGTTTACATACATGTTGTCTGTGCATCTGATGTTCCACAGAGTTGTTTGGTGATTTTGTAAATTGTACTTTAATAACTCTCCAAGAATGGCTGCTTTTTCTGCTTCTTTTGCAAGGTCCTCAAGATATTGTCTTTTATCTTTTCTAGCACTTATTTTAACCTCTTTGTCTTTTGTTCTGTATGTTACTTGCAGTTGATCTTGTAACCTTTTGGATTTTGTATTTACTGATTTCAGTTTTATAGTCTTTCTTTCTTCGATTTTTGGCCATGTTTCCGATGTTAACCAATCTTTGTTCTTTTTTGTCTTGTGACCAACTGTCTATTCTGCCGTCATTACATAAATATCTTTGATGTTATCCCTTTTCTCTTGTACACTATCTTCTCCATCATCAGAGTTATCTAGCACACTAAACCGATTTTTCAATTGTAAGCAAAAAGCTTTCTTGACGTTTGGTGACTTCAACCTTGCTGTGTCTAGTCTCTTTCTGTTCTGGTTTTATGTGGAAAGATGGTCCCGCCTATCACCAGTTTATTGCAAAGACAAAGATCGATAGAACGTTAACCATTCTCATTTTTCACCCCGCAACCATGCCTGCCCATCACATTCTCAGCATCAGTGTTGTCGGATCCTACTTTAGCATTTAGGTCTCCCATTATTACCAGCATGTCGTGTTGAGGTACGTTGGAAATGTCTCCAGCTGTTCATAAAAATCATCCCGGGTCTCCTCTTCAGCATCATTTGTTGGTGCGTAACACTGTATGATAGAAAGTTTACAGAAGTTGGAGTTAAATCTTGCTGTTACTAATCTTTCACTGATTGGTTCACATTCTAGTAATGATTTTGCCATTTCTTTGCATACAATTATTGCTACACCATTAATATGTCTGTCAATGTTACCAGAGTGTAGGATGATGTTTCCACTATTTGTTCTTGTCTTTCCTGATCCAGTCCAACGACATTCGCTCACACCCAGAATGTCTAACCTGTAGTGCTGCATTTCCTTGATGACCTGTTCAGTCTTTGATTTTTCATACATGGTTCGAACATTTCAGGCTCCTATATGTATTTGTGCTTTAGGCCCTACAAGACTCATATTCATTTTCATAGTTTCCACAATAGATCTTTCACTAGGAGATATCATTTCGCTGTGGTTTGAGTCCGCCGTTGAACCTATAACAGAGAGTAATCTAATTTCATTTGTTGTGGTTTCTGTAACTGTAGTAGTTTTTACAGGACCGGGGAGTTAACTCCATGCCCAACACTCCAACCTGAAGGGCCAGGGAATTTGTAGTCAAGGTTTCCATCCTCTAGAAGGGCTGCTGTCCTGAGCTTATGAATCCATTCTATCCAGGTTTGTTTTCGAAGTTTACCATCTCCTAGATGAGTTGCCTTACTGGGCTCATCTAACCGCCTATATTCCCATAGCTGGGTCAAGGATGGTGAGTGGTAGGGCATGTCCAAACACTTGTGGGCCTACACACTGCATCACGAGGACCCTTGCTGCTCCGAGATCTCATGCAGTTTAGCCTGAGGTACTAGACGTTTAAGGTTTACGTACATTGTCGCGGGGAGGCACTGCAGGAGTCTTGATAGTGTAGAGGCTATGTACTGGCAGGAAAGACTTACACACACGGCTTTCTTTTCACACAGCAAGTATGCTAGCCAGCGGTAGTTAACAAATCAATGAATTGTAACCACACTTGACGCATATCACTATCCTGTGGCATAAACCACTAGCACGCAGGGCTCGTAATGCATAATCTTTATTTGTCGTTTATAGTATTTTGTTGTCTGATCGTCTTTTTGTTTTTGCTTCGGTGTTGTGATGCATACTGACACAAATTTGGCAGTGTATCCCAGTTATATTCTCATTTACAGATTATGTTTGTTTGAGCTAGCTATAAAACCAGATTTAACCCACTATTTTCTTCGGAAAGGCATATACAATGGCAAAAGTATGACAGATTTTATTTTACTAGTTCCGTTGATGGATACCTTTTGATTTTGTCAGTGTTTATGAAGGAGGGAAAGATACCAGAGGGATAGTCAAACTCATAGATTGAAAATAAACTGAAAAAGCCATGGCTAAAAATAAAAAGACATACGTACATGAACTTCCCGGGTTCATTTTACGTATGAGTTCGGTATAATTGTAAGATCTGTTTCTCGTTAATACAACTCCTGGTTTTTAATTGCCCGCTCAGTATCCTTGCCATTTTCGAACATATAGCAACTTAAAACATATAGTAGGTTAACATAAGTGTTCTGTTGTTTTGGGTAAAATAAATGTTTAACCCCACAACATATCTTATTCATATTGTAGTTTTGAAAAATAATTAATTATGAAATATAGAAAAAGATTTACTGAAATAAAAGCATCATAAAAATAAAATTATACATACAATGTCAATCTGAAAACTTTGAAATAGATGTTTGAAAGTAAGCATCGAATTATCTGGAATACCTTCACAAATGAGGTGTGCATATATTATTATATATGAAATCATTTCGTCGTAAAATGTAACTTTGGTGGAGCTTAATGAGGGGATGATTGTAGACAACCTGATCATTTTTATCTTCAATTCATTAATTGTTTTCTATCACTTTCATTCGATATCCTTTCACAACGTACTTCTTAATCAACCATATGTGTTTAACTACAATGCGGCACTGCAAAAACTGATTCCCTAGTTCGATTTAGCAATGGTGAAACAAGAGTCTGGATTGGATATAACTGTCCTAGATTTAACAGTTTGTATCCTTAATGTATCACCAATTTGTAATTCTACAGCTACAACAGCAGTGCCTGTGTTTTCAATAGTAGCACGTGTAGAAATATAATTAAAAGTGGTACTGCCTATAACCATTTGATTTTTGTATGTACAAAAATATCCATAATTAGTTGTAGTATAGATCCATGCTGATACGAGATGAAGTCCGTTGACTTCACTGGTGAATTGCCCACTTGTACGAAATGAGGCTATGTTGTTTATACGAACTTGGGTTCGTACATCGTCGAATTTTACAATATAACCACTAGATTTTGTACCACCACTCGACACACAGGCTGTCATTGCCACTAAAACAAAAGGAAAAGAGTCATCACTTTATTATACATAAATCATATTCGTCTTAATTTCAAATCAATTAAACTCCCAGAAAAGGTTACTGTTGATGCGCATTTAGACAAATAATCTTTTTCCAGTAATAATATGGAAAAATGTTTTTCGGAAACAATATCCGCCGATCGCGAATAGTTCATACCGGACATTGCTGTCTATGGTAGGAAGTCGATAAATACAAAGTTAAACTTCTTTCTTGAGATATTCGAGTACACTTATTAAGACCATGTGCTATTCAGAGTTAAATTTGTTTTTTTTTCCTTTATGATTACAGGTAATTCTTTTCTATCGTTATTTTTGCAATTCAATACTGTACGGTTCCTTATCGTGATAATTTGTTTGATTTTTACATTAGTTTTGAATTCTTGTACTTAATATTGTGTGTTTTGACAGTTTAAAGGTGATTCAATTTGTATACACGATATGACACGTACTTTTTCCTAAAAAAATTTCGAAACTAGAGACTCACCTTGCTCTATGTGCAAATTAAACTAAGGAAACATAAATTCATGACAAAATTGTGTTTTGTGATGGTGATGTGTTTGTAGATCTTACTTTACTGAACAATCTTGCTACTTAAAATTATCTCTATCTATAATGAACTTGGCCCAGTAATTACAGAGGAAAATATTATGTAAAAATTTACAAAAATTTACAAAATATATGAAAATTGCTAAAAAAAATGACTTTAAAGGGCAATAACTCCTTCAGGGGTGAACTGATTATTTCGATCATGTAGAATTATTGCTGTTTACATTTTATCTCTATCTATAATAATATTCAAGATAATAACCAAAAACGGCAAATTTTCCTTAAATTTACCCATAAACGTATTAACACTTTTAGCCATGGTGGCCATTTAAGTTGGTTGGCCGGGTCACCGGACACATTTTTTTAAACTATGTCGTTTGTTTATGTAATTTATACGTGTTTCTCGTTTCTCGTTTTTTTTAAATATGATATTGATTAGACCGTTGGTTTTCCCGTTTGAATGGTTTTACACTAGTAATATTTGGGCCCGTTATAGCTTGTTGTTCGGTGTGAACCAAGGCTCCGTGTTGAAGGCCGTACATCGACCTATAATGGTTTACTTTTTTTGAATTGTTATTTGGATGGAGAGGCCAGGTGAGCTAAAAAGGTGTAGAGAAGAATTTAAAATATACAAAGACTTTTCAATATGTAGCGGGTAAGCCATTCAATTAAAAAGAATAATGAAGTGTATTTTTTTTTAAAGATAATCATTTATACAGGACTTTCCTGGTTCTGTTTTGATCGGAACCTTGCATTGATCATTCTGTTGATTGTTTGACCATCTACATGAAATTTATTTTATAACTTGTGTCAAAACAGTTAAAATTACTTTGTGGCTCATTTTTTTTAAATTTAATTAAGTTCTTATTCCCACGTTTAACTCTGTAGCCTCCAAAAGAATAGCACGTAAAACTCATTATGTGTTTATAATTAAGCACTTAATTAAGGGGCAATTTTTTTTTATGAATGACATCACATAAGAAAATATGTCCTTTATATAGGTATATGTGTACATCAGAAACTATGGAGTTAAAATTGATAAAAAGACGAATAAGGAACATTTAATAGTTTCATAATTAACAAGAATGTGTCCATAGTAGAAGGATGCCCCACCCACACTATCATTTTCTATGTTATTTGGACATTAAAATTGAGGTAAAAACTCTAATTTGGTATTAAAATAAAAAAGATCATAGGAACATGCGTTGATTAGACTTGAACTTCATAAAAAAATTACCTTGACCATAAACATTAACCTGAATCGGGACAGACGGACGAACAGACGATCGAACGGGTGTACAGACACAACAAATAATATCCCTAACACACGATATTGGTCCTATCTGAGATGATAAATATACAGCCTCTTTTATCATACCATCAATAATGAGGAACTTTAAATATTATATACATATATATACAAGCTTTTTGCAGGATTTAATGATTCAAGTTCATTTATTCGTGTTTTCATTTAACAATCCTAAAAGAAATTTATATTCTATATATCTGGGCGTGGAAATCAATATGTTGAAATGTAAAAGTAATAAGTTTGGAGTTCATTTGCTGGCCGTGTTACAAACATGTACAAACAAATGGTATGTGCAAATGACAAAAAAATAACTTTTCCCTGTTTCTACAGGGAAACAGTATATCCCAATGTTAATGTTATTCGATGAAACCTACCTTTCCGTCCAGAAAATAGTTCTTGCATTGTCTTATTAGATATAACTTTTATGTTTTCTCCCATATTTTCAAAATATTGATTGAAGCGTTTCTGCTCTTGGAAAAACTTCAACTGCATCAGCTCTACAGCATTTTCCCTCTTCTTCCCAGCTTCAGTAAATTTGTGAATTTTTAAAGAAAAAGAATTAAACAAATTGTCGATTTTATCTCCATAAAATTCAGTTTCATTTTCCATCTGTTCTTGAGCAGCTTGTACTGAATCCGTGAAAGTTTTTGATTGTTTTAAAACTTCGTCCATCTTTTCCAATTTAGAAACAATTGAATTATCTCATCGTTTTGCACTCTCCTCGTATATTTCTATTTTATGTTCCAAACGAACAAGTTTTTCCAATACCTTTTCCTCAAAATGAAACTTTGAACAGACCCAATTTAACTAGAAAAAGCATTCATAAAAGTAAACATGCGGAAAGAATCCGTAAGATCGCCATGTTAACCTTAGTGTTTGTTTTGAATAACACGCGTACGGTATTACAAATAATCAATGTTGAAAATGTATAAACGAGACAAGAGAACTTGTTTTAAATCTATATTTCAAAAATCGTATGTTCTGTTTATGACATTAAATGCGTCTTAAGTTGGTTTCGTTTCAATTGAAAAGTTTAAGACATAGTTGCTTTCTTTGAGCTTTTCATTTATAACAGCTGTACATTCTTTATGAACTGTTAGACAGTAAGGCCGTGTTCACATTGACATAAACTCGGTGTTGTGATAGTGTAACTCACACATAAACTAAACATAATTACGTTCCCATTGATAAAACTCAATGTTTTCATGTAGTGTAAATCATGTTTTGTCTACATGCAATCGATAGTCGATGAGGCCTTGTGTAGGTTGAGTGTACACAAAACTAAGCATTCAGAACTTCAATTTTCCAATGTATATTTAAAAAAGAAACGATTTTTATATAAAATTGATACTTATAACACTTATTAATAAAGTTCTTTGCAGAAATATTTGTCTAAACTTGATATATTTATTTGTTATAAAAACACTTTATGTAACCTTATTAATCTCTTATCAAGACTCATCCATCAGCATTGCCTAACACATAATCAATTTTAAAAGGTCTTCCCAAATCGACTGGAAGTACACACTGACAGAAATATTTGCCACTGGTATTTACTCAAGCAACGATTCATTCATAAATGCATTACTGAAAAAGGGTGAGATTAATAGTTTGTTTGTGAAGTATCTCAGATCAGTTAATATTTAATTAGAAATGACAAAAAAATACCCCCTCCCTATGCCAAATACTCCTTGGAGAAAAAAAATACCATTTGAAACAAACAGAAAATGATAGAAATGTAGTGATCCTGAAAATCGCAATTCTTTTTCCTCGTCTGTAAGCACGCTGATGTAGCCTACGTTTTTAATGCGTAATCGAGACATCTTTAAACTACTGCAAATCATCCAAAATGACTTTCTTAAAGTAGCAACCACTTTACTTTAAAAAAAAGGGGGGGGGGGTGTTCTGAGTCAGAATTGTTTCTCGTGCGAAAGTTTGTATTTAGTCACGGCCTAAGAAGTTGTTTGATTTATTTAAGTAATTATATTTAAGGAACAGAAGTTAACATTTTCCTTTGAAATGTAGTGAAGTTTTCTTTTTACATGTGACCACTGTGTATTGTCCTTTGACTACAACTGTTATATAAACATAAAGATCAAACCAAGAATAGCTAAGCTGTATGACCATGGGAACTACCATGATTGTAAACTAGAATTGGATAAGATAAGTTGGCAGGAAGAAATTAAAGATGACTTTTCTGTTGACACAAACTGGAATTACTTTTTAACCACTTTAAATGAATTAGAACAAAGATTCGTACCAACAACAAAAAAATGACACACATTGGGAAGAAGAAAAACACTTTCCCGGTAGACAAAAAAAACAAGAGAATTAATTAAGAGGAAAAATATACTGTCAAAGAAAATTGTAACCAACCAAGACCCGGAGATTAGAGCTGAGTATAACAGAGTAAGGAATAAAACAAAATCATCAGTTAATAAACTAAAGAAGAAATTTGAGAAGGGATTATCAGAAAATGCAAAAGCAAACCAAAAAGCAATATGGAGTTACGTAAAATCAAAGTCCAAAACAAGGGAAGGTATTGGTGATTTACACACTGATCCCGACGATAATAAATCTCAAAAAACAGATGACGATAAAGAAAAAGCGGAAATACTATCAGAATATTTTGCAGGAACCAGATGACGAAATCCCTGTACCAAATCCAATAAATATTGAAAATGAATTAACTGATTTAATAATCAACAAAGATATGATAATGAAACACTTAAAAAAGCTAAAGATTGATAAATCACCAGGTCCTGATAAACTACACCCCAGACTGCTTCGGGAAACAATGGAAAGTATAGCTGAACCCTTGAGCTTGATCTTTAACCAATCATTGAATGAAAAGACAGTACCAAAAGAATGGAAGAATGCACTTATTAGCGCTATATTTAAAAAAGGAAACAAATCGCAAGCAAAAAATTACCGCCCAGTGAGTCTAACATCAGTTGTTTGTAAAATATTGGAGAAAATCATAAGAGAACATATAATAAAACATATGAAGCTAAACAGGTTATTCTCAAATAAGCAGTATGGATTTATCTCGGGGAGATCAACAACATTGCAATTACTAGAGGTAATTGACAAATGGACAGAGGCGATAGACGATGGATATGAGGTAGATTGTGTATATACAGACTTTATGAAAGCTTTTGATAAAGTACCAAACAAAAGGCTGCTAAAGAAAATTGAAAATTATGGAATACAAAACCCAATACTAGATTGGATAAGAGATTTTCTATCAAATAGACAACAAAGAGTCTCAATAAATGGCGAAGCATCGGAATGAAAGGAAGTTACCTCAGGAATACCGCAAGGCTCAGTACTAGGACCAATCTTATTTGTACTCTACATCAATGACTTACCGGAAGGAGTTAACTCAGATGCTTACTTATTTGCTGATGATACAAAAATCTTTAAAATAATAAAGGAAGACAGAGAACATGAAACATTACAAAAGGATTTAGACAAACTAGAGAAATGGAGTGATTCATGGTTACTCAAGTTTCATCCAGAAAAATGTAAACATATGAATATTAGCAAAAAATCAAAACAAAATATTGAAAAATATAATCTACTAGGAAAAGAAATAAGCAGATGCAAAGAAGAGAAGGATATAGGGGTAGTCATTGATGAAGAATTATCTTTTGAAAAGCATATATGTGAGAAAGTAAATAAAGCAAATTCAATCTTTGAGGCATTAAGAAGATCATTCAAAAATCTAAATGCAGAAATCTTTATTCCATTATATAAAACACTTGTAAGAACACATCTAGATTATGCTAGTTCAGTATGGGCACCTTTTTAGAAAAAATATATCGATAAAATTGAAAGTGTATAAAAGAGAGCTACAAAACAAATACCTGGACTTAAAAACCTAAGCTACGAAGAAAGGCTTAAGAAATTAAAATTACCAACACTAGTACTAGCGTACAGAAGAATAAGAGGGGACATGATTGAAACTTCTAAGATCATACACAATAAATATGACCCGGAAACTAGTACTTTCCTAAAACTAATGTCGAGCACAGAGAATAGGCACAGTACAAGAACAAATAGTAGTAAAATCATACATCAAAGGTTTAATACTAATCTTAGGAAAAATAGTTTTACGGTGAGAATAGCAAAAACCTGGAACAAACTACCAGAAAAAGTGGTTAAGGCACCGTCTGTTAATGCCTTTAAAAACAGACTTGACAATCATTGGAAAAACGAGGAACTATATTAATCTGATTACCGCGCAGTTATAACCGGAAGCAGCAGTAACAGCAATAATTATGACCTAATCTATGAGTCTGGTGAAGAGGGGCCGTGAGGATCATGTACCTGAAAACATCTTTAAGTATCTTTAAGTAAGTAAGTAAGTCAGAAGCTTTATAGCTTCTTCCTAAGTTTATCATCTGTTTTCAATGGTGCTTTATAGTAAAGATAAACAGTGTTAATTTTGTCAAATAATAAACTAAATATGATATCATGGAAAACCACAAAGACTTTGATGATATTCAAGGAGAACTACTTTATTTCCCTCTAAAGAAAACAATATCTATATTGCCATGTTTTACGGTCACCATCACAAATTGTTTGAAACTTCTCGCACCTTCCTACATTGTAGTTGTTTTTGTGTACCCTGATTTTTTTGTTTTAAATGATGTTAAGATTTAAACATCAATGTTTTAAAAATGTATTAACAAAATTAATGTAATCCAAGATTTCGACATGTAACAAGACCTCTCATTTGTATGATAACTTTTGCCTCAAAGCAATTTGAAAGTACAAAATAAGTTGTGGGCGTATTTTTCCCACTCGTACTAGAGCTTTCTGATTTGATACCATACCAACTGTAGTATAAATTCACATAAATAATCATTGAAATCATCCCATATTTATAGGATTGCGAATCAACATAGTACATCTCACTATTCCTCTATCCTCCATTTACAGTTGCCTTATGTCTTATTTCTCATGTGAGGTGTTTTATCTGTCTTTTTCTGCCCTGCGTTTCTTTATTTTAGAGGTTTTGGTTGTGCGGTAACTCTATGCTCTGATGACACTGGTTGAATATGAAAATAGTCATTTATTCTAGTCTTTAGTTTCTTCTCTTACCTATTCTGACACTCGACTGGGACTTCTACTTAACTGGATTTACCGTGCGTATTGCTGTGTGTTTGTTTTTCTACAATTGCTTAATGTATAGTGGAAGGGTTGAGATCTCACTTATCATGTTAAACCGGCCGTATTGTTGTATCTGTCCCCAGTCAGGAGCCTCTTGTGTTTGTTAGTCTTGATAGAGTTTTAATTTTAGTTCATTATATGTTTTTTAGTTTAGTTTGACGTCCATTTTCACATTTTTATTAAGGGTCCAACTGAAGCCCTTTTCTGAGTGCGGAATTTTCTCGCTGTTTCAATGACCCATTGGTAGCCTTCTGTGGTTTTCAGCATTTGGTCGGGTTGTTTTCTCTTTGACACATTTCCAATATCGTTCTCTATTTTATTCACCTGAATTTAATACATTTTGGGCAAGATTCAATATTAATATGTTTTGGACATATTAGAAAATCAAAAACCAGTTGAAATTATTTTCAACACAACATGTAAATTTGGGTTCATGTTGAAATAATTTTTATATTTCTTCACCTCAGGGACTTTTGGACCATTGTGAAAAAAAAGAAATGTGTTATTTTAGTATGGTTGTAAATCATATTTCCATGTAAGTGATACAAACTCTTCTTAGTCTCTAATGGTCAAGATTTATACACACATACATGTATATGCAGTTCCTTATATCGATGATATCTGTCCAACATTGAAATCACGAACTCCTTTCTAAGAACAGTACCGATTCATGACACTTCTATATTCAGTAATTAATTTTTTTTTATCGAGAACATGCGAAAATGGGCCATGATGAAAACAAAGCCAGTATTGTTATCTTTTTTTTTATTTAGAACAAACTACACAATTTATAGCCATGTTGTCAACATAAGGAGGACAGGCCAAAGATCCACACTTGGTCCGGGTAGCATACAGTAAATGACCATTTTTGTCATCTTTCCCAGCTTGAAGAAATTCGGGATGACTATCAAGACAAATAAAGGATGACGGTTTATGGGTGTAAGCGCCAGATGCCAATATACCGTGATATTCCATTTTCCAGCCGGCATCACAAGTAATTCTGCCAGGTATCATTATAGTTGATGAAGTATTCGTGCTTCTGCATAGTGCACAAGGGGCATCTTCATCTTGTGCGCCATTAGCAAAGAAGTTTCCATCTTCGTACTCTGTTCCAACCAATAAGCTGCTACCGGGTCCTGTTCTATTGCTTAGTTCAGGATTGTTTGGGAGGCATAGCATATTAGCTGGGCCGCCATAATAATGAGACTGAAGATATTCTTGGCCTGCTGCAAAACCTTTAAAAAGATATACCTGTTCTTTGTTTTGTATATTGTGATAAGGAATAAAGGGATAATCAAAGATTGATTCCTAATCCAATATGTGTTATTGAATAGAAGAAGCAGATAATTAATTATATAAGTTTTTGTCCACCATAATAGATAATGAAAAATAATTTGGAACTTGTAATTATGCTTTATATATTTTTTTAGGTAGTATTATAATTTCTGTAAATAGGTTAAATCGATATCTTTGAATATGAAAAGTTGCTTAACAAATAATGTACAGTGTTCTAGTTTGTTAAATATAATTCATTTGGTCAGTCTAGAGGATTCTTCTGGGTAGTTTTCTAGAATAATGAAATATGGTATTTAACACCAATGTTTTAGTTTTATTTTCCTCCTGACAAAAACTATTTATATTTGGATTTTCATTAACCTTTCTACAAATCATGTATTAATTAATCTCTTCCCTATGACTGTTACTTTAAAGCTAGTCAGTATCAAATGATTCGATTGATTAAACCACCATAATTATTATGTTTCTAATTTGTAACAAACCTGTAATTTGTCAGACAGGTGCATTTGTTTATAAAATGAACTATCGTCAAAACTTTTTTCTGTAATTTGTCATATATAAAAGAAGTAATAAAAAATTAGTAGAAAAATTCATGCCACCGCCCCCTCTCTCAACTCCACTCTGAAGTAACTGTATCATAACAAAGTCAATGTGAGACTTTCTTTGAGATATCATTGACACAAATGATGCCCCCGCAGATGTAAAGTATTATATTGAAATACACAAAGTTGAGCACGGGTACACAAAGCTTTTAGTTCACTGTAGGACTACCTCTCATACAAATAAATACTCCAAAAATTACAAAGTTTAGCTTTCTCCCAAAAGAGCAATTATTTGAATAAAAAATCTAGACCCTGACCACATGCAAACCTTCAATATATGTACAACAGCCAGCAAAGTGAAAAATTCATAGCATTTAAACCGTAAGAGAAGTTATTCGAAAATGCTATGCACCTCTTATGCAAGTATATACTCCAAACATGACAAAATTCAACTATCTCCGAAAAGAGCAAATATTGATAAAAATCTAAATCCTGAGCACATGCACACAACAATATCTGTACAAAGGGCCAGTAAAGTGAACACTTCCTAGGACTGAAACTGTAGGAGGAGTTACGCAAAATAACTATATACCTATAATAGGACAGACAGAAGGACGAACGGACAGACGGGAGGACGAGCAGGGGTATTTCAATATGCCCCGCCAACTTTCATTTACGGTAATAAAAGTGAAATTTTGATAAAATTTAGTTGCTTTTGTAATGTACATGTATTATGCTGCCTAAAATTAAAATATTTAGAGAAAGAGTTAAAAGTATTAATAGAATGGATGTTTTGCTATTTTTTAACTGGAAGAGTATTAACTTTGTTTTGTTTAAGACTGCGCTTGCAAAACCCACATGCTATCATAGATCAGAATATTTATCAAATAAAAGTATTCCAAAATGAAAATTAAACCTTTAAGTATATGATATTAGCTATAGAGTACCTGTGTATAGTATTTCTGTGTTAATGCCGCTACATTGTTTACGTCCCCAGCGAATATACGTTGATCCTCTATCTGGAAAGGAAATTAAAAGGATATTTTTAATAACACTGTTATAATAATTATGGAAGAGGGAAGAAAGATACCAAAGGGACAGTCAAACTCATAAATCTAAAATAAACTGACAACGCTATGGCTAAAAATGAAAAAGACAAACAGACAAACAATAGTACACATGACACAACATAGAAAACTAAAAAATAAACAACACGAACCCCACCAAAAACTAGGGGTGATCTCAGGTGCTCCGGAAGGGTAAGCAGATCCTGCTCCACATGTGGCACCCGTCGTGTTGCTTATGTGATAACAAATCCGGTAAATAGTCTTAATTGGTAGATCACATTCATGAAAGGGAAAGGGATTGTAGTTACGACGTAAGGAACATATCTGATATCATTTGTGAAACGGTTATTCCATAACGGTCAACCAACTCGTGATGGCGTCCGTAAAATTTACGAAGGGATGATTTCAACTTCACCATTTTGAACTCTTGGTTTAATAGCTTCCTTTATGAGCAGCAACCCTCTAAAAAAAATCATGATAGGAAATGCAAGCACGGGAATATCGTATCAATTGGTAGATATATACCCCGTATGCAGATGCTGCAGGAATGTTGCTACTTAGAAATGGAAAGTTCACAATTGGAAAGCTGAAATCATCAAAAGTTTTGTTTTCAACCGACCCTCATTATCAATTTCTAGATGTAAGTCAGGATATGAGGCCGACTTAACTGTATCTTTAGTATCCTTTATCTCTAGTTCGATGGGATCCTTCGATATATATCAGTGAAGTAGGGGTATATTGAAAAGTAAAGAAAGGAAGGGAGGAATTTTCAAACTGACAAGCAAAAAAACACCTTTAATGTATATTGTCTATCATAATATTCTAATAGTCTAGAAATAAGTTAATTTCCTGTTTTGTCGCAACCATCTATTCTATTAACAAAATATTTTACAAAAGAGCGAGGTATTATAGTTTAGCCATTCAACTTTGAAAGTGTTTAAATCGGTTAGGGTCCCTTTTCCCAGCACCTACGCCTCGCACTTATATATACCCCTCCACATCAAGAAAGGCGTACATACGTACTAGAAACAAACAAAGCCAATCAAAGAAATATGGTTTGTCTCCTCCATTCCTTATTTTGAAATTGGTAGGTGGAATTGCCCCCTTCTCTGGCTCATTACAATCCCACCCCAGAGAACAAAACAGATAGGCTTTTTCTCGGTTTTATGGGGGTAGTGATTGATTTTGTGCTTTCACAATTCGAATTATATATAAAAAAAAAAAAACCTGAACATGAAGAGATTTCATGACCGATTTAAAATATGAAATCATTCTGTCCAGTTGAAAAGTATGACGGAATGTCATGTTAATATTTGAGAAATTCAACGTATCGTCAAACAGAAAGTAAATGTATACATGGTTTTGTTTATCTTGCTTCTTTCTATACCGGACGGATTGACACAAAACAGTTTTCTAACTTGTGGCAGGCGCATAATGTGACGGAGTTGAGAATGTTAGTAAGCGCTTAACCCTATAATAACCTGGGACAATGGTGTAAAAGTATTTCTTTAGCATAATATGTTTATGTTTCATTAAAAATTAATACTTCATATAAGTTACAGCAAGAAATCTTATTTCAATTTGCAGCAAAAAAAAAAATTGTTAGGTACTATGTAAATCTATCTTTTGGTACACAAAGACATGAGTCATACAAATCGTCAAATCAAAAGACTGACCATAAACACAGGTTAAATGGTTGCTTTGTCAGATTTATTTTATTTTTAAAAATCAATTATAGCGAAAATATGAAAACAATCATCTTACCAGAATTTCTTTCTTTTTCGTGTGTTAGCTCTGTTTGTAGGTGTGTTATGGTTGACTGCATATTGGTATTTTGTGTTCGTAGTTGGGCTACAGTTGACTGCACATTCTGTAGTTGTTGGGTTAGGCGAACCACGTCCTGCATTGATTTCTCAAGGTTAATAAGCCTCGAATTGATAACATCTGGATCATTGAGTAGGAGGCGTTTGTGCTGGACCTCGTCAACTGTATTCACCAGTTTCAATTGAACAATCCACAACGAAAACAATACGGTTAAAGTTGCCATTATGAACACATATGCAATTGACTTCGATTGTAAATGTTTAGGTATTGTCAAGATAAGAAATCAAATCTTGAATATGGTCACATATTGTGTAATGCAGAGGCATGTTCTAGATAAAAGCTTCCATTTCAATAATCAGCCTTTATTTTTAGCATTGTACTTATAAATCTCTCGCATTTCATGTTCTCTTTTCTATACCAAGCCAGGTTGTTGTCAAATATTTGTAAAAGTTAATCGTATATAAACTGTCTTATTGTGATCAGGAGATTGTTGGTTTATTTTAAAGTAAGATTAACTACCATGGTTTTTATTGCGTGTGTTAAATGATTGTTCTGGCTCCTTAATATATTGCAAACAATTTACGTGGTAGGAGCTATACAAAATGGGTAGTTTCTACAAGTTACATTGCATAATAAAAAGTGAGTCTTCCAAGTGGAAGGGCTATTATAATTCTTGTTGTGCCGATTTATTGCTAAAAGCCAGTCATACTGTTGCTTTTATTCATTGTACTTAAACTAGTAGACTAGAAAGAATTTTTATTTATAATACATTGATGGAAAAGAAAAGAAAAACACTTACTAATTTATTCACAACACTATAAAATAATTACAAAATTCTGTTATAATTCAATTAAAATGTTGCCTATCTATTTAAAGATTATTATAATTGGCTTCATCAAAACACTATTTATTAGTGTCTTAGATAATCAAGAATTTCCACAACCAACTATTTATTTGGAATTATCACATACATATCTGCATATAAACATATTTTTGTTTATTACTATTTGTTTTAATCTTATTTTATTGAATTACTATAAATTGTCGTAGCTCTCCCTCTTATCATTTATTTATTTATAAAATGCATGGATGAAATATTCTCTCTTACAAAAAGTTATTATTTTGCATTTGATGCGAATAAACTGAAGTAAAACATTTCAATTATAAACAAGACTATCTATGTTTAGCCCCAGTTTTAACAGAAGGTTTCTGGATGAACCATACATTTTATATGTACTTCTTGAATGCACTGGTGCTCTATAAGATGAACATGTTGTTGCTCAAAATTAGAGGGGGTACTCCTCTTATAAATACAGCATTTATCCTTCGAGTAGTAGTTTGAAATCTTTATTTAGAAGTCAATTGAAATATAACATAAATCCTTCGAGCACTAGCTAGTTTGGCTGACATCCTTATTCTGCTGTCATTTAAAATACATGCTCAGAATCTGAATGTCAAGAGGAAATCTACATGAACAGAGATTGAATGCATCAACTTTAACAAAGGGTCTTAAAGGCACCGTCAAAATATATTTACTATAAGCGCAAAAGATGGCAGATATTACCGTATATAAAACTAGCTTTCATAAAAATAAAATAATACCCCAACTGTGTTGCTTCAAGTGCTATTATCTCGATATCGATCAGAAATAAAAATATTCTGATTGAGTTGTTTTGATTGAATGAGAGAATATGTAAAATTCTCGTGAACTATATAAATACAATCTTAATAAATAATACAAAACAAAAAACGACGGTTATAACTTCTTCGTGGAAAAGTAACCTACGATAAATTTGGCATTTCGTTTTAAGATCCCCATTTGGTATAAAGCTCTTTGCGTCTTCATGACCTCTACATTTTAGGCTTTCAAATGTTTTGGGTTCGAGAGTTCGAGATGAAGGTATTTCCAGTTAAGCACTTCGAATGTAAATGATATAAAGTGTTATTGTAGATATCAGATATCAACACACTCGCTGGCTAACTGAAAAATAAATCAGTAGACCATTTTATTTTATTTGATAAAAGCTTACCTGTGACGTGTAATTGGCATAATCAAAACAATATGTCAACATAATGCACAGTTGAACTCAACAGATACTCCGACCGGACTATCGTTTTCGATGTTATGTGGACCATAAAGTTGGGTTAAAAAAACTAATTTGGAAAAAACATTTAGAATGATCCTATCATAGGGAACTTGTGTACTAAGTTTCAAATTGATCCAACATGAACTTCATCGAAAGCTACTTTAAGCAAAAACTTTAATATGATGCAAGACATACGGATGTACGGACTTACAAACGGACGTACGAATGAACGAGCAGACCGAAAAAAAAATGACAATGCCCTTAGTGGGGTATACAAATTTGGGCCTTTTTTAGAAGATAAAGATACAGCCTCTTTTAACGTACAGTCAGTAATGTGGAATTTTAAATAAATAAACATATATTCACAAGTCAATTCATTAAATTCAGTTTCATTTTCCATCTGTTTTCTGAAATATCAACGATTTCGCTGTATGATTCGTTAATACGTAATTGTTCCTGTTTTTGAGCAGCTTGCACTGAATCCGTGAACGTTTTTGATTGTTTTAAAACTTCGTCAATCTTTTCCAATTTAGAAACAATTTATTATCCCATCGTTTTGCACTCTCCTCATATATTTCTGTTTTATGTTCCAAACGAACAAGATTTTCCAATACATTTTCCTCAAAATAAAATTTTGAACATGTAAGCAAATATACCGGTTCAGATCCAACTGAACTAGATAAAGCATTTATAAACAATGACCACAAGAAAATAAGCGGTAAGATCGCCATTTTTGTGTAAGTTTTGAAAAAACTGGTAAAACATGAAAATGTGTAAATGAGACAGAAGAACTTGTTTTGAGTTTATACTTCATCATTAATCTATTTTCTTTTTATGATATAACATGCTTCTTAAATTTGTTCCGTTCAATTTAACAAGTATAAGCTATAATTGCTTTCTTTGATCTTAAAAGGATAATAAAGGTTTTCATAATCGTATCATGTAAATTTCCCATGAATATTAAGTGAAGTTTTCATCATACATACATGCAACAGACTAATACCGATATCTGCTTCTTATCATCTCTTTGCAATTGTGAGTCTCAGTAAAGATAAACTGTGATAGTAGAAATAAGAAGATATGAGGGTCAATGTTCTCCCAGGAAACAATGAGTAAAAAGTTAGCAATTAAACGTCAAAGTACGGTTTCAGCACCGGGCCTTGGCTCACACTGACCAGCAAGCTATAAAGGACCAAAATGACTAGTGTAAAACCATTGAAACAGTAAAACAAACGGTCTAAACAATGAATGAGGTTGTTAAATTTGATATGTGCCTTTTGTGCTTTTTTCTTAAATATTTGATTGTTTTTATTGTGATTAAGATTATAACAAGATGTTGACTGCTGTATCCCTAATTTTGATTTCTTTACTCATTATGTCTGTTTGTTTTGTTCACGCGTCGCTGTCAATTTAATGGAATTTGCTACAACTGTCGTACGATTGAGAGGTTTAGCGCTATAAAACAAGGTTCTATCCGCCTTTTTATGCATAAGAAAATGCCAGTTTCAAGTCAGCAATATGACAGTTGTTATCCATTCGTTTGGTGTGTTTGAGCTTATGATTTTGCCATTTGATAATGGACTTTCCGTTTCCTTGGAGTTTTTGGTACAAGTATTATTGTGATTTAACTTTTTTCTAATCTGAATAAAAACGAGAAACGAAAAACTCTAATGAACCACACCAAGAAACGACAACCACTGAAAAATAGGGTTCTTTGTCACCTTAACTGAAAAATAATAAACTCAATATTATAATTGAAAACCGCAGAGGCTTGAACGATATTCAATGCATATGAGAATTACTTGATTTTCCTTTTAAAAGCAAAATTGACCTAAAAACTGATGAACATGTAGTTTCCATATTTCAGTTGTTGTTTTTCTTAACTATGTTGGAATAGTTTATGTGTAATGAGCACATTCCTGTTAATATAACCCGTACAGTGTTAACATGTACGCGCGTAATTGTGTTTTAATTGAGAAGGAAGTATTGTTGACTACATTGATCTAACAAGCATTTAAAAAAAAAAACCCAAATAATCCCTAATTTCATAATCAGATTTAAAATTTTATTGCAATAAGTCTTATGATTGAAAAGTTTTTTTCTTGGGTACTACGGCATTTTAAAATTGGCAGTGAATTTGGTAAAATGCCAAAATTTTGCAATCTCTAATTATTTAACTTGGGCATGCTTATAAATAATAAAACAGAAATTTAAATGGTAAATGCATTTTGTGTTTTATCATTTAACTGGCATACATATCATAGCTTCAACTGATTTAATTTCCTGTGAGAAAAAAAACCCACAAAATTCTATAAAAGAAAATGCCATCCAAACTGTACTAAATAGTAAGAGTTCTCAATTCAAACGTCTTTTTCTCGTTGACTCCACTTAATTCATTTTTTTTCCTTACAAAATAAATAGACTATAATTATGCTGTTTAAAGTAGCTTGACTGTCTACAACAAATGTAAATGTTAGCCGATAATTTTTTTTTTAAATGTTTGTCAAACATAACGACATTTCTGGTTTTAATAATTCAATCTTCAAATTTCAAGTTTTAGATGTTTCTAATGCATTTGAATCCTACATGTACTTGGTAAAATAGGCATAAATCCAAAACGTTTTTTGCAACATACCAAAAAAGGATGCTCAGAAAAAAATCGGTAACATATTTGTACAAAAATAGTAATTATTATTATTCACTTCTTTGGTTTAAAATAATTGGACTTAAAATTTTAGTTTCTTAATAGTTTATCAAGGTATAGACGAACACTGAAGAAATGTTTTCTTTAAATCATATTTGAACTGTCACACTGACCAATGAGCTGACGATATCATCTGGGATTGATAATCATTCAGCAGCGGCATAAAGCCAGTGCTTAAAATATGCGAAAAACAGTTCATAAATTGTATGCGTTTGAAGCGGTTATCTGCATTTACCTTTATCAGAAACGCTCAAAGCCTTGAAAAACGAGCTTTTATCAGTACCAAATCAGGTGAAGAGTTTAATATATGACAAAACAGACCATGCAGCATAAGCATAATAATCAAAATCAATCTGAGATTAATATGTTGGACAAGATCTGATTACCCTTCAGGAGCACCTGGGATCACCCTGAGATATGGTCGGGTTTCAGTTTCTCAGTCTTTAGTTTTCTATGTTGTGTATTTTGTACTATTGTTTGCTTCTTGGTCTGTTTCTTTTTTAACCATGGCCTTGCTAGTTTATTTTAGACTTATGAGTTTGAAAGTCCCTCTGCTATTTTTCACCTCTTTTTTATAGCCCGAGGAAATTGGAAATATGTTTGTTAATAGTTTCTTGCCAATTTACGATAAAGCGCTGATATGGTAAGAAAAGCTATCACCAATCAAATGCGGACCGATATACCACCAGCAGCTGTATCAACCCAATGCTTTTAAAATATGAACATACATTTGTATGAATAGTATGAGTTCAGAGCGGTAAATTATTAAGATTTCTACATGTATTGATTATGAACTGATCAAACTTATTACATCCTTCTGTTACAGACTTTTTTTTACGTCTCCGGTTATGCGAATTATAATGAAATTGAAATGCATTGTGTGAGGATGAATGTCTATAATATAACATAGTCATATATACAACTTAGGTGTAATTTCGTCCATGCGAGTTACCAATTTCCCTCTATATGTCAATGTTTTTTACCTGTTTGAATTATTTTCAATACCACATTAAATTTATTTTGAAGGAATAGCAAATATCAAGTGCAAGAAGTCAAAGTGAGAGGACAGGTGTTTCCGGGTAATATGTTGAAATTTTGTTTAAAATATCTTCATTTCTGAAATTAATGGATCAATATATTAAACAAAATTGACATGTGTTATGTTTAGTATGTTTGTAAATCATGTTATGGTTTTATGTTTTGAAGGCAGACAATTTTTGGTCATAGCTATAGGCTCCATGTTAGCGATATAAACTCTTCTCCTCTTTTTATGAAGATGTATAAATGAACCAAAATGTAATTTTCCATATCGATGCTATCCGTCCAACATTAAAATCTCGCGCACTCATTTTAAAGAAAAGAAAGAGTGTTCATAAGAGCTACGATTTAATACACTGCTATATCCAGAATATGCAATATATGATCATGATGAAAACAGAAACAATCATTGCCATATTTTATTTAGAGCAAATGACACAATTAATAGCCATATTGTTAACATAAGGAGGACATGCCAAAGATCCACACTTTGTACGGGTAGCATACAATAAATGACCATTTTTGCTATCTTCTCCAGCTTGTAAAAATTCTGGGTGACTATCAATGCAGATATAGGATGATGCTTTGTGGCCATAGGCCCCTGATGCCAATATTCCGTTATATTCAATTTTCCACCCGCCATCACATGATTCCCTTCCAGGTATCATTATAGATGATGAAGTGTTTACGCTTCTACATAGTGCACATGGAACATCCTCATAGGCTGCACCATTAACAAAGAAGTTTCCATCTCGGTACTCTGTTCCAACCAATATGCTGTTTCCTGGTGTTGTTCTGTTGCTTATTTCGGGATTTTTTGGGAGGCAAAGCATATTAGCTGGACCGCCATAAGAAGAGGAATGAGCATATTCTGAGCCTGCTGCAAAACCTAAAAACATAGTAGATATACTTTGAACGTCGTTAATATAATAAAGATACGGCGTAAAACTGTTTCCTGATCGAATAACATACTTTCACATTTATACATTACGTTTATACTTTATACGATTACATATATTTGCAATTAAGTAAGAAACATTATAATCATCTTGGTATTATTGATACATACAGAATCTGTATAAAATTAATTTTTGGCATTGAAAATTTTGTAAATATTTAAAATTGTTTCAAGGTGAAAAGACGACATAAATGTTATATAAGTAATGCTTATCATTATAAGACCTTATTAGTGTGACATACATTTATGTGTGACAAATATTGATCAAATGTATGAATATACAGAAGATAAGACATCTTCAAATAAATAAAGACAAACCCGCATTTTGACATGATGTATTTAACTTATAATCATTGGCTTTAAACTGTGAAACTCTATAAGGTCTATACTTTGAGTTATTTGTTTTTCTACTATTTTTTTTTTTACTATTTTGTTTTACTTCGTGCGAGAGTTGAACCCTTGTTGATAGTCAAGCTTGTTAAACGACCCCCTAACGCCAGAATGATTTTTGTGGCTGTTAATGCGTAAATAATCATAAATATAAACAATCAAAAGATCTTTAAGAAGAATTTACAAGCTGAGAAGTACGTAGGCAGTCAGTAAACCAATAGGATTAAGTGGAAGTTTGGGGTTGAAAGCAATCAGTTTTAAAATCTTTACGATAGTCGCAGGCTACACAGTTGTTCTAAAACTGTAATTTCCCTCGGGAATGGTCGCATTCATTTCAGCAGGTAGTATGTAATTGTTTGCTGTCTTCAATGTGTAAGGGATCGACGTGGTATCTCATAAACTTCCGAATAAGGATTTGGAGCTTTGATTGTGGTTTTTACGTTTGGGTCTCATATAAAGATTTGACATTGAAGCATCTCAGATTCCGTGAAATTAGATACATTATACGTAAAAAGCGTTACAAATGATCTTTTTTGTCATTGGCAATCATACAACAACTCTTTATTTTATTTTTAAAATAATCGTTAATAAGCTAGTTTGATCACCAATCGGGTCAATCGCCATCTGAAATTAAGTCGTCCAGAAAATGAAAAAAATTATTTGATGTTATGCTTTACAAATAAAAAAAAAAGTAATGACGGCTTCTGAACAAATTGTGTTTAGTCTTGTTATGTGTTTGAAATATATATTTTCATCATTTATTTTTATATTTCGTCAAACTATATACACACAGTGGTTTTCATTGTTCCTTAATAACGCTGACTTTGTGAAAATTTTGCATCTTTTTTTCGAACTACAGGTGTGTTCAAAAAGATTTTTTTTTTATTCGGGCATTTCTGGACTTTCATTGATAATCTGTTTGGTAATAAATTGCTTTTTATTTTATGTTAACCAAATTGTTATTTTTATCAAATCTTTTGATTAGCATGGTTTGTTGGTCAAGAAAAATAATAATTCCTTTCAAGTTGTTTCATCACATATATTGATATCATATAATCTAACTACAAGTACTCCTATTTTAGCACATACTTACAACTTCTTGTCCAATCAAATTGCTTGAATATACCTTCATATTTTCATAGAACAGTGTACATGTACATACTTTTCCCGTGTTTTAAGTAACTATGCATGAATGACCACAATGATAAGATATTCTTTTATCTTTATCAAGTGTTAAAAATAAGCATTGTTATTTTTTGGAAAAATGCTTTGTTCAAGATCCTGCCATTAAAATCTTTGGACAAAAAAAAATGTTGTTGACAATTGCAAGTTTCTTTCATTAAAAATTTTCAGTTCAAAGAAGAACACAATCGTTGTTTTCTTAAACTTCTTTTGCAATACTAGTTTTTCTATTTAATCAGATTTGCATGAATTTTTTTAAAAACAAATGAGCTCATTTAGTGTGTGCACACATAATGTATTGCTAACCTGATCGATGTTAAAAGAGTTCGTTGTACTTAGTTGCATATGTCGAATTTCTATTCCGTATTATTTGTAAATGTTACAATATGTAAAATACAATAATTTGTTATGTTATGTTATATAGTTAAACTATTAATTTCCAATTCTACTATAAAATAATTAAGTACCTGTGTAAAGCATCTCTGTATTGACACCGCTACATTGTTTACGTCCCCAGCGAATATACGTCGACCCCCTGTCTTAAATAAAAATAATCATAAGGTCCGAAAATTTCAATAAAACGCAATAGATTTCGATAAAGAATATAAATTGTCAGCAAACTGCATATTCCAAATATTAGACAATCCATGATTATTTAATTAAAGCTTTTTTTTTTATATAAATCAACCCTTTACTTTCAAAACCATAGTTATTTAAATTTATAATTAATAATTTATAAAGAACATAAGAAATTTTACACTCTTTACCGTTTATAATTCTGCCCCAAAAATTTATCATACGAACTTTTGCATAAAAAAAATAATTGGAGTCTGTCTAGTTCAGCATAAATTAGACAGTCTTTGGTTGATTGCTTCAAATGTAAAATGGCTTTACAAAATATTCTAACAAGTCAAAGTTTTCAAAACCCCAAATCTCTGACCATTATTACAAAATAGATACACCAGCCTTATCAAAGAGATCTAGTTGACATGCAATAGATAAATTATTAATTCTACTCTTCTACAAGATAGAATACATAGCTTTTATTCCTTTGGACCGGACCGTTACTGACCATAAGCGCGTTAACAATAATTAACCTTTACATTTATTCAGAAGATCATAGTCACATTAATGATTTATTTACTTTTATATATTATGAATTAAGAAGGCTTGCACTATGTAAAAACTCTTCATTAATTATAAAAGATGTCGTCTAGAGTGTCCATAGAAATTAGATGATGTGGTATGAGTGCAAATGAGACAACTCTCCTTCCAAGTCACAATTTGTAAAAGTTAACCATTATAAGTCAAAGTACGGCCTTCTAAGCGGTGCCTTGGCTAACACCGAGCAGCGAGCTATAAAGTGCCCCTAAAATGACTTGTGTAAAACCATTCAAAAGGAAAACCAACGGTATAATCTATATAAGAACGAGAAACGAGAAAACTTATGAACCACGTAAAAAACCTGACAACCTATGAACTAAGGACATGTGCAAACAAATGCAGCAGGTCTGAACGTTTTATCTGGCGCCAACATTCACCTTAACACGAGACAATGGTGTAACATAACGACATAAAATGAAACACTACAAAACATTAATTGAAAAAGGTTGAACTATTCTAAGTATGAATACTAACCTTTTTCAGACAACAGTTAGACCATGAAAACCCAATTAGCAAACAGTTTAATTATATACCACAGAAGAATATATCAGAACAAAATAGTATAAAATAACTTGTCCAAACAACCAGTCACTTATGGACCACCCAAAAAGAGCTTGGTGATAAGGATCTTTAACGTGCAAAAAGCATGTTGCTCCCTGGACACGTGACTCAGGATTTAACGTCCTCATCCGACGGACTAGTCTTCATTTACTCCATAATGTGACTTATGATCTGCAACTCGAATGGTACAAATTAAAGAACAGAAACTACTTACAGTATTAATATGTTTTTTTCTTAATTACTTCTCTGATTGTGAATATTCACGATAACGAATTTGAGGAAAAAAACTGAATACGAGTCTAAATTAATGAGAATTGTGACAGTAACTCAACCCAAACCCAAAAGATACATTTATATGAGGTTCTTGACTTTGGCGTAGCAAATGCATACTTACCATGCAACAAAGCTGTTTGCAATTGTCCTATGGTTGACTTCATTGTATGTACTTCTTGGGTTAAGCGAACCACGTCCTGCATTGATTTCTCTAGATTAACCAACCTCGAATTTATAACATCTGGATCATTCAGTAGAAGACGTGTGTGACGGTCCTGTTCTTCTGCACTCACAATTCCAGTTAAGACTATGTACAGCAAAGACAGAACGGCGGTTAAATATGTCATCATTCAAAATGGAAACGAATACGTATATGTATGAACTGTGACAGTACTTTATGTAACAACAATCTCAAGATAAGAAATCAAAATTAAGTAGGGTCACTGATTGTGCATTACATATGAACAATTGTTCTTGATACAAGGCCCTCCATTTAAATATAGTATTTTGAAGTTTAAAAGGTTTGGAGAATGTAACAAATCTAAAATGATCACTTTAAGAAGTCACCCGTTAGAAAACTTTGAATTTTTCAAAACACTAAGGATTTTCTTATCCCAGGCATAGATTACCATAGCCGTATTTGGCACAACTTTTTGGAATTTTAGATCCTCAATGTTCTTCAACTTTGTACTTGTTTGGCTTTATAATATTTTGATATGAGCGTCACTGATGAGTCTTATATAGACGAAACGCGCGTCTGGCGTACTAAATTATAATCCTGGTACCTTTGATAACGTTTTGATCCCAGCATCGTAAAAACAGCTGCAAGGTAACACCTTTTAAAGTCATTGAAACGAGTGACTTGAGCAAAATAATGTCAAAGCACTTCTCGAACCAATGCATGTCACGGTATATCATAAACTTAGTCTTCTGTGATCGATTTTATCATATTTTATGCATCCATAACGTTTAATCGTCAAAAAAACATTTCACTCGGTCTGTTTTGATGGGAAAATATGGCAGTTAATTAATTGTCGTGTTTTGAAGCCGAAGTTTACCGATTGTCGCCTTAGTATACAATCATCAAATAAGCATGTATTTTGAGACTAGCATGCGTAAAACATGTACAATAAGATATAGTTTATTTCGATGACGGAGCGATGCGTATTGCAATCACCGGATTTTTACGAGAAAGGTCATGCTAAGGTAACTGCATACGGAAAACATGTCTGGGAAGCCAATAATTCAAAGAAAGTAAATTTCTTCTAAATTTTGATAAATTAAAGAATTTTTTTGAAAAAACGTGTGAAAAAAAGAAGATATTTCATTTCCATCAGTTTTATTATAAAAAAAAACTAGCCAGTTACTTATAAGACATGTGCATTATTTTTTTAAATTTGGAGTTTCATGACTATAATATCCAATGATGTTTTATATCTATGAGAAATTATACTCAAAGACAAGCGATAGATTATTTATAAGTAAAAATTGTTCTTATACTTTTATTGGATATAAAACCTTTCAAATTTTAAAGACTGAAGATATCTTTGAACCGTTTGTGTCCACATTATCTTTTATATTCATGGTTATGTGGAGCTCGGTAAAGTATATACACTTCGTATGTCTTTGTCTATTGTTGAAGGTTGTATGTAGTAAATCTATAATAAGAAGATATGGTATTATGCAAATTAAACGACAACTCAAAAGAGTCGAAATGCCCTTCAAACAACCACAGGTCACCGTCCGGCTTCAACACTCAGAAAGAGCCATTTCGTATAGTCAGCTATAAAAGGCCCAAAATTGACAAAAAGGGAAACAATTCAAACGAAAAATGTAACAGTCATGATTATGACGAAAGAACAATAGAAAAACAAACATAACATATAGCATACAACGACAACCAACAACAAACCCACGAGCACCAAACTTTACACACTGCAACATCACAACACAAGAACACACCGTAATAACAACTGGTAATGGACCGACCCACCAAATTAGCACGATGCATAACAACCAATAGAAAGACACAAATTATCGACACAAGAACATCTGCATCCATCTAAAGCTACTTATTATTTATGATTATACATTCATGATTCAACAATTTATAAGTCATGTGATTGACTAGATTGCATTCAGCAAGGAATTAAACCGATAACGTGTAGTCATCCATAACAAAATGAAAGCCATTCAAATGCGAAAATCAACCGACTAGTTTTGATAAAACAAAAAAAAAAACTATGACAGTTTAGGCCAGTGCTGAAATATATGTGAAAAAAACCACTTCATAAATTGTACGCGTGTGAAGCGCTTGTATCCATTTACTGTCATCAGGAGCGCTCAAAGCGTAATAATTGAAAGACAGATTTTATCAGTATACAAGAAGTTGAAATCTGAAGTCAACTTTGCCCAAGGAAGTAGAAATACAATTTCTTAATGATATTTGAATTTATAAAGACAAAGTGAGGAAGGAATGATTTAAAATCATGTTGGTACCGAAGCACAGACTACTGAATTGATGAAACCATCGGCATGTGTTTATTCTCAAGCAGCAGTATCAAACTATGAACGGTAAGGTTCATCAAAAGGAATTGAAAAATATGGCCGAACGCGTGTTAACACAACAAAATCTTCTATGAGTATTGACAAACTGATGCATCTTGGAAAGTTTTAAGGCAAAGCAGGACATAGATATATAACATTAATATGTAGTCTATGTTTCAGAAAATGAAAAACCTACCTGATTTTGATGTGAATTTTTTCCAGTCTGCAGAAAATAGCAATATAAACTATTAAAACACATGAGTTTCGTTTTATACAGTCAACTCAGTTTAAATCACCTATTGGTTGTCGATGTCTATTATCAATCAGTTGTTCAGTTAAACCAATACTACTCACAACATTTATTATATGAGGGGAACTTCTCAATCCCTTTCCCCAACTTAGTGTTTTAACCTTCTGCAGGAATGAAAAAAAAAAATGAAAAGCAACATCCAGAAAACTTTGTTATTTTCGGAAACATAAAAAGCATTTAAACTTAAATTATCTAGTTCCACCCATGGATTAAAACTCTTCCAGGTGCACAAATGTGTCTGTACTCAGAGTAAAATGTGTATGGCAAATAAGGCCATATTAGCCAAAAATTTATGATGAACCGTAAAGAAAATGAGATCAGAGCGCATTTCTGAATTTACCTTAATTTTTGGGAATAATTGCAAGTTCACAAAAGCAGTTTCTATGGTCTAATTTCATACAACTTGATTACATGATTTACAAATTATGAATCGAGAAATGATTTAAGTTCTGAATAATTATTATTATATTAACTACACTATGCTCATTATTATTACTTGTCGATTGACTGAAGCACATAAATTACTTTTATATGCAAAGTTTTTTATTTATAGACTAGATAATAGAAACGGGGAATGTGCATTTTCATTCCTACAGTAGCAAAACATGTTAAGATATAAAACATATATTAAACACAAATTCATTTATGTATATGGTATAAATGGCGAATATGATCAAAGTTTTTTTCTGAGTTTTAATTATCGTTATGTGTAAAGGAGTACGATGCATACAAAAGCACATCTGGATTCTGTGCATTATTATTTTAATTTTGATTACTTTGACTTGTTTCTGTATTGAGCTATGGATTTGCAAAATTTACGGATTTTTTGTGTTATTTAAGTTTGTAGTCCGAGATTACTCTGACGTCCAACGGCTGTTTTGCCAGACAAGCTGGGGCCGTGGGACCTCAGAGCTCGTCCCATATCAAAAAGTGGATATTTGCCCACCCAAAATAGATGCGCTGCTTCGTCGCTTCTGGTGCCGACTGACGGCTTTGGAATTATATAAATCGGGCATCAATCTGTTCATTTTTCATTTATCTTTTCATCTATGTAAGTTTCACCTACCTGCCAACCTTTATTTTTCCATATTTTAACAGTTTTCACAGAGACCCATCGATTTCTGCATTTTGACTTTCACTTTCAAATGGACGTCCAAGTTACGAGAGAGTTCGTGGCCTCGAGACTGAAATATGCAAATATATATATTTTTTCATCTCCTTTGTAGGAGATCGATGTTTAACATTTAGTAGCCAACCACGATTTTTCACCTCCTTTACAGGAGATCGGTATTAAGCATTTAGTTCCGACCACGAGAACAATCGGAAGCTCTCGGACATTTAGATAACTTGCATCGTAAATGAACGAGGTGTTACATTATGCATGATGACTCAACTTTTGTCATCAAACATTGTCATCATTTGCATAAATCATCACTGTTTTCTCGTGGTCACGTGATAATCTTTGAGAATGAAAGGCAAAATGCAGAAATCGATGGGTCTCTGTGAAAACTGTTAAAATATTGAAAATAAAGGTTGGCAGGTAGGTGAAACTTACATAAATGAAAAGATAAATGAAAAATGAACAGATTGATGCCCGATTTATATAATTCCAAGGCCGTCAGTCGGCACCAGAAGCGACGAAGCAGCGCATCTATTTTGGGTGGGCAAATATCCACTTTTTGATATGGGACGAGCTCTGACGTCCCACGGCCCCAGCTTGTCTGGCAAAACAGCCGTTGGACGTCAGAGTAATCTCGGACTATTAAGTTTGCTGTTACAATGTAAAATGTTAGAAATTATTATAAATTAAGGAATGAAAGCTCGGATAATTTCACGGATTTGGCTATACTTTTTGGACCTTTTGAATTATAGCTCTTCATCTTTTATATAAGCTTTGGATTTCAAATATTTTGGCCATGAGCATTACTGAAGTGATATGTATTGTCGAAATGCGCATCTGGTGCAGGAAAATTGGTACCGTTAATGTTATTAGATGTTAAAAATTGATTCGGCCTTTCTATGTTTTTAATTGATAAAATAATTCTGATTCTGATTTTCGTTTATCTTTATCTAGATCTTTCTCTTTTCTTTCTTAAAGTTTGGTTCCAAGAGTAGAAGAATGTGTATCAAAAGCAAAAAAACCACGTGTCTCTTGAAAAAAAGGGAAGTATTTTTTTCTTTTTATATAATTCATTATTTAAAAATGGCATTTAAATAAATGTACGCTCCATGATTTCTTCCTATGCTTTATTTAGAGCAAACAACACAGTTTATAGCCATGTTGTCAACATAAGGAGGACAGGCCAAAGCTCCACACTTAGTCCGGGTAGCATACAGTAAATGACCAGCTTTGTTATCTTGTCCATCTTGTAGAAATTCTGGATTACCGTCAAGGCAGATGTACGTCGATGGTTTATAAAAGGAGGCCCCTGATGCCAATATACCCTGAAATTCTAGTTTCCAGCCGCTATCACACGATATTCTTCCAGGTATCATTATGGATGTTGTAGTTTTTGCGCTTCTACAAAGTGCACATGGGACATCTTCAAATTCTGCACCATAACCAAAGAAGTTTCCATCTCGGTACTCCGTTCCTACCAATAAGCTGTTACTGGGTGCTGTTCTATTGCTAAGTTCTGGATTGTTTGGGAGGCAAAGCATATTAGCTGGTCCACCATAATGATAAGAATCTAAATACTCTTGGCCTGCTGCAAAACTTATGAAGCATCTAGTATATTTTATATTGTTTCATACTAGTACGGAAGAAATAAAATGAAAAAGTTTTCCTTACATATTTGCATATATGCATATTTTATACCTGGAATAATTCATTGCTTTGTGGCGGAAAGAGAGATGTTCTACATATTGTCATTTTTTGCAAAAATCCTTTTAATGTTGTGATTAAACCATCGATACAATATACATATCAGTAAAATATAACATGTTTTGTGTTTTAAATGATGATTATTATTAGTTACATAGTGTGCTAGTGACCTAATACGGTATATATGGGGTCAGTAAATTCCATATGGGGTGAAAGCGAAGCTCGAATGAACATTTGATAAATATGAGATATTTCTGAATATAAAATGTATAAATTTTTAGAATACTTATAAAATACAGAAATTACAAATTATTTAACAAAAAACAATTTGTGTTTATCTTTTAAAACAAGAAAGTTATGTCTTTCTTTCGAAAAAAAAAATACGGCCACAAATTTGAATTTTGATCAAATATACAAAATTTCGACCTCATTTTACTCAAATAGTAGCACATGAAGGTATATTATTTATAACATATTTAATCAGGTAAAAAATAGTCTATATGGAAATTTTTATCAAAATGTAAATACGGGATCAAACCTGTATCGTATGCCCTTAAGTCATTTCTAAGTAGCAACATTCCAGCAGCAACTGCATACGGTGTATATATCTCCCAATTGATACGATATTCCCGTGCTTGCATTTCCTATCATGATTTTCTTGATAGAGGGTTGTTACTCACAAGGAAGCTATTACATCAAGAGTTTCAAATGGTGAAGTTGAAATCATCGTTACGTAATTTTTACGGACGCCATCACGAGTTGGTTGACCGTTATGGAATAACCGTTTCACAAATGATATCGGATATGTTCCTTACGTCGTAACTACAATCCCCTTCCCTTTCATAAATGTGACCTACCGAATTAGACTATTTACCGGATTTGATATCTCATAAGCAACATGACGGGTGTCACATGTGGAGCAGGATCTGCTTACCCTTCCGGAGAAACTGAAGTCACACCCAATTTTTGGTGGGGTTCGTGTTGCTTACTCTTAAGTTTTCTATGTTGTGTCTTCTGTACTATTATTTGTCAGTTTGTCTTTTTATTTTTAGCCATGGCGTTGTCAGTTTATTTTCGATCTATGAGGTTGACTGTCCCCCTGGTATCTTTCGTCCCTCTTTAACGTTTAATTTTGTTTCAAGGCAAAATAACACAAACACCATAAGTCCCCTTTTTGGTTATTGAATTTAGAAAAATATAATAATTAATAAATAGGTATTCTTATTCAATTAAGAAAGAATTATAAATCCACCAAAGAACGTCCTTCCGATATTTATCTGGCCTGGCAGCCATCAACATTTGAAAGTTGTCTTACATATCTTAGTTAGGACTTCATATGTATTGTATATACTGTTCAACGGCAAACACCGAAAAAATAGCGTCGTTTTTAAAATTTGTAATCAATATCTCGATATGAGAATAGACTAACCAGAAAAAATATTTTACTTTAGGATCTCTTAATTAAATGAGATATACCTTTCGAGCTCAGCCTCGATCTAATAGTAAGTGAAAAACGTCAAATGTACGTCCATTATAAACAGTTATAAAGTTATTGCGATGTAACAGCTGAACCAAACATCAGGTCGTCCGACCGTCAACCTACAACTCTGTTTCAAATAAGCTCGGGACAAAACGGTAAAAATAAGTATACCAGAATACGCCGATCTCTGTCATATATGAATTACTTGGGGAAGTGTACATGTGTTTTCCAAAATCTGTTTTCCCCATTATTTTGAAATAGTTTCGCGTTTCTCTGTTTTGTAAGACCATAAATATACTAGAAATTACTTGTATTTGCTATTTACCAGTAATGCCTACGTAAATTTTAGGAGGAATCCCAATTCTACGAATTAGGCTTTGGATCAGTTGGTATGACTCTTTCCCCAACCATTCCTCTTTTTAAAGTGCCGTCCCTTATAAGTATTTCTTTTTAAAATGTCGGCACTTACACATATTTCTCGTATGTGTCAAGAATTACCTGTGTATAATATTTCTGTATCTACTCCGCTACATTGTTTACGTCCCCACCGAATATACGTCGATCCCCGATCTTTTTAAGAAATAAAAAATACAATCATTTAGATATGGAAATTATACCATAAGAGAATTGAATAGATATTTTTTCAAGGAATGATTAACACTATATGCAATATATGTGTATTCAACATCTCTATAATGAGCAATCATAGCAAAGCAGAATTATGCGACCTGCATTATTATGTACGTGTCATTGTGTAATGATAAAAGTGTAATGTTAAAAGGTGCCGTCTTGTCCATTCCTGTTCTAATATAGTGATTTAGTACATGTATATGCAAGTCGAAGACTAGCACTCTAGGAACAGAAACTGTTAACGTCTAAACTAAAGGTGGTTCTCATTGGTGTAACTGTCTACAAAGAGTATTTGTTTTTCGTTACTTGTATTGCTTTAAGGGCATACGATACAGTTACAGGGGAGGTAATGACGTTGCTAACGTAAATTGTTTTTTTCACGACGTCAAACTATGACTTATCGGGAAAAGATTCAGTTTTCGTCTGATTTTATCGTTCAAACTTATTTAACTTGAAAACGAGTTCATGGACCCCTCTTTTTTAAAATGCCACTTGGTTTGATTACGCGAGAAGATTATGTGTGCCAATTTTCATGAAAACGTAATTGGCGCAATTTTTTAAAATTTAATAATTATACAGCAAAAACTGATGTTTTTTTTAACACTCATGAACATTTGATAAATATGAGTTAGTTCTGAATAAAATATGTATAAATTTTTAGGACACTTATAAAATACAGAAATTACAAATTATTTAACAAAAAACAATTTGTGTTTATCTTTTAAAACAAAAAAGTTGTCTCTCTTTCGAAAGGGAAAATACGGCCACAAATCCGAATTTTGTGCAAATATAAAAAATTTCGACCTCATTTTAATCAAAAAGAAGCACATGAAGGTATATTTTTATTACATATTTGATTTAACCAGGTAAAAAATAGTCTATATGGAAATTTTTATCAAAATGTAAATACGGGATCAAAACTGTATCGTATGCCCTTAAGTTATGTCGTGTATTTCTCAATTTCTTCATATTTTTACTTCATATACTACTGTTGCATTCATTTGTCATGCCAGAGACCTTTAAAGCGGACTATACGGTATGTGTTGTTCTCATAAATAAAACCGTACGATTGCCTATAACTGCTTACATTTATATCGTTTGAACATATTTGTCTCATTGGCAATCATTCCGCATCTCCTTTTTTTAATATATATATTTACACTGTTGTTGAGATAGGTGAATGCAAGGTTATTTCGATTTTGAAAATGTTGAGAAATTTTTTAAAGGACTTAAACCCTTTTAAAAAAACCCAATTGAGGATATTTAGCATGGCCATTTTGACATCCATTTAATGTCTGCTACAATATTTCATTTTATTCTTGCAATAATTATATAATACAAATGATGGACGTAACTTAAGCTAGTGACGCATCTGTTAATTTTAACATACCACTATTGTTTTCCTCTGTATACTGTCAATGTGTTCAAATTGGCGAATCTAAATTGAAAACGATATGTGGGATGTGTCAATGTTCTGCTGTGTCTAATGTCTTGATTTAAAAAATGTACAAAATTGAAAAGAGTATCCTACCGTTCAGCAAAGCTTTAGAAACCTTTTCCTTTTCCTGTGCTAACTCTGTTTGCAATTGTGTTATTGTTGACTGCATATTGGTATTTTGTGTTTGTTGTTGTTGGGTTAGGCGAACCATGTCCTGCATAGACTTCTCAAGATTTGCTATCCTCGAATTGATGACATCTGGGTCATTTAATAAAAGACGTTTGTGATGGTCCTGGTTTTCTGTATTTGCTATTCCAGTTTGGACTATGTTTAACAAAATCATTACAGTTGACAATGACATTTTTAACACCTACAATCGATTGTATGAACTACGATGGTATATGTGTATTAACATTCTCCAGATAAGAAATCAGGGTCATTGATAGTGTCTTACATAGGACAATAATTCTAAAATACAAGATTTACATGTTTGAAAACAGTTTAAAAAAATCTAAAGTATTTGCAAACGAAAACGAAAGAGAATCAAACAACACAGTTTTGGATATCCAAATGAACGAGTTGTTAGTCATCAATTGGTCTTAATCCAGAGCCAATACCATATAAACAGATTTAAGCTAACGCATAAAAATGACCAACTATAATAAGTTTAATATTCCTGGACTATTAATCTCAAACACAAGCAATAAAAAAAGGCGGATAAGAAAAATTGCTTTGAATTCAATCAAAAATATTTTCATTTAACATGTCTGTTTTCAACACGGATTGATTTTCTTTCTTTTGATGAGCTAAACATAAACTTTGAACGGATATTCAAGTTAATGTATCAATTAGCTAATGATAACATGCATGACATATTTGACATATACGTCTCTCGTTTATTAAATTTTTTCTTTCCAAATCTACTACTTCTGATAGTTAAATTTATTCTTAATGTACATCTTGGTGCTTTAAATGCTTCAAGAGAATTGTGGGAAAGGGGAGTTTCGACGGTTTAATGATTCATAGACATATACCCTGCATATATTTTTCTCTTTTCTTGTTGCTATCGTTATATTTATCAAGGTTCATTTAGACCAGACCAGGGATTCTAAATATAAATGTAAATAATAAGGCAAGTGTTTAAATAATTAGGAATAAATAGAGATGGACATATTTTGAGACAATGATCGGATCTAGTTAGTGTACAGTTTGCTATTTATGTTATGCTTTTAAACAAATCTCCCAAGTTATGTGGTAGATAATTGTCGCATTGCCAACATCTGTCATACATAAGACAGCAAACAAACAATAATTAAAACGAAATTTACTTTAAGTTGTCGAATTTTAACAGCAGTAACTGTGCTTTTTCTAGATTTTAATATTCCAGAATCAAAACAAATATTTGCGATAAAAAAAACATATTCTGCTTGGTTTCTTTTGCTACCTATTCTGACATCGGACTCAGACTTCTTTTAAACTGAGTTTTACTGTGCGTATTTCTATGTGTTTCTTTATTCTACATTGGCTAGATACATAGAGGGGTTTGAGATCTCACGAAACATGTTAAAACCCGCGGCATTGTTACGTCTGTCTCATGTCAGGAGCCTCTGGCCTTTGTTAGTCTTGTGCATGTTTTATTTTTTTAAATTTTAGTGCATTTATATATTTTGGAGTTTAGTGTGACGTTCATTTTCACTGAACTATTACACAACTTTATTTAGGGGCCAGCTGATAACCACCTCCAGGTGCGGGATTTTTTCGCTGCGTTGAAGACCCATTGGTGGCCTGCACTTTGGTTGGGTTCCCCATTTCTATTCTCAATTTTATGTTAAACATTAAACATCTTCTTTTTAGAGAATCCAATATTATAGGTTTTGAAGTTTGGTCGTTCCTGTAAATATTCATTATATAAAACAAAATATCATTTTATATAGTGTTTTATATAATGCAAGTACATCGTGATACTTAGTTGATGCGC
This sequence comes from Mytilus galloprovincialis, assembly GCF_965363235.1. Taxonomy (NCBI): domain Eukaryota; kingdom Metazoa; phylum Mollusca; class Bivalvia; order Mytilida; family Mytilidae; genus Mytilus; species Mytilus galloprovincialis. Next base: position 54,036,348 of record NC_134847.1, read on the forward strand.
TTTGTACCAATCTGGTGGAATATGCCATTTCCAGTTGTTTTGTACAGTTTGTATATACGTTTTTGTTTGCCCGACTGTTCCCCATGGTTTAAACGTCGCCTCATTCTTTATGTGCCTATCCCAAATCCGGAGCCTGTAGTTATAGTTATGTTCATGTTTGTTCCTTTTTTTGAAAATCAGCGCTTGGTATTTTCATTTGAACTGTTCCACATTTTGTCATGTCGGGGCCATTTAAAAATCCTAACTATACGATAAGGACAGTTTTATTTTTTGAAGGCCATTAGATGATCTATGTTTGGTTAAATCTATTTCCTTAGAAATGATTAGAATCAGTTCCATATTTGTCTCATTCAAAATCACTCCACATCTGTTTATTTCAATTTTATATAAACTCCAAACAGTCTCTCTCCATTTCCATTCTCAATGTATATCATTTCGGCCTTTATTTCAAAAACAGGACGTTTCGACTTACCCGAACATCCGCAACCTCAATCGTAACAGCAAAAACAAAATTAAAGTACACGGAGAAAAATACACGGAGGAAGATACACATAGGGCGTAATATGCACCAATGAGAAGAGTTGTGCCATAAGGCCATAAGATTGAGGATTGAGGTTATTCCTTATATAGCCAAGACGTATAAACAAGTATTTATACATTACTGAGTTGATCGTGTGGGCACAATATTTCCCAGATGCAATTTCTGCTCAATCTGTAAAATTTAAAAGGGTTAGACTCATCACTGGGTTTGTACTTATATAAAGAAAACGACGCCACGGTAGCCACATACATGTGGATTATGATCTGTTTACTCTTCCGGAGAACCTGATATAACTCCTGGCTTAAGTTCATGTTTGAGTTGCTCAGTCTTCAGTTTTCTATATTGTGTTTTGTGGACTGTAACAGTTGTTTGTCTTTTGGTCGTTTTTCGTTTTTTTTTCGATCATATTGTCATTTTGATTTCGATTTTTAGTATGACTATCTCTACAAACGAGTGTTGGTTGTAAATAATATCAGTGGTCAGTATATGTGGTCGGGTGGTTTCGTGTACCGACTCAAAACAATGATTGTTAATTAAGTTATCACGCTGGTTCGATCTCTAAAGGTGACACTATTTTAAAGGGATAAAACTATTCAGATAGTAGGTAAAGTAAGAATCAAAGTTAGCTTCAGTCGTCAAAATATGAGTCTTATGATAGAGAAACGGCATATAAATAATCAATACAGAACATTAAGAACGTTATAATACGTTTGAATAACTGGAAGTTGACTTTATAGTCCACAATTTTATATAACTTCATTAGTCCAGAGATACCAACACTACTCGAAGAATCTCAAGAATATTTGCAAAAGGACATTTTAAAAGTTGTAAATTATAAACAAAATAACATTTACCTAACGTTTCTAGATGTTTCTGGATAAACAAAAATGAGATTATAGTTTTAGTGTCGTTTTTTCAGTTAAAATGACTAAAACTAATTCATCTGGAAACATGATGTAATCGTGCAGCAGATAACCAATACTATATCGATTATTGACTTTGAAAGACTTTCAAAATATAATGGCTGTATCTAACATTCTTGTCAGATTACGTCAGTAAGACTTGTTTCAGATGTAATTAACAAATGCAAAAACCGTAGTCTAACTTAGTATTGCTGAAAAGTATTGAACTTGCTAGATGTACTCTTATCCAGGTTGATGTTAGAACATATATCTTGTTTGTAACCATCGCCCTCATTTGTAGTTTATTTTTTAAATTAGTTTCGTCGCGATCAGAGGAAATCAGAGTGTGCGGAGAGAACCACCGACCTTCGGTAGAAATAAATCAGTTGATATCAATTGTACTTATATCAGCATTTACGCACGATAATCTGTTTTATATATGGTCCTTCGTACCTATTGACCTTTGAATAACGAATTCATATTGTTTCTTGATAAGACAATGTTTCAATGTATATATTTTGCATTTCTACGACTACTTAGAATTAGTTGTTTCTCTACTCTGATGACTAGTAAATGTTAAAGTAAACACATAAGAAGAACATGTGATTATCTACGATTGTGTTCTCCCTTTTAAACAGTTTCAAAATCGATTGCGTAAATGTATCATTGAAGGTGTCCTTCATAATAATATATTTTATAAACAAATACTTAATTCGGATTATCTTAATCGGTTCACATTGAATTATATAAATACGTTATATATTCTTTTGTAATTGGTTTCTTTTAATCTTGTTTGATTTACAAAATACACAAGGAAATTTTAAAGATGTGAAAGACATCTAAGTATTGTCTTTTTATGAATGCATGTTCCTAAGAATAAAACTGCATTGAACGTTTGGAACAGTTGATCATTGTTAGCATTTTAAGGATAAGACAGGAGATCCTTTGAAAAAACTATTTCTTACGTACGGTAAGTTACTGTTGTATTGATCAAATATTGCTTGTTTTATTTTCTGTTGTTTTACAACACTTACAGTACTGTCATTCAGTTTGGTCATATAGTGATGGCAAGTTTGTATTCGTGAAGGATGTTGGAGCATTCAAGAAAGAAAAGAACCGCAAACCTTCTTCACATATCACAGTTTGAACGAAAGAAAAAAATATGTGAGATAAAAAATTAAAAAAAATGAAAACAGGTGCACGGTACTAATCAAATGTTATACTGATCTTTTAAAAGTTAAATATGTTTCAGTTTTCTCTTTTTGTCGTGGTATAACTTCAAGAAAAAAGAAACCCGTCTTTGATCATATACGCATTGGCTGAAAAAAGTATTGGGAATAATTAGTCTCTGAGAACTAATATCGACAACATATTTCGATAACATGTATAAAATATTCTCCGAGAAAACTTAAAATATTTTATAAGTTATATTCTATATTATTCAACTTCCATTTACCGAATATTTCTTTATCAAATGCACGTTTGGTGTTGCTGTCACAAGACAGAATGTCAACGAAAAAGAAAAGAAGAGCATGAAATGAAATGAAGAGTATTGTGTTTATTACTTCATTTTTATTTCGGTTACACATATAATGCATGTTCAAACTGCATACCTATGTATATATAAACCTTCAAATAATGTCTACGGAATTAAACAGTTACACGTATACCCGAAGTGTGTGGTAGAAAATGACTGCATCGAAATCTTGCTTACTATCAATGAATATAGATAGATGTGGTATGATTGCCAATGAGACAACTCTCCACAAGAGATCAAATGACAAAGATGGTTAAACATGTTAGCGGGATTCCAACCCTCATCAACCTAGGAGAGTGGTGTAATAGTACAACATAAGAATGGGCTATACAAATCAGTTGAAAAATGCTTCACTAATCAGTTGGATACAAATAGAAATACATATATCAAAAACATGTAGACGTGAATGGGTACTTGTACATCCAAACTAGAAAAAGAGATTTAGTATTGAACTGAACGTACTCGCAGTTACTGACAGCCATTTCAAAGCCAATAACAACCAATATCAGTACATCATGCTTTTAAGACTAAATTATCAGTCAATACACAGCCAACATTCAATGAATTTAGTGTAAAGACGTCATTGATAGTCAGAGAAAAACATGACCTTGTGCAATTCCAAGATACAGGAGTTAACAGATTTTAGTTCCAAGAAAGTGCATATGTATTTAACAATAATATTTAGTATGCTTTTAATTTACATGTAGTGATAACAAAAACAATATTAGTACGAATTAAAACAATATTCAAAAATCTAATGATTGGTAACTTTTTAGAATAAGGTGTAGATTTCGAAAAAAAGAGTAGGCTAACTAATACCGCTACAAGGCAGCACTTACACCCGCAAAGTGGAAATGGATAAATATAAGTTGAAATAACTTGTTTCCCAATCCACTATAAACAAATAGGTTTAAACTAAGTGTATTTAAAGGATCTATAAGTTAACTAGCATTGTCACACTGTACCTTGAAATCGTAGCCTCAGATATAGTTTTGATATTAAAAGTTTAATATTACATATTCAGTCTCAATTCTCATCAGTCTAATTAAAATATTGATCTCTGATTTCGTTATATTTTATATGAGTATAACAAAATCAGAAATAAATATTTTAATTAGATTGAATACCTACGAGTTAAATCTCATTGTCTATATCAAAATCAAAAATAACTTATAAGTACAAAAGATCATCATTTTTTTTTTAAACAGTACAATTCTGTGTTTGTAGATGTCAGATACCAACAGCAATGCAAGTGTGTCTTCTGCACGCACACGAGTGTCGAACAGAAAAAAACAAGTGGACAAACTACCAGGTGTTGAAGCGTACCTTCGGAGACGTGGATCAACGAACCAAATATTTGCACCTAGCGACTTAAATAACTTAGAACAATATGTCAACAAGAGGCGTCGTTCTTCAGTTGGACTCCTTCAGCTTGGAGAAAAAGAAAATATTTTTCGTGAAAGTTCTAGTAAAAGTTTAGGACGGCGACAGTCTTCTGGGTCTTTCTGGGAACAGAATGTGACAGATGGACAGAAGGTACAAGAAGAATCTACGCCTAACAAAAAAATTAAAGCGAGAAACAACCTTTTAGACAAAAAGTAATTATTGTGGTCTGACTCAGTCTAATACTAGAAATATTGGTCGTTGTTTGTATAGCTTATATATATAGACCTAGCAATGGATGTTGGCTGCATTGTTTCAAAATGACTATTTTTTTTATAAGACTTTAAAACCGTACATATTGATAGTCTACAAATAAAGGAACTAAAAAAGCAAGAGAAAAAAGGTTTTCCTTTGTCTTGTCTTCGAGATATAACTTGATATTTTTTGTGGTAATTGATTTTCTCTATCTATATTATTCTTCACATTGGTACATTTTTCTTTCAGAAATCAAGAAAAGACAAAAGGACATTTTATAAGAGTTTAACAAATAGCTTTGTAATCTGTAAAAAGAAAAGCAATTTTAAAGAATTTTAATGGCACAGAAATATAACACAAAAGAATTAAAAAAACAAGATCAGAAAACAACCTTAAAAGTATCTCAATATTTAAACTATGGTATCTGTCAGCGCTAGACATGCTTCTGAATAACTCATCATCGATACCAGGATTGAAATTATGTACGCACCAAATGCGCGTTTCATCTTCAGAAGACTCATTAGTGACAATTTAAAAAGACCAAATAAAGTACGAAGTTAAAGTATTGAGCACCGAAAATTCCCCCAAAAATTGCCGAATACAACTAATATTATATTTTTCTGTGGTAGAAAAATCATTTGTATTTTGAAAAATTCGTTTTAGTAACAGTTATTTATTGTTATTGAGATATCAATGATGATTTAAGTCTTATATATTACAAGAAAATCAAAAACTGTAAAAGCCTAATATACGGCAAGCCGTTTGACTATTTATTCTAACTTCAAGATATATCATAAACTTTATGAGATACAATGTATAGTTTATAAGATATCTTATATAGTTTATATTATAAAATAACTTATATAGTTTATATTATAAGATATCTTATATATATAGTTTATAAGATATCTAATATAGTTTATAAGATATCTTATATAGTTTATAAGATATCTTATATAGTTGATAAGATATCTTATATAGTTTAGGAGATATCTCATATAACCTGTAAGATATCTTATATAATTTTCTTTATAAGATATCTCATAAAAGAACAAATGAGAAAAAAAACCTAGTTTTCCGTCATAAGCACGAAGGAAAAGAGAAACTAAAGAATATATATCAAGAGAACACTTATAGATTAAAAGATTAAGAAAATATCATTATTGTAATGAGTGAAAATAATTTTGGCATTGTTGTGTATATGTGTAATTAAAGTGCCATTGTTTAATTTCAGATCTCTTTATTCTATTACTCAAGAAAACATTGCCGGGAAAGATATGCAATTTCGTGAGAAGCCGACTATCGGCGAAAGGTTTATTTCAACCAACAATATCGAACAAAAGTTGGAAAGAGAATACATTTTAAAGACGCACCTCCGTGAAAACAATCAGGCCAAATTTGAAAACGTTATTATGAGGCATTTTTATAAAGCTTCGACACCGAAAACACATCCAGGATATGGAATGCCACGCCCAGACACCAGGGAAGACAAAGTTGAAATAAGCGATACACAACAAGGCCCGAGTTTAATCAAAGTTAACTCATACCCGTCTCTTTCAAACCCCCAAAAATGTCAAAAAGGCCATGACTTTTGTGAAGTTCTTGGTCCAGCATCCTGTTCCACGTGTATTGAGACTACAAACAGATATATATCTGACGAACTTCAAAGAATAATGCACCCAAAGATAGACCTGAACAGAGAAAAATTGATAAAACCAAAGCTTTCTAAAGTTATGAAAAATGGCCATATGTTTCAAGTTCGAAAGAAAAACATGGATGATCTAGACTATCCGGAAGAGTTCGCAACGTCATTAAGGCGACAAGAAACTCACATAAGTCAGTTAACTAAAAGTGCGGTTGCTCGGTTAATGACAAGTAGGTCTGGCTATAAAAAGCGAAGTTCCTATACTAGACGGGAAGCCGTCTCTGGAATCTTACCAAGAAGCCTTAAACCATTAGAATAATAACAAATTTAAGATATACATTGCTCTTCATCTTTTTTTCAAAATATGTGTTCTATTTTCACCAATATAAAACAACTATAAAACACCATACAAGATTACTCAAGGAGGGATAACGAAAAGACAGATAAGACGCGTCCGTCTATTATGATCTCCATGTTTTTAATACTAGTACTAACAAAGACTTAACATTGTATGAAAGCTTTATGAATGATGGATTCACACACACCAAATATTGTGGGCTATTACGTTATTTAATTAATGTAATGTTTTCGTTGTTGTTGTTGTTGTTAATAAAGGCAACAGTAGTATACCGCTGTTCGAAATTCACAAATCGAAAGAAAACAAAATCCGGGTTACACTAACGATGAGGGAAACACATCAAATATAAGAGAACTACGACACAACAGAAACACAACATTAAAAAATAACACATACAGAAACGAACTATAATATAACATTGGCCATTTTCCTTACTTGGTAAAGGACATTTTAAGGGGAAAAAAATGGTTGGTTGAACCTGATTTTGTGGCATGCCAAACCTCATAGATAATAGATATATACGATAAAACTGCAGTGGTGACTAACTACAGAATAAAAACGGATACATTACATAAAACAACCTAAATACCAGGACATAAAAATACACAGCCGTGTTAGCCAAAGCCAGTTCGACGCACAAAGTGACGTCACATTCGAATTTCTAAAACGATTTCCTCTAAATAAGAAAGAATTTGGATAGAATTCAAGACTAGATTTGTAAGACTTATATACGTTTATTAATAACAATGAAAATTACAATACTAATTAATATCAAATTGAGGTAGAAATTAGATAATTAATTTTATTATCTAGCTATGGTGGTGTTTCTTCTGAATCAAACTGTAAACCAAAGATATCGTGTAAATTTCGTTGATCCAAACTTAAATCTAATAAATGAACTCGATGATTGATTATCTTTACCACTACACACGAATACAACAGAAAAAATAAGACACAACTACAAACGTTAAGTCATTGGACAAAATCCGATGAGAATAACAAATATAACATCAAAACTAAATACATGAATTTGGGATGGAAAAGTACCATGCCACGTCTTAAAGCAATGCGAGTTCACACTCAGCAAACCAGTCACAATCGGGAGTAAGTCACGTTCGGTAATAAAAAGATCAGACGACGTAATGACAAACCTCAATATAGCACGTGGTAAAAATGTCCTTAGTAAGTTTGGACAAAGACACATGGTTACACACAAAACAGTAGCCTGTCAAGTTACCTAAAGTATTTTTTCGGTGTTCGTCGTAGTTTACTTTAATGACTCAAAATGGAAATATAATAACAAAACAAATATCATCGATTACTTTTTAAAACATTGTGGACTAAATGAGGTGTATCGCCTTTATATTAGTTTTATAAGATTATAGTGCAAATACTTAATGAATTAGCGAGACTGTAACATATGTTATCTATGCAAAAAAATGAAAGTAAATAAATTATTACTAAGTTGGAGAGCGGTATAACCTTTTTGAAAACGAGAAATACAACTGAATACCAAATACCATTGACTTGATATAAGTTTTTCAGTTAAACTGAACTAACTATTCGGTATTGGCTTTGCTCATTGTTGAAGGCCGTACGGTGACCTATAGTTGTTAATTTCTGTGTCATTTTGGTCCTTTGTGGATAGTTGTCTCATTGGCAATCATACCCCATCTTCTTTTTTATAAGTAGAACATTTACATTATCTCTCAACACGATTAAGGGGGATAAGCCAAATGATATCCATGACAATAAGTTGTGCCAATGCTTATATAACTGATTTAACTGCATACAAATTATTATTGACCTTGAAGACTTCCGCTAGTGATTCACTTTTAGCGACATGTTGTTTGTTGGTCCCATCCATAATTGTTCTCGATGACGTGTATGACATTGCTAAATGTGATTTAACAGAGTTACTATACTTGACATGTTGAATGCTGTGGATATCAACAGTGGAGCAGAAACTGTATTCCATACCAGAGAGGACAATTCTAACATAAGTTTTTGTTCAGTTCCGTGTTTCCAAACTATAGGTGTTTGTGTGGTAATAGGAACTGGTGTTGTCTTCTCTTCTGTGTTCTTTCCATATTGTGTTGACTGTTTAAATCATATTCGGTTGCTACGAGCAAGGTCTATGGTAAAGTCGTGTGTCTGCTTGATGATAAATACACAACATCTATTAATCACATTCAAGAGAATTAACAATTTGAATGACCTGGTATTTCTTCATTACAATGGACTGACTATTGGTGGTGCCAAATATAGTGCTAAACTGTTAAGAAAACGGATTGTAATATTTTATCAAGTTATCCATACTATTCGGCACAAGATTTAGAATGTCTGAGTACTGCTTATAATCTGTCAAATTTGAAAGCTTAGATATGCATAGAAGCAAGGTTAAAATTGTGAATGGGAATGGGTGTTTTGTCAAAAATACAACAGCCCGACCACAAAGCAGACACCAACAGGTCTTCAACGCAGCAAGAAAAACCCGCATCTGCGGTGGTCCTCAGCTAGCACCTAAATAAAAGTGTGTTCTAGTTCAGTGAAAATGGACGTCACACTTAACTCTATAACAAACAAATCAACTAAAATTAAAATAAAAAAGACTGACAAAAGCATTCACTGACTTCGAAAGCAGTTATAGAATTTTTACTGTTAAAATCAATTTCGAATGCCAGTGAAATTTTACAGAATATGTCTTTTAGAGTTTTTTGAAGTAGAACATATAGCTAAATACAGAAACCTTAACCGCCTATTGACCAATTTCAGATTTTCCGTCAATGAATAAAGACACGATAATTTGACACCAATTCAACTGTAGATAAAAAATACTAGAGTTCCATGGGTCTTAGAAATATTACCAGTTGTCAAAAGTTGTATAACCTATCAAGCACTAAATCACAATGAGAATTAGTAGTGGAGCAAAAATTTTGCAGAAGCCATGAAGAGACAATGTTAAAATTAAATTTCCAAATGACAACAATAAATCAAATAAATATTACTTAAGAATAACACTAACTCCTCGAAGTAACACAAATGTGTTAAATAACATAGAGCCTGCTTTATTGGTATCATATATTCCTGTAAGTAAAACACTTAAATGGAATATTTGTAGTAGTTTAGAGTATGGTCACAGACTAACTGTTCATTATAATTGTTGTGATTAGTTAACTATTTTAATTATCACACATGTCCTTTGTTTGATTGAAATAATTATCTTTACATATTCGGACATACCTAAAATTAAATGCCTAGTTTAATGTAGCTTTGATAATACACGATCGTTTATCAGATACAACATACATGGAGTTAGCAGTTTGAATCATCACTGTGTCACCGATATTTAATTCTACAGCTACAACGGCAGTGCCTGTATTTCCAATACCACCACTATCGCCGCTAGTGGTGATGAAATTAAAAAAGTTGCTACCAAAAATCATTATTTTTATATATATGATAATGTCCAAAATTAGTACTAGTATTTATAAATGCAGGGATAAGATATAGCCCTTCTACTTCGCAGGTGAACTGTCCACTTGTACGAAATGAAATTATGTTCTTTACACCGACAGTTGTCCTTCTTATCTTCGAATTTTTCGATTGAACCAGTAGGACTTGTAACACCACTTGACACACAGGCTGTCATTGCCACTGAAAAAAAAAAATTTTTTTTTAGGTATAATACTTCATAAAAACTAGTTAAAACCAATATATATTATCAAAGGAAATACAACTAGATTTTCATTGATGCAATAGAAAAGGTTTTTGTTTTTAAATACGGGAAAATACTTGATAATTTAAACGCCAATAAACGATTTCCTCTAAATTGTCTTAATTGGAATATTGTTTCCCTATTTAAGTTTCAATCTACATATCTTTCATATTGTTTAAGATATAAGACTAAAACACAAAAAATTGGTAAACTTCATCATCAAGGGGCAATTACTCTAATAAGGAGTCGACTGACGATTTCGATTTATTGGTAGAACGTGTCTTGCTGATTGTGTTTTCAAGATAATTTGCCTTTTCAGGGATTTTGTAGAATAATTGGCTAGTTTAGGGAGTATGTATGTCACAGTGAATTTGTTAAATCAGGGATTATGAAGAATCCCTGCTTTTTCATGGATTATGTAGAATTACTAAACTCATTAGTGATTATATATAATCCCGAGAAAATGAATAGTTTTTTACATGATCACTGAACAGTTAAATTGCCTAATATGATTTCAGGGGTTTTGCCAGTAATATTTTATTAAACTGTTGAACAACATTAATTCATAAACAAAAACGTATGGCATAGATAGAGATTTTCCTTAGGTTGGAGTAAACGTAGGCTCCAAAGCTACTGCAAATTGTAGAGGGGGGAATGCAAGAAACGGAGAAGGAACAAATACAATGATATTTTTACTTTGATGACAAAAGAATCAGTTATAAAAGACAAAGCTCCTGCGTATTACTATCTGTCAAAACAAATATCTAAATTTTTTTAAGGCTGGAACTATCTTTTATATTTCATTTAAATTACACTCTTTGCATTATCATTCATTAACATAGGAGGAGGCGGGTTGATTTGCATGGACCTAAAAAACAAAATCTTAAGTATCTGAAGTAGCAAAAGTTGTAAAATCTAGATATACAGAAACAAAAGTACCCTTTATGTTATGCACATTTTTACGGTTTGTTTCTCATTAGTATACTACTATTGTAATAACAAATCAGTGGTTGATTCGAGTTAGGGTGGGAGGTATTGTATAAGGAGTGGATAAATGAACCTGAAATTCATAGTGAGAGAACTTACGGTAAGGAACTCTGCTCATATCTTATACCAGAAATCACTTCGAGACTGCTGATTCCCTTTTATTTGGGTACCTTCAGGACGTTTGTACTGAAGACGTGCCGTAAAATATTATTCAATATGTATAGGACAAGGTTTGTTGAAATGTTATGGTAAAACATATGTGAATCAAGTAGATGTGCCAGTAGAAAAGCAGAGCAAATATGGATCAGTTGATCCCGCTCGAGTGTGTAACATTTAAATAAATTGAGTTTATCATTTTTAATAAATAGTGCTTAACATTTCAATATACCAAACCCAACATATATAAAGGTTATCATTTTATATGTTGAGTCTATCATCTTAATAGATCGTGACTAACATTTTAATAAACACATGTATTGTGCTTTAAATTTTACAAACTATGTTATTAATAATAATATGATAATGAGGTTTCAATATGATTTGATAAAAATTTGAATAAATTATTTAACTTTCTTTATTTTAGTTTTTATGTATAATCACTGACGTTTTTTCTAGTAATTATTCAATATCCCTGAAAATTTGAGTGATTATGTAAACTTTACAGAAATGACCATTAATTCAGTGAAATTGTAGAAAATGAATTTATAAGGACAATAACTCCAGCAAAATGTCAGTTTACAACTTTGCTCATATTGGTTCATGAATCTTCTTTTCTTGATATTTTATCAGTTTACAGTATATCTCAAGTTATAAAGATACATGTATTAACTTAAAGGTAATTATCACAAAATGGGAAATAATTGCAAAATTTGTTCTACCCAGGACCTGTATTATGCTGGAAATCTTTGGAAAACTCTTCAACAAAAATTTGGGCAGGGGTCGGAGTTGCATTTCCCATACATTCGATTCAGTGGCTCATGTAAGGAAACATATTTATGTAATTCCTATTACTAGGTCTCCCGTTTGTGGCCTTCTTGGATGACAAATCAGTACACATTTACAAACTAAATACGTAGCAGGTAAGCACCTCATCAGGAACATCAATACCAAGATTGGTTTTAATCTATTCAAAGGTTTTTTAGAATAAGATATTGGTTACATATTTCGCTGTTGTGTTCCATGTTAAACCGAAGTCCTCCTGATGGTCATCTTGAATAGTAGATTGGAAAAAAAGTAGCAACACTTCATCATCACCTAATAAGAAACATGTAGGCCATGTTTGGTTTCATTCTATTCAGTGCTCCTCGAGGAGGAGCATTTGTATGTTATTCCCATAGCTTTTATGTTAAACTAAGTTCCCTGTTGGTGGCCATCTTGGACAATGGTTCGGCTACTAAGTAATAACACTTGGTTACAGATCATTATTTAACTTATCATGTATAATTCAATAAACGTCGTATGGAAAATCTTAAAATAACCGACAACAAAAAAAAATTGGACAAGGCCATTTTATGTATTTTGATTTTGCAAGTTCACTGCTAAATATTTCGGCTAATGAGAGTACGGAAAGACTTTAATTCAATAGCAGTACGTTTATGAAGATTATGATAATATAAAGGATTTTCTTTTACAAGCAGGTTGACGTTCACTTGTTTTTGTAGTAAAATGTAACTATCTAAGTATCTAAAACATATTTAACTGTTGTTGTCTCCCGCGTTGCTATGGACATGGTAATACCAAGCATCCGTTCGTCCGTTCGTGCTTCCGTTCGTCTGTCCGATATTGTTAGCGGTGTTACGGGAAATACTCTTGTTAGATTTTTATTAGACTTATACTTGTTAGCTCTATCACAGGTACAATTCGTGCCAGATTTTGATAAAACTTATACTATAGCCTAATATCAGCAATATCTCCGAGACATGATCTATAATGGTGGAAATTTGTTTTCATTTGAAGTTTCAAATGACTCTTATGAACAAAGGAATAAATGTCAATATTTACATTTATCTAATTATTCATTCTCTGTGACAGTTATGCAGTTTTTTTTTAATAAATGTTGTAATGTCACATTACTATGATATTGTTTCTTTGATTGATTGATTGATTGTTGGTTGCTTAACGTCCAGTGAATATTGTTTCTTTGTATTGTCGGACTTCAAAAATAAATGTTTAAGGTCTTAAATATTTCCTGTAGTTTTCATATAGTTACTCGATTATATGGCTATTATGCTTTATATGTATTACGAATTTCTGTGATACAGTACTTAGTATTTACTCACTTCGATTCTTAATTGTATTCACTGCCTGCTGCACATTACCAATGGTTAACGTTAAATTGTTTCCTACTGATTTGACTTTCGCATTGAGGTCAGAGTTTTGTCTTACTTCAGAGTCATGCAATTGATTTATCAAGGTAACCAATGATGTATTCTGTCTCACATCAGTGTTTTGGAAACGAGCTTCGGTTGACATATTTTGCTCGTTCAATCTCATTGACATTTGACTCATCGAATTGACTGTAATATTATATAACGCTCGGAAATCTTGACTCCTAGCGCGGTCGTTGATACTTAAAACATGAGTTTGAGAATTAATCGTTTGGACCTACTGAAGTCGCGTAACGGTTGGATATTTTTCAGCGTCTTTAATTCTATAGCCTTCTCAAGTTGCATTGTTTTACTTTTGCATTGTGATAAGTCATCCAATCTATCGGAGAGGTGTTCCGTATTGTTTTTTAGAGACAATAACTCGATAGTTTGTTTTTGGTATTTGTCTTTCAATGCATTGAAATTTTGTTGTAATCGAGTGTGATTTGTAACCAATTCATTATACTTGTCTTCAGAATCATGTGATCTGTTTGTTCCATATTGACCAAGATTGTTGGTCAACTGTTGCTGGAAAGCAGAAAACTTTTGCTGAAATTGTGACGTCATTAAGGCTAGTTTATTGTCTGTATCATGGCGTAGATCTTCAATCTCATGACGACTCTCATCAATTTTGTTTTGTAGTTTCGTTTTGGCGTCATAAAACTCGGTTATTGTAAGGACATGGTTATTGCCACCAGTTTGTTGTCCAGAGGTTTGAATATTCGGATTGATGTTGTTATTAAAAAGAAATCCATATAGCGGTGAAAATATCGAAAAGATTAAAACACTTCGAAACAGCATAATGTTGTTTCAACTTGTAATAAACTCTGTATTAAAAATTTGACTTCTATATATTTGCAGAAAAAAATTCTTACAAATTCATTTTTATAAATTGATATTTTTTTCCTTGATGTATGTTAATATATGATATACATGATATGTTGTTTTTGTTTTTGTTGGAAGGCCGTAACACTACTTACACTTACTCCATCAGGTAATCAACACTTCAAAAAATAAAATTAACATAGAGACCTAATGGGAAACTTTTTTATTCATTGACCGAAAATTATGAAATTAATAGTCAGAGTTCGTATATATCATATATTAACATACATCAAGGAAAAAAATATTTATTTGAAAAAATGAATTTTTAAGAATTTTTGTCTGCAAATATATAGCTGTCAAATGGACAATATATGAATATTGTAAAGATAAATGTGAAATTCTGTTATCTGTTAAAAGTAAATCTAACAATGCACAAACATTGTTTTAAAGGTAATACTCTAGTTTTTGGATATCAATTTGTAACCATAGTTAAATAGATAATAATAAATAAATAAGCTCATATAATATGACGTAATATTCAGTGATCCTTAAAAGATTTATAATCTATTTCGGCTAATGTGTCAATGATGACAAAAGAATAAAAAAGTATACAGTATAATGCGAATATTTCGAAAATGGAAAAAGGAATGGCGATCCACAAGAAAGAATAAAACTTATGGGTTGAAATGAGACTGACAATAGCATAGCAAAATAAAAACGATAAGCAATGAAAAGACACACATATCCCTCAAAACATAACATAACATAGTCCTGCTCCACAAGTGGCAAATAAAGGCAACATAGGAATACCGGTAAAGCCATGTTGATTATATGAAGTAGACTTTGGTGTTACATCTCATTCGGAGTGTCACAATCGAAAAAAAGAGAACGAAAAACTGTCTACGACACTTAAAACACATCCTTGGTAATATGACAAAGATATATTCTATAAAGGTCTATCATATTACGATGGCGTCCTTTTCGTGAGGATGATATCAACTTTACGACGAAAAACCCAAGGTGCAATATCTTCATTGTAAGCAGCAAATATCTATTAAGAAGATCATGATACATGTAAGGAACACAATTCCTGACATATATCACATTAACAAAACAAAGATGTAAATACTCTTTCCGAACGTGTTTAGGCTTTGGGGATCTTTGTTACAATAGTTATCTAAGGTACCAGGATTATAATTTAATACGCCAGATGCGCGTTTCGTCTACATAAGTGACAATTATAAAGCTGAATGGATGTCTGATACACATGATACATCAATCTGTGAAAACTAAAACGTTGCTAAGCACCTTTCCTACTTGCATAACAAATATGTTGATGTCCCCGCAGTTAAAGTCCCGAACATCCTCCTTTTTGTGTGTCAATAATATCATCTAAACTTCTTGATAAATGAATCAAGCATTAACAATTCACTTGAAGTCTCAACAAATTTAATTCGTTTGAAAGACGTGTTTTTAACGAATAATTGGCATGCCCTGGATAACCAACTACGCTCTTTCTGATGTCGACTTTTTTTTTTAATTACTAGTATACGAGGTTTTATCAGAAGCTTCTTCAGAAGAATGAAAATAACCTAGCAATATCCTTTATTATCACGTTCCGTTATAAACATGATCTCCTCTCATTAGATAATTCAAAGTTTGGTGACAACGAAGAACACATCTATACCATCGAAATTAAAATAAATGATAAAACAGATACAATTCAATTTGACTCATATCTTGACCAGCAACTAGAGATCGACAAAAAAATGTAGGTTGAGAACAATAAAAGATTTTGCCTCTCAAGTACATGTGTACTTTCCATTGATGTGTAGCAACATTTCAACAGCGGCTTCATATAGGATATATATCTCCCAATTGATTAGTTCCAGAGCTTGCATTTCTTATCATGATTTCCCGAAATCCTCTTTTTATTGAATATGACCAAGCGAATTTGACTTACTAGTACCACCTTAGGTTGATTGTAATTACATGACATGTGCATCATGTTGAGCAAAATCTGCTTACTCTTGAAGATCTGAGATCTCACTAGATTTTATTAAGTTTGGTTTGTGTGGCTCAGTCTTTTGTTTTCTATGATGGGTTTTGTGTACAGTCTTTTCATGGTCTTTTCATGGTTTTCGTTTTTACCATGGCAATGTCAGCTTATTTTTCGACGTAAGAGCTTGAATTTCCCTTTGCGATCATTCAGATCTGATTCATATTCTATCAAGCGATTTCATCATTTTTGAATTCGCGCAAATTTGATAAAAAGCTCTGCACAATGTTCGGAGTTTTACGCATATAAATGTGATGCTGATTTATAGTTACGTTTTTGAAAAATATTAGATGAATCAGAAAATACATTTGATCCACAGTTACGCATAAGACATCTTACCTTAAATCAAGATATCAATGCAAGATATTTTTGGGATGAACCGGTTATATATTATTCGATACATGATGTGTTAATGACCTAAATCGATATATATGGGAAGAGAGCGAAGCTCGAATCCCCATATGGTGATTACTGACCCCATATATATCGTATTAGGTCACTAGCACACCGTGTAACGAATTTATCACACTCACTATCTTCACATGTGATATTTAGACTATAAAAGTGATACATCTTCAACACATAATTATTATTAAGAACCTACTCCATTTGTCTATACAAAAATAAGTTCCAGCAATAACAACTTAGCATCTTCAAATTTGTTTTATGAATGAATTGATATCGTTTATAATCAATTTCTCATTCTGTTGAAACCTTTCAGATTTTTGTTTTGTTTTGAAAGGGAAGTTACTCCCTACGAACCCCATATGGTAACTAACCCCATATGGTAACTATCCACATATATTGTAGGACACTCGATATCAGATACATATATATAGTCACCACGTGTAATCCTTTAACCAATCATATCCCCATAAATCTATAGGAAATAAGATAAATCTAAATATTCCCAAAGTGCTACAATTTTTGCAGCTTTTATCCGTTTTCCGCTAATACACAGCTTAATTCAGTTGTAAATACTTAATTATCCGAAACAAATACACAGCGTGGTTCTACTGCCTAGTTTTCATTATGTTCGATATATTTTAGGCGAATGGGGATAGGTTGATAAAGATTCATATGATACCATACTGATGAAGGAAATCGGTTTTCAGAAATTTTTATTGATACGAGTACTCGTATTTACTCGGTCTCCTTTTCTAAATATTTGCATTGTTTTTACACTGTGTATGTGTATATATCAATCATTTGTTCTGTACAGTATTATTTTTCAAAACGATACAACGGAAAAAAAGATAAATCACAAAAATACTGAACTCAGAAGAAAATCTAATCTGAAAGTCCATAATCATATGGAAAAAGCAAATGACAAAAAACGAATGGACAAGAACTGTCATATTCCTGACTTGGTACAGGCATTTTCAAATGTAGAAAATGGTGGATTTAACCTGGTTTTAAAGCGCTAAACCTCTCACTTTGATGACATTCTCATCAAATTCCGTTATATTTACAATGATGCGTGAACTAAACAGACATAATAAATAATATAGTTAAAATATGGGTACAGCGGTCATCATCGTGTAACGATTTTAAAAGGAACAATTTAACAGAACACAAAAACATCTATCTACAAAGACATTCATTGATTCGTGAGTCTGACGTCAGAAAATTTTATATGTCACATACATTTGTCGTTCAATGTATGCACAAACAATTAAAATTTCACATGGGCAATGTTAGCATACAGGGTTAAAAAATCAAAAGTATGTAAGAATTAATTTCAGAAATAGACCGAGATTTAAAATAGTCCAAAAGTTATATAGAAGTTATAAGATTCAACAAATAGTTCATTCCACTACGTGATTGGATAATTTTTACGTTTGTGGTTCAACGTATTTTCTAATTCATAATATCATAATAACATATAATAGAACAATATCATACTGACGGGATCTTTTAAAGTACAGAGTCACGTTATAAGAACCAAAGAAACACAAAAAGTCGCATATACAAAACACACCAGCAAAAAATGAAATATAATACAAACACATTGACGGGATGTTTAAGTACCGAGCCACGTTAAATGGAAATCACATAAAACAATCCAACAGTAAATGTAATATTAATAATAGAACAAAGACAAATGAAAGACCACTATAACATGTTGTTAAGATGATAAACAACATCAGTACGCATAATCTATACATCAAGACCATCATGTATTATTTGTGAAGTTGATACGGAATATCTATCAACAAGGTCTTGGTACCTTCCGATGAACTTTTTTTAGAAAAAGGACGAGACGTTCTTTGACATACCCCTGGTTCATCAACTTTCTACTCGGACACTGATGACGTTTTACAAAGTCTGAGTAGGAACTGCAAGCTCTTGAATATCAAATACGTTGGGAAACATATAATATCCCATATGCAGGTGAAGTTGGTATATTGCTACTAAGGTGGGGGAAATTTATAATAATATCACGTAAGGGATAATTATTTTTCCACTATTGCCTGAAGGAAAATTGTGTTTAGTTTAATATATTTATGAAATGTACAGAAGATCATGAAGTTATCTCAGTTGTTCATCCTTTTTTTTTTTATAATGCATTGCATATGCATTGTACTAGTTACTTATATATCCGATGACAATAGGTAAAAGTAGAAATCATTGGTATATTCTTTTATTATACGACTATATATATATATGACAGCAGATCTTTTGTTATTATACCCCACGCAACGAAGTTGCGGAGGGTATAATGTTTTTGACCCGTCCGTCCGTCAGTTACTACGTCCGTCCGTCAGTCCGTCAGTCCTGTTTCTTGTCATCGCAACTCCTCTCAAACCACACAACAGAATTTCACGAAACCTTTTCAGATAATAAGGACATACTATGTAGTTGTGCATATCGACGGGAAATTGCGATTCAATTTTTTTTCTAGGAGTTACGCCCCTTTGAACTTATTTACTTTAATGTACTACTGCAACAGTTTGTCATCGCAACTCCTCTCAAACCACACAACAGAATTTCACGAAACCTTTTCAGATAATAAGGACATACTATGTAGTTGTGCATATCGACGGGAAATTGGGATTCAATTTTTTTTCTAGGAGTTACGCCCCTTTGAACTTATTTACTTTAATGTACTTCTGCAACAGTTTGTCATCTCAACTCCTCTTAAAACACACAACAGAATTTCATGAAATTTTGTAGATAATAAGGACATACTATTTAGATGTGTATATTGACAGGAATTTATTATTCAGTATTTTTTCTTATACAATTTTTTTTTCTTATACTTATTTAATTTCTCCAATGACAATGTGGGGACGTGGGGTATGTGAGCGTGCTTACTAAGGTTCTTTAATTTCTTTCACTTTTATTCGCAAATTTCCTAGATAGAAACATTGCCAAATGCAACTTAATGTTTCTATTTTACATGGAACTGGAAAAAACGACGAGGCCATCATTAGTGGAGCAGAAACCGTTTACCCTACACAAGAGCCAAGGTTTATTAACGGTTTTTGTTGAGTCCATTTGTTGCCAACTCGGTATTTTTTTGTTGTATACATAGTGAACTGTTGGTATCGTATCTTCTGAACTATTTTTCATATCGTGTTGACTATTTAATTTGACTTTGGTTATCGACTGCCCTCATGTGATTGAGAGCGAGGCCTACGATGAGTTCATACGTCCCTTTGATGTTTACACCACCGATTATTTAGAATTAAGAAAACATATTATAAAGCGTAGTTAGTGGATTAAATATATTAATGAGTTAGGCGTAACTATATATGATTTGTTACTTTAATGGGCTATGAAAAATGTCAGAGGTTAAATCCTGAACAATTAAAAATTTACTGCGCTTTTCGATATGTCAATCAAATAGTGGCGTGATACTATATCTGATTTCCAGATGCAAAAATGTATTCGATGTTTTTTTTTGCCCCTAAATCAGACCAACAGACATGTAGTTTCAAAGGACGATGTGATAAAAGTAAACATTTCCTAATACTTATTAAGAAGCTAATTAATTATCTTCTTTCAACGCCAAGAACTGGGAAAAGATCGGTTAATTGATAGCAATTGTTGATTGTTGAATGCGTGTAAGGTCCGGGAACAAATGTATGAAACATGATAAACGGCAACTTTTTAGACAATTATTAGTTACGACACGACAAAACAGGTATTCAAGCAACAACTAGGAAAATGACAGAATAATGTTATAGAGGTCAGCATGCGGACTTAATTAAACAAAAAGAATAACCACGATTCAAATGTTATATAATTTGCCAAGCACTAGTCTAAATCGCACGTACAGAGCATAAATTAAGCGGAAACTATGTCAAATGTGATTTCGACGTTAAATTTCCAAACTGACAAAAGTAAAGCAATTAGAGATCACAAAAGAAAAAAAACAATTGCTACTCAAAGTAAATGCCCACAAATATAAATAACATAGCCTGCTTTTATGAAAAGAATTCTTCCTGCAGTTTACCGTTTTAGTTATAGTTGTTCAGAATATAGTTGCTGTGGACTGGTTTAAAAAAAAATAGATTTACAACATTGACGTAATTTTATCACTGAAGATTCAATGCCTAGTTCAATTTCGCAATGGTGAAACAAGATTCTTTACTATGTGCAATATACATGGATTTAGCAGTCTGAATCCTCACGGTATCACCAATTTGTAATTCTACAGCTACAACAGCAGTACCTGTGGTTTGAACTGTAGCACTTGTAGAAATATAATTAAAAACGGTACTGCCTATAATCATTTGATTTTTGTAAATTTGAAAATGTCCATAATTAGTAGTTGTATCGATCCACACAGATACGAGATAAAGCCCTTCGACTTCACTGGTGAAATGTCCACTTGTACGAAATGAGGATATGTTCTTTACACCGACAATAGCTCTTACATCGTCGAATTTTACCACATAGCCACTAGATTTTGTATCACTCGATGACGCACAGGCTGTCACTGCCACTGAAACAAATAAATTAAACATTAACACAGAAATATGAATTAATTACTTTCTGAAATGAATTGAATTAATCTTTTAGTTATAATTAAGGCCTACAGAAAAGAATTTTTATTTATCTGACAACAAATTTTCATTCAGATTTGATTATGACGAAAATCAAAAACTTCAAACAAACGATGAAAAGGTACAACTAAAGATGATGGTTAAATTAGCCATGTCACAAATCTCAGCCATGCGTGAGGTTTGCGATCTTTAATTCATGTGTATTTTTCAGAGTACATTTTTGTAGCTCAATCCTTTCATAACGGTGTCTTCTGGGTTTCTTTGTGTTGAGCTAATACAAATATTTATTACATATAGACCGTAACTTTATATAAGTCTGAAATGCCTGAAGAGATAAATAAAATCTTTGATGATGATTTGTTTAAGAATTTTGTGCACTTTCATTTTTATACCGGTAATACAGGTAAAATGTATTATTAGATCATATACACTACGAAGAAATATTTGAAATGTAAACAAAATAGAAAATGTGCAATGTTTTCCATACACATGATACACGATCTCAGGTCAATTGATATGGTGTTTTTCAATTCATAACGTGCACACACTCCTGACAAAATAAAATAAGCCTTCTCCAAACATTCTGTAATCGTTCAAAGCTTGTGTTTAAATGACAAGTATTCAGAGATTAAATATTTTTACAATTCCACACTTCACATTTCCACCTTATGATCTACATGTAATAAGTCATTTCATCTTATGAAAAAATATTTTATGTCTGTTGATATAATTTATAATATTATCAAAAACATCTATATCGTGATATTCTCACAACATTTCCTTGTGTTTATCAATACTATTGATAAGTCTGTGATATAGTTTAAACATTTTATCCAACTGGATCCCAATTTTTGTCACATTAACCACTTACTGCGCCTGTTTGGATTTGTTAACTACCCAATCTTGTCAATATAACGGAAGTATAAACGGCGCTCTCATTCAAGTGGGATGTTTCGTTAACTATGAAAACATGTTTATAGATAACCAATTTCGTCCAAGAATGCACATACTAAGTTTTGAATATGATAGTTGTTTTTCATTTGTGCCTTTGATTGATATAATCTTTTAATTTGATTTTTTCCAAGTTTTTAAGGAAATCCACAGTTTTGAATTTTCCTTGGGTTTCGGTATTTTTGTAAGTTTTTAGAAGTAAAATACATGCCCACATATGTTTTTAAAAAGCAGGATTAATATGACGTTTTGTTTATAAAACTTAAATGCATCAGATGATAAATCATTTGTTGGAGCCTTTACTGCATGCATTTCAGTTGTGTCGCTTTAACAATATCAAAATTAACATATTTACCTAAATAGTCATTTGAAAAAAAGATTTTATTAAATTTATACCCATTTTAAAAGAAACCATTCAATTATATTTCGTAACATCCTTTTACCGATTTTGAGTTGATTTTTAACGTTGTATGTAATTTGTATGCTCCATTTATGGGCATAACGTTTTCTGGTCTGTGCGTCCGTCCGTTCGTCCGTCTATCCCGCTTCAGGTTAAAGTTTTTGGTCGAGTTATTTTTCCATGAAGTTGAAGTTCAATCAACTTGAAACTTAGTATACATGTTCCCTATGATGTGATCCTTTTAATGTTAATGCCAAATTATCCCATTTTCAAGATACACTGAACATAGAAAATGATAGTGCGGATAGTTCATCCGTGAACTGGGGACACATTCTTGTTTTTTTAATCTGACTATTTCTGTAAATTGACCTTGTAAACAGTACCAATATGGAAGTTGTATTGAAACAGTCATAACTTATTAATCATAACAGTATCATCTCATTCAAATTTTATACAGTCTGAAATGTTTACCTATTGTAAATAATCTTGGTATCAACTATTATCTATATCAACTACATTAACAAAGTAAATACTGTTTGTGACATTCTATTAATTTACCTCGATTGTTGATTTTGCTTACTGCCTGTTGAACATTTCCAATGGTTAACGTTAAATTGTTCTCTAAAGAGTTAACTATCGAAATGACTGTAGCGTTTTGTCTAAATTCAGACTTATGAACATCTTTTATCAACGTAGCAAACGATGCATTATGTCTGGAATCAGTGTTTTGAAAACGAGCTTCGGTTGATATATTTTGCTCGTTTAATCTCGTTGATATTTGATTCATCGAATTGACTGTCATATTATATAGCGCTCGGAAATCTTCACTCCTAGCGCGGTCGTTGATACTTAAAACATGCGTCTGAGAAGTTATCGTTTGGACCTGCTGTTGCAAAACACTGAAGTCGCGTAATGGTTGGATACTTTTTAGAACCTTTAATTCAACTATAGCTTTCTCAAGTTCCATTGTCTTATTTTTACATTGTGATATGTCATCCACTCTATCAGAAAGGTGCACTACATTGTTTTTCAAAGACAATAATTCGATCGTCTGATTTTTGTATTTGTCTTTCAATGTATTGAATTTTTGTTGTAATTCGCCAAAATTGTATTTCATTACGTCGAAATTATCCTGTAATTGAGTATGATTTCTAGCCAATTCAGTATACTTCCTTTCCATATCTTGGGATCTGTTTGTTTCATATTGACCAAGATCTTTTGTCAACTGTTGTTGGAAAGCAGAAAACATTTGCTGCAATTGCGACGTCACTAATGATAGCTTACTATCCACATCATGGCGTAAATCTTCTGTTTCGTGTCGTGCGGTTTCTGTTTCATGGCGGACATCATCAATTTTGTTTTGTAGTATCGTTTTGGCGTCATAAAACTCAGTTACCGTTAGGACTTGGTTATTGGCACCAGTTTGTTGTCCAGAAATTTGAGGATTTGGATTGATATTGTTATTCAAAAGAAATCCATATACAATAGAAACAGAGGAGACAAATAAAACACTTCTAAACATCATCATGTTGTTTTAATCTATGATAAACTTTTTATGTAAAGATTGCAAAGATAAATGTGTAAATGTGTTATCTATTATCTAACACTACGTAGGCATTGTATTTAAAGTAGTACCCTATTTACGGACACTATTTTGTAACTAGTTTAATTCAAACAACATTAAAAAGGTTACAAGGCGACGAAGCTTTACCTTAAAGGAAACCCAGTATTCAAGTAAACAAAGGGTCCATAATTATAAAGGAATTCTTTAGATTATTTGACGTGTCGATTCTAACTGTATATTTACCTATATTATTTTTAATTTTCGGACAGGTCTGCAATTGCTCTACATACTATAGTAGTCAAAAAATAAAATTGTTTTGTTTTTATGTAGAATTATTTTAAGGGGTTCTTTGATAAACTGAATCTAAGCATGTATTTAGATTTTGTATTTCGCGCCATGTTTTCAGTTGGTCTAAATTGGTATCCAAATTTACATTTGCTTGATTATATGTGGTTCTTTTGTATGCTGAATCTAACAATGTATTAAAATTTTGGATTTTGGGACCCTTTATCAAATTGGGAGACCTTGATATCCAAAGAGTACAATATGAAATTTTGTTTGAATTAAACAAATAAATTATTTCGATTCTTTGATATGCTAAATCTAACTGTATTAAGATTCATAGGTGCTTGAGCACAGGATCCTAGTTATGAGCCCCATAGTTCCTCCCCCTTATTATCATAAATATATCCTGTCCTCAAGCCCTCCCCCTTAGTATCATAAAATATAAAATTAATGATTATATGGGGGAGGGACTATGGGGAATGATAACAGGATCCTGTCCTCAAGCACCTATGTTTAGATTTTGGAAATTGACCCAAATAGGTACAAGTGCAATTTCAATGTTTTCAGTTCTTCTACCACATTCATTTGTGTCAAAATCCAATTCTAAGTCAAATATTTAATCACAATCAAAATCAAGAACTGTATCATGCTTGAATGTAGTGTCCATACTTGTCCTAACTATTCAGTGTTCAAACTCTGTGGTCGTATCAAGCTGCACCCAATGATAAATAGGTCACGGTACAGTGTAATTTGTACGCTGTCAGACTGATATGTTAACCTTAAATCCTTCATATACCGAACCAATACAAAAGCTTGTATTACGTGTATGCTGTAAGTGGATGACATTGTCATATCATTTACTCGTGAAAAGTGTCGGGATAAGAAAACTTTTTTCTAGTTAAACTTTTACCAGACATTAAAATTGGGAAAACGAGATTTTTTTTTTAAATAATTGTGCTCTGATTACTGTATTTTGTTCATAAAAATCTTGTGTCAGAATTTCATAAAATTCCATGAAGGTTTGATGAAGTTATTGATGACTGAAAAAATTTAACCACAGAATTAACCTAAAGGTCGATGCCAACGAGTATTGCTATGTCACCCTTGCACGACATTAATGTTGCTGGTTCAACAAAATCATCACCTTTCCAATATATTTTTAATGTTGAAAGAACATTTAGACAACACCCGGCTTATTTATTACATCAACTCAGAATTCCAAACCAATTGCAATAGCTACATTTATGTTTCAATATCCTGTACTGGAATCAATGTTGAGTTAGTTTCAATGTGCTAGATCATAAAATTAAAGTCTTAAACAAAACAAAAAATTCAAATTCAGTCATTTACTCTTAAGTGAATCAGTCTTTGCAGGCGCGTAGCTATGTTTACGTCAAAAATAACAGGAGTGCACATGGAGTTTGAAGATAAAAATATATTGAACCAAAAACAAGGAACTGCACACACAGAGTTTTTATGCTTTCTTTGATGACTTGTATATGAAGAAAAAAAGGACTATTTTTTTTTTACATCAAATGGTACAATACTATAATATTTGTTCATTTTCTGTCAAACTTTGAATCTAGTGTGAATTTTCTACTCAGATCTACTATTGTTTAAAGCAATTTAGTATATATATGCTGGAGTACAGTAAGTATAGCCAGATCGTATTAATAGGAAAATATTCATATGGGCAGATGAGGTCAGTCTGAAACATAGAATTGTGAAAAATTGGAATTTCATTGTTTAAAACATTTCACGGAACTTGAATTGGTTGACTTTTGTAATACAAACACTAATATTAATAAAAATATGTTTATTGATACAGTCATGTCAAGAATGTTTGATATTTATATCAAAGAATGGAAAAGTATTGTTAGTTCATCCTCTTCCAGACGGGTAAATGGGCGTAATAAATTGAGAACCTATAATATTTTTAAGCAGGAGTATGTTGTAGAAAACTACTGCAAACTGTTAATGCCTTTTTGTGAAAGAAGCGCCTTTGCAAAATTTAGATGTGGGTGGCTCCTATAAGACTGGAAACTGGGAGGTATGAAAATTTGCCGCTGGAATTGAGATGTTGTTTTAATTGTTTTAATACTGTCGAAGATGAATATCATGTTATTTTACATTGTCCTGTTGATAATGATCTTAGACAAGTTCTTTTTACTGAGTCTCTTAAAATTGATGAACATTTTAATAGTTTTACAGATTGTCAGAAAATGGTATTTTTATTTTCGAATCAAGATATTATAAGATTATGTGACAAAACCTGTAATTTTATTCTTAAACGACGCCGAGAAGTTTTATATTGTAAATAATAATTAAATACTTTTGTTGTATAATTTTACCATTCAGGTTTAATATTTATTATGTACATATACATATTGTTTTAAGTGATTATCGTCTCTCATAAATCTGTACAGATTGGCTTATGTTTACAAAATGTATCTTTTATTTGTATTGTGTTATTTTATACATAAGGTGAGACGTAAATAAAATAAAATATTGAATTGAATTGAATTGCATTTTTATGTTACACTCGACTTACTATGAAAATTAACTAGTTCATGCATCCAAGGATTTGTATAGTCTTAAAAATGTGTGAAAATTATATGAAGTTAAAATAATCAAAAGAATTTACGTTTTTTACTATTTTTAACTTTCAAATCAACACAATGAATTCAACTTAAAATTAAAAAAAAATCGAACTTTAAAAGAGAGGCGAAAGATACTAAAGGGATATTCAAACTCAACAATTGAAAACAAACTAACAAAGGGTGTCATCCTGGTTTGCCCACTTTTAATTACATGTATATGTAAACATAGAGGGAATTGTTGTTTAACAATTATAGTTTATTTCTGAATTATAGTCATATTTTTTACCTTTAAAATTAAAAAAGAATATTTTATTCTGCTATTAAATCAAGGAAAATGTGCAAAAATTTTCTATATTTTATATATATTTGGCAGGATAATGTATTTTATTAAAAAAAAAAATGTTTACTAAAATGAATAAATATTTCAATTTATCAACAAATATTTTCAATTATTGGTACATTCTGAAAAAAAGGTGAAAAGTAAAATATTTAATAGAATAAATCTCATTTGAATATCTTTTAATTTATTCAACTTTATTTTTTTTTATGTTCAATGCAATACGCTGTTTCAAAATTTAGTAAAATATAAAATTATCCAATTAAATTTAACAACTAGAATATAAATGCAACTGTTCAGTAGTCATTGATCAACAACACCAGTTACAACTTCAACCAGAAACACTATCTATTGACTACGAGACAGCCACCAACAACGCAACACAGACAGTATGTCCAGGGGTAACCTTGAAAGGCTGCTTCTTCCACTTCACCCAGTGTATATGGCGAAGGCACAGAAATATGGACTACAGTCCTATTATAAAGAAAATGAAGACATTACTTAACTGATACGACGAGCCGCAGTACTACTGGTACCTCTTGTTCCACCCACCTTGTTGACGATGTTTGGCTAAACACTTTAGAAGAAATTGAAGACTGAAAAAATACCCACTACAACTTCTTTTACAGATTACGTGACAGGGTTTTTGGTTGAAAACTACCGCTTTCTATAGAACCACTATTACACAGAAGGACCCTGTACCATGCACAAATCACCTGGAAGGATGGCACAACAAACATAAGAAGCGACTCAAACACGCTCACCCAAACATCTACGAGATCATTGAGCTACCGAAGAAGACAAAGGCACTATCATAATGCAACATTATCTAGTATGCAGCAGGAGGAACCCGCCCACCTTAAAGACGACCATATAGAATAATAGACACCAGACTCATACAGATACCAACAAGGACCCATCAACGTGGTAGAATACTCTGACGCAACATCCCATCTTCTCCATTTGAACTGAACAATGAAGTGAATTATTGTTAATTGTGACTTTGTAAATATATCAAATGTTTTGTTACTTTTGATGTATATATAAAAGATTGTATTTCTCATCATTTTACATATAGTGCCCGAAAGGGAGCTTACGTCAAAAGATATAAACAATTCACTTAAGTTTCATGGAAATTGGTGAAAGTGTTTTTGAGTTATTGTCTGAAGTGTGGACGACGGACGGGTGGACAACGGTATACCATAATACATCCCGTCTAAAAGACGACGGGCATATAAAAATGGAAACAAATTGCGCACTTACAGATGTTATAAACAATGTGAACCTTATGTGCTTTTCGCTCCGGGGCTCTACCGCTAGCGTACGAAACTGGCAGATACTCCAGGCTGCCTACACCCGTAGAAGATAGACTTTGTTTGTTTTGTGAAAGTTGCAGTGTAGAAACTGAAAAACATTTTCTGATGGAATGCACACTTTATGACGATATTCGGTATAACCTTTTTCATGAATGTTCAAAATTAATTCAAAATTTTCACAGCCTTGATATAGATAATAAATTTATTGAAATTATGAATCAATACATATCCAACGGATGAAGTGTAAAGCCTCCTTGAACATTCTGAGAAACGCACGACTTTGTGCAATGTCAAAATACAAGTAAACATTATCAGGTTGTATGATCATAACTGTACAGATATAATATATATTTATTTTGGTTTTAATTTTTCAAAAACAAAATTAATGTCAATAAAAACATTTATTAAGATTTAGTTAAATTTATAACCTTTAAAGAATAAGTTTATTCAAAAGATCAATTAGTATAAATTGATCTTAACACTAATGTTTTATTATACCCTGGGCATAGAAATCCTTAACCCTAGTTTGCACTTTTTCACAAATAGTTAATTTCAAAGCTCTTCAACTTCTCATTTTATTTGATTTACTAACAGTTTAAATTTGAAGCCACTGATGAGTCTTATAAAGATTGACATTGATGACTTGCGTAGGTGGTCATCATCACTCTTAGTTTTATTTGATGAAACAAACAGCAGTTGGGTGAGTGAACCCTAACAGTTAAGTCACAGTTATTTAAAATTCAATGATTTATTTTATTATCTCAGAACACATTTCTGAAGATTAGAATTTTCTTCTTAACTCATAAAATAGCCTGGAAATTTTGGATATATTTGTGCAAATTCATCTTTAAAAACCATATAAATTCAGATCTATTTCCAAAGTTAAGAATTTTGACAACTTCATGCTACTTTCTGACATGAATCCAGAATTCCAAAATATTAATCAAGGCTGAATTTGGGGAGCTGAAGTCTCTTTCAATGTCAACATACTAAAACATTGTCAGAATTACTTAGCAACGCCACCCCCTCTCCCAAAAAGCAAAAACAAACTGTTTTTTTTTAATTTAAATACTTTGTTAGCTCTAGGTTTTAACTCACTAAGTTATATTTTCAAACTCTGTAGTTGAATGTTCTTCTCTGGAATCAATGCTGAGCTAATTTAAATGTGCTAGATCATGAAATTAAAGTCTTAAACAAAAATATCCAAATTCAGCACTTCACTCTAAGTGAAGCAACAGTTGCTCTTAGTGCCATGCAATTTGGAGTAAAGCAACATATACCAAATTGTTAAAGTGTTTGTCCAATATGAATTAGACAACATACAAAAATGAAAAGAAAATCAGTAAATTTAAACATTTTTAATTCAAAATATATTTTACTCTTTAAATGACAAATATTTAACAGTGACAAATTCAAATATAGGAATGCAGAATTAAAATATATACAAGTATTTGTATTAAGAGATTTTGAGTCTCAAAAAAAAATTTATCAGTCAATAGTATATAGGCAAGGCACAAAAAAGCAATGGTAAAGAAACTATAAAGCCATATCAAGCTAGAATGAAAATTAAATGAATTAAATGTTTAAATTCATAAATTATGTGCCTTAAATAAGCATCTTAATAAATGTCAATGACAGATGATACAAATATTTGTAAACAAAATATAATTTTACAAATGAAAAGAAATGTAATAGGGTAACTGATTTAGTTTTTCTACCTTTTCAATAACCATTGCTAACCTGAGTTCAATCATCTAAATAAAAAACAATCAGATTTCTAAACAAGCACCTTTTGTGTAATTTGTTAGTATATGTTTTTATTCTAAATAAAATCTTATTTCTACTATGACTTTAAGTGGAGTCCATATTTTAACAGTTTTGGTTTACTTATATGTCCATGTTAATATATGTAGTAACGTATAAAACTGTTTTTTTTATTGATGGAAATGTTAATAATAATGTTAAGTCCTACACAACCTTAGAATAATTTAAAACATTTTTGACTAAAGTTATCTTAAAGTATGGAAGAGGTGCAGACTTTCAAAAAAAATTCTTTATTTACAAACCAGAGCTATTAGAATTTATAATAATACAATTGTAATGTTTGAAATATTTTTCAATTGGGATTTCTCTGGTATATGGGAGATAATTCAAAGTGTATCATGTTCAAACATTGCTCAATGCCTGATAGGTATCATACATTTGAAAAAGAGGGTTGAAACATACCAGAGGGAAAGTCAAACTCATGGATGGAAAATAAACCGAAAAGTTATGTCACAAGTCCAGATATCTCTATTTGAAGAATCTTAAATTCCTAAAAGAATAAAAAAATAATAGTATATGCACTTTAAGTCGTAAATAATCTTTTTAACAGCTACCTCATTTTAGACATTTTAAAAGGAGTACATTATATTAGATATAAAAAAAAAGGATATAATCAAATTTGATTTTGTCAAATTAATTTACATTTTGGTAACCTAAAAAATATTTGAGCAATAATGAAATGCATTATGCAACTGATATTTTCTGTCAAAATAAATGAGATCAACATTTTTTACTCTAGGGCAGTGACATTTCAACAAGAAGGCAGTTATTTTCCTTTAACAAGAAATGTACACAATCAAAATTTCATTGATCAAAACAAAACAAGTACAAGAAAGACAACCTTCAGTTATAAATATGAATCTTAATTTTGTTCTAAATCAGATTCTGACAAATAAATAATGATAAGTATTTAAGGTGGTACCAAATACCTTCACAAAACTTTAATTTGGCTTGTTTAATTTTCATAAAATTTTAATGTTTACTTTGAACATATGACAAAAAAATAAAAATTTCAAAAATCTTGAACCACACACTCTATCGGAAAGTTTTCTTTGGACAAATAATAGTTTGACTAACACCAAATTTGATCATCAAGAAGCTTTTATAATTTCCTGAACAAAAGAACGTAATTAAAATGTTCAGCTGATTTTCACAAAGTTATCTCCCTGTAGTGTTATGTACCACCTTAATGAAACTTTTCTAATATAAGTGTAAATTTTTCAAACTTAAGTTAGATATCCACCTCTTATAGAAATTTTCAACTGAAAAAAAATCTACAGAAACTTTTTGATTTTTTTTATGATATTTGTTTGTGCTTTATGTGTATGATTACTTTGGAAAACAATTCTTTACTAAGCAACATTCAAATGAATTTAATCATAAATTGACTACATAACTTTAACAACTCAAATATGTGTACATCAACAGTTTTAATACTATAATGTGCCAATTATGATAAAACATTATACTACATGTACTATGCATATTGAAAATTTTTTATAAAGTGTGTTAATTACAAAAATAAAATTGAGCAATTATCATCTTTCAAAAAATCTCTTTTCTAGTAAGTATTGCAACACATCTAAAGGGACTACACACTAGCTATGCTTCAATACAGGCATGTCTATGAAAAAAACCCCAATAAATTAAGGCTTGCTTCAGTTATTTGCATAAATGGCAAGGTACCCTTGTTTTAAATGATTAATTTCATCTCAAGCATGAACATTATCTTAGAACAGTTAATTTCATGGTTCACCTGTATCCACGAAAATAGGTATCCAACGGATAATAATGAGTCCACAGTATGTCATTTATTCAGGCAAGATATAGGTTTACCCTGATAAAAAATATCTCACATTCTAGGAAGAATGTTTATTGAATGAAATGTTATAATATGAATGAAACAAGATAAAGGGCACATATAAATGAGACTTCTACCTGAGAGAAAACACACATCAAAGTTTAAATGTTGTTCCTACATAGCACGCAACTGAGACTAAATAATGTTATTTTATGTCAAATGACAAATACTATATGTAAATCCTTCATAAGACAAAAACAAGTAAAAAAAAAAAAAAAAAAAAAAAAAAAATTTACAACATATTTACAGCAGGGATATATATATATATATAAACCAAAAATAAAATCAACAAAATATAAGATGTAAACAATGTGGACGGCACATTTAAATAATACTGATGATCAGTTTGAAAGTCTTAACTGCATGAAAATAATGAAATCAATGAAATATACAAATCATAAAAAAATATTTTTATACATCTTTAAAATCAGAAACCATTCATTATATTCTTATAAAATTGCAGCAGAGCATAGTTTAATCAGAAAATACCTAAAATCTTTTTATTTTCCTTGTGTCTACACAATCGTGTAAATTAGTATGCTTGAAAACAACTATTAATAGTAGAATGAACAAGTATATCGTGGTAGTTAATAAAACAACTATTAATAGTAGAATGAACAAGAATGTGTCCATAGTACACGGATGCCCCACTCGCACTATCATTTTCTATGTTCAGTGGACCATGAAATTGGGGTCAAAACTTTAATTTGGAATTAAAATTAGAAAGATCATATCATAGGGAACATGTGTACTAAGTTTCAAGTTGATGTAACTTTAACTTCATCAAAAACTACCTTGACCAAAAACTTTAACCTGAACTTTGCACTATCATTTTCTATGTTCAGTGAACCATGAAATTGGGGTCAAAACTATAATTTGGCATTAAAATTAGAAAGATCATATCATGGGGAACATGTGTATCAAGTTTCAAGTTGATTGGACTTCAGCTTCATCAAAAACTACCTCGACCAAAAACTTTAACCTGAAGCGAACGGACGCACAGACGGACGCACAGACGGACGAACGAACGGAGGCACAGACCAGAAAACATAATGCCCCTCTACTATCGTAGGTGGGGCATAACAAGTATATCGTAGTAGTTAATCAAAAAAAAAAAAACCTGAGAACATCTTGTTAAGAACAATATTTCATAAATTGGTTCCTTTTCAGAATTCATTTTTTGTAAAGCAGCTTATTTTCACCAATACTTTATTTAAAGTTTAGCCTTATCTAGACCAATTGTGATTTAAGTTCATCGTGATATTAAAATTTATTTGAATTTTGATGTAAGTTGACAAGAAAAATTCATGTTTAAAATTTTTGCCTCAATTTATATACATACTATTTTTCTTCTGTCGAAGGTTGCAAAAATAAATCTTGCTATATTTAGTTGGTTTAGTTTTCACATACAAATGAATTTCAGATCTAAATCATGCAATAATTTGATGATAATTTAGATTTAAATGACGATGAATATTTGCAAATAAATGATATGAGGGAATAAAGCGCTGAAACATAAGGACGGAAGGCAAAATCACAACCCTGAATCACCCATGAAAGTTTCACTCACGCCACACCAAATTTATTTTGTTCTTAGTAATTTGACGTTGTGTATTTAGGTAAATTTCTGATTTATTTTTCTTGAATACATTTTTGACACAATTGTAAAAACTGAACTCATATCAAAAATCAAATAAGTTTTTTTGGATACTTACTTTCACTCAAAGGCCCTAAAGAAGTCTTCTATATCTTTTTTATTTTGAAAAAAAAAAACACCATTAAGTTGTTTTTGTTTATCACATAAATAACAATTGCGAGAAAAAAATAATCCCCATAAAACAACTAAAAATCATTTTGATATGGCCTAGCTAGTGTTCCTCAAATTAATAACAGGAACGTTAAGATCCCATATTAAACTTCATTTCTGAATTAACAACTCATTAACATTCACAAATGTCTAATTAACAAGTAAACAAATGTATTGCATAGTAAATAAACAACATTAACATAATATAAACAAAATTAACAATGAAAACTATCATGAGGTTGATGTTGATCTGTACTGTGACTTGAAGTACAAATATTTATTTACATCATTTCTCGGTTCTCCGTGGATGTCCCGACGGTGTTCAAACACTTGTTTTGGAATGTGATGCTCCAGGTAGTTCTCTAATGTATCCCATCCACCACCTACCCGTACCATAATATGACGATTCTGTAAAAACTGAAATATTAAGAGTTAACGTTTTGAACATGTGGAATAATACTATAATTTTGATATGCATATCAGTTTCTGATTGATTATTATAGAAAAGGGAATTTGCTCGTAAGTCAATCATTAGTTTTTGTGTTGTAAGTCTGTAAGTCTTTACTGCATACCATGAAGTGAAAGACAGGGAAAAGAGTAGAAATAAGGTGAGAGGCAGTTTTAATCAGACCCCAAATATCCATGACATAAAATGATCATTTTGCTTGCAATTCTTACAAAATTCTAAAAAAAACAATAAACACACACACAATGACAACATATGAATAAACACACACACACAATGACAACATATGAGTGCCTCCCACTACTATGATCAATTTTAAGACAGTCCTTCAATGTTTCACAATGTGTATGTCTCTTTTTCACTGATATGTTCAAATTCCAGAATTTGGAATTTTAATGTCAATACTCAATAGAACCAAGCAGACTGCCCATTGTTTATTAGACAGGTGCTTCATATCAAAAAAGTATTTACAAACCTATTAGATAAGATTAGGAAATACTCCTTCTAAAAAGGTAATTTATATAAGACAACATATTGGGAGTGTAATTTGGTACTGTTGAGCAGTTGCCTGTTGTGCTTGTTATACCTCACTTTGTCTAATTTTCCTCATTAACTTACCCTGATATGTACAACTTTGCCAAAGATAGCATATTTTCCATCTCCTAACTTCTTTATATATTGATGACATTTACAGTTAAATGCAATGCGCTGAATCTGCAAAATTAACAATGATATCATGTTTACTGTTAATATGTATGTTTTTTTTTTTATTTTTCTTCATCCGTAAGGTTACCCATACATCTTTGATTAATTAACACTTGCATATGAAAAAATTGCAGAGTAATCATACAGAAACTTAAACATCTATTTAAAAAAACTTTGACACAGGTCTTGAGGTCATAAAATTTTGGAGTATGATTATTGCTTTTAGACTGTGAATTCAACCAATCAAAATTTGGAATGTGCTGCTTTGAGCACTTATTTTGTACTCCTGAGTAGTGAGTAAAGTTTTATGGCCAAACTTCATGAACTCCTTTATCTAGATGTAGGCTTAGTTATCCTTAGTAAATCAATCTGTTCAAGATAAGCATTTGTAAAATAAAGAAAATCTGATCAAAATCCTCAAGCCAGAAGAAAATTGCTTAGAACATGTTTGACTGCAGGAAGCAGATAATTTATAAGAAGTAGTTGAGTTGTAAACAATAATCAATGAGTTTATATTTAATTTTAAGACTAATTTATATATAATTAACTTGAATGATTAAACACAATCGTGAAGGCTGAGAGATGATTGATAGATTGTTGTTTGTATAAAATATAGGTGGCTAATTTCCATGCAGTCAGAACAATACATTTAAAGAATAAATAATAAAATATTCTAGAAAATTATGTCAGAACATCAAATTCATATTTTCAAGCTGAAATTAATTGAAGTTAAAATCACAACACAACACAAATCATCCCATGCTTTTATATTTCTCAAATATCTGCAATATTTATGTTAATCTGAAAGACAGTGTTCTAATAAACATACAACAAAAGGTGAACCATAGCACACAACATAAAAGAGAATTAACTCCCTTGATTACAATTACTTCCCCTGATTAAATAGCTCAAAATCAGTATAGCATTATTTCCCTTGTTAAGTAGCAATACCTCAGCATCCAGGTTAGGCCCCTTATTAGACAAAGGTCTGACAATCTCTACCGGTTTACTGACTGGTATCTCCTCCTCTTCCTCCTCTATCTCTGTTTCCATCTTGATGATATTAGGAGGTTCCAGTCCAAACTTATAACCAAGTCTGGCTACTTCTAATAAACAGTTAATCACAGATTTCTGGTCTGTTTGTGATACTGAAATGTATAAAACATACAAAATAACTTGATATTTACTTATTTTTTTTTATTTTCTCTGTATCTTTGCATCTTTGCTGTACAACCAGATTCTATTTCTGATAAACTAGTAACAATATACATTTGAATGAATGTTGGCATCTTGAATAGCAATATCTGCAAATTTTTCTTTCATGTTTATAAATAAGATAAGCAAATTCTTATGTTGGAAAGCAATTTAATAGGGCAAATTTGCATTTAAAAGAATAACATTATGTGATAATTCCTTCAAAATCTTATTTTTTTCTTGATTCAATATTTTCAAACTGTGCCTTAAAGGGAGATAATTCAATTTTTTTTTAAGAATACACATTTTTTTCACTCTTCTTTTGTATTGGCCCCATTTGCTCTATCATTTTTTTTCAAGCATTTTTTTGTGAGTTATCCTTCCATATCTTATTTTAAAAATATGCCTATTATTTTTCTTTCTATTCAAACACCAATACTTAACACCCTTACAAAACGTGTTATAATTTTTCCCAACCAAAGCAAGCTCTGAAATTTTCTCTCTATATTCTATGTGTTGTTTTAACAAGTTCCATGCATGCCTAATTCAGTCGAACTTAACTCAAACATTATACGCATGCCACATCTACAAACCAGCTATAACCTATAATAATGTGCTACCTTAATGCAACAATATCATTCTGTAAGACACACACATGTACACAAAAAGTCATGTAACTATACAGTCATTTTCAATACATGTCCAAATAATTATTTACCACTGATGTTTTGAGTACAATTATTGAGAAAAATTATTTGAGATTACAGTTTCTAACTTAAAAGATCTTTTTTTATTAGTATTACAAAGCATCAGAAATAAATTTGACGTTTACCAATGTACCTTGTGCATTCCAACAATAATACTACTGTACATGGTGCATAACATATAAATAGATACAAATATGTGAAAACCTAATAATTCTGTACACTCTTTCATCATTAAAAGTATCTCACCACTTTTGAGGAAATGCTGAAATGTTTTTCATTGTTAATTGCATTTTTTATGGTATAAAAGAATTTATCCAAATTATAATTTTTATTAATATAAGAAAACTATTTCATACTTGTCCTTTAAATCAGCTTCAAAATATGTTTCTGTAAAGCTTAAAAAATGATGAAACAAATTGACCAAAAATAAGTGTTAAAGTAAATATATAAATTTAAGTTATTATCAATTTTATTTAAGACAACTAATAAGTTAATGAAAAGAGTAACATTTCTGTGAAAGATGAAGTTTAATTTTTTTAGTTTCGAAGATTTCAGTATTAAAGGTCTTCCATCCTTTAAAGTTCTAATTAAGATTGTTTCTAAGAGTTTTATAATGCTCTTATCAAGAAACAGCCCATCTCAATGTTTATATGTTTAAAACATAAGGAATAGCTTTATGTATGGAAGGGATTTCTATTATATAACCAAATATGCTGTAAGCATATCTTTTATCTTACCTAGATATTCTGTTTCAAACATAGATTCCTGTTTCATTCCATGAGAATTACACCAAGTCAAGAAATTAGCTGCATTATCTCTGGCAAACCAACTCCCTGAGGGAGCATTGTTTTTACATCTGGGTCCTTTGAGGGGAATAGACTACAAAGAAAATAACAAAAACTTTCTAAATAAACATTATTGTTCGTATTAGCAATTGTAACCAATATCTTATTCATAATTTTTTTGTATACCTCAAAGGCTCATATTCAAAGTGTAAAGCTGTGTTATAATAATAAAATAAATGTTATCAAATGTTGCATAATTTGCTGTTTCATTAGTTTAAACTCATTTTATTGTTCAAAAATGACAAATGGATTAGACACAAGTTTTTCAACTTAGTAACGTCTTCTCCAAGTGCTGTTTCATTGTAATAGTTAATATATTATTGATTCATCATATTCATTTATTGGAATTACTTTGTGGATTCAGATAAAATAGTATTTTTATGAATATTACATTCATGGTTGATTGGTTGTAGTCTGTTTGTGTGGTTCATATAAGTGTTTCTCGTTTCTCATTTTTTATATAGATAAAAGTGTTGGTTTTCCTGTATGAATGGTTTTACACTAGTCATTTTCAGGGCCTTTAATAGCTTGCTGTTTGTTGTGAGCCAGTGCATGCTCCAAGTTAAGGGCCATACTTTGTCGTCCTATAATGGTTTACTTTTTTCTAATTTTGACTTGGATGGAAAGTTGTCTCATTGGCACTCATAGTTACCACATCTTCTTATATCTAATAAAGCAAAAGTTGCCATTCAGAACTCTAGAAAATTTGTACTTGGATAGACATTTAAATTTGTAGTTAACATATACTCACAGGATCCAACGAAATAAGTATCCCACAAATAATAATTAATTCATTGTGTATTTTGCTATAAAATTTCAAGAGTTCCATAAACTTGCAATGCAATAAAGGCTGAACGCAGCACATATAAAATATAAAACTAAGGTTAATTTTGAAACAAGGGTGGTTTTAACAACCTTGACTATCCTTGAAGGTCTCGCATTGGGGAACTTTGATGAAAATTTTGTAGTGTTATAAAAATGTGTCCTGTATACATAATTTGCATTAACTACATGTATTTATGATCATAATTCTTTTTACCTCTGTACATGTACCGTTGGCCACACATTCCTGGGCTTTCTGCTGTATAACTTGAGCTAGCTTACATAAGCATACACCATTGTCTAATACATCCATAAATGTCTCTGCTGAGATATCTATATCTAAAATTGCACACACAAAAATATCTCTGAATATCTATTAAATACTGCTAAGACTAAGTGATGTTTTTGTTAGTTTTTTTTTGTGCTTTGGATTGATCTGATGAGTTAAGCCTTTAATACAGGTAGTTTGTTCTTACTTATGTTTTGTTGATTTACAACTGTCCTAGGTAAAGGGTAGGGTTGGGTGCCTACAAACATGTTTTACCCCATAACTTTTTATTTGTGTCTGTCTCAATCCAGGAGCCTGTAACTCAGTGGTTGTAGTTTGTTGCTATATATCATATTTACTTTTCATTCATTTTTTTCTACATGTACATAAATCACACCACTAGTTTTCTTGTTTGAATTTTTGGTCTCTGGTAGAGAGTTGGCAATCCACATACCACTTTTTATAATTTTTATATATCTAACTAAAAATCTTTCAACTTGAGGGTTTCAGAAAAAAAAAAAAAAAAAAAAAACCTGATATGATAAACAACATGAACAAAAACTACATCAGGTTTAATTTTTTTTTTTTTAAAGATGATATATATAAAATCTTCTGAAAATTAATAGATACTATTAGCGGTAAATTGATACAACTCTGGCAAGCGGCAACCCCCCAGTCAGTCTGACAACACCAACAGTCCATATTGTTTACAATTAATATACCTTGATATCAGATCATCAACAAACAGGTGTCAGATGTTTATCATAAAATGTCACCAAAATCTAAACACCCGGCACCAAATGTCACAACATTGGAGATTAATCATTTGACTTCTGCTGGACACGCTTATACCAACAGCCAGAAAAAAAACTTGGAGGTCTACATAGAGCATTGTGAATGAAGTTTGACAATAATTTTGATATGTTGAAGAGATTATCTGTCTTCATGAGCTTGTAATTATCAACTGTTGAAACACACGCATCAATCAATACACAATAATTAACAGGTTCAATTCTAATACAGAATCAATTTATGTCAGTCAAACACTAATAACTTTCTTGTAATTTTCACTCTTAAAATAGATTTTTATTTATTTCAAAAAGAATCTTCAAGGAAAACACTAGTAATGTTTCTACTAATTTAAAAACAAATGCAGTGCAGAAAAAAACAAATTTCAAGGAACCTTTCAGCTATCTCTTGTATTGAGAATTATCTCTGCACTTTTATCAAGCAATATTTTGATTTTTTTTCACCCAAGTCTGAAGACAGTTAAAACATATAAATAAATCAAATAAAAAAATGGTACCCTTTTATCAATACTGATAAGAAAAGTCGCTAAATTATATGATAAAATATAATTCATTCACAGAATTTCAATGATCATTCAACCATACCTGTCAACCTGTGACGATGAAAATGCAGGTCATGACCTGCACTGAAGAATCAAATCTCAGGTCATAACGCGTACGAACTTTTTCGAGCTGAATTTCAGTATTTATGGTACATTTTCTTATAATGTATATTAGCAAAGATACCAAAACATCAATGCATGTTCACTAGGTTAAGTCATTTTAAATCTTATTAATTATTATTTCATTGCACTTTTATAGATTTTTATAAATATGTGTAACACAGTCTTATGTTCTTTACTTTTTGTAATCATTAATTACAAGAATTTATTTTTCAAATGTAATTTTAAAATGTTTGAGGCTACTGGTTATGTTGACATTAAACATACCAATACTCAATGTCCAAGGAAATTATACTATGATAAAATATAGTAATACAGTTAAAGGAAGTATAAATGTAAAAAATAATTTTCAACTTTTTTTTAAAAATTGTATAAAGGTATAAAAATAATGAAAAGTTATTTTTCAATATATGTATTTGAATTTTATATTTTTATGATTTAATCTTTTTCACTCATAAAACGTAAATATAAGGAATAATTTTGAATGGTGACAAATAAGGGGAAATAACTCTAGTTGAAATATGTTTGTAAACCAATAGTGCAATTTATTTACGACCTAAAGATAAGGTAATTGGTGTTAATTAACAGTGTGTTTGACACAAAAGCTGTCAAGTGAAGCCATGCACTTAATGGATCACTTAATTTGACAGATTACATAGCTAGATGAACTTCCTGTTCATGGAGGAATAACGAATTTGCCGGTATTTTAAAGGAATACTACTTATGAAATCAATCTCAAGGCTAAGAAATACGGGTGAAATCAGGTCATTTTCGGAATTCCCGGGTTATTTCAATGACCCGGAGGGTGTCCCGGGTGATCCCTCAGAATTGTGAAAATCTTGGGTCACACCCGCAGAATACGGGTCAGTTGACAGGTATGATTCAACTGAAAATTTAAAATTTCTAATCTCTAATCCTTTTATTTCAGGTAAAGCTAGAAAATACAAAGCTCTCATCTGTTATTATCTCTTATTATCTCTCCTTGCTATAAAATTAAATATATTTACTGTTATAAGAAATAGATAAGTCAGAAGGTGTTTATGTTTTGTCCTCCTTCTTAACTATTCCATGTATTCAGAGGTCTTTTGTGGATGTTTTAAACAAATCACAGTGTTTGATGTTAACTTTCATAAAGTATTATTAGAGGCGGATAAAAGGGGGCATTCCCAGCCCAGGTTAAAAGGGGTGGGGTCCAACTATATGTCCCCATTCAAATACATTGATCATCCAAAAACAAGAGGGGGGTTTCAACCCCCCCCCCCTTTTCTGGATCTGCCACTGATTATGATTATTTGTTTTGTTTTGGAAATGATTAACTTGGATGCTCTGAATTCCTGATTCCTAGAAATGCAAATCTTTATAATTTACATTTACCTACGATTTTATTAATACATGTACAAATGTACTTAGGTAAACAGATATAAGGCACTGACTTTGCAATGTGAGTGCAAAAGAATTTCATTGCCAAATTTGAAAACTCTTCTGAATTTATTTTTGAACCTGTAGTACCCTTGTATATATATCTATAAGGTCAAGTTTATTATTTCTTTTCCTATAATCTGCTTATTATCTCATCAAAAACTTCTATTCACATATAATCAATCAATTTGCTAATTCAACAAAACTATTGCCAAATTAATTAATTAAGCTTAATTAAAATCTTATTAAAAATCAACCTTAATTATAAATTCCAGATAAAAAAAAGATAGGATCAAGGACAAACCGTACCTGACATTCCAACATTACTTAAAATAGACACCTAATGGATATATTTCTGAAACAATGGACAAAGAGACTTTACAAAGATAGCTGTTGTAAGTTTAGTAACAGTATATATAGATATAGATTCTCCTCCTGTTACAAGTGAACTATGATATTCATATC
Source organism: Mytilus galloprovincialis (assembly GCF_965363235.1). Lineage (NCBI taxonomy): Eukaryota > Metazoa > Mollusca > Bivalvia > Mytilida > Mytilidae > Mytilus > Mytilus galloprovincialis. Next base: position 54,079,246 of record NC_134847.1, read on the forward strand.
TCTTCATTTATAGATATAGTTAAATTTCATATCATCAAGCTTTAACAATAGCAAGAATATTATAATTCAATTACTGAAAATGGAGAAATATTGTTACATTAATGATCCAACTAACACAACAGAGATACAGTAATTGCTGGACTCTTATAAAGGATGTCTGTATTGAGTTGTTTGGATGCTGTTTCTTTGGAGTTTTTTCTACTTTTCATTTTATTTATCTTTCGTTGTTGGGTAAAACCCATGACCAAACATGACAAAATAGTGGTTCTGCTGCTCATAGAGAAAACAATAACATACTGTCGTAAAAACTTAACAAACAACTATTGGAGCATTGTATAAAATTACAGTACCAACCAATGGGGAAAATGTAAGCAACTATAAGGCCACCCTACAACCTTCATTAATAACAAATCCAATACCATGTAGAAAGCTATAATAGACCTTAAAAAGACAAATTAGGAAACAACTCAAACAAAAAAACAAGTTTGAGGTTAAATTAAATCAAAAGGAAATAACCATTGCATGTTAAACACTGATGTCAACATTTGAACTTCAAATGTACACATGTTTAACCCGGCCACATTATTAAAGTATGTGCCTGTCCCGTCAGGAGCCTGTAATTCAGTGGTTGTCGTTTGTTTAGGTGTTACATATTTGTTTTTCGTTCATTTCTTTATATAAATAAGGCCGTTAGTTTTCTCGTTTGAATTGTTTTACATTGTCTTATTAGGGCCTTTTATAGCTGACTATGCGGTATGGGCTTTGCTCACGGTGACTTTAAGTGTTAATGTCTGTGTCATTTTGGTCTCTTGTGGACAGTTGTCTCATTGGCAATCATACCACATCTTCTTTTTTATATACTCAACTTACTTAATGTTTTTGCAAGCCATTCTGACAAGTCTTCTTTTAATGGCTCTAAACTTTCTTCCTGAAGAACGTGTAATCTTTTGGTCATCTCATCTTCCTTCTGATTTTCCTCCTTACTTAGGGGGACAAGTCCTGCTTCTTTACCGTGTCCATTCATCATTGGGATTAACCCACAGTCACGCTCAACCACCTTGGTCATCGGCGAATCAATTACATCATAATTACCCTGCATTACAAAGAAAATACAAGAATGTCATAAAATAATTTTCTATTTATAAATGGTAAGGAAAAATTCTCAGTAAAAAATTCTGAAATGTGCTGAAAAAATCCACAGGTATTTTTCCAGCAAGTTATTTAAGCTGCATTATACTAGAAAAAAAAAACCAACTTCCAGTTAGTTTTTAATCCCCTTTTTATTTTTTCCAGTATACATAAATTATATTTAATAGTCACATCTAGCATTCTCTAGTGGCAGTTCTTAATGCACTTTCAAAGAGGTCAGAGCTTTGATTAATGTTGAAGGCCTTGCTGTGATTTTAAGATGATAATCAGCGAAATTAGCATGTTCCTTTGCTTTTTCAATTTTTGTTTTCAGTTGTCCACGTATACATACATGAATTCAGGTCAAGAATTCTAACACCATATTCTTTTTTTATCAATTATATACGCCACTATAAATTAAAATTTGGTACAATTACCATTAAGACAACAAAAGTTCACTGCACCAACTTTAATAATAAGCAAAAGGACAGTAACTTATAGTCAGTTATAAAAGGTCACCATAGGAAACAAGTGAAACAACTAACAGACTAATTCATACAATATAATTTAGGAAAAAACATATATTTATATGAAAGAAATACTTGAACTGAAGACAACCAAATTGCATTACAGGACAGACACATTTATAAAGAATATGGAGGGGTTAATCAAGTTTTTGAGTGCTCAGCTGAAGTTTGTTCAAAGATATAATTTCTGAAAAATTCCTCATTAAAAAGATCTGTTGTGCATATAATTTCTAGATGTGATCTGGTTTTCTGACTTAAAAAGAATGATCTAATTACTACAAATCTTAATATCGAATATAAAATATCATCTTACTTGTATCATTTTGCACTTAAAATCCATCAGAATTCAAATTATACAAAACCTGAACAAAAATGCAATTTGGATATAAAGTTAACGATCTTTGATTTCTATCTTTAATCAAACAAATATGATATTGTTAAGATTCAAGCATTTAAAAAAATGTACACAAAAACATTTAAAATGCTGATTCATTTAAGCGTTTATCCTAATTAGGATTTGTGGTAATTAAATAAACAAATACTAAGATTATACACACCTACATCAACCTACACCAAATCTATTGCAATTGTTTATTGAACTCTATTAAATTTTCAAACAATAGAAATTCAAAACAGAAGATTTTCTGTTAAAACAAAACATAGGTCATTGGGTCAATTTGTAAGAGAATATCAGCTTTGAATTATTAAAAAAATAAAATATTTGTGAGCAAGAGGTATTTAAGGCCCATAATAACAGTGTTAAAAGTTTTATCAAACTTATTTCATGATAAGTAAAGTACTACAAACTTATTAGAATGTCACTGCATACCTATATGTGAAATGAATTTAAGATTGGCAAATAATGAATAAATATACCATGTAGCAATGAAGGGATTCAAAAATTCAAAAGGCCTTGAATATCATCAAAAAAAGTATGTCTGTTAAACAAAAATTGGAAAAATCAAACCATGAAGACTGACTTTTTAAATTCAAATCGCTTTTGATTCCAATTTGAAGGTAATGTCACTGAAAAAACATTTTTAAATTTTAACTTACAAGAAAATTATGTAAAGCAGTGTCAGAATATAAGTCAAACATGTTAAAGGAATAGTAAAGGTTTGTAAAAAGACTCAATTTTAAAAGAAAATGAGATTTTAGCCTGGCAACCCCGCCTGATATCTAGCTGTGTGTCGTATACTGACAAGATTAGCCAGGACTCCAGGCTAATGAGATCTTAGTATTTTGACTTTTTTGGAAACTTATGTGTTTTTGCCAACTGTTTATTTTTTTATTATAGCTGTCAGTCAGTTGATTAAGTGATCATGAAAGAGCCTTTCTTACAATTCATGCTTCAAGAAAGCAAAGATTGCATTCTATCAGATATAAAAACTCAGTTTAAAACAGCAAAAGAATGCAAACAAGGATTTTTTTATTTTTATTTAATACTCTGCATACAGAAATGTTGCTATTAGTTTCTTTATGTCAATTAATTTAACAATATGTCTAAAATTGTACATGTAAATGTATAGTCTAAACAATATTTTGAGGAAATACTTACACATTCAAAAGTCATGCTGAATTTTACTAAGATATCTGTTAAAGAATTGCCTAATCCAAAATTGTGACTAAAAATCTCAACATTCTGTACTGTTAGATTAATTCAACAAATGGATATAATCTAGAAAAGCATATTTTCTTATTTCTAAAGGCTCAGATCTCTACAGTGAAAATATATCTATATCTATATGCACTTATATATATATCTATATATGCTATATATATTGTGTATAAAGGTATACCTGAATAAAATCATTTTAAATTTGTGAAATAAAACTCTAAAGTATGTATGTTTAATAGTGTAAATAATTTGGAAAAGGTATATTGAAAGCTATGTTAATATATCAACATAAATCATATATAAAACTCCTATTGCTTGCAATGCAATTTAAAATCAATTAAAATCATTTTGAAAGGGGCAAACAATATCATTTAGCATGGTTGATTCTCTTATACTTTTATGTATACCACTTGTTAACAGTCAGCAGATAGATGTTGCCATAAAGATTTGAGCTGACAAACTGCCAAGTCACCTAATTATAAAAATTATTAATATCAATAATAAAAGACAAAACAAATCAGGCCAATTGTCAAGATACCTTTAGTCTGATTTTGTAACCCCCTGCTGAAGGGTGAGAACTTTTTTTTATCTATTTAATTATTAAAATTTTAAAAGATTTATTGGAGTTCCCAGGTCTTTTCCCCCTCAAAGTTACAATGCTCTATCAATCTATGATTTATTGTTCTATAGTACTTTTTTAGTAGTATCTATTTATAATAACAATATATTTATTTAGCTAAGCAAAATATGAATTACTGGATAATACTTGTATAATTATATAACTTTTATTTTTTGAAATGATACACTGGCACATATGTAATTATTTCTATCAAAATGTTATATATATATATATATCTAACCCTGTATCTCTTTCATTAACTTATAAAGTTAAGTATATATGCATATACACCACATTTTAAAATACTGTTGAAAGTACCTACCATTTTAAGACTAATATAGCTATATATATATATACTGCACTTGGGGAAATTACCCCAAACTCAATCCCAGCCTTTCCTTAAGTTTGTGATATGGAACCTTGTGGTACAATGTCAGAGAGATCCATGCACTTACACACTGTAAGTTATTGTCTGGAAACTACAAAAATGCTAATTCCTAATTTATTGGTACTATAACCCCCAAATCAATCCCAACCATCCTTTTGTGGTAATGAACCATCTGGTAAAATTTTATAGAGATCCGATAATACTTATACTAAAGTTATTGTCCAGAAACCAAATATGTCTTCAGACAAAAGACATCATAGCGTTATACACAACCAAAATTTTTTTTGCAATCATATAACAAGAGGCTGTCACAACGACAGCAAACCGGATTTTTTAACATTTATTTGTGTCCTGGCAATATCACAAGAACCATAACTGATGAATGCTGAAAGTGAAAATCGTCAATATCAAATTTGACCTCCATTTTGTAGTCAGTATCAACATATTAAAATTTGAAAAGCTTAGATTGAATGGTTCATTAGTAAATGCAACAACGTGAATGGAAATGCCATTTTACGATCTTTCAAGAACCATAACTCCTGAACGGTAAAAGTCAAAATCGTCATTATTGAACTTGACCTCTATTTTGTCATCAGTAACAACATATAAAAATTTCAAAAGCTTTGGTTGAATGGTTTATGAGAAAATGCACGGACACGACTAGAAACACCATTTTTCAATCTTTCAAGAACCATAACTCCTGAACGGTAAAAGTCAAAATCATCATTATTGAACTTGACCTCCATTTTGTCATCAGTAACAATATATTAAAATTTGGGAAGCTTTGGTAGAACAGTTCATGCGTAAATGCACGGACACGACTGAAAACTCTATTTTTCAATCTTTCAAGAACCACAACTCCTGAACTGTAAAAGTCAAAATCGTCATTATTGAACTTGACCTCCATTTTGTCATCGGTAACAACATATTAAAATTTGGGAAGTTTTGGTAGAACAGTTCATGCGTAAATGCACGGACACGACTGGAAACTCCATTTTTCAATCTTTCAAGAACCATAACTCCTGAACGGTAAAAGTTAAAATTGCCATTATTGAACTTGACCTTCATTTAGTTGTCAGTAACAACATATTAAAATTTTAAAAGCTTTTGGTTGAACGGTTCATGAGTTAATGCACGGACAACATTTGATTGCCGCCTGGCCGCCCAGCCGCCCGCCGTACATCCCCAAATCAATAACCGACATTTTTGTCACAAAAATCCGGTTAAAAATTGATTTTTTTATTTCTTGATTGATTGGTTTTCAACTTTTAAACCTATTATTATTTTGTGGTGGTCAGTTTTTATTGGTGGAGGGAGCCACAGAGTCCAGAAAGAACCACCACCTTTGCCAGGAAAACTGATATTCCTAGTCAACTAAGATTGGAGATGAGAGCACCTGGCAAGAGCAGGATTTGAACTCACAACCTCTAAGATTTGACAGGCTATAGTGTCTGTGATACAGTAGTTCGATTACTCATAGACCACTTGGCCAACAAAGCCCCTCAAATTGATTGGTAAGTAAGTTTCATACAGTACGGTAACTAAATGCACCAAATATTCTCAGAAAAGTAATAAGGACAAAAGTTTGTTTTTTCAAGTTGTCTGACAAAAGTAAGTCTACTTTAACAAAAATGCAAACTACATGATGGGAGTACATCTACTGAGTGCTGAGTCTAAACTCTTATTTTGTATACATTCTGATAAGTACTCTTCAGAATGAAGACATGTGCACTACATTTCAACTTCAAGTTAAAAGATGTGACAACAACTTGAGGTACATGTAAGCATGATTTCAAGATAAATGCAGTGTGCCATAAAATCATAAATGTACTAAATTTCCAACACATTTTGAGTAAAAGAGATAAAATATTTTCCTATTTATTTTAAAGGTATTTTATTTTCCCAAAAAATATTAAGACATGAAATTTCATAATTCGTTTTTCAAGTATACATGTATACATACACAAAGTATAAATAGACCTAAATCACAAAAAGTATCTTAAGTGTTAATTCATGCAACATGAAAGAATATTTTTCTTTGCACATTGAAAAATTAAATGAGGAATTAATCTTGCACTGAAATTTTGACAAAATCCCTACGGTGTTGAAATTAAAAAAAATGCTTTTTTTACAACACAGTTGTATTTAACTTGTCGACTAGTCTGCATAGTTCAAACCTGAATTTCAGTATCATCTGCAGTACTTCCCAATCGTGCCATGGAATGTTCACTGAATTTCTTAAAATTCTGACTTAGTTCAAGAGATCTAACTTTTTGTATTGGCAGACTTGAAAATAATGTCACTCGAAATAATCATCCATTAAACATACCTAGAGTAAGAATAACATCAACTCTGACCCAACCAAAATTCTTTCCAATTTTATTATCAATAAGTGTTTTTAAAAGCGATAAAAGTTATGTCAAGTCTGAAGGCCACATTAACTGAATTTCTTTATCTCAAGTCAAATAAACCATAAGTCAAAATGATTTTGAAAGTTCTGAATTTCAATTCATTTACTACATTGTATTATATTGAAAATGAGATGATTTTGCCAAATAAAAGCTATAATAAAAAAAAATACATTGTTGTAGATGTAGATGCAAAATGAAAATAATGGTTTACTTACTGCTTTTAAAGGTGCCGTTTTAGGTCTTCGTCCTTTATTGTAATTATTGTATTCATTATAATTTCTCATTTTCATAAAATGGTAAAAATTTCCAAATCACTATTCCCGTTTTTCAATATTTCTTAAATATTTGTACACACTTAATAAGTCACATTAATTTAATGGGTTTAAACAATGTTTGAAGTTAAACAGTATTTTAAATACTTCTAATAAAGGAAGAAAAATACTATATGTGGTTAACTCCGCTCATAAATTGTGAACAATCAGATCGTTTATCTATTATAAATGATCAGAGGATTAATCCATTACAACGATATTGACGCCATACACGATTCTGTCACGACCTCTAATGATTTTCTTCTAGTTAATTTACAAAGGTGTTACGCACATACTCAAAGATATAAAAATCTTAATAATCACCAGACTTCAACTTTTTATCAACAAATAAATAAATATAATATACTAAAGATTTGTTTGGGCTTCAAACTTTTACATTGAAAACAATAATTTTATCTTTAAATGTATATCCCTTTTCATTAAATTCCAAATTTGTTCTGTGTCTGAATTGGCCAAGTTTATACTATAATCTGAATGACAATTTCTTGTTTGCATTCCAATATACTTAAGTCAATAAATTAAATCCTGGATAAAAATAAAAAGATTATTTCAAATATATTCATTTGAAAACAAACACATTTAGATTTTACGAAGTTTACATATAATATACTATCCATTTAATAACATTAATGTCATTATGCAGGTGTTTCATACTTTGTCTCATTTTCATCTCCACCTGTTGATCATTTGTAAATATCAATGCTTTTCCTTGTATAATTTATGTCCACTACAGAGTAAAGTCAAAAGCTGTTGTACAATATCTGTTGCTCCTGTCTTGTGATGGAAAAACTAATAAAATACATTTTGTACCTCTTGCAATGAGGCTTATAATTCTGACCAGCAGAGTTCTCCCCAAACATTACATTAAGTATCCTAGTAAAAAGGGAAATTTAAAATACCATCTTGTTTCTAAAAATTTATAGCATCACATAACATAATCTATGAAAAATCCAATTCAGATAGCATCACATTCAAAAAATATAGCATCACATTCAAGAAATATAGCATCACAATTACCATGATCATCATTCTAAAAGGCCCTGGGGAGAACACTGGACCGTCACCCTACTAGGTTGAAAATTTAGCAAAATGCAGTGAAAGAATGTCTCCTTACAGTGACTGTGTTCTTTTATTTTTAGTGGATTCAGGGGGGGGGGGGGGGATTTGGATACTTGTTTTCATAGTTTTGACAAATTCTGCTTACAACCTAGCCTATCTAAAACTTGCATGTTGTTAAAAATTAGCAATTATTCATCTTTACCCACAAAATTCACAACAAGACCATATAGATCTAATTGTCGGAAAGCACATTCACTCAATTTTCTTAGTCTGCTAAGATGTAAATGTATCAAAGTGATAGTCCTTATGCATAACAATATCTACACATTCACATTTCTTCCATCCAGAATAGATCTTAATTTCCAGACTACAAACCTTCAACTCAAACAAGATATTTTATTCAACTGACTATTTCCAGACCAGACATGCAATACAAAAACAACCTTTCTTGCAAATGACTATAATGATTGGCTTTAGCCCTGAAATATACCTCAAAATTTAAAATTTACATACATTTAAAGAGTAAGTAGGGACATTGTTGTTTATATACATGTTTATCACACCACGGGTAAACTGTGACGTTGTATTTGGTTAAATGCTGTCATATATATATTGTAACCTCAAATTGTTACATAGGGGTTAGCCAATTTCATATATATAGGGGTTTCATGATGTCACATCTACTGTTAATGGAGACGTTATCTACTGAAAGAGTGTATTTTATTGTTCATTTTCCCACAGAATGAGGTAGGAAAAGTACTGTGCGTGATAAATTTGTTTCCGGTGTACGGTTCTCTACTGACCCTTTTAGAACAAATCAGAGAGGATGAGTAAAATCCATAGGAGATTCAGCCTTCAGCCTCCCCCCAAGGTTTTTACTAACCTCTACGATTCTTATTTAAATTGTTTTCTGTTTGTCATTTTGGGAACTTTTATAGCTGACTACCTGTATGTGGTTAGGGTTTACTCAATCATTGATCAATGCTGAAGGCTGAATGGTGAACTATATTTGTTCATTTTCGTGTCATTTAATTTCTAGTGAAGATTGGTCTCATTGGCAATCACACATCTTTTTTTGTTAATAAATCTGCATATTTAGACATGTACTCAAAGAAATTTTGGCAAAAATACCAGTAAATGTACCAAAAATGTATATGATATAAATTTAAAGTTTTATGGGTTTCGTAATTTTGATGGCTAAAAATGGTCTTATCTTGAAATCCAATCAAAGAAAATATGAGGAATTCTTGCTCTGTTATATTAACCTGTCAATTTAATAACCAAAAGGTAAAATCTGTATAACGCTGAGAACTACTGTATAACACAGTTAAATTAAATAACTGGCAAATATGAACAAGCGACCCAAAACAAGAATAAGAGTTATTTCCCTTGGCCTTACTGAATTACTAAAAGTCTACTCACTTAAATGTTCAGCCATTCAAATCAATTCTAATCAATCAACTGATCCTCTTGGATATTTGCCATTTTAACAATCTAACTATTAAAGTTTTCAAATAACTTTTTCATGTTTTATATAGTAAAATTCAGTTCTTTTGACATGTCCAATCGAGAAAAAAAGTAATTCTTAAAATCTAAATTACAGTCAAAACATTGCTAAAGGTATTGAAGCATTTTCCCCAAAAAAATTGACCCATCATAAATTTAAAGATTTAAAATGAAATATCAATGGCTTATCATTTAGAGGATTTAAATCAAATTTTTGTATAGTTACAGCTGATCATTATTTGCAAAGTTCTGCAAAATGATATCAGTTATTTCATGTATTTGATCCAGCAATACATCACACTTATCTGGACAAAACTAATTTTTACTGGCCTTTTTAAAAATGTCCAATAATCTTTGAAATGACTTCTTATCTAAGTGTGACTAAACTAAGTTAGTGTCCTGGCAAAGCAGTACATGGTAAACAATTAAACATTAGGCATATATATTGTGATAATCATATTTTGTCCCATGCAGGACACAAATATTTTGACATTACAAAAAACATACAGTGCTCAATACTATGCAATTTTATTTGGCCTTATATTGCTTATGTCTTTTAGTCAGTAGAAAAACAAGAATGGCATGAATGGGGCGAGTTAGTAGAAAGTGAGTCTAGTTGGTAAAAAGTGTGGTGAGTTGGCAGTGGGGCAAATTGTCTTTCTTACTTTTCACTTTCAGGTAATATCTGTTAATTCTCTCGTCCAAATAACATTATCATATGACGTCTTAAATGTATTTTAATTTATTTTTTTGTTGTGATCGCAAAAAGGCATAAAGTATTAATTTAGAAAATAAATGGGGAATAAGACCATGAACACAGATGATGCCCTCGCTTGCATATCATATAAAGTTATATAAGGACATAACTGAAGAACTGTAATAGTGACACTACATGTAGTACCAAAATTTGGACTTGATCTGAGTTTTGTGGATAGGAAAATGCAGCAGATTTTCCATTTGTTAAGGGGCATAACTCTAAAACGTGAGACTACCAAAATTCAAACTTCATGCGCTTTGTCATGTTTGAGGTAATATGGGGACAAAGCCAAAAGGAAGTAAAAAAATATTTTATTTTAAAAACAAATTAATCTTCTTACATGTCTTATGGACTCAAAATCCATAATTTCTTCTATTTTTTATTTTCCCCCATTTCACAGAAAACAATTTCTTACTTCCGGTCTAGTTTGTCATGACTATGAAAAACTATAAGGAAGGAGCACGGTTTCATTTAATAACTATTTTATTTTTAATAATTCTTTAACTTATATGAAAAAAAAACGTTACCTGATGATAGAGTTGCTTTGTTTACACTGAAAATGACATTACAATTAAATTCCCAACAGGACCAATATATATCGGAAACATTACAGTATTTCCGTTTCTTTTTTTGTTAAATTTTGAAGTTAGAATATGTTTGAATTAAAAAATAATTCATATTGGGACGAAGTCCCCAATTACATGATTACGGTAGAAAAATCAATAAAAAAAAAAAAAAAAAAATTTCGTGTTTCTTTGTTTCTTTGTTAGGGGGGGATAGGACCTTTATCGGGACTCCGGGATCGGGTCTTTTTAAGCTCGGGATTTCGGGATTGACCCTTTCGTGATCCGGGAATCCTTTTTTTTCCGATTTCGGGACGTCGGGATTAACTTTATTTAAATTCGGGACCTCGGGATTTCGTTTTTTTAAGTCCGGGATTTCGGGATCAGGACCCCTCCTATCCCCCCTCTTTGTTTACATTGAATATGACTTCTTTACTTTAATAAGGTCACAACTTAATCCCTAACAACAAATCCAATATCAGAAACGTTACGGTGTTCGGTTTCTTTTCTTAACATGTTTAAATTGAAAAAAAAATAAAACAGACTTAGTCCCCATTCACAGGTAATGCCTGCCTCATATTATGGACTATATCTCATTTCACAGGTAATGCCTGCCTCCTATGAGGCATTTTGTATAAGATTCATAACATTTGGATGAGAAAAACTAATGTTAGAAAACAGAAACCATCTTTACAACGGACAGACAAGGCCAAGGGTCAATACAAGTGTAAAACTTAATGCCCCTTAAAATCCGGAAGGGACATAAATCAGATTGACACATTTTTTATTAAGTTTCAACTGTCTTTTTGTTTAGAGCTTAGAAGCAGCTCGAACCTCGCAGATAAAGGAGCACATCTGCTAAATTAACATTCCATAAAACATACCAGAGCCGTGGCCTGGATAAATAAGAGTTGTCAAGCACTTTGTGTAAGCCTAAAGCGTCTACTCTATTGACAGTTTTGTAATCAAAATGTACGCTACAAACTAGATAAGAGAAAGTTAATTGGAGCTTCTTTGACTTTGATTTTGCTAACAGACGACGTCCATTTGTAAACAATATCTGTCACGTCCTGTCAATAACTTCCTTTCGATATCTCGAGGAGTTTCATTGGAAGTTCAAAAAGTAGACCAATCAAATTTTCCTTTCTATATATATTTCGACAATGAACAGAATAGCGGGAAAGGGGAGGCAACTGGAAAAAAAAACAGCATCAGCAGCCTGCAGGTTGTGAAAATGAAAGGACTTTTATTACTTCCTGATTCATCCATATAGAGAATACATTACTCACGTATGGTTTGAAAATTCAAAGATAAAGAGCAAAATTTAAAAGAAAAAGGGGGATACCAGTCTAGAGTTCTACCTTTCACTGACAGTTGACAGCTCATGTTTACAGTTTAACCAAGTTCACTAAAACTTAAAATTTCAATCACAGGCACTAGACGTTCTGTCAATTGTAATAAACTATTGGCAATGGAAAGAAGATAGCCTGTTTTTAAATACAAACCTTAGTGTTTAGTAAAATACAAGTCTATGTAAAGGAGTAGGTCCAGTAAGGGCCGATTTTGGCCTCAAATTTCAGGTTCATCTAATGAAAGATTTTGGACACCTTTTAAACACTTAAGTGTCTATTTCAATTGATTCAATTAGTTTAAGTGAAAGATTTTAACTGATTTGATCATTAAAAACGCTCCAATTCAAGCTTAAATATGAAAAATCTATCAAATATGCAAAAAAACGTCACTTTTCAGATGGTTTTTGTCAAAAATGAAAGTGGCCGCATCCGTGTTCATCCATAACCTTTATATGTGTTATGTATTATCATCCAATACAACTTACATTTCAATATTATGAATGCACACGAATGCGGCCACTTTCATTTAAGACGGAAACCGTCTAAAATTTAACTAAAATGCTAAAATTGTGAAGCTATCAGTGATTTAGCATGACTTATTGATAATGGTACCCGATAAATGTGCAGTGTATTGTCAAAAACAGCCCATATTTATGTAGCAGAAGCATTCTACTTTCACGTAAATAGCTAAAAGATTACATTTTCACATTTTTGTAAAACTGCTATATTTATGGGCCAAAAAGGGCTTACTGAACCTACTCCTTTGAACATTATCTTGTCAGACTAGAAAATAACATTTTCTTCTTTAATACTAGGTTAATTGCAGTCTTGTAGATGACAATCTGCAGTGCGCAATAGCTTGTTTAAACATATTTTATTGTTCAAAAAAGATAAATGGATTGGACACAACAGCTGATCTTTTAATTTAAAACAGGAGGGGTCCTCATCCTGAAATCCCGGGCTTAAAAACATTAAATCCTGAGGTCCCTAATATAAAGAAATTTAAATCTGACATCCCAAAATTTGAAAAAAGAATTCCCAGATCCTGAAAGGATGAATTCCAAAATCCAGATCTTAAAATCCCTCAATCCCAGAGTCCTGATTAAGGTCCTACCCTCTCCCACCCCTCCTTCCACCGATTGAGACCCATTTAAAATTCTACAAAAAAATCCTTGTACATTTTATTTGTTGACAATATTTTTCCCAACAGAATTAAACGACTGTTGATTACTTTTAAATACATTTTGATCTTCACTGGAAAGATGTAATTATTTACCAGTTTTAGTGATACATAATTTCAAGGGTTTGTTTAGGGATTTGTATAGTAAATTTACTGTACAAATCTTTGATGCATATTAGACAATTACTTTTATTACAAATTGTTAATGAGTCGATTGGCATTGAGGAAGAAATTCAATACCAGTTCTAGTGATGAATTTGGACTTCTTTAAATACTACCCCTGTGAGATGATAATGAATAATTCATGAATATGCATGAACATTTCATGAACTGTTCATGAACAGATTTCATGAACAGTTCATCATATCTTCATGAACATTTGATGAACAATTCATGAACTGAAAATCGACAGTAATGTTCATGAACTTTAATGTTCATGAACAATTCATGAACAAGAAAGGGTTCATGATCATTGTTGTTCATGAACATTTAAATGTTCATGAACCTTTCTTGTTCATGAATTGTTCATGAACATTAAAGTTCATGAACATTACTGTCGATTTTCAGTTCATGAATTGCTCATCAAATGTTCATGAAGATATGATGAACTGTTCATGAAATCTGTTCATGAACAGTTCATGAAATGTTCATGCATATTCATGAATTATTCATTATCATCTCACAGGGGTAAATTACTGTCAAGGAGAGGATTCTGGGGGGGATTGGAACCCACCCTTTTTTAGCAAGATCAATGCATATGAAAGGGTTTATAGTACATAGTTTGAACCCCACACCTTTTTTAAAATGGCTGGATCTGCACCTGTACCCACCCAATATTAAAACTAAAGTAACTATGCGTCAGATATAATAATATAAAAGGATACATGTAAAGTTTCTGCTTCTTTCTGTAATATTTTGTTGTCTCTGTTCTTCCAAGTAGAATCGCTGAATAAATGTAACTAAAATCTCCACGGAATCTGTTTTACTATCAAAACTGGCAGCTCCAGTTTGATATTTAATCATTCAATCCCCTAAAAGTATAAAAAAAATCCACAAAGAATCAATTGTTCTAGATGTTTTAAAGCAATAAAATTCAATTGAAATGTTGTTGCCTGTTTATACACTACATCTGAAGCTGTTAATGAATCAAATTCATTTCAAAACCCTCCCCCTTTTTATCCCCTGAAGATTAAAAAAACTGGCTACTTATTATTTTCACAAAAGAACAATTCAAACAATTCAAAAACTATAAATTTTAGGTAACTACCAATAATCATATGTGGAAACAATTATTCATTTTGTTTATAGAGTTAATTAAAAATAAATTTTCAAATATGCTTTCAGACTTTCTGATGTTGCTTTGCTCAAAGAAACCATAAAAAAATTATATTTCCTCAACAAATTATATTTTATAATAATATACACATGTCTGTCATGTTAAATTAAATTTGTAATGCACTTATCTGAAATCTTTCTGACTGGAAATGTCTTTTCCGTGTTTCCATCAGCGTAATCTCCATTTTGGTGACGTATTACCCAAGAGTGCACTTACGCTGACGTTGAGACTGTGACAATCTCGCCCCAGATAATATCGGCCAGAAGTTGATCTGTGCCGTAACGGAAGTATGAAAATAAATCAAGGGTGTCGCAAACAAATATTTATTAATATGCAGTTTTATTAAGTATAATAAAAAAAAAATCTTTAGTTTAAACGGCACATGGTGCATGTGAATAAACAAGTGGACTCACTTGGAAGGTATTTTTAGGGCCGAACTGTTCAGTACGATTAAAACCACGAGGTCAAGGTTTGTTTACATTGTACATACGTTGAGAAACGTCTGTCGTTGGGCCTATCTATCATTGATCTGATATTTTTCTAAGTTATTTATATGCCGGACGACAATTAATAGAAAGGCACATATGTGAACTTGGAGAAAATCAGAATTTACATCTTTAGCAGTTTAGGGAAAGGAAGAGTAAAAAAAACCTTCTTGCAGCAAACCAGTAACAGCAGTGACAGTCCCACACGCAGTGTTACCAGTTACTAAATCATCTATTATTCATAACACATGCATATGACAGATGAACATTTCAAGAATTTCAATGATCAGCTCGTGATTCATCAAAACTTCATGAACATTCATAAAATACTTTTAATGAACATTTCATGAATTTTTATGAGCAGCTACTGATTCATCAAAACTTCATGAACATTCATAAAATACTTTTAATGAACATTTCATGAATTTTTATGAACATCTAGTGATTCATCAAAACTTCATGAACATTCATAAATACTTTTAATGAACATTTCATGAATTTTTATGAGCAGCTAGTGATTCATCAAAACTTCATGAACATTCATAAAATACTTTTAATGAACAGTTCATGAATTAAATTCATGAACCTTCATTTATGAATTATTTATGAATTTTCATGTACCATTCATGAACATTCACGAACCATTCATGATAGTTCATGAAGTCATGAATTTCTTCTCGCCGGGGTAACTATTCAAAATTATTTGTCAACCAAAAGTGACCTATAAAATGGAGGATTGTTATAAGTTTAGTTTTTAGAACAAGAACGAATTCAGATGGGCTAAAGAGGATTTAATTTCCTAAGACATGAACCTGTAAAACATTCTACTGGTATTATTCAGGTACATGTTTTTGGGATACGATTGCTTTCAAGCAATCTGTAGACTTATACCATTGACTCAGGGCCATGCCCTCACATCAACCGTTTTATTCTAAACATTAAGGAACATCTCAGATTCTTATGATTGTCTTGCTTTAAAAGGTAAAAACAAATAAAAGGATTGAACTTAAACAACCTTCCTGTAATGTTCTTCTCATAATCTTCATGTTTGATATTTTCCTTGACTTATATGTGTATTTTAACAACACAGAAAATCAGAATTAAGCAGTATTTATATTTAGTGTTTTATAAATTTAGAAACACGTCAGAGGGAATTCCACAGTTTTGATAAAATGTGACAGTTCTTTGAATTCCGATAAATCTATTTCTGTCATATAAGAACTGAAGAAGAGTTTTCCTTATATGTCATGTATGTCAACGTTATGAAACAGATATTTGATATTGTGCTCTCATAAAGAAATGGAGAACCATCTAGGTCGTTTGATTATCATTTATTAAATGTTCTTGTTCCAAATCACAAGTCTAGGGTTTGTTTATGTAATTATGCGCCTGTGTATAGTTTTCTTGACTTCAAGGGGTATCAGATTGAATGGTTGCTCTGGATTCCCCACTCCATTGATTAATTTGAAATTCATGGAATCATTTCTATGTATGTCTGCTATTGAGGGTTATTGTTGTTGCATAATTTTAAATCATATGCATCATTTAAATCAAAATAAATATAGTCCACATCGTATAAGGTGTAACTACAACACCCCTTCAGCCGAAATGGAGTCTTCCATATTGTTGTTTCGAGTTGTCTCCCTTCCGTAAGCAGGTAAGTAACTTCCGTCAAAATCAAAATACGACTCGTCAAGAAAAATTAACTCGTTAGATGTCGATAAACGTTGTATTATATTATAAACGATTGCTATTTAAACAGAGGAGTGTGTACGGAAAAGAGTCATGCCCACTGACCCAAAGGAAATTAAATATTTCAAGAGTTAGAAATGGGTTCATCCTAGAATTAATGGTGATAAGCTTAAGATACAAAGTGAAATACCTTCTCTCACTCTCAGTGACTGCTGTGGAAAGTTTTCTTGGAATTGAGTACAAAAATAAAGCACAATAAGTACATTGCTCATACACTTGCATCCGGGATTGGCTATTTTTAAAGTTGAGTAACTATTCAGATTACGAAAATTACATTTTACATGTGCAGTTGAATTAGTTCTTATACTATCCAGCTATACCAGAGCTGCCAAAAATGTGTGAGACTCACGCATGTTCATGCTTTTTTACAGCATTATCCTTTGAACTTCTGCTTTTTTCTCTTTGATCTTTTCAATTTTGGCCAAATCTCACGCATTTGCTTTATGAAAAGTTGGCAAAACTGCTATACATGTGTCAATGAAAACAATGGTAATCGTATCCCTCAGAGCATTCTGCTCTTTGATTACTAATTTGATTCTATAATTCAATAAAGTGAATCAAAATACAAAAAACAAGTGCCTTGAGCCACAGTGATTTAAAAAAGTTACAAAGCCTTGATTCAAATAATTTTTCTCTACTTTCTGGTTGCTGTTTTCCTGAATCTGCATCTGTAAACCCTTCATGCTTTTGTGGGAAGAAGGGGTAGGGGGTCCTGATCCCGAAATCCTGGGCTTAAAAACATGAAATCCCAAGGTCCTGAATTAAATAAATTTAAATCCCAACATCCATAAAGGTCCTATCCCCCCTCTTTCATCCAAATAATGTACCTGCTGGCCATGGGAAAAGGTCTATAATTTAACCTTTTTATTATTTTGTTTCATTTGCTGCATTGTATTGATCAATGTCAGGAAACAAATGAGTAAATATTATATCACCCTTAATAGACATTAGAAGATGTGGTATGAGTGCCAATGAGACAACTCTTCAAACAAGTCACAATACATTGTTAGTAATAAGAAATCACTACATACAAAACTTTTGCTATAGTTAAGCAATGAGGTATATAATTGCATCATGAGAACCGAAAAAAAATAAATGAATGTTAATTCTAGGCTTTAATACTACATGTACTTACAAAATGTAAGTATTTTAAAGTAGTTGCATACACGGGTTGGAGATTTTCTTCACAAATGGGTCCAATCAGAAGTCTTAATTGTGGTCTCCTCACTTAACAGCAACATATCAAAGTGGGGGAAAATTCAGTAGATTTATGTAAACAAAATATGTTGAGATTTTGATGGTGAGAATAGGTATAGACATTAGGCTTTAATTCATTGAATATATATCATTTATCTCTTGAATTTTGCCTAAAATTCTTGTCTGCAATTAGTATGATTTGGAAGGTGAGGACTAGATTTGTGTTAGAGGATCACATTTTATGCCTTATTTACATTAATTTGCATGTGTACAAATTTTGAAATCTCCATGCTGGACAGACACCCAAATTGAAAGAATTTCTATATTCACATAAGCAGGCACACATCTTAGTTACTCAAAACCATACATTTTATTTATATAATAAATTATATATATATAAGATTGAATTATTTTTCAAGGAAATAGAATCTAAAATCCATAAAATTATAAAGATTTATTGTAAAGTTACTGGTTTCTGCCATGTATTGCATGATGCAAGGGAAGTCATTCAAATTTTTAAAACAAAATTATTTAAAATATTTATTTAGGATTATCCCCCTTTATCATGTTTATTTAAAGATTTCAGAGCAATTATTTGTTTGTTAAATGCCACTATTTTGAGATAAAAAAGAGAAAATTCATTGAATTTTTAATGTATTTCCCCCCAGACACAAAACAAAAAACAATTTCATATCTATACTGTGTAGTTCAAGATTACTCTTAAGTCAGAGTAATCTTGAACTAATACTGTGTGATTCCTTATAAAAGAAAATCTAAGAATAAAAGTAGTAGTTACCATAGTTTCCTCAGAATTCTATTACAAATGACAAAATCCCCAAATTATAAATTTAACAATTTCATTTTAATACATTCCAAAATTGTTAACCCTTTCCTCCATTGAATATTTTTTTTTTGCATACTTGATTCGCATAAGGATTTTTCAATAAAATGCTAAAAATATGCTTTAAAGTATTAATGCATTGCGAAAAACAAATAATTCATCAAATAAATTAAAGTCGGATATATTCCTATGATATTCCTTTTCATATTGGATACAAATTTTATTAAGTCTACTGCAGACACTTTGTAGTCAAAGCGTTTCAACTGAGGTGCTACACAGGCGTCAAAAGGCGTCATTATTGAGTAAAGGGGGTGGCGTCAAAAGGCGTCACCATGGAGGAAAGATGAAAATCATTTTACAGCTCGAAGGTAAAATATTAAAGGGGATGTCCTCAAAAAACTGATAAAACTGAATGTTATTAACCAACAACCAAGGGAAAGAGTGAAAAGCAACCTTCATATTCCTGACTTGGACCTTGGCACATGTGTTTCAAATGAAAATGGTGGGTTAAACCTGGTTTAATAGCTAAGCAAACCTAATTTTCTTGCATGACAGTCTTCAATAATATTGATAAAATTGGGTGAGCTACATGTACACAAACAGACATAATAAGGCTGTTAGTTTTCTCTTTTTAATTGTTTTTCATTTCCAGGCCTATTATAGCGGACTATGCGGTATGGGCTTTGCTCATTGTTGAAGGCCATACAGTGACCTACAGTTGTTAATATCTGTATCATGTTGGTCTCTTGCAGCGGTTGTCTCATTGGTAATCATACTGCATCTTCTTTTTTATAAATAATAGGTTGATGTAACAATAATTCGGATCCAGCAGTCAAAACTGTGTGCATTCATCACAGAGTGATACATACATCACAACTTAACAAAAATTAAAACAAACATACCTGAAAATCATTATGCATCAGATGCTGGAAGTTAAAGATTGAAATTGAATTTGACCTGTAAACATATGCATTCATTGCAAACTACTTGGAGATGATATAATATTAATTTGATTTAAAATGGTAGTAAGGTTCTACATATAAGAGTTAATTAAATTATGGAAGATATTTGGATTTGTATGTTTCTCATTTGTTTAATCACAATATAAATTATAATGTGGCTTGTGAAACACCTTCCTCCTTTTTACACCAATGGTCAAAAGGTTGCATTTAAAATTTGTCTCAGGTCACAACTAACAGACACATATTGTGTGTGTTTGTTTTGTTCACGCATCGGTGACAATATACTGGAATTTGATGTGACTGTCATACAAGAGAGAGGTTTAGCTAGCTATAAAACCAGGTTCAATCCACCATTTTCTACATTTGAAAATGCCTGTACCAAGTCAGGAATATATGACAGTTCTTGTCCATTCGTTTTTGATGCGTTTTGTTATTTGATTTTGGCATGTGATAATGGACTTTCCGAACTGATTTTCCTCTGAGTTCAGTATTTTTGTGATTTTACTTTTTAAGCAAGATTTTAAGTCATGTGCAGTACTAATCTGACTTGAAAATCTCTGTTTTAAACATTTTGTAAGGTAATGAGATGCATGTTACAATGGAGTCCACCAAACCCCTTGTATGCAAATATCTTCAGATTAGGACCACTAATGACCACATCAAGTTGAATTAAAACCATAACAGACTGCATGTTACAATGGAGTCCACCAAACCCCTTGTATGCAAATATCTTCAGATTAGGACCACAATGACCACATCAAGTTGAATTAAAACCATAACAGACTGCTTGTTACAATGGAGTCCACCAAACCCCTTGTATGCAAATATCTTCAGGTTAGGACCACTAATGACCACATCAAGTTGAATTAAAACCATAACAGACTGCATGTTACAATGGAGTCCACCAAACCCCTTGTATGCAAATATCTTCCGATTAGGACCACAATGACCACATCAAGTTGAATTAAAACCATAACAGACTGCATGTTACAATGGAGTCCACCAAACCCCTTGTATGCAAATATCTTCAGGTTAGGACCACTAATGACCACATCAAGTTGAATTAAAACCATAACAGACTGCTTGTTACAATGGAGTCCACCAAACCCCTTGTATGCAAATATCTTCAGGTTAGGACCACTAACGACCATATCAAGTTGAATTAAAACCATAACAGACTGCATGTTACAATGGAGTCCACCAAACCCCTTGTATGCAAATATCTTCAGGTTAGGACCACAAGGACCACATCAAGTTGAATTAAAATCATAACAGACTGCTTGTTACAATGGAGTCTACCAAACCCCTTGTATGCAAATATCTTCAGGTTAGGACCACTATTGACCACATCAAGTTGAATTAAAACCATAACAGACTGCTTGTTACAATGGAGTCCACCAAACCCCTTGTATGCAAATATCTTCCGGTTAGGACCACAATGACCACATCAAGTTGAATTAAAACCATAACAGACTGCATGTTTAAAATGTCTGTTATTGTTCTCAACTTAGGCAGCAACCATTTGATTTTCTGGGGGGGGGGGGGGGGGGGGGGGGGCTATGGTTTTTTTTTGGAAAAAAAAGTTTGTTACCAGGTTTTGGTGAAAAAAATAATTTGTTTTGGACCCTGAGAAAAAAAATTTGTTTGTTTCACCCTCAGCTGCCACTATATGTAATGCTAAAATTGAAAGAAAAAAATTGTTTTCGGTTTGTCGCTAAAAAAATAGATTGTTCTTCGCCGAAGGCAAAAAAAAAAATCAAATGGTTGCTGCCTTACATAATGAATGAGCAATTAAATTTGCAGGGTCATTAAAAAAGACTAATGTATTATTTCAAAAAAGAAATTATGTGTTAATATTGATCAATAATGTCAAAATATTTGTCATCCATTATAATAAATATAGTTTATAAATAAGAAATTGTTTGATAATGGGTTGAGACTATGTGACATTTTTCATTAAATGTAATTAAAAATAGGAGTCAGTAATTTTAGTATGACGTTTTTCTGTGAATTACCAGATAATTATATATAAATTATATATAGTTAAGTATAAGCATCAATTATTAATACCAGTAATTCATATTTTACAGAAATTGATCTAAAAACTATTATCCAGATATATACAGAACAACTGACAATGCTTGAACAGTGTGATTAAAATAATGATTAGATAATCAATGTATTGACCTGACCACCCCTCTGATGCCATAATGGAACAGTCCATTTGTTACAGCAACTTGCCTTATGGATAGAGCTTCTTCAATGACATAAACTAGAAGATGTTACTGATGAAAGCAAGGTAGGAAAATTCCAATATTATCTTGTGTATTGAAACACCTGTGGTTACATTATCTTTGCAAATCTAATTGGATAATCACTTGATCTTGTAATTGATAGTTTATGTATTGGTGATCAATTTCCTGTACATGTTTAGTCATTAAAATGTAATTGACAACTTTTCATTATGGAATTAATTACTGAAGGTACAGTAGGAGAGAATAATTGGCAACATAATGCTACTATTAATGAATATTACTGTTGGAAATATGCCTTGGGTGTGATAAAAATACACAGACAAATTATTTACTGAAGATGTTTTCTAAACATGAATATAAAAGTTTTTTAAAATGTATTTAACTCGTGAACTAATAAAATAATTAAAGTCAATCAACGAAGTAAAGAGATATATTTCAGATAAAACAGAAACTTATTTTTGCAAGCTGATTAAGAAAAGATAATAAAAACCACATGCTCTTGTAAAAAACAGATGCATTATAAAGATTTTAAATAACATTAATAAGTGTTATTGATCGATAGGTTTAAGTGATTTTTTTTTACATTATATAATATTACCCAATGCCAAAGTTATTTTTTGTATGCTAAGTCACATAGTAAAAATTGATTGCAGGCCTGTTATTTAATTCACAGAAAATGATTTTGATTGTCATGGTATCACAATTGTAATCAATATCACATAATTATATATTTTAAAATTACTTTGACTTCTAAGTTTCTGTCACCTCCATTGCAGATCTAGAATATTCAATATGGAAGGTAGGGTAAGAAAGTGCTAATTTCTTCCTTCAGTTGTTATACGGTAAATGTCACATTAGGCAAAGGTGAAAATTGTACAGTGCCCTATAGCAGTCTGTGCCAAACTGTTTAAGGGTTTGTCTGATCGAAAAAGAAATTTGAATCTTTCTACTATACAGTCAACCAAAAAATTTTAAACATTCTGTGTGACCGAATGATTTTTTGTCTGACATTTTGTCAGTCAGACAGAGTTTGGGATACAATGCGCTATAGCCATTTAAATTAACAGTTTGGTCTGGTGGAAATTGGCCTCAGAGGTAATTGTACCTTATCTCCTTATTTTTATAAATATTTTCTAATACTTTTATCATGTCATCTTTATTGTCATCGCTGTTTCCATATGTACAATTTGAATAGGAATGTATGTCATAGTTGAAGACAAATTTTTTTTCCTAAATAGAGTGGAACAAAACTTCTTTTCATGCCCCACCTAGGGGCATTATGTTTTTCAGTCTGTGCATCCATTTGTTTGTCCCTCCCTCTGTTCCTTCGTTCGTCCGTTCTTCAACCTGGCCCGCTTCAGGTTAAAGTTTTTGGTCAAGATAGTTTTTAATGAAGTTCAAGTCCAATCGATTTGCTACTTAGTACACGTGTATGTTAACTATCATATGATCTTTCTAATTTTGATGTTAAATCAGAGTTTTGATCCCAATTTCACAGTCCACTGAACACAGAAAATGATAGTGCAAGTGGGGCATCATTATACTATGGACACATTCCGATATGTATATGTGCACTTACAATGGTATGCATGTCAATATTGCTTAAATGTAACAGAATTTGTTAAGAAGAGAACCTCCCTATGAAGTAGAGAATTTAGTCGCTATATGGTGACCTTAGCTTTAGCAGTCAGTTTACCATAGTAGCTATCTTTGGCATATATATATATATATATATATATATATATATATAATTTCAAATCCTCATCTGAAATTGACATTTGATCAATAATAATCAGATTTTTGAAATGGAATAACAAAGGATGATGTTCTGTTCAGATGTATATCTTCACACCATTTGAAACACTTTCATAGATAGATTTAGCTTTAGAAATAAGATTTATCTTTAGAAATTAGATTTATCTTTAGAAATTAGATTTATTTTTAGAAATTAGATTTATTTTTAGAAATAGGAATTATTTTTAGAAATTAGAAGTTAGATTTTTTATTTTCTTTCACATACATAACCAGATTCTAGAACCAACTACTATAAATATAAACTCAAAAATTATTGCAGCATTTATTGTTGCAACTTTTGAAAAATTGTTGAACTGCAAAAGAGATTTATAATGTATAAAAATTCAGAATGGTTGTATAATTTCCATTGATAAAAACCATGAATACAGTACATTGACTGTAAGGTGATGCCTTTTCCCTTAATTTCAAAACTTTAGTACAATTTCAATTTAAAAACATTCTTACTTTAATACTATCATCAGAGTTCATAACACTGTACTGTAAATCTATAGAGCATTAAAAGTTAAATTGCTTTAATTGGAATTTGTTATAAAAAAACATTCTTATCATTTAAACATTGGACAAATTAAAAGCATCATTTTTACAATGCAAACATTTTTATAACCCTGTCACATTATATGTGCATGTCTCAAGTCAGAATCCTGTATTTCAGTGGTTGTCATTTGTTACTGTATATCATAACTTCTAAGTCATTTGGTCTTTTGTGAAGATTACTGGATTACTAAACAAGTTCTTATTTCAAGATAAATTTACAAAAAACAACATTAATAGTGTATCGATTGGTATATGATGTATTGTATGTTTAATAACATTTGGCTATAATCACTTATAAAACACATTCAAAGAATAGATGGCAAAATAAATAGATTATGTGTTATTTATAAGTAGTTAAAACAGAAGATTTAGAAGTACAATGTCGCTGACTTAACAAATATATAACTCTAGGTTACTGGGGATTGGGGCAGCTTTACCAGGGTACCATCACAGGTCACAATGACCTTATTGGTGCAAAGCTTCTTTTTCCAGGTGAAAACACATTTTTGTGGTTAGTGTTAAAGTTCTCTGAAGGAAAAACCAAAATATTTGAAATGATATAAATTTTGATAAGTTACCTACAGAACAATTTGTTGGATGATAGAAACCCACACAAGACTAGTAAGCATAAATAGAATTGAGCATATTTAAGGTGAATTTTTATATCCATAAGCAATTATTTAACCATCATTTCATGTATTTAATGGTATATAGAAATAGCCTCTAACATCAATAACGATTAGAGATTATACTGGTATTTACAGGCAGTAATGGAATCTGTGGTCTTATTATTTACAATAATTAGCCAATTAATATTATCAGATAGCAATCAGATGGAAAAAAATTGCTTAATTGGGACCACAGAGATTACATAGGACAATATTTGAACATTATGTCACTATAATAAGGGTTTATAATTTGGGACAGTAATGGACAATTTGTCCCTGGTAGCAGTTAGTAGGAGACAAATGAGTTGTTTGTTATGCATTATTCTCTACATGTTAGATATGATAATGGGACTTAAGTAGCTATTGGTAATGATAGTGTATGGCAAAGATGGATATACACTTGTAGGAACCCAGTCATCTACTTATCAATCAAGGCTCTTGATAGTAAAGATTAACATTTATGTACATCTATCTTACAATGGTAACAGAAAAGTGTTAGAGCATCATCAGATGAATTTGCAACTTATATTTTATATTTAATTCTACACAAGTCATGCAAGTGTCCATTTAGATATTGGTTTTATTTGGCTATTACAGTCAAACCTGCTATAAAAGAGAGCAAAATACTATTACCAAAGGCAAATTCAAACTCACAAGTCGAAAATAAACTGTCAGACAATGCCATCTAGCAAAAAAAAAACCAAAACAACAACAACAGACAAACAATATATATAGTACACAAAACACAACAAAAAACTTACGACTGAGCAACACAAAATTTACAAAAAACTTGGGGTGATCTCAGGTGCTATAGAAGGGTCATCAGATCCTGCTCCACACGTGGCACCTGTTGTGGTGCTCATGTTAGTTCAAACCAGGAAATTGGTCAAAATTGGCAGGTCCTATTAGGGAAAATTGGGATGAAATTGTAGTTTGGAACATATCTGCTATCATCTGTGAAACAGATAGTCCTGAAAGGTCAACCAACTTGTTATGGTGTCGTAAAAAGTTTACAAAGGGATGATCTCAACTTCGCCATTTGGAACTCTTGGTTTAATAGCTTCCTTGTGAGTGAGCAATCCTCTATCAAGAAAATTAATTACATGTATCATGATAGGAAATACAAGCCATGGAAAAGTTTATAAACTAAAGGGAAAAGATATACTTCATATGCAGGCTCTGCTGGAATGTTGCTACATAGAAATGGAAATTTCACAATTGAGGAGCTGAAATCACATGTTCTGTCTTAAAGTATTATTTATAAAGGCAGAAATCTCTAAATCTTTTTTCCTGTGACCACCTCTTTTTCGAGAACTTTTTAAAGCAGAAGCCCGTCTCGTGAGGTCACCTTTTTATAAGGTCAGTATTCTCTGGCCTAAATGTAAACCTTAATTGATATAGAGTTTTGATTAACAATCAAAAGGCAGCATGAAGACGCCATCACCTTGCAATTCCACATGGTATTTTGTATATACATACCCGTAGCCAAGGGGGTTCGGGTCTGAACCCCCTATCTAAACCCCCCCCCCCCCCTTGAAATCAAATAAGCACTGTTAAAGTCAACGTTTTGTTCAAATTGTGACTGTTAAAGTCGAGTTCATGAGTCCAAAGAACCTCCCCTTGGAAATTCCTGGCTACGGGGCTGATATATGTATGTTTTGATAAGGAGATGAACCTGAAACTTGACAGGGTTTTTTACCTTACAAATTGCATAGAATTTGCACATTGTTGTAGACTGTACTGTGACCTTTAGTTGTTAACATCATTAGAAACTTTAATCTGTCTTATAATACATGGTCTTGTCAAAGTTACTGTAAGATCAGGAATTAATGATTTCATTCAGTTATGAAAATCGTTTAAAGTAGACTGAAATTCAATATTTATATATTACTTTTATCATGTTTATGAATACAACTTAGATAGATTTTTTATCGAGTTAAGTTTTCAAGAAAGCAGTCATAACTCAGTTTCATTGTAATTTTCTTAACTGGTAGTAAAATCATTGGATTAATTTCTCAAGTCAATTTTTGTCTCGTCAGCATTTTTTCAAATGTAGCAGAGTGCAGTTACAACGTATAAGACATAAATAATACGAATGCCATTCCATCATCAGTTTAATATTGGTCAAAGCTTTATGTTTTCAGAAGTCAGAAGAGCTTGCTTGATAACTCATATCTTGTATCTAGATATACATATGCATGTATATATATATATATACATATGCTTTAATTATGGTCTGGTAAGTCTGCCATATGTCTTTGACTGAATATAAAGATAAGAAGATGTGGTATGATTGCCAATGAGACACCTCTCCATAAATGACCAAGTGACACAGAAAGTAACAACAATAGGTCACACTGTACAGCCTTCATCAATGAGTAAAACCCATACCGTTTAGTTAGCTAATGTAAGACAATTCAAATAAAAAAAAGTAACGGCCTGATTTATATACTCATTTGCATGGTTCAGGTACTGTCTAATCATGCTAATTTTTTATCAGTTGATTTTTTTCAATCATAATGACTAACTTAAATAAGACAACTAGGTAATTTATAAAATGAAGAGAGGGGCTTCTTATTTTATACAACACCTAAATATTTTGAGGTCGTATATTAGTGTGAGGTTGGCGTGGTCGTTGTCGCCCAAAGACACATTGCGGTTTTCGTACTATAACTTTAGTTTAAGTAAATAGAAATCTATGAAATTTAAACACAAGGTTAATATGACCACAAAAGAAAGGTTGGGATTGATTTTGGGAGTTTTGGTCCCAACAGTTTAGGAATTCGGGGGCCAAAAAAGGGCCCAAATAAGCATTTTTCTTGGTTTTCGGACAATAACTTTAGTATAAGTAAATAGAAATCTATGAAATGTTGAACACAAGGTTTATGAACACAAAAGGAAGGTTGCAGGGATTGATTTTGGGAGTTTTGATCCCAACAGTTTAGGAATTAGGGGCCAAAAAGGGGCCCAAATAAGCATTTTTCTTGGTTTTTGCACCATAAGTTTAGTATAAGTAAATAGAAATCTATGAAATTTAAACACAACGTTTATGACCATGAAAGGTAGGTTGGGATTGATTTTGGAAGTTTTGGTCCCAACAGTTAAGAATTAGGGGCCTGAAGGGTAAAAAATTAACCTTTGTTTGATTTCAACAAAAATTGAATAATTCGGGCTCTTTAATATGCCAAATCTAACTGTGTATGTATATTCTTAATTTTTGGTCCCGTTTTCAAATTGGTCTACATTAAGGTCCAAAGGGTCCAAATTTAAACTTAGTTTGATTTTAACAAAAATTGAATTCTTGGGGTTCTTTGATATGCTGAATTTAAACATGTACTTAGATTTTTGATTATGGGCCCAGTTTCAAGTTGGTCCAAATCGGGGTCCAAAAACTTTTTTGTTTGATTTCAACAAAAATTGAATTCTTGGGGTTCTTTGATATGCTGAATCTAAACATGTATTAAGATTTTTGCTTATGGGGCCAGTTTTCAAGTTGGTCCAAATTGTGGTCCAAAATTAAACTTTGTTTGATATCAACAAA
Source organism: Mytilus galloprovincialis (assembly GCF_965363235.1). NCBI lineage: Eukaryota > Metazoa > Mollusca > Bivalvia > Mytilida > Mytilidae > Mytilus > Mytilus galloprovincialis. The sequence goes on from NC_134847.1 coordinate 54,108,072, forward strand.
AATTGAATCCTTGGAGTTTTCTAATATGCTGAATCTAAACATGTATTTAGATTTTTTATTATAGGCCCAGTTTTCAAATTAAGTTGGTTCAAATTCAATTGGGTCCAAAATTAAACTTTGTTTGATTTCATCAAAAATTGTATATATGGGGTTCTTTGATATATGCTGAATCTAACTATGTATTTAGATTTTTTATACATTTTTTGTATTTGGGCTTGGTTATCAAATTGGTCCACATTGAGGTCTAAAGGGTAAAAAATTGAACTTTTTTTTTATTTGATTTCATCAAAAATTAAAATCTTGGGGTTCTTTGATATGCTGAATCTAACCATGTATTTAGATTTTGGATATTGGACCATAATAGGTAAATGACCAATTTAAAAGTTTTAAGTTTAAGTTCTTAGACCACATTCATTCTGTGTCAGAAACCTATGTTGTGTCAACTATTTAATCACAATCCAAATTGAGAGCTGTATCAAGCTTGAATGTTGTGTCCATACTTGCCCCAACTGTTCAGGGTTCAAACTCTGCAGTTGTATAAAGCTGCGCCCTGTGGATCATCTGGTTAATCATATCTTTTTGAATATATGCAAAATAAATCTAAATTAGAGACACAAAAATGAGAATGGAACTTATAAGACAGATTATTACAATTTTCAAAATGTTGAAATTTGAATTTTTTTCATTTAACATTTACAAAATTGAAATTGTAATTAAGTCTTACAGATATTTTCTATCTTTTGGCTTCAAATCTTGAATTTTAAGTACTTTAATTCTTTGAGAATAATTAGAAATGCTTCAAGCTTTGGTATAATATTTATGAATACTTTGGTGTAATTTAACTGTTAGAATAATCATCCTCCACATGTATATCATTGAGTATTACATCACGGAATGCTGCTATTGTTTTTGTATTTACTATTTTCTGCATGTGGTAAATGTTTCAAAGCTTAATGGTATTACAAGAATTGCTTATGCAATTGTGTCAGAAACTGCAAGTAACATTTTTGTTTGCAATCCGAAAACATGTTTTATTTTGGGCCTGTTGCTGTTGTTAGTAAGCTTTTAATTACTAGATGTGTTGTATTACTGTTTTATCTTTAAACTTATTGAACCTTTTCTTTATAATTCCTTTACTATAAGAATATTGGGGAATATTGTCCCGAGTAGAATTTTATATTGCACGAGCTTGTGAGTGCAATATATGTTCTACGAGGTACAATATTCCCCAATATTCATGCAATAACCTTTTATTGTATAGCAATATAATATTTGAAAGTAAAGATTGGTTTAACTAAGGTTTCTCATTGATGATTTCATTAATTTTGATGATTTATTGCACTAGTGCAATATCAGAATTTATTGCACGCTAACTTTTGGTTACTTTCTGTTGGAAATATTATATTGCCATGCAAAAATACTAATTATTATTCTGTTAATTATTATCAATTCAAAAATTGGAGGTCTGCAGGTTTGATGTTGTTATCTGATATGATGGTCACCATGGTCATGTGACAGTGAAAATTTGGTATATAGCTATGTATAAGAGATCTCAGACAACCACTGAACAACATACTCCTGACCTGAAAATTTGGTATATAGCTATGTATAAGAGATCTCAGTCAACCACTGAACAACATGCTCGTGACTTAGGAGTAAGGACAGGTGCATACAAAGCATGTGGGGTTAATAAAGGTTCTAACAGATGCCAACCTCCACTCTTACCTGAAACAGTGTAATATATAAAGACACACTATAAAATATCAATTGAAATTATGTTATTTGGTTATCATTGAAACCATAAATAGACAGTGCTGTCAGAGAATTATCATTTTGCATGCAGTGCATCATTTAATACATGTGATGAGCTCTAACTAACTACAACTATCTATACTTATCAAAATTAATGACAGTAATTTATATCTATATATCTTCAGCTGGCTTGTGTTAACACCTACTTAAACCACTGGCGGATCAAGAACTTTTCATTAAAAGGGGGGGGGGGGGGGGGGGGGGGGGGGGGGGCTGACTGACCTAAGGAGGGCCCACTCCAGTCATGCTTCAATGATTCCCTATATAATCAACCAAATTTTTCCCACGAAAGAGGGCCCCCCCCCCCCCCCCCCCCCTGGATCTGCCTATGTAAACAGTCAGAATTAGTACAAGTCTTGCTGAACAAGTGGTTATTTATCTTCTGGTCATCTCATGTGTGATGTCATGTTATATATATCAGATGCAATTTTTTGCCAGAAGCAAGTTACTGTAATTTCAAAAAAAGCAAGAGTAGGTCAATTTCCAGTTCCACAAAAATGTTAAATTAAAAATATGACATCAAAATACATGTGTAACTTCTTCATTTTATAATTTCATAGAAATCAGATTAAATATGACAAGATTACCAAATTTATGAAAACAAAATAACACTATTCTGAAATTACTCTTACATACATAAAAAATGACAATGCACTGACTTTATTTTAGTACCATCACCAGTTAAAATCTTCTATGTTGGCATGATAACAATATTACTAAATAATTATAAAAGTATGTATAGTTTTTTAGCACCTTAGATATACTGTTTATTTTTTTCTCTACAATTAAGTAATATTTGCTGCCATTATGTTAGGTGTAACCTCTGATATTTTGTCAGTTAAATAAATATTTCTGTAAATTTGCGTTCATCGATCGTCAAAATATGTTCAGAAAAATCAAACATAAGAAGTAAAAGGGTAAATAAGTTTATTAGTTGCAGGCTGGTTGCAGGACTGGCTTGACAGGCATTATACTGTGCTGATTTATGCCCCTTTTTTTGGTTTGTGCATCTGTTTGTTTGTCTATTTGTCCATTCATCCATCTGTAGGTCCCTTTTTGCCCGCTTCAGATTAAAGTTTTGGTCAGGTAGTTTTTAAAAAGTCCAATCAACTTGAAACTTATATATATTATATATATAGTTCTAATGTACATAAATAGATTTCCATGCAGAGAGATTTGTAAAAAGATATGTTGATTATTTATCACTTTTTTCATGATTAGAATGCTGTGTCATATTTAGTGTATTACAACTATTACCTCATAAACATGCTCATTGCATATTAAATCAATTACAATTTTCATTGAAATTTATAAAGTACAAAAAGTTTTACTCTTCCCAGTAGAGGTATAATCTTTACTACTGTTTCACATTATTTGTTATATGATGAAACCAGTGAGATATGAGGAAAATTAAACAGCAATGATATTATATAACCCAGAACCTTAAAACAGTACTTAAAACAATTAACACAAGCCTGTTTTTCTAGCCATTGAATACGAATTATGGGAAGAATTGCTTCAAAGAGAAAAAAAATAAGTTAATTATTCTTCATATAATAACTTGAGCATAGCTTAAAGCTAATAGATCAGTCCAAATTCTCCTTTAAGATAAAAACAACTAATTTATCAAAATTGATTTCCTGTATAAATAAAATACATTATCTGTTTTTATGAGTTGCATCTCTGATTAAAGAAGTAAGAACATATGGTCCCGTACTATCTATGTAAACTTGATTCTGTGATGTACATAGGCAATTACTGTGCTGTATGTGTTACACGGTTCTCAATGTAAGTTATACTGTTCAATCAAAATTGATTATTCTGACAGTAATTCTGTTGTTGTTTGGTGTTTTTTTAGATTGTCATAGACATTGATTTCGCAGCTGTATATAAAAAATTGCAACCTGTCATATAGACTAGATCATAATCTTGGTTTTATTTCTATTATACTCTGCTACTAAGGCCAAGGGTGCATTTAAAGTTTTATCCTCATCTGTCAGTGTACGTTCATCTAATTCTTTACTTAGGTATGCATGTTTCCAATTTGGTTCTGGTTCTCCAACTTTAATTTGCCTCAACCAAATGTTATGAAACTTAAATATGCAATGTATATCCTTATAACTGCCAATCACAGTTGAACTTCAAATTTGGATTGTGTCACTTTATCTGTTCTTAAGCTATGCATGTCTCTTAATAAAAGGAAAACTTGCCAATAGTGTTGTTTCCCCTGGACTCTTATTTAATTCACAATGCTCTTATATAGTATAATTACCAGCAAACACAGATCAACTTTGTACTTGGCTGGCGTCAGTCCATTGTTCTTTAATTATGACCTTTTTTAACTGGAACAACCATTTACAAGCAATGGCAGCTGTCCCATGGACACATTTTTCCTATATTTAACTTTATTTTATCTTTTACTTTTTTGAGGGAAAGGGGGGGGGGGGGGGGGGGGGGGGTTGAATTGGGTATTGATTTTGTAAATTTGTTTTATAGTCTGCTAGTGCTGTGTATTATGAGTGAATAAATGAATTAATTTTGACTGAAGTGTTGATCGTTTTTTTTCCCTGTACTTATAGTTTGGTTAAGACACACACTGTTTAAACAAATTCAAACAGTAACATAAACACCAATTGACATAAAATGACTTTGAACTAAATACAAGTCTTTTACAGAATTTCTGTGTTCTATAAATTGCATGAGAAAGGAAATGGGGAATGTGTCAAAGCGACAACAACCCGACCATAGATATATACATTGTACAGAAATCCAATTAACTGCAAAACCATTTTCTAAGTTAACTCAATTACAAAGATAAGTATAGACAATGATAGAAAAGCTTATGAAAACATTTTCAGCATAGACATTAATGATTGGGAACTTACTGCTTTCTAATCAAATAATATATAACAGGCTATTATTTGAACTTGGAATTATTTTTAAATATGGAATTTGCATAATTTCTTGTGTTTAAATTTTTTTGATAAATTTTGTTTATTTGGTATTATAATCTTTTGAGTGGTTAATACCACTTTCCATATAATGTATTTTGGTTAGATAGTGTTGTGCACGGCACAGTACATTCTATTGAAAATATACTATTTTCTTTGTAATAGAAAGTGTTGTGCGCAGCACAGAACATTTCAGTACAGAATAAACATGGAATTTTAAAAAAAATTCAATAACAAGAAATCAAGCAAATTCCATAATTAAAAATAATTCCAAGTTCAAATAATAGCCTGTTATATGGTATGGAATTTTAATAATTGTGCTTTTAGCTCACCTGATTCAAGGAGCTTAAATCTGAGCTTTTTCCATAACTTTGCTTCTGGCGTCCAATAACTTTTAAATCAATTGTCACTTCTCAAGCTAGACCTTCACAGAATTTTGATTATAAATTGTATGTTTTGCTGCAAACATTTTTGTTTTAATGATATCAAAAAAAAGGTCAGTGGCGGATCCAGGGGGGGGGGGGGGGGGGTTGGAGGACGATTAATGCATTTGAATGGGAATATATGGTTGGAACCCCCCCCCCCCCCCTTTTCAAATGGCTGGATCCGCCCCTTAAGGTGTTCACCTAAAATAATTGTAATAAATAAAGGGTTTTAACATATATATTCTGGTCAAGCAGATGACGAAAATAAAATATTCTGAATCCAGAAAATCCCCATCCCTTACAGTATTCAATTTTGAAAAAAATAATCTGATTGATAGCGTTGAAGACCTGAATAGAAATGTTCATGCTTTGTGCAAAAATAAAATTTCTGACTCAGAAAAAAACCCCAATTGTACCCCTTCCTTTAAAAGTTTAAATGGTTGCTCCCTAACTCAAATGAAATATTGTCCTTATTGTGAAAAAGTACACACAGAGTTATTTCCCTTATAACTTTATAATATTTCATATTGTAACAAATATCAGATGAACATGTAGGTAGGTTTTTTTTCATTCTAAGTCCCTGAAGTTCTTTAATAATAATTGGACTGTCAATCAAGAAATGGGAAATAAATGAATTATAGATTGAGCTTTTGATGTATGATCAAGAGACATAACAAATATTTTATGTTGTAATCCAATATTTGTGATGTGAATTTCTAAGCAGTATAGAATTCTATTTTCAAGGATTCTTTAAAGAACAAATTAATTAGTTCATTATTTGTAGAAATAGAGTTTGCTTATTGAAAACAGTCTTTAGAAATGCTGTTGATTTCTAATTTAAGATCTAATTGGGGTTTTACAAAAAAAGATAAAACAACTTGTACCAATACTACAAATAAATGATCAACTATCAAGAATAGAAAACAATAAACACAACAAACAAAACAAACAAAAGAATAGAGAAAAAAAGGCAAACAAAATATAATATTGAAAGTTACTTGATTATTAAAGAATACAGAGTCAAGGGACCCCTTCCCCCATGCAGACCCTCACAGTTTTTAGGGTGTTTGATAGTCAGGACCAACACAGACCTCTATAGGTATTTACATCCTTGTTTTTTTTATTCTATGATGGATAGTTTGTCACATTGACATTCATACCACATCTTTTTACTTGAAAGCAATGAGATTATGTCATCAGGGAAAAGCAAAGACTTAGGCTTTGATAAAGTCTAATAAGCAATAATTACAGAAGTTATAGTACTCTTTTAACTTTTTCTCTCATCTTGAAAATTGTGTATCCATCAAAAATTTTACTTTGCTGGTATTTCTATTTAGGTTCTCTTTGAAATCAAATATTATTATAATAGTTTATTGTGGGTTTGTACAATCACAAAGGGATATCTGTCTTTCGTATCTGTCTTTTCTTAATGCATCATCTTAGTCAACTTTTGATTGTAAAACTTTAACCCTTGTTGAGTGCTGATAGATGTAGATCAATATGAAAATATTAGGAAATGTGTTATAATTGCTGCATGAGGCAATTATATCTACCATAGAAAAAAGAATCAGAACCTTTAAGAATCTATATGCTATTGTCCTGAGTGAGAACAGTTCAAACACAAAAGGGTGGACTTCCAGTCTAGGAAATCTTAATTTGTACCATTTTATTTTACTGAATGTTTCTGCTCTATATTGATGACATCTTATAAAGCTACTAAAGGAAATGGTTTGAACCCTTTAACAGTTTATCCCCTCATTATTCTGGGCTATACCCATATGTTGCACCACAATAATTACCCCATGACTGAGCTCAGACTGTCAATTTTGAATATTTGTTACTTTTCTTTTCATCTCATTTTTATGCCCCTCGCTGTAGCGGAGGGCCAATTAAAGTTTTACACTTGTCTGTCTGTACGATTGTCCCAACCTCCCAAAAATTGGTTTCTGTTCTCTAACTTTTAGAGTGCCTCAACCAAATGTTATGACATTTATACACAATGCTTGTTACCACAAATACCAGATCAAATTTTTACCAATATAGAGTTATTCCCCTTAACAAATGCAAAAATAGCTGCATTTTTCGTTTCTGTGCTTCGTCTTTAGCATGGCCTTTACAAAATTTTATGGAACACCATTCTTATAACCATAAATCTCTGATCAAGTACATAATAAAATAAATTACCATTTTTTTCAAAGTTACTGTTTAAAAATTTCTTGGTTTTAAGTTCATAAGAAAATAAGAAGATGTGGTATGATTGCAAATGAGACAATTTACCACAAGAGACCAAATGACACAATAAGCAACTTTATTTCATGGTATTACCATCAACAATGAGCAAAATTGAGACTGCATAGTCGGCCCCAAAATGACAAGTGTAAAACAATTCAAATGAGAAATTTAGATGGCCTATTTTATGCATGGTACTGCAATCAAGATAAATTGTTATTGTATTTGAACTAAAAAACTTCAATTTCATTCAACATTTATTTTATGTGTTTTGTTCTCTGGTTTGACTATTGAACAGCAAATAGCTTATATCAGTTGGTAATTTCTCGTTGTGTCAATGGCCATTATACATATAGCCAGGGCTTAAGTAGAATATATATATATTTCCAGTCATTTACGATTGGTTTTATCAGATCGAGATTTCCTTTAAGTATAAGACAATCCTGATTGTGGTTGTTGTACTAATATATAAGTAAATGTCAATTTAGAGAAATAATATATCCAAGAACCGAAGATTACCTTATAGAAGCTAGTATTTCAAAATCATGTCTGATTATTATGGGTCATAAATCTTTGGTCTGAAATTTCTGTAGGGAATTGCTTGAACAATAAGAGACAGTGGTCAACATTAGAATTGCAAGGCTTTTTAAAAATAAACATATAATGTTAAAAATAATTACTGTAGATCTGTACTGAGAAAATTTAGAGTATATATCAAATAAGTGAAAATCAATCACTAAAAAAGATTTTTAGATTTTCAAATAGTTGGTTTTAGAGAGTCTCATATCCTTGAATACATATACAGGTACATGTATAGTAAATTGAAGGGTGAATGGGATTTCCAAATTAAAATAGAAAATGGAGACTTTTAGATATGAATTAGTGCATGTGTGACTGTGTTGTGATCAGTCTGTCTGTCCTTCCACAAGAAAACTTTTCTCAAATTTTTCTTGGCTTCTAATATGAAAGGGAAATATTTTATATTTCCTCTGCAGCTTTGATTATAATGTTGAGTTGTAGAGAGAAAGCAATTTTTACAGCTGCCATATAGCTACATCTTATTTGCTTATTATATAATAGTGAGTTTGTAATTGCACATGAACTGTCATTTTTTAAGGTTACTTTTTTTTCAAATTTCTCCATTGCAATTTTAAAGAGTATTAAAGAACAGGGCAATAATAAGTGTTTAGGGGCTGCCTGAACAGGGAAAACTTTAAACTCAGATAATTTTCAAGGATCTTTAACTAAGTGTAATTTCAATTTCAAAATATTTTTTCTTGGCCTTATATGCACTTTTGAATATTTTAACCGGATTTTTGAAGGATTGAATTATGAGAATAAGATATTCTCATCCTTCAGTTTTTTATCCATGATAAGGTCCTCTGTGTAATATATAAGAAAAACACAATTTCCGTTTGTTTACTTGTTTATTTGACATTTAGCTGCTTGACGCTTTATGATCAATATCTTTTATTATTTGATTTGTATCCCGAAATGGGAAAATATCAGAACTAATGGACTCTGTAAACTGGATCAAATTACCAAATAGTATTGGCCTTGTCAATGGCATTAGATTTATCATTGTCAGAAAAACTGATTTCTTCAACCTTAATTTGTATCAGATAATACACTGTAGACAGCGATCTGAATAATCTCAAATAAACTTTCTTATAGAATAAATTGGTTTTGGTATTGCCTTCCTGTGTGCAGTTAAGGAATCAAGAATTATTAGTAGCAGGATAATATTTCAGATTTAGATTGTTCCTGTACGAACTGTGACGCCCGTATATGACACGGAAACCAGGCATAAAAATCATTCTTTATCCTAGCGGCAAGGCAGTGTTTACAAAATGCATGTCCAGGCGTCAACCAGGCGTAAATTAGGCGTAATTAAGGTGTAAACCAGGCGTAAAATTAGGCGTAATATTTAAATGAGTACGCCTGGTTCACAAAAAAATAGGCGTAATATGCAAATGAGTACGCCTGGTCAATAAATAAACCAAGCGTAATATCCTTACATAATACTACACTTATTTTAGTTCAGTGAATTAACCTAGCTGTGTACTTTTGTGTATTTGATACAAACTTCTGTACTGTTGCTTTTCTTTCTTATTGTTTGACAAAAAAACTTGAAATATTAACCACTGAAGTAGTTAATATAGAAATAAATACATTTTATGCACATAATGGCTCAAATAAGTTTAAGTTTAAATATGAGTTATGACAATTATTTTTTCTTGAAATAAAAGTAGCATTTAAACTAAGTTGTTTTTGAAAATTGTTGTCTTTTGAACTAAAATATAAATGATAATACTGCAATTTAACTTAAAGTAAAAGATTTTAATGTTATTATCCAAGGATAATGGTTTTGGGATTTCAAAAATTCTGATAGAACATTATATACTTTAAATAACTTAGTTATACTCACATTATTATTATTTACCATGTATTACTACTTTCCTTTTATTAACCGGATTTTTGTGACAAAAATGTCGGTTATTGATTTGGGGATGTACGGCGGGCGGGCGGGCGGGCGGTCGGGCAGTCGGGCGGGCGGGCGGGCGGGCGGGCGGGCGGCAATCAAATGTTGTCCGTGCATTAACTCATGAACCGTTCAACCAAAGCTTTTAAAATTTTAATATGTTATTACTGACAACTATTTGAAGGTCAAGTTCAATAATGGCGATTTTGACTTTTACCGTTCAGGAGTTATGGTTCTTGAAAGATTGAAAAATGGAGTTGTCCGTGCATTTACGCATGAACTGTTCTACCAAAGCTTCCCAAATTTTAATATGTTGTTACTTATGAAAGAATGGAGGTCAAGTTCAATAATGACGAATTTGACTTTTACCGTTCAGGAGTTATGGTTCTTGAAAGATTGAAAAATGGAGTTTCCAGTCGTGTCCGTGCATTTATGCATGAACTGTTCTACCAAAGCTTCCGAAATTTTAATATGCTGTTACTGATGACAAAATGGAGGTCAAGTTCAATTATGACGATTTTGACTTTTACCGTTCAGGAGTTATGGTTCTTGAAAGATTGAAAAATGGTGTTTCCCGTCGTGTCCGTGCATTTTCTCATGAACCATTCAACCAAAGCTTTTGAAATTTTAATATGTTGTTACTGATGACAAAATGGAGGTCAAGTTCAATTATGACGATTTTGACTTTTACCGTTCAGGAGTTATGGTTCTTGAAAGATTGAAAAATGGTGTTTCCCGTCGTGTCCGTGCATTTTCTCATGAACCATTCAACCAAAGCTTTTGAAATTTTAATATGTTGTTACAGATGACAAAATAAAGGTCAAGTTCAATAATGACGATTTTGACTTTTACCGTTCAGGAGTTATGGTTCTTGAAAGATCGTAAAATGGCGTTTCCATTCAGGTTGTTGCATTTACTCATGAACCATTCAATCTAAGCTTTTCAAATTTTTATATGTTGATACTGATGACAAAATGGAGGTCAAATCTGATATTGACGATTTTCACTTTCACCATTCATCAGTAATGGTTCTTGTGATGCCAGGACACAAATAAATGTTAATAAATCCGGTTTGCTGTCGTTGTGACAGCCTCTTGTTTCACAATTTTATTTATTTGATTCAGTATTTCCAATTTCAGATTCTTCCAAAAAGCACAAAACAAGCAAATTATCCCTGAATATATTAACCTGCCATGTGTCCAACTCTTGCAAACTAAAACCAAACAGCCAAATTTTGAAAAAAAATCCCATGATCCTTTAAACAAAGCATTATGGGTATTTCTATTGCATTATGGGTATTTCTATTTACGCCATACCAACAGTTTTACGCCCGTAAGAAAATTTACGCCTTGCTTATTTCAATTTACTCCTGTAAGAAAATTTACGCCTTGCTTATTTCAATTTACACCAGGTTTACTGCTTTTTTCTACGCCCGTAAGGACTACAAATTTACGTTTCCTGCTCGCTTACGCTTGGATCTAGACACGTAACTACCACTTACGCCTGGTTTACGCCTTATTTCCAGGCGTAATACGCCTTATAATTTCGTACGGGTGTAACTACTGAAAGTTTACTGAAATATGAACATATCTTTTCAATTAAGTTGTTTATAGGTTTATTCAAGATTTTTTTGGGGGGAGGGGGGGGGGGGGGCAAGGTGTTGCGTTAACCATTGAAATCATGAGGTACATGTGAATTAATATATATTTGACAAAATAAACATTTATTCCATGTTGAAGACATTATAATGTCTATCAGCTGTCAGTTTTGAAACCTTTGAATTATATTTGTCTTACAGTATTAAAATTAACTTTGAAACTTGAAACCACAAACATGACAAAATTCTGACAAAAAGTACTTTTTTGAGATTGCTATTTTCCCAAAGTGAGCAACAGCAAGACTTATATACACCAAAAGGAATTTTACATGAATATTGTTTTATGTATCAGCATGCTAAATAAAAAAGTTGTATTTCATTTAATAAGCATTTAATATCAATCAGACCGAGCTTTACGTTACCTGTCAAATTATATACATACTTTAAAAAAGTTATTCAATTCTTTAAATATTTACTTGCAAATGCATGACCAATTCAATTTTAGTTATGACAGAAGCTTTTTTATAAGCTGCAACAGTTAAAAAATCTAAATTCAACAGTGGCGGATCCAGCCGTTTTAAAAAGGGGGGGTTCCAACTATATGCTCCCATTCAAATGCATTGATCATCCAAAAAAAAGGGGGGGTTCCCCCCCCCCCCCTGGATCCGCTACCGATTCAAGTAATAGCTTTGGTTAACTTCTCATAAGTTGACCCTAAAACATGATTACAGTAAACAACTATAGTTTACCATATGACCTTCAACAATGAGCTAGACCCATACTATATTGTAATCTTTAAAGGTTCTGGAATGACATAATGTCATCTGTATCTGGGTTTTTCCCCCTCACCTGTTTGATTGTAATTTCAATACTAAACCTATGAACATGATAAACATTTAAATTGCTTCTGTAATACAAATGATAGCTCAGTTGCAAGAAAATCTGCTTATATATTAGTGAATTTTATGAAGCACTGGTTGGATAACCGATTACAATCAGACATTATGTTTGGCAGCAAAAAAGTCAATAATAACAGCTTGCTCCATATGAAATAGTACAATTATATAGTTAGGGGTGTCAAATAAATGAAATATACAGTTAAAATAAATGGTTGTTTATTTTTTTTAAGGGCAGTCTGATGGAAAATAGGTAAAGAAATAAATGGACAAAGAGCGACCCACAACAAGCAATGACAGAAACAATAGTCGAAAATCATCCATTTCCAAATCTTCTAATGAGAAAGCTCGAGATTCTAATGACCGATCAACATCAAGACACAGAAGTTCCTCTCTCGAAAGACGAAAAAAATCTACAAGAAGGTCTGAAGAAGTTCATGCTCTTAAGGACTCTGATACAACTTCAGAATATTATAATAATGAAACACAAGATGAAAATCGTAGACTCAGTCAGTCACAAGGTAGACCAGCATCAAGGTATGGGTCTACAGAAAAACTACTGCAGGGTCAGGAATACATGCAAACTAAAACAAAAAAACAACATTCAGAAGACAGAAGAAGAAATTCACAGTCTGAAGATAGGAAAAAAAGTTCCAAACAATCAGGAGGTGATGAGGACAAAAAAAGTCGACATAGCAGTGGAGGGAGTCGTATTTCCTTCCAGAAATTGCCAAAAATCAGTGATAATGATTCAGCATCAAAGTATGAAATCTCCAATGAGTATCCTATGTCTGATATGTCAAATAACCCTCCTACTGACCATCAGCATGTACGAATGGTTAAAAGCAAATCTGATGACAATGCCTCAGCCCATACAATCAGTAATAGCAATTCTGGAAGACATAACTCAAAAACATCATCAGATGTCAAAAGGTCAAAAACGATCGAAAGCTCCATTCCCAATCAATTTAATAAAAATGATTTTAGTATGCCAATGTTTTATGGTGTGAATTCTGATCGAGGAAGACAAAAACTTCTGAATAGCGATCATACAATAAGTCTGTCAAATGAATCTGCCTCTAGTAACGATTTATACAGTAATGGGAGTATGTCAGGCATACCAGATCAGAGTCGACAGTATCTTTCAATTGATATGGAAAGGTTAAAACATCAAAAGAGTGAGGAAGATTTAAGTATAGCTACGTTAAGTGGATATACTCATCATGGACTTCGTCATAGTTTTCCGAGTTCACCATTCACACAAATTATTCCGGTTGATGTGCCAAAAGGGAAATGCAAATTTTTCTACAGCATTATTTTTTTGTTTTGCTCATTGATAGTGTTCTGTCCTACTTGTGTGCTTTTGAGTGTTTTGTTGCCAATAATTTATTTCATAAAAAAATTGTGTTCATGTTGTTGTTGCTATGGAAACAAATGTCAAGCAGGTGAACTGTTGACTAAAAGAGAGATGCTAGCTTTACGCCAATGTCAAGGTAAAACTGACATCTACCAAGCTTTACTTATTGTTGAAGCTGGTTTGGATATACATCGAATTCAAGATCTCATCAATGCAAGAATTGTTTGTGCTGAGGATGAAGAAGGCATAAAGTTATATCCAAAACTAACCAAAAAAATAGTTCAAACATGTTCTGGTCTTGCTTGGGTCCAAGATACCAACTTTCTCATGAAAAATCATGTTTTTCCTATGCCTTCTTCATTAGAAAATTTAGAGGATTTACAAGAATACATTTCAAATAGAAGTTCCCGATCTTTGACCTCAGGTCACTCTCCGTGGGAAGTTCAAGTTTTACAAGGATTTGGTGAACACCGTGATACAATACTATACCTCAGACTTAGCTCTTGTATTATGGATGGCATGTCACTTATGTATGTATTACAGAAATCATTATCCGATACTGGTTACTTGACTGCTCCCAAACTTAAATTTTCCCGTCAAAATATATTTCTAAATAGTTTGAAATCACTATTTGTAGGACCTTTAGTGTTTATGCAAAAATATTTATTTATGAAGAGAGATTTTAATATGTTTCATGGAGATCATGTTCATATATCAGGGAAACAAGTGATGACGTGGTCTGAACCCTATGACCTTGAACAGGCCACTCGTATCAAACAAATTACCAGAAGTACAATGAATGATATTTTGTTGTCTGTTACAGCAGGTTGCCTACGGACTTATTTTAATCAAAATGGTGTTTTAAATCCTTATGATATCAAAAGTATGATAGCCGTTCATTACAATTCTGGTTGTTCATATTACACAACTGAAAATAACAATTATATACACATGAGTGTACCTATACCAACAAATACCGAGGGAGCTATTCCTCGTTTGTGGAAAGTTAAACATATAATGGATAAATTGAGTTCTAGTGCATTATTTTCAGTGACTCGAGGAGCAGTTTGGGTCACTTCATGTCTATTTTCTGTTGGTATATTTCAGAAATTTTGGAATCATATTCATGGTAAATTCACTTGTGTCATTTCAAATATTCCTGGACCAGAAGGAACTCTGACATTTGCATCAAAGCAAATTAAGTCTGTGATTTATTGGGTTCCACAGTTACACAATATGGCTGTTGGGATCTCATTCCTTAGTTATGGACAGTCTATTCGGATGGCTGTTGTTGCAGAAAGATCGGTGCTTCCAAATCCTGAGGTGCTCACTAGGGACTTCATTGTTCAGGTTAGTCTTAATACTGAATTGTTTTTTTAAGTAGATATAAGAAGATGTGGTATTGAGTGCTAGAATGAGACAACTCTCCATCCAAGTCATAATTTGTATAAGAAAAAACATTATAGGTCAAAGGACGGTGAACTCGGAGCCTTGGCTCACACCAAACAGTACCGGTAAGCTATAAAGGGCCCCAAAAATTACAAGTGTAAAACCTTTTAAACTGTCTCATCTATATAAAATATTGTATATATATCTCTGTAAGGAATTGTTAAATAATCAAATTTAATATATCATCTTTTTTTTTCTGGTACCGTTTTTTTCAGGATTCATTGGTTATAATGGTGAACCAAGAGTTTTTTTAAAAGTTTTCAACAAGTACTATATAAATTTGCTGTATCTTGGTTGACCTTTAGTGGTTATCTCCCATGTTACTGGTCTCTAGTGGATAGTTGTCTCATTAGTTAACATTCCACAGCTTCTTATTTTTAAAATTGTAAGCAAAATTAAATTTGTAAATTTTTTTTTATCAGAAATACTATTTTAAACACCTCGAGGTGAACCAACGCCTGTGTGAATCATTTCGATTAGAGTCCCTGAAGTGGATACCTTGGTATGCAGGGTTGTCAAATTATGCAAATGAATGCAACATTAAAATAATACTCCAAATTGACAACAACACTTCAATTGGTCTGCAATTTTATTTGCTATGGTCTACATGTTTCGCCTGCTATTTAATCAACTGGGAATAAAGGTTAGAAATGGATAGCTGCAGTCTCAATTAGTTTAACTCTGTATCATATTCTTATACATTTACAAATGATATTCAATGAACAAAGTCCCAAACACTTGCCGTCAAGTCGCAGTAATATAACATATGTTTTATTAATAACAGTGAAACCTGTCTTCCGAGGACACATATCAATCTTATCTAGTTATTTAAAGTGTGAATAAACCAAACACCTGTTTGAAAATCTGAAGCCCAACAAGGGTTCTGTAAAAACCTTTTTTTCTAACTTGTCAAAATAATTGAGTTATGACCAAATGATGATATGTGTCTGAGATACATATATATTTATATATTTCATATCAAATACTTATTCACTCATAAATGTGTTAACAGATGGATAAATTATCAGAATTACTTGCTCATAGAAGAATACCAGGAGAATATCTGACAAAGAAGATAGAGACATTACAACAACTTGATGATGAAATACATTCAGAGCCTACAGTCCATCAGGTACATTGAGTATTATATGAGGGGGGTCAGAGGGGTCCTGATCCCGAAATCCCGGGCTTAAAAACATGATATCCCGAGTTGCTGAATTTAAAAAAAGATAAATCCGACATCCCAAAATTAAAAAAAAAGAAATCGGCCAGATCCCAAAAGGGTCAATTCCAAAATCCCGAGCTTAAAAACACCAGATCCCAACGTCCAGAAAAAGGTCCTGCCCCCCCCCCCCTCTTATATTAATGAACACTGTATAGACCATCAGATACATTGAGTATTGTATTAATGAACACTGTAAAGTCAGAAATGTATGGATGTAAACATGTTGTGTGATTGGTATCACATCAGTTAGATTTAACATTATAGGAGTCTTTGTGGTTGTATGGGCTGATCCAGCCATTTGCAGAAGGATAGGGGTTCCAACCGTATATCATATTCAAATGCATTGATTGTCCAAAAAAAGGGGGGTCATGATACTATCATGTTCTTTTTAAGTCATATTTTTGCCTTAAACATTTTTTTTCAGGTTTGCTGTTTTTTTAATTAATATCTGCAGAACTGTACAAAAAAATCTGTTGCACACATTTGTATGGTGTGCTATGGAAAGCTTAAAAAAAAAAAAAAAAAGCTTGCATATGAGGCTTGTAAATCTGTCATATATTTTGAAAATAAGAAAATGAGATTTTAATGTCCAATAAATAAGACAAGTTTCTAAATGAACTGTAAAGACAACTACTAGATAAAGCCATTTAACATTTTTATACCCCCACACAACGGGGTTGCGGAGGGTATAATGTTTTTGACCCGTCCGTCCGTCAGTCCGTCCGTCCGTTCGTTCGTTCGTCAGTCCGTCCGTCCGGCTGTCCCGCTTCAGGTTAAAGTTTTTGGTCAAGGTAGTTTTTGATGAAGTTTAAAAAGTCCAATCGACTTCAAACTTAGTACACATGTCCCCTATGATATGATCTTTCTAATTTTAATGCCAAATTAGAGTTTTTACCCCAATTTCACGGTCCACTGAACATGGAAAATGATAGTGCGAGTGGGGCATTCGTGTACTGAGGACACATTCTTGTTTCTTATACAATTTTTTTTTCTTACACTTATTTAATTTCTCAAATGACAATGTGGGGACGTGGGGTATGTGAGCGTGCTCACTAAGGTTCTTTAATTATTAATGAAATGTAGTCAAGAGAAATTCAGAAAAAGAATATGACTTTCTTCACTTGTGCAAGTTGGAAAAATAATCTGAATGGGAGATAACTCTAACTCAAAAATTATTTACCATTTATTCCAGTAAATAACAATTAATTATATAAGTACAATTGTAATATCTAAGCAGCTGTACTCTGCTATCTTTTCAATCTCATTGCATGAATAATTCATAAATGAAAAATAGGTTTAGTTGAAAAAATGAGAATTTAATATGTGTATATCTTACATTAGGAATCCCATTTCTTGTTTCTATCAATCTGTATCTTCCTTTGTATTTGTTTTTGGGCTGATTTTTGTCCTTTTGACATTTTTATTTTGTCCTGCTGGTGAGTTTTACTTCAACATTGATTTCAGAAGCCCCTCATTGTCTTCTTCCCCTTTTTTGCACTCAATATAAATTATTAAGAATGGCAAATTATTAAATTTTGATACACCAAACATCACCATGGTATATTGTAATTGTGAAATTTTTAAGCAAACAGAGAGGACAGAAAGTTGTGTTTTTGACCCCTATATCAATACAAGTTATGCAATTGTTGAAGCTTGGCAATCAAATCCTATAGTCATGATATCAGAACTAAATATTAGACATCTTTCATTAATTGAAGCCTAATTCTATTTGGATTGGCAGAACTTTCAGGTCTCTTACCAGTTTTTTTATTATACATAATTCACTTATTAAGAATTGTATTGATTCTACTTATCACAGCGGTAAGAGGTTTCCCCGTATAATCAAACAAACGTCAGCATAGTTATTGCGAGAACATGATCGTCAATATCCAATTTATCATTGTCAGAAAAGAGCTTTTTATTTAAACTTTTAGGAACAAAGATACGTTTTTTATCATGTTTATAGTAGAACTCCTGATGATTATTGCAGCAAATCAGAAAATATAAATTTCAGCATGCAATTCATTCATTCTTTTTGTTGAGTACATCCTTTAAATCTTTTCCTGAATTGGAATTTATGAAATCGTTAATTTCTTTGATAACTATTAAGGAAGTCAATTACCAAAATGCACTTGAATAGTAACATTAAGACAGAGTCATTCACTGTCATCTAGTGATTAATTTTGTATTGAAAGTCTTCCATTTATTGGAAAATGTTTAAATTTTTTGTCAAAAATTCAGCTTTAAATTGTGAATGCTAATTTAATAGAGCTTAAAGAATGTGTTAGAGCTTATATAGATATAAGAATATGTGGCATGAGTGCTAAATGGGACAACTCTCCATATCCATGTTTGTGACTGTTTCATTCTCCCCTTACCTTACAATTAAAATTGCATAGAAACACACCAATGGGTAACTGAAAATTAGTTGAAACTCATCAGATTAGTACAAGCTTGAACAAAAACATCTAACAAAAAAATGAAAGAAGAAGAAGTTATAAATTGAGTGCACTAACAGTTATTGAATGATGAAAGATACTTCAAAGCCCTAGCTTCAACTAAATAGAAACCATGTTTTCTCAGACTAAAATATCAATCAGTATACCTCCATTGAATTTAGTTAAAGGTAACTTATATAGCCTATATAAGGGTAACTTATATAGCCTATATAAGAACTCTTAAAGAAGCATATTCAAGCCCAAATAATTAGTATAGAGAGAAAGTTACTAAGGATCATAATTGATATAACTTGGTTATCAATAAATGTTTAGTTATGTGTTAAATTTTTTAAGTCAAGTTATGGCTTTATAAATAAGGCTGTGAAATCCTGTTTGCAATAAGGTTTCTACAGGTACAGCCAAATGTTAAACCCAAATCTGAGCATCAAATAGATATATGAATTAAGTTACCTATTTCATGTTTTTAAGTCTGGTAAAATGGCTATCTGATTTGACATATACGGAATTTCAATATTCAGGACATTTCAGCTCAGTATTATATACAAATGAATGTCACGTCATGTTTTCAATATGTCATGGCAACTCCAAAATTATTTAGAAAAAACATAACTGATTATTTGAGGCATTAATTGATAAGTTCAGGGGTAAATTCAGTAAAAAATCTCCCATTGACTTTAATGCTAATCTATGTATGGAATTAAATTTATACCTGATTTACCTTTAGAAATTGTAAACTTTCATATATCATTCATGAAAGTACAAATGTAGCCCTATCTTTTGCAACAATAAAAACATAGGGTCATGCGGCATTTTTGGGCATTCACATGGCCTTGTTTACAAACAATGTAGATTCGCACTGAATTCCTATACTGACCCCCATTACTTTTCAACCCTGTAGTAAAAAAAATTAGTACATTCAGCATTTATTTTTTATTTTTTTTCAACTCTAGTTTTGATCCATCTGCCAAAAAATATTTATTAAAAACATTATCTACCAATCAGAAGAGCATAGGACTTCAGTGTTATACAGAAAGCTCTCCCCTAAATGGGCGATCCCTGATGACGTATATTTATTTACTGAATTTACCCCTATAAGGGACTTTTTTACTTCTTTTCCCACTTTTTTAGTAATAAACATGTAAGGTATCCAATTTTCAAGTTCCAGTTTCAATACAACATTCATAAATGCTGAATTTGTAAAGATAGAGCAGAATGTATACTACAGCCCATACTGCGGCCAATGTTTATTTGGTATATAAAGTTGCACATTGACTGTTTTTAAAAGAAGGGTGTAAAATACTATGTTCAATAAATATGAATTGTTTTCTGTGTTTGCTTTGACCAGTATTGAAAGTACACCTAGAAATTCAAGACTTGGTGTACTCTTGAGTTAAATTTTTCCTTATATGGAAGGTTTTGATTAAATACACTGAAAAGACCACAAAAAGACTTTTATAATGCTTTTTGAAGCAGTTTGATACCAAATAAAACAACAATTATGTTTCATTATACTAAATCTGTGTTTTAATTACTTGTAAAATTCACAAAATGTCATTGACAATCACTCTGCAGAAATTTCTGTTACTCCAACATCAGGATGGATTCTTCGCCAAAACTAGGCAGCCAGAACTGAAGTAGAAAAAAGTGCCAAATATGAACAAATAAGACTAAGTATAACCAAACTTTGCATTTGGAAGATTAAAGTAACAATTTAGAATATTTAAAAGCAATTATTAAACATAAAAATCCAATTACAAACATTTCAACACTAGTTTCCTAGATGAAGGACATGTAATCATGAAAAGTTGTCTAGTACAGTTTTTAAATAAAGAAACGCACTGCGTTATGTAAAAATAAATGGATATCTTCATGCGGTCAGATTACTCGAGTGTGAAAATACTAGAAAAGTGCTTATTTACCACTTGTTCTACAACTAAACATGGGGAACACAGCTAAAAAAAAAAATCACTATGTCAAAGGGAGGTAATCCATTTTTTTCTTATGATTTTATATACATTATGAGGAGAAATATGTGCTAAATGTAATGTAAATGGGGAGAATATTTATGCCTTTCATTGATATCATAACTGTAAAGTGTAATTTGTATAGTTTCTTTCAATCTGCACACAAAAACTGATTTTTACCATATACCCCCTGCTTCCTGTCACAGTACACTCAGTGCATCCTGGAAAGCCGCAGCTAAGATAGAAATTTGTGTAAAATACAAATTTAAATGGTTCCAAAATCCTTCCATTACATTAACATTTACAGGAAATGAGTTTGTTGATTATTGTGTGGCCTTGGACAAGTACAGTGAAAGAGGGCATATTTTCCTATAGGGGTAAATTCAGTAAAAAATCTCCCATTGACTTTAATGCTAATCTATGTATGGAATTAAATTTATACCTGATTTACCTTTAGAAATTGGAAACTTTCATATATCATTCATGAAAGTACAAATGTAGCCCTATCTTTTGCAACAATAAAAACATAGGGTCATGCGGCATTTTTGGGCATTCACATGGCCTTGTTTACAAACAATGTAGATTCGCACTGAATTCCTATACTGACCCCCATTACTTTTCAACCCTGTAGTAAAAAAAATTAGTACATTCAGCATTTATTTTTTATTTTTTTTCAACTCTAGTTTTGATCCATCTGCCAAAAAATATTTATTAAAAACATTATCTACCAATCAGAAGAGCATAGGACTTCAGTGTTATACAGAAAGCTCTCCCCTAAATGGGCGGTCCCTGATGACGTATATTTATTTACTGAATTTACCCCTTCAAGTGACCTTATATCATGTTGAAGGCATATCCAAATAAAACTTACAAATAGGAAAAAAAGTTGATTTTTTTTTTTTTTTACAGTACATATTACTAACATTAGATGATAATTTAAATTTAATGGAAAATCTCAGTTGAAATTGCTTCAACTTTGGCACAATCCTTCAATTATCAATTATTTTGATTACTGAAAATGATAAAGTATAAGCAATGTAATCTTCCTAAGATAGATTTATGATCATCTGAGGTAATTAATATAATCATTAGAAAACTATCCAAAAGGCTAAAAATTGTAAATGCTGGTCAGAATTGCAGAAATTACTGACTAAAAATTATAAATGCTGGTCAGAATTGCAGAAATACTGACCAAAAATTATAAATGCTGGGCAGAAATTAAGAAATACTTGTTATAAGTCAGCGCATTTGTTTTCCATTTTGTTTTAATACTATCTATCATTACAAACATAAGAATCGTGTTGTATTAACACGTTTTCTTACTTTAATCAATGTACATAGTTGTGGTATTAAACACTTGGCAACAGAAGAAATTACTAACATCAATTTTATACAGATGTGGCAGAAAATATTACACAATTATATATGTGAGACTGTTTATTTTGATCCAATCTCAAAATAGTGTACACTTATATTCAAAGTTATTGTAATGGGTGTTGTATTGTATCAAAGTGTAACGTCAGGAATGTTAACTGCAATAGTTTGGATCTAGTTAAAAGACTACTTGTTTTCAGTCAGGTTCTAGTGTAATACTTATAAGTAACTACTGGTATCACATTAATTTTATATTTTACTGAGATATCTAAACTCATAATTGTATTGCCTTTATCATGTTTATACAGATCCAGAATTTTATAAAGTAGGGCTTGATCTACAATTCTAATGCTGTTTTGTTATTCCCCCGCCATAGTGATGGGGATATACAAGTTTTACCCTTGTCTGTAGGACACGTCTGTACATCCAAGAGTTAGTTTCTGTTTTCTAACTTTAGTTTGCCTCAACCAAATGTTATGAAGCTTATACACAATGCTTATTACCACAAAACACAGATCAAGTTTCAATTTTATTAAGGAGATTTTTGTGACAAAAATGTCGGTTATTGATTTGGGGATGTACGGCGGGCAGCGGGGTGGGCGGTTGGCAACCAAATGTTGTCCGTGCATTAACTCATGAACCGTTCAACCAAAGCTTTAAAAATTTTAATATGTTGTTACTAACAACTAAATGAAGATCAAGTTTAATAATGACCATTTTGACTTTTACCATTCAGGAGTTCTGGTTCTTGAAAGATTGAAAAATGGCATTTCCAGTCGTGTCCCTGCATTTACGCATGAACTGTTCAACCAAAGCTTCCCACATTTTAATATGTTGTTACTGATGACAAAATGGAGGTCAAGTTCAAAAATGACGATTTTGACTTTTACCGTTCAGGAGTTATGGTTCTTGAAAGATAAAAAATGGCGTTTCCATTCATGTTGTTGCATTTGCTCATGAACCATTCAACCTAAGCTTTTTAAATTTTAATATGTTGATACTGATGACAAAATGGAGGTCAAATTTGATATTGACGATTTTCACTTTCACCTTTCATCAGTTATGGTTCTTGTGATATTGCCAGGACACAAATAAATGTTAATACATCTGGTTTGCTGTCGTTGTGACAACCTCTTGTTCGATTTAAAATCCTTAATACAGGAAACGTTCATACTGTCTAGAATGGTATATTTTTTAATGTATTTTTCACATCCTTCTTAGAGATAATCCTAGGAGATTTGATAACACGACATGATGACTTTTAATGGGCATAGAATGTTTATTTGTATACGAAATCATATATATATAAAACACCCACGCCACAACAAGTTGGAGATCTTTTTTTATTGAAAATGTGATATAAATAATTATTGTGGTTTGCAGTATGTCTGGCGTCATTACAAAGCTCGACATAAGTGTACTTTGTTATTATTTGATTTGTCGCCATAGTAATGATAATAGCAGTTGATCAGTGTTATATTATTTCAAAGTATCTACACTTGCAGAGTAAAGATCATTGCAATGTTTGGTAATTCTTATAAATAATTCTCAAACAAATACCACAATAGTTTGGTATAAGCTGCCAATCGTTTCACACACATGTTTATTCATCAATGAAACTGGTAGAATTCTTGCCAACATTCAAAGAAAATGTAAAAATGCATATAAAACAATGATGGATTTTTAGCAAATATGTTCTAACAGCTAAATCAATTCACCTGTGAAACTATTAACATTTGGCCAACTTTTCCTTCAGATTTATGTCTTCTTTTATTATTCCTGGAGTTGTCTCCCCTTTCCCTTTTTTTCTGCTTGAGTTTTATTTATTGGACAAAGGAGTTGGTTTCAATATTGGTCTTATAAATTAATGTCCTTGCATATGTATTAATTAAAATTCAGTAATGGTGAAGTAAACATTTGATGACAAAATATTTTAAATTAACAACAATAAAATTGAGGATGGAAATGGGGAATGTGCCAAAGAGACAACAACCCGACCAAAAAAAAAAAAAAAACAACATCAGAAGGTCACCATGCAACAGGTCTTCAATGTAGCGAGAAATTCCCGCACCCGGAGGCGTCCTTCAGCTGGCCCCTAAACAAATATATACTAGTTCAGTGATAATGAACGCCATACTAATTTCCAAATTGTACACAAGAAACTAAAATTAAAATAATACAAGACTAACAAAGGCCAGAGGCTCCTGACTTGGGACAGGCGCAAAAATGCGGCGGGGTTAAACATGTTTGTGAGATCTCAACCCTCCCCCTATACCTCTAGCCAATGTAGAAAAGTAAACGCATAACAATACGCACATTAAAATTCAGTCCAAGAGATGTCAGAGTCTGATGTCAGAAAATGTAACCAAAGAAAATAAACAAAATGACAATAATATATAAATAACAACAGACTACTAGCAGTTAACTGACATGCCAGCTCCAGACTTCAATTAAACTGACTGAAAGATTATGATTTCATCATATGAACATCAGGCACAATCCTTCCCGTTAGGGGTTTAGTATCATACCATCATAACGTATATGAGAAGAACATAACCCGTGTCATGCCAACAACTGGTTTTTGAATAAATGTGTTTAGTTCCGATGCAAAGACCCTATAAGTGAATCAATATTAACGCCAAAATATGCAATCTTCAATGACCTGACAACAGTATCGTAACTATATCCCTTCTTAATAAGTCTATTCAAAGGTTTTGTTAGTTTTTGAGGTGAATACTGACACCTATGTGCTTTATAAAGAATATTTCCATAAAAAATTGGATGTGAAATACCTGAACGTATAAGAAGTCTGCATGTTGCGCTATATTTACGAATGATGTCCTTATACCAAGTACAAATTCAACAAGTTATGATGCATTAATAGAACACTTATGTCATAAAAGACGTTGGGGTATTTTACCATACATATTATACCTGTTATTTCTTGTTAAAACCCTTGAACATGTTGAAAAACAGGAATTGATCGAAAATAATTGAAAAATAGAAAAATAACTTAGTTTGAGGTTGTTAAACTAACCAAAATAAAGTAGAGTTCAATTGATTGAGTTTTAAATAATTCCTTGTTCTTACATGTTTTATGAGAATTGAATGAAACCTGATTAGAATCAACCATGAAAGGCCATTCCCTGTTAGCCTCCTAGTTTTTTTCTCTTCAGAAATTAATTGTTTCTAGTTGCTTAATGAGGGCGCTGTGGAAACATTGTGTGAGTTATCTTGCATTTCCTCTTTTATATATTATAGGATATGCTAGAATAATTATATTAAGTCATAAATTAGATAATATTAATGTTTTGGTATTAAGAATTTAAAAGTTATTGATGCAAAAGACCTTTCGTAACCAGCATTTTACAGGGAACACAAAGTCTTTTGGGAAATACATGTATAATAACAGCATTATATCCGAAATGTGACTTAATAAAATGTATTATTCTTTAGAATTAATGGCTTCCATTGTTTGATTAGGAGGGGATATGTTTTATAGCCTTGCCAGAAATATTACGATTTAAAAAAGAAAATTGATGATTATATTATATCTTTACTCTGATCAAAATCATTTGATTTATTGCTCATGTTGAATATGAAAAAGAATTATGCATTTAGGAGAAAATTCAATTAACTACAAAATGTACTGTAGCTCTGTTATAACATCAGAGGTGTTATCATGGTTATCATTTGTTGATATGTGTGAGGGGAAATAATGGATAGGGAAGTTGAGAATTTCATTTAGAAATTATTGAGAAATAATTTTATCTATTTTTTATTTGACACAAAAACATATAGATTTGAAACATATCAAAGATTTCTTTTTTTTTTCTAGAATTGCAGGTATTTATAGTTGCTTGTTTTGGTGAAATTTTTGTCTTGCCTGCAATGAAAGTTGGATCATTCCATGCAAAATAAAGTATAGCAATAAGGCAGCATAAACTATTTTTATTAAGATTTATATTTTTGAGGGTTGAAGGCCTTGTGTGTAGATAGATGTTTTATTTAACAAAGTTAATTGACTGTCATACGGTAGATAGAACTTTTGGCTTTATTTTCATGGCTAATACCATTTATTCCATTAGGTACATATACTGTTATATTTATTCCAGTGGAAATAATATTCCAGAATATTTATTCCATTTGGAACTGATATTATGAAGGAACTTCTATTTCGTGACAGAACTACACTACAAGTCAACTTTAACAACAAAATGCATTACAATTTATGCATATGCTATTGCAATCTTAGAAATTAGGAGTTATTATAAAATACTTAGACTACAAGTAAATATCATAATTACAACATTTAAATACTCAAACAACAACAGAGGACAACTTCAAGTTATTTAAGTGTGGTCTTTATTTTCAACAATCAGCAAAGGAGTAATTTCGGTAAGGGCTATATTTGGCCCTGATTATAAAGTTCTATGTAACAAGATGAAAAATGTTCTAAGTTGACTTTAATTAGACATGTGAAAAAGTTAAATAAAACTATTTTTGTTAATGTTTTATTCTAAAGCGTTGATTTTTACATCCAAAATAGGTCAAGATAAGAGATTTTGGCAAAATTTGTAAAAATGTGCAGATTTTAACCAAATTTAGGTCCAGGAAACATGAAGCGCAGGCGTAGACTAACTTAATATTCAAGGTAGACATGTAAAATGTCTTAACAAACATTATTTTAAAAGATGTTTGTTGTTGATGTATGTTTTCTGTCCAATAATCGATGGAAAATCAAAATAAGTGCTATTTGTGACGTCAAGTAAAAAGCAGGATCGTAAATTTTCAACAAAAGGGCTTATTTCCTACCTAGTCATTGTATTACCTATGATTCATTGCGATATTGGTTAATAAATCCTAATTTGAAATTTAAGCTAACAAAAGGGGCCATTTTAGGACCTTACCGAACCTACTCCTTTAAAAAAAAGATAAATTTGCACACTATAGAAATGAATCTCATAAAGAATTGTGCAGCAGACACACTTACTGGGTAGAACAATTAAGTCCTCATGTTTACATGGCAGACAGAAGCGCAATGTCATTATTATATTTTTGTTTCTAAGTCAATTATCACAACATGAATGCCTCCTACAAAGATCACTTATTACTGAGCTCCAAGCATAATATTTATGGTACAAAACGATGTGTCTTGATCATTAGAAGGCTGCTAGTAAATTGTAAAAGGAAAACATACAGTAGTACAAATTC
The DNA here is from genome assembly GCF_965363235.1 of Mytilus galloprovincialis. Taxonomy (NCBI): domain Eukaryota; kingdom Metazoa; phylum Mollusca; class Bivalvia; order Mytilida; family Mytilidae; genus Mytilus; species Mytilus galloprovincialis. Next base: position 54,135,506 of record NC_134847.1, read on the forward strand.
TGTAAAAGTTCAAAAGACCAGAGACTTGTTGATGGCTATTGTAATTAAATTTATTAAGGTTCTCATTTCTTTGAAATGTCTGTACTGCTTTATCGAATCTTTTGGTGTTTTCAAGATTAATTGCAACTGAAAAAAATCTCATCAAAATCAATTAAAATCTAGGTTATTCAAGTCCAATTCTCTCTTTAAGGCCCCATTAAATCAATTTCTAGGTGTAGGAGCTTACTCAAATGACATAAGTCATTTATGTTCTCATGCTAAGATTTCCATTAGGGAAAAAAGCAGTTTAATGCTCAGAGATCTTAAATTGATGATAATATGATAATGAATCTCACTGTCAAAAATCATATTAATGAAAAATGAACACACATCATGTGACTAAAATAAAAAAGACAAAAAGAGAAAATACAGCAAGATCAAAATAAAAAAATAGAATCAGAGTACATTTAGTACATAAATATTCCATATGATCAAATTTTCATGCTTTTCAAGGGCATGATAACATATATAATATATATTTTAATTCATCTATTTTCAGCTCCAGATGAAGATGGCAGTTATACAACAAGAAATTCAAGATCTGAAGGGTCAGCTGGATAGTGATGGTCGTCAGAGGCATTTCTCCAAAGACCAAAAAATAGTCAAGAAAATAGAGAACTTAAAAGAACATTTTAGGGAACTTTTGGTTGAATGTCGACAGAGAAAGGCTGCGGAGAGTGAAAATGCTATGATTCTAACTGAAGATGATAATGTAAGCATTAATCTGTTAAGGGGCCAGCTGACGCATGCCTTCCGGGTTCGGGACTTCCCTGCTGTATTGAAGACCCATTGGTGGACTCGGCTGTTTTCTGCTCTTTGGTGGTGTTGTTGTCTCTTTGACACATTCACCATTTCTATTTTCAATTTTATTCCTGCTGTATTGAAGACCCATTGGTGGACTCGGCTGTTTTCTGCTCTTTGGTGGTGTTGTTGTCTCTTTGACACATTCACCATTTCTATTTTCAATTTTATTCCTGTTTGTTATATTTGTGCAATCCTTCCACAGTGAGAGAATGATTATAGGGTTATTTATTCATTTGTCTGTATAAAAATAATAATAGGAGATATGGTATATCATTACCACAGAGATAATTATCCATAAAACTCAAAGACTGACAGCCATAAAGAGGTAAACAACTACAGGTTACTGTATGGGCTTATACGCTGAGTAATCCATGCAGTATAATAAGCTATAAACAGCTTAGAACTTTAACAATGATAATATTGCTAGATCCCGAAATCGTGATCTAAAACATGGACAATCACAGAGTTTTGGTAAAGGTCGGACCACTTTCCTTAACTTAGAATGTTATAGACCTTGACATCATTTTTATATTTTTTTAAAGACTTAAGGTAAATTAACTTCTATGGATGTTTTTTGGTAGGGCTGCCATTTGATTGCATTTACCTTAAGTTTCCTTTTATTCACAATTATGTTCTTTAATTTGACCATAAAAAAAGAAAAAAACGAAGTTAAAGTTAAAAAAACTTCTATATTGAATCAAATTTACCGAAAGATATAGCCTGGTATTAAAAGGTTTTTGTTTTGCTCAATAACATCAGTTCTATGAATAAAAAACATCATAAAAACAAATACTGTGACCTTTTGTTATCCGTGTTTTTGATTGACATAACTGAATTAAACGATTTATTGATAGTGACAGGCGCCTGTTCAGTAGCTACACTAGTTGAATTAACTGATTGCATGGATATCCTGAAAAAGTTCAATAGTTGCACTTAATAAATAATTGGTTTTATCATTGAACGATTGCCTTAACATCATTTAGTTCAGCATGCATCACTTGTGGCTGTAGAAATATTGCTGTTCCACTCATTTTGTCTCCTGGGATCTTTCTATGGGGTTTTATTTGTCTAATTGTGAAATAGTGATAGAAAGTCAATAATTTGAGAGCAAACAAGGTTTTGTCATTTTTATACAAATATTTGTAAAAAGTGTAAATTGCTTTTCCGTTGTTTACTAGCTAGAGGAATAATGAAATAAGGAAACCAAGTCTTTTAGAAAGTTAACATGTTAATGGATTAAACTCACAGCAATAAAGGATTTCTAAAAGTTTTTAGTAAATTTTGCAATATATTTGAAAGAGAAACACACACTACCCTTTGCTTAAGAAATGAACTTTTTATGTAACGTTACACATTCATGACATTTCAATATAAGGTAGCATGATTCTTGATATAAGATATGATTTGGCTGTTCATATGACGGAATTTGTTTATTGAATATGTACAGTAAGGACTGCAATTGAGTTCATAATTTATTTCACACTGGGTTTTGCAGGTATTGTGTGATAATCCTAAGTTTTCTTTAGATTGTGGTTAATTGTTGTTCATTCATTTGTATTTGTTCATTTTTGGTTGTGCTGTTATCTTTCTTTCTTTCTTCAACTTTTGATTATTGATTTGTCCCCTTGGTACCTCTGCACCTTTATTATATTTTCTTTTTTAAAAGCAGAATGTTTTGGATTCTGTTGGTTGTGAACCTGTTATCTGTTTAAATGTTGTGAAAAAAGCTTATTTACCATTGTAAAAATTTTCATTAATTATTACATTTATATAAATGTGTTAACAAGAAAAACTGTGTTACATCTGCCCATTTATTAAGGGATTGATTGAAACAGCTGTAACAAAAGGTCAGGCACATGCATAAAAGGTCAAGGACATGCATGAATTTTTCTAAAAATAATTAAAAATTTTACCTGACTTTTAATAAATCAGAAGATGTGGTATGAATGCCAATGAGACAACTCTTCTTCCAAGTCACAATGTTAAAAAAAAATAACACTTATTTGTTAAAGTCATATAAGTACAGCATTTAATACTGAGTCTAGCATGGCTCACATGGAACAGCAAGCTATTTTTGAAAGCTATATGGTGGGTAACCTATAGTTGTTATAATTTCTGTGTCATTTGATCTCTTGTGGAGAATTGTCTCATTGGAAATCATACCACATCTTTTGTATATATGATTTTAATGCCCAATAATGACTTAAATAAAAAATCAATTTAAACCGGAAAATTCACTGTCTAATCAATATAAAAACAACAATGTGTCCATATTTTCAAGTTGGATGGACTTCAAGATCATCAAAAACTACCTTGACCAAAAACTTTAACCTGAAGCGGGAGAGACGGACTAACAGATGCACAGACAAAAAATATAATGCCCCTCTACTGTCATAGGTCAGGGGCATAAAAACAAGAAAGGAGTAACACATATGAACAACATAGTTCAAAGTATTTTGTGCAAGCTTATGTGATTCCTGAATTGAACTCTTGGACATACACTATTTAAGTCCTCCAAAACTCATGTCTCTATGTACAGCTATAGTTGTTCTGTAAACAATTACTGATAGATTTGTATACTAATGAATGAATATAAAGGAATGTCAATGTTACTGAAAATAAATCTGTTGTTTCTTATTGTAACAACATGATTGACATTTGTAGGTTGATTTCAATACTCAGGATGACATTCAAATATCAAGATATTTCTTCTTGTAGACATTTTTGTTTTTCCTTTATTTTCTCTAATACTCAAAGGTCTCACAAAATAATTTATTTTTACATCAACTTTTTTTTTGTCATTTTGTTTATGGATTAAGGAACAGTTAATAAACTAATAAGCCATTTAGACTTTAGGAAACATTTCTTATTTAAAAAAAATAAATAAATAGCAAGCAACATGAACATAGAAAACCTCCTCCCCAAATTTTGTCATCTGCCCTGTAAGTTATATAATGGGTCAAAGATGACAGTTCAAAATATCTTGTCATCTTACAAATATGTTATCTGTCTATGAGACATCAACCCAGTGACAAAAATTACCAAAGGACAGCAAGTGCACAAAATACAGTCTTCAACAATAGAAGGTGTCTTCACAAAATTTCAAGCACTTAAAATCATTCTGAATTTTTTTCCAAATTATAAAAAGAAATGGAATTAGTAAATACAAGATTCCTGGCTTGAAGGCACAAATCAAATTTTACATTTATCAAGTTAGTTTAGTGGTTGGAAAAATGCCTGCTTACTTAAATTATAGCTTGGAAACAATACAACAAATTAAAGCTTTTAAGTTACAAATCTGATTGAAAAAGACGGGTAGGAATTTTCAGTACAGATTTAAAGAAAAGAATTCAGCTATCAAAATGAAACAAAAATAAAGATATTGTTTTAAAGTTTTCATTAATCATGTTAATCATAAATTCCAGAAGCGATACTATTACTGTAGGGGATATATGCTCTTTTTTTGGCTTTTTAACTTTCAGTATTGAAGCATTATTACTAGATGAGGTTTTATTCTTGAAACAATACTTAAATATTTTGCCAAAGGAATCATATATAGTTTTTATTTTATTTAAATAGAAAGAAAGGTTACTATAAGCACAGATTAAAAGAACAAATGAATGGGTTATAACTTATTTATACTGTAAATTCCATCCCCGACCCCCAAAACAAATCCCCTTAATCAATTAATAAAAGTTTTAAGTTATTTCTGTTACAAGAATAAGGGGGATTTCAGGCTTTAGGGATGTGAGAAATACTGGTGGGAAATGGGAAAAAACAAAGAAAGTTAGCAGCCCATTTTCACCCCCTCCCCTCTTTTTCATAAACCACTGATAAAATATCCGAACCAAATTTAGTTAGTGCAAAAGAAGTAATTGTAAAAATTCTTTGTGTCTAAAAATGGTTAACTAAATGTTGACTGCAAATGACAAGCACAATGACACACCCACACAATAATTCAGCAACACATTTTATGGCCTAAACATAAAATTGTAAGTGACTTGGACTTACTGTCTACCATATATAGGACATATTGATAGTGTATTTACTTGACATAAAAATGATAGAGATAGAGGCTAATTAAGGGATAGGAAAAATATGGGGCTCTGTTGCATTGAATTATTATATGGTTATTTTAACATTTCTGTAGGCTAATTATTATTCTTGTTGGCTAATTTTAGACCAAAGAGAAGAAAAATAGTCTGCATGATATTAAAAAATGGTATGTGTATACCAGATTGTATCAAAGTAAAACAATACTTCATCAAACTGTAATTCTCTGTGTCAAAATAATAACATAACAAAAGTAACCAGAACAGAGAAGTTATTATAAGACTAATATATGTATGGTCAAATAATTTAATGAGAATTTATTCCAAGTCCTCACAACCTGACATATGATAGGTTTTCAAAAAGATCATATGAGAAAGTCATCTCGATCATGAATAGAAAATTCCTAAGTAGACATCACACCTTTAAGGTTTTATTCAGTCACCATTTATTGCTTTAAGTTATATGGTAAATACAATATGACTGCTCAAATATGATGATTGCATTATAAGGATAATTACAAATTGTCAACTGAGACATGACAGATGTATTATCTTTCTTGAAGGACTTAAATGACATTGATAAGATGGAGAATAAAAACATATTGAGTTATACAATAAGGAAGGTGTTGGAAGGGTGTAAAACATACACATTTGTCTTAGACTGGTAATTTTGAAAAAAGAAAGAGTTTTTCCATATTTCTTCAGTCTAAACAGTTTCACATTTTTCTTAGGAACTTATTCAACTCAGAGCTTTTTGAAATTTTGTATCCAGAACAAACATCAATATATAATCACAAGTACATACCCGTGATATCGCGGGTCCGTGACTGAATTAAAGTATATAACTATGCTTAAGCCTTATTTTAGTAATTAGTATTGTCATCTGATAAAGTCATCTCGATTATAAGATACAAAGTTTTCTCTGCTTTCAAATCTTTCTGTTTGAACCCGTCGACCTGGAACTTATCAATTATTGGTAATATTAATTATTTGGAAAACAAAATGTCCTGGCTATCTAGGAATGGAGTATTTTTTAATCAACAGCATTGTCCTATATTAGTTATCTTAGAAAGTCTTGCTGATTGCTGAATAAAACTACTGTAGGGAACAATTTGACAATGATTGAATTTAGTAGTGTCAGCCCTTTGATTATGACCCGTGTATATAGCAAAATCCTAAATACACCGTTTGGTGGTGCGCCTGTCAAATGCGGAACGTACAGATAAGGTAATAGCTAACAGGTGAATATACTATTGGTATCGGTATCGGATTCGACCCAGAACTTGTTAATTATTGGCAATATTAATTATGTGGAAAACAAAAGGGTCTGGAGTGGTGTCATTTTTAATCTACACCATTGTCCTATATTAGTTATATATAGAGTTGAATTCTTTGATTTGTCGTTTTTACCCGATGACGGCTGACAAATTGGACCTCGTAATTTTAGTATTATAGATATCGATGGAAATCACAAAGGACCAATTATTAATAACTCACAGCACATCTTGTCTGTTTACTTGTGCCACCAAAGTTGAAATTATCAGGTCAAGTAACTGGTCAGCTTTGAACATGTCTGTTGGTCAGTCCATCCTGTCTCTCCAAACAAAAACATTTTTCAAAGTTTTCTTGGCTTCTATAAAAAAAAAAATGGAGTGATTTAAGATTTGGTCAGCAGCTTTAGAATGTTGAGTTACGTAGCAAGTAATTGCAATTTTAACATCTGTCATATATCCAATCCACTTCCTGTTTGATGGTAGTGTGAAATTTTATACAAGGACATTTTTTGCCAAAGTTTTCTTGGCAATAATCAAAGTGAATGATCAGTTATGCTGCAGTATGGTACCCCCAATCAATTGCATGCAGAGTTGCAGGTCCAGACCTAATATTGGTCTTGTTTGATTTTATGTTTAACATTTTCATCTTTTATTTGACAAGATATTGATGATTATATAGAAAAAGTTAAACATTTTCATTTCCTTTTTGACAGGATATTGATGATGACAGAGAAGATGGTGAAGTTAAGCGACCATTCCGTAGGAGAACATTATCCATAAGTTCTCGTGTTTCACGTCTGTCTACTGCCTCAGTTTCATCCACAGCACGGCCTCTAGCAGCTACAACACCTACCACACCAATAGATTTCCCAGATGACATTTCTCAGGTAAAATTGAATTTGAAGTCATATAAATTTGGTTCTTCATTACTGCAAAAGGTATCAGGGTAAGATTTTAGTGAGAGGTAATTTGATTTAGTAAAAGAGATTTTAAGGTGGTACTAAACACCTTGACTAAAATTGATTTGGCTCATTTAATTTCTGTAAAATTTGCACACAAAAAATTGTTTTACCCTTTGACAAAAATATAAAAAAAATCATAAAAATTTACCACACACTTTATTTCATTGGACATATAGCAGTTTGACAAACACTAATTTCGATCATTGAGAAGCTTTTAATATTTTCTAAAAAAAAGATTTTTCAGGGTTATTTTCTTGTAGTGTTATGTGCCACCTTAACATCAAGTTTTGTATCTGTTTTGCAGTGGATTTTGTGGTAGAACTTTGATTTTTGAAAATGGTATATATGCACAAAAAAAAACCTTGTTTTTAGGAATACTTTTATATGTTGTAAATATTTTATTCATATGAAGTTAAATTAAATGTAGGTGATGATTAAATGAATGGATAAATTAGGATTATGTTCACAAATGGTCAATATTGGTAGTTAGGGAATTAATTGTCATTGATTGATTGATTGTTGGTTGCTTTACGCCGCATTAGCACAAAAAGGCTATATTGCGGCGAGAGCTAATTCGAAATTAATTGTCATAAACAGCTGATTCAACATTTTAATAAATTTGCATAGTTTTTATACAACTGCTATTTATTTTTAGGGTTGTATATTGGTATCATGTTGTCGTCATCATCATCGTCAGTAGATATTTGGTTTCTGGACAATTACTTTACTTTTAGTGTATGGATCTCTATGAAATTTAAGCAAAATGTTCAATACCATAAAAGAAATGTTGGGTTTGATTTCAGGGCTGATGGTCCCAACCATACAGAATAAGAAGCCAAAAAGGGGCCCAAAACAAACATTTTACAAGTTTCAGGACAATATCTTGTGTCTTAATATTTTGATTACCGAAAATTGTACCACAATGTTCAATACCACAAGTTAAAGGTTGGAATTCATTTTAAGTGTAATTGCCCAAACCATTCAGGCCAAATAGAGTCTAATTAATAAACAATTATTTTTCAGACAAAACTTGTGTTTATTTTAAGAAAATTTCTTCAAATGTAATTTATTTTGGAAAAGGGTGGGTACATTTACAGTCTTTATTGTTAATTCTTTATATATAGTCTTGCGCAACAGCACAGTGTATTGCACAAAAGCAAGAAATCTTCAATTGAATATAATTTCTAATCATTATAAAGAATTTCAAGTTCTTTGACTATATTTATTCTGTGTCAGAAATCTATAGTGTGTCAAATATTTTTAATTACAATCCAAATTCAGACCTGTATCAAGCTTGAATAGTGTATCCCAAACTGATAAGGGTAACCTTTTGCCATTGTATTCAACTGTGCTTTGCAAAGCAGTTTATTATTACTTTTTAAAATGAAATTTGCTATGTCCACCAACCTACAGGCTTTATGTTAGAATATATATATTTCCCAAATTACATATATCTATATATGGTCTTAGGTTGTCACCAATGTTTACTAGATAAACCATTGACTTTAGAAAAGCATAAAAAAATGCAAATCTTGCAAACAAACAGAAACATCATCATACTTTTGAAAGTATTAACTCAGTCGAAAAAAAATTAACAGAAAAAATATGTTCATTTTTATGCTTTTATTACATTTATCGATCTTACAGTTTTATCTTTGTACGCTGTACGTATGTATGTGTCGTCCGTACGTCTTGAAATTGATTTCCATTCTCTAACTTGAGTTTGCCTCAACCAAATGTTATAAAAATTATACGCATTGCTTATTACCACAGCACACAGATCAAGTATGCATTTTGTTGGTGTCACTTTAACTACGCTAGAGTAATTGCTCCTTTATAAATGGAAAAATTACAAAAGATTTTGTTTTCCTTCCATTAATGATTAATTAAATTTGCCTCAACAAAATGTTAGGAAACTTATACATATATATATATATATATATATATAATGCTTATTACCACAAAACACAGATAAATTCAGAATTTTGGTGGGGTCACTTTAGTTTTTCTAGAGTTATGTCCCTTTATAAATTGAAAAATTGCTAATTTTTTAGTTTCCATTCTCTAACTTTAGTTTGCATCAACCAAATGTTATAAAACTTGTACACAATGCTTATTACCACATACAGATCGTGATTGAATTTTGGTAGTGTTGCTTTAACAGTTCAAGAGTTATGCACCCTTATAAATGGAAAATAATTCAAAATTTTTAGTTCTGTAACTTGAGTTTGCCCCAAACAAACATTATGAAACCCATACACAAGACTTATTACCATAAAACTCAGATCAATTACAAATTTTGGAAGGGTCCCTTTATAATGTTGTATGCAAGTGGGGCATCATTTATGTTCATGGGGACACATTCTCCATCTATTTCTTTTAATTTGCATATATTAGATGGTAATGGAATTTTTATATAATAACATATATATCTATATTTTTCTTAGATGAATTAATGTACACCAGGCCCTTTGTAACACTCAGTTACTCTGATTCAAACAAATATCGGGTAATACACAGGACAGAATTTTAACTAACTATTGATGAAATAATTAAAATGCATCAGAATTATTTTTAATTGATGATTAAAATATTTTTTTTCCAGGATTCTTTTAGAACTGATGGTACATCCCACATCAATCGTCCTATGTACAGACGACAGCAGTCATCAGAGATGAGAGATCAAATGCAAATACTAGAATATGCATCGTCCCCACTTGCAGAAAGAAGATTTAGAACATTTTAGGCTTATTTTATTTATATGCATCCTGCCTGTTTACTGAGTGTAGATTCAGAACATTATAGGCAAAGTCTGTGAGTTTGTATCCCAACAGTTTTTTAAAAGGATGATCAGGATGTTTTAGGCTGAATTATATCATTTTCATTTGTTGTATTCAGCTCTTTTTCTGAAAGAACTTTCTGAAAATTCTTATGGTAAAATTATAATATGTATACTGTTATCATCCCTCCATGTTCACAAAAAAAATTGTCAAAAATTTTTAGAATGAATTTTCTAGTCATTTTAGGCTAAATCATAATATCTGCATTCCACGTGTTCTGTTAGCATCTTCATGTTTTTATAAAAGAATTTTCAAACATTTAGGCTAAATCTTAATATATATATACCTTCTACCAGTTTTATGAATGAATTTTCAAACATTTCGGCTAAATCATAATATATGTCTTTACTGGTTTTATAAAAGAATTTTCAAACATTTCAGCTAAATCATAATATATGTCTTTACTGGTTTTATAAAAGAATTTTTTAAACATTTTGACTAAATCATAATATATGCCTTCTATCGGTTTTATGAATGAATTTTCAGGCCACTTAATGAAAGAAGATTCAGAACTTTTTATGCAATATATTCACTACAAGGTGATACTGTTGTTGTTTTTGTTTTTTTTTAGCAAATATGCCTTCTGTCAGCTTTCGAGAAAAGATGCAGATCAATTAGGTTTGGATATACACGATATTGGACAGAAGAGCAATCATTTTTCAGGTTTTTTGGGTTTTTTTTAGAATAAAATGCAGTTTTTGCAAAAATTAAAGTTGAAAAGAATTTCTTTAAATTAACAAAATAATATTTACTTGCAGGCAAAAAAAGTACGTCAAAATATTTACCAATTCTATAATGAGTTTTGAAGATATAAACATTTGGTTTATGAATTACATATTCAGAAGATTTCTTTTGTGGTTCAGTATATATTTCCATATTCAATTTGTATCTTAATTGAAATGGAAATTGAATATATTTGTTGTTTGAAAATCAAAAGAGAAAATGGTGTTGAAACAAATCTTTATAATTAAACAGAAAATTGATGATGGTATTAAGATTTAATTGTAATGCAGATTTCCATTAATTTCCAGGATTAAATTCAACTCTTTCATGAAATTTTCATCAACAATCCTGATTATTTTTCTTTGCAAGATTAAAATCTATAGTAAAGATAATTGTTTTTCTGTTTTTGATGACAAGTGGAATTGTATTCCATTCTAATCTACAAACATCAAGTAAAAGAGGTATTGTTCTTTTTGATTTATATAGTAGTTCAATTTTTTTACAAAGAAAAAGCAATTTTAAACAATATTCAAAATTTCATAATAGGAAACTCACCCGAACTGCTTTGAAAGAATTTGTTCAATTAAAGAAAATGATAAAGTGACAAGAACAAGTAATAAATAACATAACTGAAATCTATAGGATGAACTTCTGTAAACTACACAATACAATTTCCCATAGGAACTCTTTTACGACTAAAACTGTGCCACTTATAATATGAGTTTACATAAAAAATCACATCCTAGAATGGAGTGTTCATATTTTCAAAGGTCAAAATATAGGCCTTGTGGCACATTTCAACATGTATATGTCTGGAATTTCTAAGATATTAAACTTATAATAAAATTCTATACTACCCTTCTTCTTCCTCGACTTCAATTCGGCAGTTTTTCATGTGCATAAGCTTGTAAAATTCCTAAGTTGTGTTGTTATAAGATGATAAAAATTATATCTGAGAACCAGAAGGTTAATAAAATAAAATATCTATGATTACTTTATATCTCCACAAAAGAGGCATGGCTTGTAAAAGAGCTGTATTTACAGTGTAATCTAGTACTTAGAAGTTCCTATCTTCCTCCTTGTGTTCCCTTATGCAATGAACATATTACCAATGGTCAAAATGGAATTCTTGGACATTAAGCATGCATCAATCAATAAAAAAAATGGACAACTGATAAAGATTTGATTTTAAATTCTTATTTTTGTGTAGCTAAACTAAATGATGTTGCGAAAACATTAAAGTTTTAATTATTTGATGTTTGGATAATATATTATATATACATGTACAAATAGGATGAATTAGATTGTGATTAGCTGTAAATCGTATGTTGAAACAGTATGTTATTTTTTATTCATTATGTCATATTATTGGGTCAAGTGCAATAGAATAAACATTCAGGGCCAAATATTTGTATTTATATTCATTGTGTTGCTGTCAAAACATTGTTAGGAAAGGGAGACAACTGCAGAACCTTGTAATACTTTTAAATGGATTTGTCTCCCTTTAATTATATTAGTCTCACCACTGCAACTATGAATGTATGTGACATTTGTATTTTCTAAATTTGAATTTTGAATGAACAATTTTTTTTTTTTTTGTAGTTTTCCAAATTTTTGTAATAATTGTCATATCACAAGCAAGCATGTCTGTGTCATATCACAAGCAAGCGTGTCTGTGTAAAGTCAAAAACAAGTGTGTTTGTGTCAAATCACAAGCAGGGATGTCTGTGTCAAGTCAGGAAAAGGTGTGTCATGTCAATTCTGAAGCCTCATCAGTTCATGTATTTAGTCATATTTCAATGATGGTTTGTCTCAGTCTGTAGAAATTTTAGTGTGGAATTTAGATCTTTGATATTCTATGTAATGTTTTTCCACATATGTTTTTTTTTATACGACCGCAAAATTTTTTGGACGTATATTGGTATCACGTTGGCATTGTCATCGTCCGAAGACATTTTGTTTTCGCCCTCTAACTTTATTAAAAGTAAATAGAAATCTATGAAATTTTAACATAAGGTTTATGACCACAAAAGGATTGTTGGGAGCTATTTTGGGAGTTTTTGTCCTAACAGTCAAGGAATAAGGGTCCAAAAAGGTCCCAAATAAGCATTTTTCTTGCTTTTTGCACAATAACTTTAGTATAAGTAAATAGAAATGTATGAAATTTTAACACAATGTGGTTTATGACCACAAAAGGAAAGTTTGGATTGATTTTGGGAGTTTTGGTCCCAATGAATTAGGGGCCAAAAGGGTCCAAAATTAAACTTTGTTTGATTTCATAAAAAAATGAATTATTGGGGTTCTTTGATATGCTAAATCTAACCGTGTATTCAGATTCTTAATTGGACCTGTTTTCAAATTGGTCAACATTAAGGTTCAAAGGGTCCAAAATTAAAATTAGCTTCATTTTAACAAAAATTAAATTCTTGAGGTTCTTTGATATGCTGAATCTAAACATGTACTTAGATTTTTGATAATGGGCCCAGTTTTCAAATTGGTCCAATTTGCGGTCCAAAATTATTATATTAAGTGTTGTGCAATAGCAAGGAATTTTCAATTACACAGTATTCTGCAATAGCAAGAAACTTTCAATTGCACAGTATTCCGCAATAGCAAGAAATCTTCAATTGCACAGTATTGTGCAATAGCAAGAAATCTTTAATTGCACAGTATTGCGCAATAGCAAGAAATATCTAATTGCACAATACTGGGCAATAGCAAGAAATTTTCAATTGCAAAGTATTGCGCAATAGCAAGAAATATTCAATTGCACAGTATTGTCCCGTTTTCAAATTGGTCTACATTAAGGTCCAAATGGTCAAAAAATGAATATATGGGATTCTTCAATATGCTAAATCTACCCATGTATTTAGATTTTTAATATTTGGGCCCGGTTATCAAATTGGTCCACATTAAGGTCTAAAGGGTCTAAAATTGAACATTATTTGATTTCATCAAAAATTGAATTCTTGGGGTTCTATGATATGCTGAATCTAACCATGTATTTAGATGTTGGATATTGGACCATCATAGGTAAATGTCCAATTTAACATTTTTAAGTTTCTAAGTTTAAGTTCTTCGACCACATTCATTCTGTGTCAGAAACCTATGTTGTGTCAACTATTTAATCGCAATCCAAATTCAGAGCTGTATCATGCTTGAATGTTGTGTCCATACTTGCCCCAACTGTTTAGGGTTCCACCTCTGCAGTCCTATAAAGCTGTGCCCTGCGGAGCATCTGGTTTATCTTGGGGACTTAGAGCTTGCAATGTTTCAAAGACACATGTTTATGTTGTTTCCTAGATGTATTTTCATTTTGTGTGAGAATGACAAAAACTCCATATTTCTAGATCTTTTATTCTTATAACAAACAAGAACTCACCTGTGATAATGCAGGTTCATTACTGAATTAAAGTATTTGTATGTGTAAGCCTTATTTTAGACTGGATTTTCAGTATTGGTATTGTTACCTTATAAAGTCATGCTGTTTATAAGATACAAAATTTTCTCTGCTTTCAAACTCTTTCTGTTTGAACTGTTGACCTGAAACTAATCAATTATTAGTAATATTAATTATTTTGAAAACAAAATGGCCTGGAATGGAGTATTTTTTAACTTACAGCATTGTCCTATATAAGTTTATAAAGTTGAATTCTTTGATTCTTTAAGTCATGCTGGCTAACAAATTGGAAACTACCTATACACCTTATTTTAAGTCTATATTTTAAGTACGCGTATTGTCATCTTATAAAGCCATACTGATTAAAATATTACAATAGGAAACAATGTGACAATGATTTAGTAGTGTCAACCCTTTGATTATGACCCGTGTAAATAGCAAATCTTAAATACACTGGTGGTGCGCCTGTCAGATGCGGAACATACAGATAAGGTAATAGGTAACATGTGAAAAACACTATTGGTATCAGAATCAGATTCAACCTGGAACTTGTTAATTATTGGCAATATTAATTATGTTCAAAACAAAAAGGTCGAGAGTGGTGTAATTTTTAATCAACACCATTGTCCTATATTAGCTTTATATAAAGTTGAATTCTTTGATTTGTCGTTTTTACTGCATGAATGCTAACAAATTGGACCTCATTTAAAAGTATTATAGATTTAACTTTCATTTCGATCCACTTTCATTTTCTTTGTTGTTTAAAAAGCATTGCATCATAACAAGGCACAATACCCAGTTACTTGCTCAAGGCTGAAGTATGAATAGTGCAAATCTGTGATTATTGCAAATTCAAAAACTAATGTTTTTGTCACAAATATGTGATTAATATATAAATATATAGATAGAGGGAGCTTGAACTGAAAATTTAAATGGTTCTAATGACTAAGTTAAAATAGATCTCATGTAATTTTTTTCAAATGAAATAAACCATGTTTAAGGAATATTTTCAGCCAGAAATCTTTTCTTATGTCTTTGTGATACAAGTGTTCATATTCAATATACAAGATAGTATCTTCTGCCATTTCTTTCCATTTTACTAGATTTTGATAGTGTATATAATTTTAGTTATATTGTTTAGAATGTGCAATCTGGACAGTTTGATATTTTTGTCATAATAAGACATCAATAATCATTTCAGGTATCCTTTTTCTGGTATTTTCAACATTGATTTTCTTCAGAAATGAATGTCCTTCAGGAATGAGCAATATGTGAAATTTGTTTGCAATGTGTTTGATATCGAAAAAAGGAGATATTCTGGTACAGACATAAATGATAAAGAATGTCAGTATCTTATCTTCTACAATTTATGTTGTGTTACAAGGAATATTTTGCAACCTTCTATGCTATTACTGGTACTAATCTATGTTTATATATTGTTCTTAGTTATTAAAGGGAAAACTTTCTAAGCATAACACGTTTAGATCACTGCAGATTTTGTTCACACTAAACATGTTTTTTTTTTGTCCTATTGAAATGGATCCCTTTAGTGCATATTTCAACAAAGTATTTCATATGGGTTGAATAAGACAAGCTTTACACAACATGGCAAAAGGGAATTAACTCTATTTGAATGTTAATCTATATTAACGTACATGTTATATATTATGTAAGATATATTTAAAAGTTTATGATCTTTTGATCTTCATCAGTCTATGCCTTTATTGTTTTATTTTGTAACATATGTGCAATATACAGTAGTGAGTGGTTTAATTGTTGATGTTTACATAATGTTTTACAAGTTGTTTTTGTGAAATAGTTGGATTAAAATAATTGCCCTTCATAGTTGAGTATTATTTGTTTTAATCCCGTAACCATCTATGCATATATGCATAAAAACAGAGTATTTGTTCAACTAAATGGTTTATAGATTAATCTACAACGGGACATTCACAGTTTACAAAAGTTTACCTAACATTTACTCATCTGGTTTAAGCCTATGTAGTTGTGATAAATTTTATCAAAATAAGCTACAAAAATGAGTGATACATTATTGACTTGCATGACAATAATTTGAGCTAATTTAAATGTATCCAGCTACTTTTGCTTGACGTCAGTTGGAGATTGTTTGCGCATGTGCTCAACATGTATCAAGAAACCTAAAATAATAAGGTCTAAATTGTTAGCCTGCATGAGGACAAAAATGACAAACAAACAATTCAACTTTGTATAATATTAATATCGAACAATGGTGTTGATTAAAAATGACACCATTCCAGGCCCTTTTGTTTTCCGTCAAATTAATATTACAATAATTTAAAAGATCTAGGAAGAATCCGATACCAATATCGAAGTAAATGTCACCTGAAGTTTCCTTGTTCTGTATGATGTATGTTCTGTAACTTCGTCCTTTATTAGGATGTGCCAAAATGGGTTATGGTGTAAAAGAGTACAATCAAAACATTGTATATCACTACAGATTTGATATGAGCAATTCCTTGAACATGTTTCCAAGCCTGTCCAGGACAAGACTTACTACCAGAAAAATGACCTTCCCCAAAACAATAATTACAATGCAATAAAACATGTAAAACATAAGATCACACACTTGCCTGATTTACTCATCCTCAGAATAAAAATAAAATGCAAAAATCAATATAATAGCTATAAATCAAAGGTACCAGGCTTATAATTTATTACGCCAGACAAGTGTTTTGTCTCCTCAAGACTCATCAGTGATGCTCAGATCACAAACGTTAGAAAGCCAAACAACAAACAAGTAAAAAGTAAGAGCACTGAAGACCCAAAATACAAACAAAAATGGTGGTAAATACGCCGAAGGTAATCTGTGCTTGGGATAAGAAAATCTTAAGTTTTTAGAATAATTTATACTTATGCAAACAGTAAATTTATAAAGATGACCATATAATTGATACTTATGTCAACGCCAAAGTGCTGACTACTGGGCTGGTGATACCCTCGGGGAGTGGCATCGACCTTGTAGTGTAAATAGTTATCAAAGGCTTATAATTTGTTACGCCAGATGCGCGTTTCGTCTAGATAAGACCCATGACGCTCAGATAAAAAAAGTTAGAAACCAAACAGGTAAATAAGGGATATGGTCCATTAATGTCATGGCAACGAACGGGAAACTGGTAAGTAAATATCGAAGTAAGAATACGGACTGGTTGAACAGTGAAACGGAGAGATTTGAAACCAAGGAAAACAGGGTATCTTAATATAATCAACATGGTATACTAAAAATCCAGACTAAAATAAGGCGAAGGAACTTTTATTCAGTCACAGATCCGTGGGTGTGTTCTGGTAATTGAAAAGAACGCAACTGAACAATTGAAATAGAGGACTTTTTTTCGATGTCTAACTTGGTATTTTAAAAAGATCTATTAACTCAGAGATACAGGTTTTATTTGATGAGTGATATTGAAACAGAGGGGAACCATGAATTTTAATGTCCAACAAATATTACTGGTATGCAAGTTTTCCTCACACCACGGAAATTGGTATTCACGAAAAAAATGAATCTACAGTATAGGACTTTAAAACTTCCAAAAGGAGCTTTATGGTTCAAAAAGTAAATTCACAAAAATACCAAATCCCGAGGAAATATTCAAAACGGAAAGTCTCTAATTGAATGGAAAAATCATAAGCTAAAACACATCAAACGAATGAATAACAACTGTCATATTCTTAAGAGAATTCAGGCATTTTCTTATGTAGAAAACGGTGTATTTAACCTGGTTTTATAGCTAGCGAAACCGCTCACCTGTATGACAGTCCAATAAAATTCCATCACATTGAAAACGATGTGTGAACAAATTTATCAGACTAAATTGGTAAAATGTCAAAAATTTAAGTACAACAGTCAGCATTGAGTTATAATCTTAATCAAATAGAAACAAAAGAAACATGTTACAAAGTCACTCAAAAAGGCATACAAAGCACATTAGTATAAATAATAGACCAGAATACAAGAATTAACCATAGCACAATAACACAATGACGGGATAGATAAGAATCGAAGATACCATCCTGTCTAAGTTGTAACCTTATTTTTGTACAATTGATTAATTTTTTATCTCAAAATTAACCCAAAAATTTACAATTTTTTAAAATATGGTAGTTTTAATTTGCTGATTATGGACTTTTTAATGAAACAATTGTTATCAGACTTGCTCGTGATTCAAACATTGAGCATATATATGAGATAATAGATCAATGGTAAAAAGAAGAACCAATTTTCACATATCAGTAAAATCCAATCTTTGTTCATATTATTCTTGATTATGAAAAAATGATAATCTGGTTTGAAAATAACATTTCGCTTTCTTTTACGTATTTTTTTTGGTGTTTTCACTAAATTAGTCGTGGGCTAAATTTTTTATTTTTCTCAGTCCAGTAGGAATATTATTTTTTCTAAATAAACAAAATTTTAATAATGCCAATTATTGTTCGCACAAGTGTTTGTGGTGATGTGAGCAACTGCTGCTGGCCCATTTGCTACCGCTCAGAGCCAAGCATTGATGTTGACGTTCTTCACCCTGGGATTGCCAATGACTGTCATGTGCACTTATTCCAACACTATTCATCCAGTGCCAGCGTTTATTGTGATCCCAACTAAATGACGCTCCTAACCAGACCTGTCCTTCATCTAAATGAAAATAAACATTGATATAAATACACGTATCTTATACTAATGTCTCGTGTCATGCAACGTGTAAAAAATTATGTGAGCTAGTTTTTGGTGTATTATTTTACGTTTCGATATATGTAATATAATTACTAAAACAGTGATATACAGTTTTTGTTTTTGTATTTACAACAAGGTGTCTATTTAAACAAAACTGATCGAAGATGCCAGGCTTTTAGTTTTGTACGCTGGAGTCGCGTTTTGTAATTTTTGTATATTAATCAAACATGTATAAGACATTTTCATTATGTCTCTTTTTTAATCTTAACACCTTTATTTTATTAAGGAATACAGTCTTTTGATAAAATAAGAGTCATTTAATACTCAGTTATTACCGATGTTCAAAACCAGTAAATCTATTCTGGATATACAGACTAGATTAAAATAAAAAATAAGAAAAAAAAATACGGGATTCATATGCTTTTAAAGACTTATATGAATTGCCAACCATTGAAATAATTTCAATTGTATATGCATGCGTTATGAAATCCATTTCACTTTCTATTATATTACACAAATGTAGCATTTGTATGAAGTCGATGCAAGGATATTTTGACATGAAAGAAGTATAATGACTGAGGACAAAGTTTCATTTGAAACATAACTTTCCAAGAACTATTCTTCCTTTTGTATTAAATATGTACTACTTTCAAGTATGTTCTTTTTAACTTGGCAATATTTACTACGTGTACTGATTTTGTGGTATAGAAAGATACCCGATAACCTTTGTGTTTGTATTAAATATAATCTTACAATGGAATATACGCCGGACGAAGTTTACTATTGCGTTATGCTCCTCGTCGCTGTCAATGACTACCATATGCATTTTGTGTCCAATGCAAGGATCCTGTAATACGTATTTTGGGTTTACAGTACAAATCAGAAGAGATGACAAATGCCCATATAACGGGCACATCAATTGTCCAATTATTGAAGCCTGTTAGAATTGTCTGAATTTTGTTTACAATAAAAGGATACTGTTATATTATAAATGTTTTTAGTTTACAGTGCAAATGAGAAGACAAAACAAAAGCTCCTTCAACTGGAACAAAAAACATTATTATCTGAATTCATTTATATATGTACAAGTCAAAATGATCTGAATACGATAATTTTCGTAAAACATAAATTCTGATATCTTTTAAGAGAAGATTATGAGCAAGATAGAAAAAGAAACCATATATCTATTGATATTAATCTAAAAAAAACTACATAGTTCAGAAAAAAGATTCAAGACCTTACCCCAAAAGATATTTAACACAAATTTACATAATATTTCCAAATGAAGAAGCGTTAACACTGTTTACAGTTTTGCACTAAATGCAAGAAGTTTGAATTTGAATATGACAGTTGTTATCCATTCGTTTGATGTGCTTGGACTTTTGATTTTGCCTTTTGATTTTTGATTTTCCTTTTTGAATTTTCCTCGGAGTTCAGTATTTTTGTGTTTTTACTTTTTACTACATTAAACCCATGGTTAACTTTTATTGTTTCGTTTATTTTTGTTTGTCTGCTCAAATGTATTATTTACTTACTTTAACTTTTGCTATTGTCTTAACAATAAATTTGAATTAAAGAAGACTTTGGTAAATGAAAATTGAAATGTTCGTCCAACGACCAAAATCAGCAGACACAAAGAAGGCTGTTATATTTGTACTGCTAAATACTTAATGATGTACTTTGATGAAATTTTAAAAATTAAAAAAATTAAATTGATAACACAAGTTGAAAGAGGTTCAGTTAAGGAACAAAATAAGTTTAAAATATTAATAGGTTATGGAGCTCCTTGTTGAGGTATTTCAGTTTTAAAATATGGCGGGAAAAGGCTGACTCGGACTTTTATCTTGCATTTGCATTGGTATTATTTGAATCTCAAATCTAAAGACAGAAAATCAAGAATCTGCTTAAATGTTGCTAAATGACCTTTATGAGCTTTTAAGTCTACTTTGAAAAAATAAACGGGTGTTATTAAGCAAAATATTTACCTTGTATTGATGGGGTAAACACCAAGGAGTCCGAACATGTAACACAAATTCCAAAACCTGACCTACATGTACGTACATACTTAAGCTGTAAACTACTAGCTTTAGAATATCATTAAACTCCTCGTGTGTTTCAGTACATTTTTTGCTTGAACATATTTGGCTTTGAGTGTAAACTAAGAAGAGCGCTTCAAACGCATCAAATTTATAAAGTGTGTATTATATGTTTTTTTATGATTAATACAATATAAATGCATCCGCTATTTCTAAACATGTTCAGGGTAGTGTTTTTATACCAGGACATTTAGTATAAGCTGTATGCAATATGCTTCTTCGCCTTAAAAGTGTAATCAATATGAAAAACTATTATGTCTATGCATTCTATTTTAGAATTAAATTAAATCATAGGACTAAAACGATTAGATACATGAATATAAATGGAATTTACCTTATGGTGGCCATTCCGGTTAACTCCCCAGGGTGTGCTATGAGTCGTTATGTAATAACACTGCCCGTGCCACTGGTAGAATGAATGTCCACTACAATTAAATGTCTCTAAGAAGAAAAAAAGCTAATAAATTAATGATTTGCACCAAAATGGAATTACAAACAAATTGTAAAGAAAATACTAAAGAAATATGGGAAATTTCAGGGTCATCATTAAACCAAAGCATCTACCAACTAGTCCATTTATTTCTGTATGCCATCGTATATTCGATGATAATCGTTTTCCTTAAACCCTTTGTTGATGTATCCATGTAACACACGATTCTTGTTTTGCTTTCTTTTCTTTTACTCTAAAAATAAAATGAGGACATGGATTGCTTGCAAAATGGTTTTCGTTACCAATATATAACATAAATTTCAATTACTTAGCTATCTAGAGATTCAAAATTTCCATCTAGGTATAAATAAAACACTAGTTTTAAAACAAAATTTTCTTCGGAAAATGCCAGTGCCAAGTCTGGTATGGGATAGTTATTTTCTAATCATTTTCGGTTCAAAGTTCAGTTTTTATCAACTTTCCCATTTTTGGATTTTTCTTTCATTTTTTTTTTAGAAAATACTTATAACCAATGCACATCTGTATAGCTAATTCGGAAATAAATTGAGTTTATTATGACAGAATTAACTTTGATAAAAACAATATTCAACATTTACAGTAAAGAAATGTACTAAAAGTGATGCTTAAGTTGTATTTAACGTTTCTGATATGTGCTAAATGACCGACAATAGAAACTCGACATAGGGCATGAAGTGATCAAAAGTAGTTGATATAAGTCATTTCTATGCAGAGGATTATTAAATCGCTGCTTACGTGAAGTTATTTGATGTGGGAAATTATTTGCAGTTGTTGTTGCCTCTGTCCTGTTAGTTGTTGCTTCTGTCCTAAAAGTTGTTGTTTCTCTCCCAATAGTTGTTGCTTCTGTCCTTATAGTTATTACTTCTGTTCCATTAGTTTTTGCCTCTGATGTAGTAATTGTTGCTGTTCCTTCTTTTGTTAACATACTTTGGACAGTGGATGATGATATTTGTTTTGATGTGGTTGTATCGTCAAGATTGTAAGCATTGCAGTAATCGCTTGTACAACACGAGTGTTTGAATACCGACATCAGTGGTCCATCACACACCTAAAATAAAACATTCCGAAATGTGGTCAATCAAAGTTTGTTTTAGTTTTCGAAATCTTGAATGGTTATTGTAGATATATTATTGAAATATACCATCTCTATTCTTGTGTACTCTACTTGTGGTTGTGGTATAACTAGAAATAAAGGTTCTTGACAAAATACATGTTTTCGATATTTATGATGTATAAATATATGTAAATAGTCACGTTTTGTCTGATTTTGAGTAAAAATAAGTGCGGGCGTATGCAGGTTTTATGAGTGTGAAAGAGTTCTTAAAATAATTGATGATGAGACGTTCGTTTATTTGGACTGTTTAAATTTATACACAGTTACATATCGGACAGGAATTTGAAAAATTTGTTACTATCACGAATTTATTAACTACTATATATAGCTACGATGTGTTTGTGTCTCAACTCATTAGCATCATGCTAAGAAGACGTAGTTCTTAATACACTTGTAAAGCCGTCTGATCGGTTGCGCCCTATTCCAGATTGATTGTAATATTTTGATTGAGTGCAGATTTTCATAGTGGGAGAAGTTTTGCATAGAAGTAGCCTCTTACATTGTACCCTTTATAATATCATTGATATCTGTTTATCCTGTCGTTGCACCCTAACCTTATCGATTGTACGAAAGCCAATCAGTTTTTATTTGTATAACTGATTTGTTGATATTTGAACATTGGTAAAATGTAAAATGCATTAATTCATAAAATTAATAACCAATATTCCAGAAAACCCAATACGACCCATCATCGTTCAACTTTAAGTGAGTATTGAATGCACGAAATAAAATACCAATTCGTCTCATTAAAAATTTGTATGCACATAGTCGTACATTGTTTAAATCGAAAGCATAATTGTTGAATGTGTGCTACATAAAACAATTACAAAATACAAATACAGACACAAAAATGAGATTGTTCATTGATCTTCGTCAAACAAACTCCTAAGAGGTAAAGTACTTCGATTTTATTTTTTTCTTTAAAATTGTTCTGCCCAAAAGTTGTGAAACTTAAACATTCAAAGTTCCTACAATAGAATATTTGTTATAGGATATCATGATGATATAGGAGTCTTGGAATGAAAAAAGAGCCGATATGATAAAGGTAAATAATCTTGAAATTATGATATTAACTATGAATTAAAAATTTCAAAAATGACTTCTAGTAGAAACAACGCGTCGAATTTATCAACGACATTAACAGCGTTACACTTATTCACGAAACAAACAACGCTGAGGTTACTAATCATAACACTTACTTCCTTTTTCACACATCCTAGCCTGTATGATATCTGGTAATTATCATTTAAATCTTTCACTGTTACACACACCTATGTAATAGAATATATTATATTTAAATTTTGCTAAAGCTTGAAAAACATTATTGGAATACATCGTATTATAAATAAACTTTATTAGGTATCCTCGATGTATTGATTATTGGAACCTTGTGTATATTGCGTGTACGTTTTGAATGAATTGCTATTTTTTATGAGTGGCATGAATTCAAGGTTCTGAAATTCTCTCTTATATGCTCGTTGCAGTGGAACTTGAAAAAAGGTGCATTTGATGAAAACCTTAACAGAGAAGTATTACTTAATTGCTATTATAAATAGACCTTTTCGTTAACACTGTTTATGAATTTATAGAGGTTTACATAAAAGTATATATTCATAAAACTTTTTAATTTTCTATTGTCATCACTGGATCGATAAAGTTGCATGTAGGATGAAAGCCTCCAAGGCAAAATTGTCAGTGCCTCAGATCGACAGGACTATGAGATAATTCTCATGACATAAATTTATCAAAACAAATAAGATTCCAACTATCTTGGGCAGATTTTGTCTGTCAGTTTTTTCAAAAACTTGCCCTTATTGATCTGCCCTGGGGTGCAGTAGTTTTGTGATGTCTTTTTTTATTAACATATCTCTTCAAATGTTCAAGTATACACACTTGGCTACTGAGAAAAGCCTATCTACACAAGGTTAGTTCAATGAAGTGTTTAATAAATAGTAGTATGCATCAGTATTTTCCCCTCATTTAAAATCATTGTTAACAAACATTTGTCGAATTAGGTGCATGCTTTTAGGAATTCGATTTTAATTTCTTTTGCACACTAAATATTTACAACTGTACGTCCTTGGTATCGAATGGCAGATCAAAACATGATCCAGGTTTTTAGATAAGAAGAATAAGGTTTTTATATGAAGGTAACAGACTATTGCATTGCATTCATACCTGGTCAGCATTACGACAAACATCTACTACAGTGCAAAGAGAAGCGTCCCGTAAATCCTCACAACGAAAGCATCGTAAACCTGTTGTGTAGACATAATTGTTATTTGCTATATTTCGTTGTCTTCATGTGCATGTAAGATAAAGTGTTTGCAATGATTGTTATTCAAAATTAAATGAATGTCAGCATGTTTTTTTGTAAATAAAACTGAGTGATCATCACAAGGAAGCTATTACACCAAGAAGTTGAAATCATCCCTTCGTAAGTTTTACGGACGCCATCACGAGTTGGTTGACCGTTATGGAATAACCGTTTCTCAAATGATATCTGATATGTTGTTTACGTTTTAACTGCAATCACCTTCCCTTTTATGAACGTGACCTCCCGAATTAGACTATTGACGGATTTGTTATCACATAAGCAACACAATGGGTGCTACATGTGGAGCAGAATCTGCTTACCCTTACGGAGCACCTGAGATACCCCTAGTTTTTGGTGGGGTTCGTGTTGCTTATTTAGTTTTCTATTTTGTGTCATGCGTACTATAATTGTTTGTATGTTTGTCTTTTTCATTTTAGCCATTGCATTGTCAGTTTATTTTTGATTTATGAGTTTGACTCTTTCGTCCCCCTTTTAAGGCTCAAACTAAGTTATATGCTAAATACTTTGTTTCCATCTCATCTCTGTTCAAACTGACCAGATAGTTTTACTGTTTATCAAGTTATTCAAAGGGCTGTAATTGCTATTTGGATTGTTTATATTTACTGTTACCAACTAAATACCTGTAACTTCCAGAGCAAAAAGTGACCAAATAAGAACAAGCCATACGATACCTAAAATTAAATCATGACTACTTATTATACATACAAGTATAGTTGATATGAACTACGGAAAAACAAAACTGATATAATCTATGTCAAAGAAATAAGAAATCAAAAGCTTTTAATCTTTTTCAAATATTTATATGCAAACCCCTTCCCTTTTCACGAAAATCAATTTTCTCTTTACCGGGTTTGTAATAACACGAACAACACGACGGGTGCCAGATGTGGATCAGAAACCTGTGTTGTTATAGAGAAAAACTACTTATCTATGATTTTGATTCTCATTTTACCTAACATTATAAGCATTTGCACTATTTGTTGGGCTGGTAATAACATGAGGAACACGATGGATGCTACATGTGGAGCATCTGCATACCATTCCATATCACATTAGATTACTCCCAGTTTTAATGGGGGTCCGTGTTGCTGAGTCTTTAGTTTTCTATGTTATGTCTTTTATTTGTATGTTTGTATTTTTATTGTTATTTTTGCATTGGCGTAACCAGTTTGACTGTCCCTCTGGTAACTTTCATCCCTCTTTTAATATGATTAAGTGAACAGAAAATAGCAAAAATGAATTAAAAACAGAAGTGGACCTGGGTTTTTTTAAGGTGACAACAAATATATATTACATAAATATCCAATCTATCATAAAAATAAGAAAATAACAATCAAAACCAAGGAGTAAACAAAGACTCGTAAACCAAGACATTTACATCAACAGTTATAAATAATAAATAAGAAACAACACTAAAAACCGCGAGTGAAATCAGGTTATCCGGAAGGGTAATCATTTCCTGCACCGTATACGGCACCCCTATTGTTATTTCTTTGTTCAGTCCGGTAATGTTGGAAGGTTATTATGACTGAAGAAGAATATCAGATATGATTTCTGAAACACTTTTGTCATAATGGCAAATCAGCTCAAGATGGCGACCGTGAAATTTCTTGAATGATGACCTTAATTTGATTGATTCATAGCCCTGTCTTAGCAACTTTTGAGAAAGCAGTATTCCTCGTTCAACAAAATCAACGTACTTTGAGCTAACTCTAGAATAACGTATCAATTGAGACACATATACTCCATATGCTGGTTATGCTGGAATGTTGCTACACTGAAATTGAAAGTTTACTATAGGAAAATTAAAATCATCGCATTTGTCATAAATTTTGGAATTTAACCTACCATCAGTAGTCATTTCGAAAAAAAGGTCTAAATATGAAGCAGATTTATCTGTGTCGGTAGTATCTTTTATTTCAAGTTCACTTGGATAGATTAAATGTAAGTGATCATTGAATCTATTATTATTAAGAGACAGTACATCATCAATATACCGACAGGTGAAATTAAAAGACTGGGGTAATTTTATTTCTCCTTTCTGTACAAGCCCTTGGATAAATTCATTAGTTTAATTCATTGGCGTTGCCATTAAACACGTTATATTTAATCGTCACAAAATCAGCTTAGAGCAGTTGACCAAATTCTTAATAGTGAGTGCAAAGCAGTGATCTTTCAGCTAACGCTTAGTAACAGCACATGTAATTTTTGCTAGATACACCTTCCAAATAAACAGATATAAAGACATGATATAAGAATACTCAATAAAGTTTCAGGGACAAGTCTTTTTAATTGACCGTTCTGCATATTGATTGTTTAACACTTTTGCCACGCTTAGAGAGAGAAAAAATAATTGTACAATTGCAAAGCATTGCTGAAAGGAATACGTAGATGTTTTATAATAAAAAAAACAAACATATAAAACTTATTGTTTCTATTGTATGGTAAAGCATATATACTAAGATTTCAACTTGAGCAGCATAATATTTACCCATTTATATTCCTTTATTGTGACATACGTATAGTTCAAAACTTACCGCTAAACGTATACATTTCAAGTCACAGATATGTTCTTATCTTCTAAAGGTTAAGTACTATGGAATTTCAAGACAGGTAACTTTTCGTCATAATACTACAAACTGTAACCCGATCATAAAATCGTTAGATTGTACATGTAGAAGATATAAAAAAAAAGTGTATATAGTAGCCATTACAATTGTTGACAATTACACATTTTATTATATTGCATATTTGAAATAACTTAACATTGAAGATAAATTTTCATTATAATCATAAAACAAGAAAATACAATATTCCGAAAAGAATGGAAGAAAACCTCACATCAATATTAAAATTTGGAAACTAGTTTGAGTAACCGTCTTCTCTATAACAAAAGAAAGGAAATAGTACTTATCAATTGTAGTACATGGCGAAAGTTATTCGTCATAGGTGATTGTCATCCAAAAATTGTGTGGGACATTTTTTATGGTCGGATTTAAATATATTTTGTACACATACAAGCAGACTTGTCACAGATATGATTTTAAATTTTGTTATAATTGTGTTCTTTAGCGATGTCGATGTCTGATTCTTTTAACATCGTGTTTGTAAATATACAGCAATACATTTCTGCAAAATCATTTTTAACAAATGTGTATTAAATAAATAGCGCAAAAAAAGAAATAAGTGTAATATTCCTTGCTACGCACTGTATGTTTGTGCAGTGCATTTGTCCGTATTAAAATTTCAATAATCAGTTTGCGTGGGAGAAATTCAAGGTCTTAATTCACTTGACCTTCTGAAGACCAGTCAACTTATTACATAATCTGGATCTAAATTTAAACAGACATTCTTGTACATGTAATCAGGAGACTTATAGCCTCATAATACATGTACCATAGGGGACTCGTGGTCAACAAGAAGAGGTATAATTTATCACATGTCTTCTTATAAAGTAACATTTTAACTTTCAACGTTGTTTAAGTTGATTAACATTGTATGAATGCATTTCAATTGAAAAGTATAGAAATAGATAAATAATAAGAAACTGGTTTGACTAACACCACAATAATGTATTACATTCAAATTCGCCGATTGAGTAATCTATCTATTCTTATTTCCTGTTATCCATAAAACTGTTATGGCGGTGCTCTACCTTAGGATTACATTGAATTCGCAATGAATACATTCTAAATATAAGTGTTGCTTTGAAACATCAGCCTCAACGATCTAACACACATATTGGCTATTAAAACTGTATGTATAAAATATTAGAAAAAAAATATATGATAAAAACACAAAAAAGAAATTCCACGTGTGTCATAGTAAACTATCTGTATATCAAGAACTATTAGCAGATAATTTGTTTGTTAGATATCACATACAGTATTTTGTACGTTCTAAATTAGTATGTTTGGTCGTTCAGATTAAAAAGTGCATTTACTAAAAACTCAAAAATTTTACACACTCTTACACTCTCCTTAATATCTAGTTTTACATGTTATAAACTTTACAAATAGGTTTTCTTTCCACTAAAGGTATGTCTGTCACGCACTTATGAGAACAGAATATCTTATCATATTCTTTATTAGTTGAATTGGGACATGAACCATGAGCTAGCTTTCAGTAACTGTGAATAATTTCTGAAAAATCTTTTAAGTCCTTTGATTGTTTTTCGCCGATTTATGGCTAGTATGGATGTGATCGTGTAGTGGTCCTTATTTGCGGAATGAAAAATGTGTCAAAGAGACAACAGCATGACCAAAGAGCAAAAACAGCCAAAGCCACCTATTGGTCTTCATCACAGCGAAAAAATCTCGCACCGGCAGTTTTTACATTGTCAATCACAATACATCTACTTATTCTTATAAATTGTTGTTAATAAATTACGTAGAAATGGCGTAATTGTAGACTTTTGCACTAACATTATAAATTGATATTTTTTCTGCGATTGAGTTTTCCAACCTTTGACAATATGTTATTCTTTTGAAATGAATTTTACTTATAAATTGAAAGTAACTTTAAATTAGCTTGTTTTTTTTTATTGCAACTGTCATACTAGTAAAAGGTTTAGCTAGCTATAAAACCAGATTTAATCCACTATTTTTCACATAAGGAAATGGCTGTACTAAAGTAGGAAAATGACAGATGTTTTTCACTCGTTTGATGTTTTTAAGGTTATATTTTTGCAATCGGTATTTTAAAATTTCCTTATAGTGCGTTTTTGTTTTGTTATTTAACTTTTTTTTTCGGCACGCCTGTATCTGTTTGTTTCTTTATATTTTGTTTATTACCGACACGTCGGTATTTTCCCGTCCTTTTTAAACAATATCACTAGATAATGTGTTAGAACATTAAACAGAGAAAATAAACAAAGCAATTACAGATGATGCAAAGATTTAATTTCCACCGAGGACCCACGTCTTTATATCTGTATTAAATAATCGCTTAGTGATCGCATAAGTAATCCACATGCTTTATTTGAAGAAAATGCCTTATATTTGCTTCAAAAAACAAAAGGTTGAGAATAAATAAAATGATTTAAGTTCTTCTAGGTAGTAATAAATGTGACTTCTCAACCCATCAACAATGTCAATATATAGGTTGAACATGTTGAAGAAAAGGGGAATAAATATGCAGGTTGCATTGTTAGATATCTTGGCCGGTTCTAGTTTTTAATTGGATAAATTCAGATTCTTTTAATAACTTCCAGAAGACTGACAATAACATGTTGAATCATAAACATTGTTTTTTTTTATTTAGTTCTAAAAGGTTTTGCCTTCCGTGTTGTGTATTCAAGTTGGTATATTGTTGTAACAGGTACATACTAAATATTGATTTCATGAATGACAAAAACAAGAGATAAAAAAACATTAATATTTATTTTTGTGTGAATTTGCGAAAGGGTACATACACAACATATATTGATTGTCAATTTAAAGTACATTGCGATAAGACGTGTCACGGTACTTGTCTATCCCAAATTCATGTATTTGGTTTTGATGTTATATTTGTTATTCTCGTGGGATTTTGTCTGATGCTTGGTCCGTTTCTGTGTGTGTTAGTTACATTGTAGTGTTGTGTCGTTGTTCTCCTCTTATATTTATGCGTTTCCCTCAGTTTTAGTTTGTTACCCCGATTTTGTTTTTTGTCCATGGATTTATGAGTTTGAACAGCGGTATACTACTGTTGCCTTTATTTATGTACATGTTTAGTTGTTCTTGAAAACATTTAAAAGCAACAATGAAAGATAAATCTTCTTTTGATCGTCACTGCTACAATTATTATTATTTGTTGTTTTCAGCAATCCAGCATGTTCAGTTTGAGGAACAGCTAAAACACCAAATATCTACAATGTTAAAGAAAATGATTGAAAATTCACTTTCAAATAAAAGTTTGGATTAATATCTTCTGTTGTAATTTTTTTTAATTGCCCCATGAACACCCATTTAGTTTTAGCTTCACACTGAAATATTTCCCTCTACTTTACAGGATTGACATGTTACAGCTGCGAAGATGTTTCCGTTCCCGGACTATGTAATGCAGCTATAAGATGTAATCTGACTCAGAAAGTAAGCTGATATAAAAACAAACATACCAACCTGATTCATTTATCCATTCAATTATAATATGCTTGGCTGTACACTTATATTTGGAATGGCGTCTCATTTTTTTAAATTTGAAGTTGTTTTAACGACTCTTCATTGAAACAATTTGTTGTGACATAAGATAGACAATTCTCGTTTCAAAAATATACAGTTACTCGCCATTATTTTTCTATTATGGTAAATTGTACGTCTATGAGAAAAGTAATTATGGTAATGTTGTCGCTTATATATTTTCTTTTCAGATTGGCGTCTTGGTATTTAAGATTTGGCTTTGTTTGGGATACATGAATGATATATTGATAAAAAGAAAATAACGCTTAGCATGGAATACAGATACACATCGTACATGCCTTTCTCTTTACTAATTTTGGCTGTGCTTGCATTTTCTTTAATGTTTTGTATGAATTAGATATAAAGATACATAATACACATAATAATTTCTGCAGTATGAAAAGAGAATTCAAATTCGTTGACTACAAAATCTTTGAAAATCATAACGCGTTAAATATAAATGCAAACATATTATTAATAGTTGTATATTTGTGTTTTGCAGTGGTGTGTTACAGCCGAAAACATTTATGACCGTTTTCAGTTTTCCTTTAAGTTCGGATGCGCTGGTAGTGAGGTATGGTAACTTTTTTTTACAACCATCTCTATCTTTAGCACAAATATGATTTGTTTTACAAAAAAAAACCTATTGTATCTGCTTAATAATCACCGAAACGTATAATTGTGCAAGCCAATGTTTCATGAATGGAGGTCATCACAATCCCTTCACGTTAAGAAAAACCCATGTGAAAACTCGTTGAAGCTTAAGATTAACATGGAATAATTGACCTGTTGAACAACAAATATTTGTCCATATGGGTAAAATTCTTTTATTTAGTGGCGATTTAAAGTCTCCACCCTGCATACCAGTCAATTATTTATCTGTTCTCCTTCTATAAGCTTAAAAATCAAACAAACGACAATTAATTGTCAAATTCAAAGTTATGTTAGTTTTAAACTTATGATAAAGATTTATGTTGTTCTCGAAAGATCTCATTCAGTAGGTAACATGACTAGAAATTTTGTTGACTGCAGCTTTGACAGTCCTACTGTTGAATTGAACTCAGGGTAGCGCTATTTGAAATCGATAATTAATTGCTGCTTCTGTCCTTTTTTTCGTTCTTTCAGAGAAAACAAACAACCAGATGAAAGGAAATTTGTTATTCTCAAAACATTGCATGTATCTTACTTAGTATTGCGCTGATGTATAGTAAGTCGGTACTACTTATTTAGGTTCTCGTATTGCTCTATTTGAGAATGAAATTATATTGCAAACATTTAAACATATTAAACATGTTATATGTCATTACTGAATCGTTTTATAGGAACATATATATTATAAACACGTGTCGTATTAAATAAATATACAATATAAGTGTCTTTGCTTTTTTTATCTTCTTGAGTTTTGCGATGAATAAAGGCAACAGTAGTATACCGCTGTTCAAAACTCATAAATCCATGGACAAAAAACAAAATCGGGGTAACAAACCAAAACCGAGGGAAACGCATTAAATATAAGAGGAGAACAACGACATAACACTAAAATGTAACACACATAGACAAAATCCCACGAGAATAACAAATATAACATATATATATAACATCAAAACCAAATACATGAATTTTAGATAGACAAGTACCGTGACACGTCTAATCGCAATGTGACTTTACACTCAAAAATAAGAGAAAACAAACGACACAACGTTATAATGTAATACACACAGAAACGAACTATAATATAACAATGGCCATATTCCTGACTTGGTACAGGGCATTTTTAAAGGAAAAAATGGTGGGTTGAAGCTGGTTTTGTGGCATGCCAAACCTCGCACTTTTATGGCCATGTGAAATATAACATCAAAATGACAACACAGGACTACAATATAAATAAATTGGAGAACACAATTGACAAAGAATCACAAGAACAACAGCCAACAAAAGGCAACAAGTTCAAAATTTTAATACGCCAGAAGTGTATTTTGTCCACACAAGACCTACGTGTGACGCCCTGATACAAAAGTTTGAAAGCCGAAACGAGTACAAAGTTGAACAGCATCGAGGACCAAAAAGGTTGTGCCAAAAACGGCAAGGGTTTTCTGTTCGTTACCAGAAAATCCCTATAATTTAGAATAATTTATACTTTTGCAAATAGTAAATTTTATAAAATGAATATTCAAAAGATGTACGTGATAAAACTGAAGTATTAACTAATTACAGGAAACAGCTGAAATACATTTACATAACCAGACATTTGAAACACAAAAGTAGACACGAAAGTGACAAAGGTAGACGATTGACATCAAGTGAAAAACGGTCCCTGGGTTACACATGTTGTCATGATGATCTTTGCAATAATGGAATCATCCAAACGACCAGTTATATATCCAAAACAACAACGACCACAAAAGCTACAGAAATGGTCAACATCGGTTCTGTATCCTCAACGACCGCAAAAAGTACACAAACGATTAAACAACTCCTATGGCAACCACAAACAGCCACATAAGTACTAGTAAGTAGAATGGTATAACGAGCGATTATGTATATTTTGTTCACACTGTTCTAACTAGATGCATTTCTTATGCTAGATTAAAAATATGTTGTCGAATTTTGCATCGTCTTACCAGCTCACCAATATTCCATATTCCACAATCGTCGGTTTTATATTTTTCCGTTTCAAATTGGTATCTATATACAATTTAGCTTGATGGTTTGTAACTATTTTTTGATATTAAGTTTGTTACCTCCTATTTTTACATCACTTGAAATTAGTGTTTGACTTGCACTGGCCGACATGCATTTAGATTATCCTTGAGCGCACCAGATGAAACACAAAAAAATACCAAATCTAAATCATTATCAACCGAAATACATTTTAATGTACTATTACTTGTTCATACTCGTTTTTAAAGGACGATGGCTTCAAACAGGTAGTCAATGCTTTTGATACTACAAATGGTATGACTGAAGTTTCATAAGTTCTATAGATGTATGCAGATGAAAATTGAAACTCCAGCAAGCAACGTTTATATAGAACAAGTTTCATAGCTAAGGTCAATGTGATATTGATGCCCGTGTGATTTAAATATATTTTGAATTCAAAACGGTTCCTTATTAGAGTTCCTAATAAAGTTAACATGGATTATAAGGTGTCGTCCAGACAAAGCTGAAAGGTCGATCATGGGATCCTAAATCTATAGTCATATTCCTATTCTTTATCAAATTATTATATCAGTCAACAAAACGTGAAAAGAAGCTATAACAAAATTTGAAATGTCACTATTTCAGCTGCTAAGCCATGTTCTGGAAGAGATTTTCATCAATGGAGAAATCATTGCTATTTTCTTTCAAGATTTACGTACCCATGGGGAACAGGCACAGGCAGAAAATTTGTAAGCCATAAAACAGACTAGTGACGATAAATTTAATTTTAAATAAGATATTGTAATGCATATATTGTAAGTCAAATGAAATCTTCAGAAATGTATTAAATTTTCACTTTTACTACTTAACGTCAAATCTGGAATGTATATAGTGTATTTGTTAACTGCGTACGCTTAATCGTCTGCTTATAAATTCATGATCACATTGAGACTAAAATAAAAGTCCTATCATTGGCAATTTTTGTGATGATGTAAGCGGCTGTAAGCCAACCATTTGATATTAATATTTGATTGATTGGTGATTGCATTACACTGCATTAGCACAAAAAAGCTATATCACGGCTATTCAATATTAAGACAAAGTATGGCTCTATGCGTAGAGTTCAACTGGTGATATTCTTTATATTCTTATATATTTTTGATCTTTTTATTAATATCTATTAAAATTATTCTTAAGTAATTTACTCTTTACTTCTTTTCTGTAGACGTCATATAAATATAGTTATCAATTATTCTAATGATTATAAGATTCATTATAATTTATTATTTATCACTTTACATAGTTGATACACTATTTACAAAGTACCGTTTTGTTTCAGAATCCCTGTCAAATTCGACATATGAAAATATCGGAAATACAAAACATTTATGAGCGCGATGCCATCGAACATTTACTTCGACATTGTAAGTCGGTTTTACAAGTGTGAGTTATCTTTGATGAGTTTATTTACTTTTAATAATACTTGATAAATATTGTACATTGTACCCACTTACTTGTATTTAAAGATATATTATACAGCAATATAATAATAATACACACAATGATATGAAAACACTCGACATTAGTTTGTACGAAAGGGTTTAATTACCTGTTTGTGAATCTAATCAAATTGACCAATTATTCAAAATTATAGCACGACGGAAATTAACACATCATATACACCAGGATGGATGTTTTTGTATTTGCGCCAGATGCGCGTTTTGTCTACAAAAGACTCATCAGTGACGCTTGAATAAAAGTTTAAAAGACCAAATAAAGTACGGAGTTAAAGGGCGTTAAGGACCACCAATTTGTTTGACTAATACAACTAAGGTTATCTATTCCTGCATCTTCGCTAGCCAAGGGTTACGATCCACTCCCGTTCTCTTCACCCTTGACAGATTAAGCCAACATTTGTGGAAACAATGTTGCGCCATCTATCGGAAGATTAAAGTCACGCCCATTCGGAATACAGTATTCTTGACCAATGGTAGCACTTGAACTCTTCTATTTAGAGGTAAAAGCCCGGTAGCGTCTATATTCTACACACTTGGTAAAGCCGGAAAGGAAAATATACGTCAACATTCATGCATTTGGGCATGAAACATACACTTCTATAAGTTGATTAAAAACATTCAAGTTGTCACTAAATATAGTCGTATGTTTAGGAATGTAAAGACTTGTTGCACAATAAACACGTGGCAATTGTTTACAGTTGTTCAATAAACACGTGGCAATTGTTTACAAACACTTTTACATTTACACGTGATCCATCTTCGCTAGCCAAGGGTAACGATCCACTCCCGTTCTCTTCACCGTGAAGAGAACGGGAGTGGGTCGTAACCCTTGGCTAGCGAAGAGGCTACTCCTGTGGTGAAAAGTCGTAGTATTTCAAAAATATAATGTTTTGTAAACAGTTAATTTATATTGATGACTATATCAATGATAATTCATGTCAACACAAACTTGCTGAATACTGGACTTGTAATACCCTCAGTTCTCTGTTTTGACATTTTAATTGGCGTTTGAAAAAGACGCTGAAATTAAACCTTGTTGTAATAACGATAAAAGCTAAATTTAGGAAAAATAATTTTTCCCATTAGTCACAAAGCTAGAAAAATTAAAGAACCGTATTATCACAACAAAGTAAAATATCCATGATGTAAATCTTAAAATTCAGCATACATAACATGTCAAACTTGAACAAGTAAGAAACAAGACTATTTATTTACACAGTAAACATGACAATACAGTAAAAACTTTGAAATTGTGAATATTGTTCTCCTAAGTAATCATCAAACTAATATCAGATAAAAATGTAACAATGTTACAAACAAATCAACCCAGGGTACATTATATACTGATCAAAATTCATAAACCTTAGTGAAGATCTATATATCGTCAAGAATTGACAGGGTATATTTATATCACGAATAAGGAGATGTGGTATGATTGCCTATGAGACAACTTTCAACCAGAGACTTAATGTAGTAGCCTTCAAAAAAGAACAAAACCTGTAAAACATAGCAAGGTATGAAAGACCCGTCCATATAAAAATGTTATGAGTCCTTTGCAGACGTAATGAGAATCTAGTGTACCATCTTTTGTAGCATGTTGTATGGTTTTATGATTATCTGAAGTGTTAGTTACTTTTCTAACAGAAACTACAGTAACATAACTGGAGTACATGATAAGCTTTACAATCAATAAAACGATAGACAAAATATAGATATGGGTTTATTTCATATAAAAATTAAAAAAAAAGAAAAAAGAAAGGTTGAAAGCTCAATAACTATTTCCTGTTTAAACGTATTTCACGTAATGTATCTATACATTTACATCAAGGCTTTAATTACACTCGAATTATTTGCCCAATACTAGTTAATGTTAAAAAAAACGCCAAAGCGTTTATAAAGCAAAACACACACAGAAAATAAACACACTTTCTATACGCAAGTGCAACGTAAACAATCAGGCATTGTGTATTGGATTGGAACTAATAGCGATTGAGAGTTTAGTTCACACAAAGTGAGTTTATCGTTTGATGTTGATACTATCAAGTATTTACAATGTTCATTCCCATTTAGTCATAAATATATGATCTTATAGACTTCTTTAGTACGGCTGTACTTCGACCAACATCGAGTTGAACTTTGATAAACCTAATTAACAAGTTTAATGAACCGGAGTAACGCATGGCTAGAGATCGTTTTTAGATTATATAATACTATATAAAATTGAGAATGGAAACGGGGAATGTGTCAAAGAGACAACAACCCGACCATAGAAAAAACAACAACAGAAGGTCACCAACAGGTCTTCAATGTAGCGAGAAATTCCCGCACCCGGAGGCATCCTTCAGCTGGCCCCTAAACAAATATATACTGGTTCAGTGAAAATGAACGTCATACTAATTTCCAAATTGTACACAAGAATGTTTTTTTTTTTTTTTTTTCTTTGATTGGTTTTTAAACTTGCTTTGGTCACATTAATATGTATTTAAGCCTGTTTATCGGGTAACCCTTAAATTCTGGTTTAGGATAGTCAATTTAAAAGTTTTGATAATGAAGTTTTTTATTCAAATGTATGCTCTGTTCGTAAATGTATTTCGATGCACATATCAATAAGGGTCATTATAATGTGGAAGAAATAAATATTAAACCATTCCAGCATCGAACTCGTAAAGCCTACAGGTGACTGATTTTCAGATTTGAATCGAACTGCGACGTCGGCAGCACACTTTCTGGCATCAACTATTCCAATAGCTCTCTGATGGTCATTTTTGGTGAGTCATGGTCGACGCCTATGGACTTCTTTTAAACGTTAATGACGTTTTTTTTTACCAATGGTGTGTCCCTGAACCTCAATGAAAAGTACATTTCAAATTTCGATTTAAAAGTACAGATTTTCAAGGTAAAACTTCGATTACACGTGCAAAGATAAAATCGCACGAAATCAATCTCGCGAAAAAAAGTAAACCTCTTCAAAAAATTACGTGTAGACTCAAAGATTATATCCATTATGTTTAAATATTTGTTTAGCAAAAACAAACAAAAACAAAAATTGAAAACCTCTTTTACTGAGTATAATTATGAACATTTCTATCCAATTATGTATCTTACTGGCAGAGAGCCAATTATCAATAAGAGTGTTTGTTGTTTGTCGTTCTGTTTTGTTATTTTGCATGAATCAGGTCTATGATTATATTGTTAAATATTCATAATTTATCATCAAGAGAGTTTTCAAACGTTAATACAATGAGTTTGTTCATTGTTAAGGTTTCTTAATTATAAATAAAGCAAATCTATTTAAATCTATCTATCAAAGGTATCTAATTAAACAATATCTGATATAGGAAAACCCACGTCCATAATGATGATTAACTTTCGACTATCCAATAAAATGATTTGAATAACTGAGTATACAATTCAGAACTATTAAGAAACAAATTATCACAACATCCATCACAAAACAATATTTAAAATTCGAAATGAACGTTTGCTTTTTTATAATTTTTGCAAGAACAATCCTGGCGCTCGACTTTTCTGGAAATTCCTTTTCTGTTGAATATAACCAACGTATCTCCGAAGATGGATATCTTTATGAAACTGAATCTGGTGCATCGATGATCAGCTGTGCAGATAAATGTTCTTTGGAGATAAATTGTTATGTAGCCAACTTTGATACCAATTCTGAAACATGTTTTCTTTATATGTCGGGAGGTTGTTATTCTGAACAACAATATGAACAAGGTTGGATAACAATACGCCGAGGTTCGTATCTTGTAATACAAACCATAATTTTTCTAGTGTTGATTTTAGTAGATTGATTGAAGTACGCATTTGTGTATGCAGAGTTTAATGAATCTATACGTTCCTATGTGTTGTTATTTGATTGTAGAATGCGTTATATTTAATTCATTTCATGTTTAGTGTAGACCAAAGAACGTATAGATTAAACAATGCGGAAAACAAGCTAAGAATCACATTCTAGAAAAAAAAAAACAAAAAAAAACACAATGACCGATTGATGTTGGACAAATTTTTGGAAATAAGTGGTGAAGAAAAATCCGGATAAATTCATTATGCAGTGTGCAAATGTCCAAACGTGGAATTTTCATGAAGAAAACAATATAAATAACTGGTGTGATAATAAAATCAGGTTAAATCTGTTACATAGTTGTAATAGGCAAATTGTCAACAAATATGAATTTTATTGACACGATAAATTATCGTATAAAGACAATTGCGAATTATGTACTTAATAATGCCTTATAATTTCCAATGTAAAAATATCGGAAATTGATGAGACTGTCATTAAAGTGAGAGGGTTAGCGCTATAGAACCAGGTTTTATCCATCATTTTCTACATTTGAAAATGCCTGTACCAAGTCAGGAATATGACAGGTTTTGTCCATTCGTTTTTGATGCGTTTTGTTATTTGATTTTGCCATGTGATTATGGACTTTCCCAATTGATCTTCCTCTAAGTTCAGTATTTTTGTGATTTTACTTTTTACCACTTGGTTTTTTTCGAATGTTTTAAAATACTATCAAATAAAACAACGAATTACTAAATTGCTAAACACAGTTGTAAATAACCTTTTCAGAAAAGATATATTTGGATAGAACATTCTGGATGATTATGGAATTTTGGAATGCATTAAACTTTTTGTTTATGTTTGCAACACAGATGTTTTAGACGTACACGAAGCATGTGTCTGTCGAAAAAAACTGTTTATATTTGATTGTGGTTTTTACTATAACACTTTAATAACCTCCTGAATGCCATTCATTTCCCGGTTTATATACTTTTTCTCAAGATTATAACTGGTTTTGTCTACTTTTGGTAGATACCTTATTTGAACAGACAATGTGTTGGCTATTTTTTTTTTAATTTTGTGTTCGACAATCTAAGTACAAAAAATTTCTTTCGACTAATTGCTAAATAATTCTTATTCTTATCTGAAATTATAGTTTTTTTATAATATTGAATATTGTAGAACAGGGAGATAGATTTGACTGGAGTCCATGGAGTAAGTGCTCAAAAACTTGTGGAGGAGGAAAAAGAACCAGGTCACACCAACACGCTAACATTGAGAGTACCGAAAACGTAACTTCTGTAGAGGGTTGTCATTGTTTTGGTTGCAATGATACTGGTGAGCATTTTTAAAAAAAACCATCATATACGTCAGGGTCTTATTTCAGTAGATAGCTCCTAAACCAATCATTTATATCAGCAGGTGGTTGTGAAACACACGAACGTCGAAAACCTCAGTTTAAATATTTTTTCATAAATTGAAGAAACTAAAGAAAAGATGAGTAAACAAACACATTATTTTTAGGATAGCGTTTTGTTATATCAAAGTTCGGTTAAAATCTAAATTACGTTTTTCCTAGAGGTTCTTAATGTTTTCTATCTTATTCTTATTTATTTCCGTTGACAAAAATAGTCTTTGAGAGAATATTTTTCAACTTACCCCCATTTTGTTTTGTCAATTCTTTACGACTCCTTTGTCTCGACACATATTCTAATTTTAATCAAGGGACTTATAAAGGAAAACCAAATGGGACTTATAAAGGATAACCAAATGGGACTTATAAAGGATAACCAAATGGGACTTATAAAGGATAACCAAATGGGACTGATAAAGGATAAACAAATGGGACTTATAAAGGATAAACAAATGGGACTTATAGAGGATAACCAAATGGGACTTATAAAGGATAACCAAATAGGACTTATAAAGGATAACCAAATGGGACTTATAAAGGATAACCAAATGGGACTTATAAAGAATAAACAAATGGGACTTATAAAGGATAACCAAATGGGACTTATAAAGGATAACCAAATAGGACTTATAAAGGATAACCAAATGGGACTTATAAAGGATAAACAAATGGGACTTATAAAGGATAACCAAATGGGACTTATAAAGGATAACCAAATGGGACTTATAAAGGATAATCAAATGGGACTATTAAAGGATAACCAAATAGGACTTATAAAGGATAAACAAATGGGACTTATAAAGGATAACCAAATGGGACTTATAAACAATAACCAAATGGGACTTATAAAGGATAACCAAATGGGACTTATAAAGGATAACCAAATGGGACTTATAAAGGATAATCAAATGGGACTTATAAAGGATAACCAAATGGGACTTATAAAGGATAACCAAATGGGACTTATAAAGGATCACCAAATGGGACTTATAAAGGATAACCAAATGGGACTTATAAAGGATAACCAAGTGGGACTTATAAAGGTTAACCAAATGGGACTTATAAAGGTTTACCAAATGGGACTTATAAAGGATAACCAAATGGGACTTATAAAGGATAACAAAATGGGACTTATAAAGGATAACCAAATGGGACTTATAAAGGTTAACCAAATGGGACTTATAAAGGATAACCAAATGGGACTTATAAAGGATAACAAAATGGGACTTATAAAGGATAACCAAATGCAACACAGTTTATCTTTGCCTGGGGGATTTTATTTGTCGTTTCTTAGGAAGTGTTTATTTATCAAAGGGGATCACAAATAACATTATAAAAATCATGTCAGTTTATCTATGGCTAGGGAATTTGAGCTTTTAAAATAATATTAAAACATCATCTATGTTTCCAGCTCTCAACTGCAATGAATGGAAAACAAAGGGCCTAGTGGATAGTCAAACTGTATTAATTGAACCAATTGCATCTAACGGTGTTAAATTACAAGCTGTGGAGATTAATTGCTATATGGAAAATGGAGTTGGAGTAACTAAAATAGGTATGTAAATAACTAAAAGATCATATAGTCTCACATAAGAAACAATAAGTTTTCCTTTTTTTACGTCAACCATCCAATTTATATTTCATAAATACCACAATCTCTACAGTCTTTAAGATCAAAGTAAAATAAGCATTTTTTTCTGACAGGCCATGGTTTTATCAAACAGTTTTTTATATATATTTTATTTATACTGATTAATATATTTAACGAAGATATCATCGTTTAATTGGTTCTTGGGCTTTCAACTTAATTTCACAAACTGCAGTACTAAGCGT
Organism: Mytilus galloprovincialis; assembly: GCF_965363235.1. Lineage (NCBI taxonomy): Eukaryota > Metazoa > Mollusca > Bivalvia > Mytilida > Mytilidae > Mytilus > Mytilus galloprovincialis. The sequence goes on from NC_134847.1 coordinate 54,177,689, forward strand.
TTTTTTGTTTTTTTTGTTTTTTTTGTTTTTTTTTCAATTTTTATTTAAGTTTTAGGTTTTCTCCTCCAGAGCTAATCTGATGAGTGTTATAAATTCTTTATATGGTGATTTGTGACAGTACTGTCCAAAGTGTGGAACTTTTTCAGCGTTAAAAACAGGTGTTTTTGTTCGGTTTCAACCTTCCAGATCATTGGATTCTTGACAAAAGGGAGGATTTTCGTCTCAAATTGTTAATTTTCCTTTTTTGAGTAATGATTTTCTTTGGCACCACCATACTGTGCTTATATTTTCTATCTTGTTTTCTATGTCCGTGTTTTTTTTGTCTTTAATGTACACAATCTATGTATTACTGATAAATAAGCCTGGAATTTCGTTACCATAAATTACTTAAAACCTTTATTTCATTCTATCATAGCTATAACTTTTGATTTTAAAAGTCGATTGTACATGCAAAAACGGGACAGCACATCCTAATTTTTTTTACCGTGCTTTGCAATTTAGATACGACCGTTATAAATTTATCGATCCCTAAATAAACCTTTACTAAATTGTTACATATTCAACGCTGTAATCAGATGCTTAAATCTTGATTTTATTGGTATTTAAATTTGATGCTGTAGTCAGTAAATCAAACCAAACTATATATCATTAATAATGCTTATGCACTTTCATGTTTTTCTCTGATTCTTCATGTTGTCATTACACAAAAAAAATAGTTGTCTCATTACCATTCATATGACATCTTCTTTTTCGTATTTAACAAATGTCTAGAACTGAAAGCTGAATTCTTAATTGTTTATAATCTACGTTAAAGAATTCTTGATGTTTCCAGATCACGATGGAGAGCGAGATGTGTATGTACATGGCTACGAGGCACATGGATCCTACAGTTTTAACGTCACATATAATATTTCTTTCGAGCACGTTGTTGCCATAATAGATTCATCAAAGTTCTGTCGACAGTTTGTACGCTGGAAATGTTTTAATGCTCAAATGTGGGATATAGGAAGAGAGAAGTGGAATACGTACTGGACAAATCGAAGCACAGCCTACTTAGCAACCAATGAGTACAAACCTCCATCTTTATTTTTTCACGGATCTGAAGAAAAGAGAATTTGTGAGTGTGGAATTTCTCAGACATGTCAACAGAGCAATGTGCTCTGTAATTGCGATATCAACGATAACATTTGGAGATCTGACGAAGGATACGTCACAAATAAGGATGCTTTGCCAATAGTCGCTTTCTTTGCAGGGGACACAGGTAAGTAATACAGTAACTAAGCAACGATATTTAATCACCACAGGCAATTGATTAAATTTTCATGAGAGTTCATGATGCATCATATTTATCTTGGTAGTCTATATTTCTTTACACAGAAAATAGCATCAACAATTGTTAAAGATGAAGATTTCATTATATAATTTCACGTTACTTTCCGAAAAGATACAAAAGGTCTGTGCTATTCATTTCAAGACCAAAATTACACATTGCTAAAACTAATCACTTGGTGAAACTACCAACACATGTAGGAATCATGGCGATTAGCACGAGTTAATTAGAAGATAATATATATATATATATAGGAATATGTGCCAATGAGACATCTCTCCATTCAAGTAACAATTTGCAAAAGTAGAACAATCTTTGTATACTGAATATACTTTTAATAGAGGTCGGTCATTTAAAGACGTATCAATCGTATCATATACGTCGACGAATCCGTATCTGTACCAAAAAGCAGTATGTGATCCCGAGTTTTAATTTTGTGTACTTTCAATAATGCAAATGGGCGACTGATTAATTTTCAATGCAGAAATTTACAAAACAATAGGAAATATCGAGTTTTTTGTGGAATATATAACCCGTCTTTTAAAGATATTCCGGACAGTTGGAACAGTTTATAGGCATGATAGGAGAGAATATGGTAAAATTGTGTGTGAACTTGTGCTCACGTAGAACGAAATTGTTATTTGACAAATAGAGTGATACTCAGTACTTTTCTATTACCTTTACGATAACATCGCAAATGAACAATATTCAAAGTTCCTTACATGAATATAAGTAGTACATTTGATTTTTTTTGGGTGTTTTTTCATGTAAGATCTTGAAAATAGATTTGTTTAGGATTGTGAACAATATTCGTGTACCTGCACTACATTGACTCCCTTTTAAGGGCATGTAAAAGTTGTTTATAGAACCTCTTTTTTTTTTTACAAAACACCACTATGACAAATATTTAAGGTATATGTTTGACTGCTTCAAAGAGATTCCAATTACTATTTTTTTAAATGAAGCATGGTCTTATTAATAAGCTCGGGATCACACATTATTTTTTTTATATATCTGCAGATGCGGATACGTCAACGTATACGATACGGTTCTATATGTAAGTATAGAAAGTCCCTGATTCTGTCTACTGTTTTCTTTGAAATGTTTACTATTTAAGGAGTCACACCACTTGCATATACATTAATAAGTAAAACATGCTCAACTTCATCTAAAATTACCTCGACCAAAAACTTTGACCTGAAGCGGGACAGACGGACGGACGGACGGACTGACGACCGAACGATCGAACGAACGCATGGATGCACAGACTAGAACACATAATGCCCATAAATGGGGCATTAAAATTTATGGTCCGAAGGGAAAATAGTGATTTGGCAAAAATGAAAGTAAGGTAGAGATTAGAGGGAGGCAGGACCTTTTTCGGGGCGTCTACATATAAACAGTTACATTTATTTCATGTTTGAAACGGTGCAAATTTTTAATTTGATTTTACTTTCACCAAAAGAAGCATTGTAGCAAAGGAGAAGAATAATTGTGGTCTGAGGCCAAAAACACGAAAATAATTGAATTTAACAGAAAGGAAACAAATATTGGACATTGGAAACTGGGAGATGGCTTTCAATTATTGATACCTTTTATGAAATTCTCCATACATAATATCTTTTACAAACAAAATCATCCTACAACAGTTCACAAGCTGTATATACCCGCGATTTCGCGGCTGTGTTCTAGTATGAATTTAAGTGTTGGCGAATATGTTTAACTTGAAACTTCCGATTTATTGGTTTACCTAGAACTTTAAATAAAAAAAAAACTGATATTACACAAAATACATGTGTACAAAATGCAATATAGGTAAACATTAGTTTTCAGCATATCTTAAGTATTGGTAAAAAATAAAACGCCTAATTAAACAACTTTCCCTGAATGACTAAAAAGATAAGACTTATTCATTATCTGTAAAATTCGTAGCCACTCAGTTTGATGATCCTTCACAACTTATTCACTTAAGATTTTTGTTGCTTGCTATCTTTTTTTCCGAAATCATCTGACACACACAAAATATATACATATACAAATGTATATTAATTTATGAAAAATTGATGAATTGATGAATATGCTTAGTATACGTTGAATTAATCAGAAACCAAATACCACAAAAAGTATCTTCCTGTCAAAATACGATCTTTAGCAGTAGAAAAGGGCATGGTTTTTCACTTGATTAATTTTCTTTCGCGACAATTTTCGTCAAGACAATATATTGTTCGCCACTTTCAATTATTTCTAGCCAACTAACGATTATCCCACCCCTTCACAAAATGTAATCGGTTTGTCCCATTGTTGTGTATGATTATTTTACAAACATGGCTTTTTGTTATTCTACATTGTTTTGAATAAACACTAAAATTTCACTTTCAAAAGATTAAAAATATTGATTATTAAATCGTACTTTTTTTACTTCTGGAAACACAAGATCCATCTTCAACAATTAAGTTTCTTGGATAAATATTTTCCCATCTGAGTGTAGTATAGAAAGAAACAAAAGTCAGAGATTTTCCTTTATAATTGAATTTATTTCTCTGTAGCAAAATTATTTCTTTTTTTCCTGCACCATTGTCAAAAGAAAACAAGTCGCGACGTAAACATATGCTTGAAACACGTGTGTTGCAAAGATGTAAATAAATCATTGAGGTAACACGTGATGCCATGTCATCACACCATTTCGAAAAAAAAATCAATCAATACCAATAAGTCCTTTGTTTCCTACAAAAATAAAATACACTCAATTGGTTAATACTATTCATTTTCTGTCAAAGTCGTTTGAGTTTAAGGTGTATAACGAATATTGTCTGATCAAGCAAATTCGAAAAAATCAAAAAAACAAACAAAATGGATGAAATCGAATTGTTATATTTTTTTTGGCCAAATTCTTCGCAAGTAATGTATTTTAATCGCAACAATTCTATTTTTCGCACAATGCGAAAATGACGCCATCGGAGACCATTGACTGGGGCCTATACAGTTTTTATATTCTTTATTTTCAGTATTTTTAAAATCATTAAAACGACATTATTTAATACTTTGGGGTTTTTTTTTCAGGAAGTTCCCAGGAAAAAGGTGAACATTTCATAGGCCCAATTGAGTGTTATGGGACTGCCTAGTATTATATCGAGCAGTCGGAAGCAGTAATACAATCCTTGGCAACAATCAAGTCAACTTTACAACAATTGTGCATGTTTCATTTCAAAAAGATGATGTTATTCCTTTATTTAATGATTATATAGATTTTATGACACTATCCCCCTTTTATTAATCTGTTATTTCAAATGTTCATGTTTAGAATATGTTTTCACATTATATAGAGATACAACTGAATCATTTCATAAAAGACAGAGAAATAATTGCCCAACAATTGAAACTGCTTCATGCAATTTTTTTAATTATTAAACATTTAATGTATTTTTTACATGTACAATGACAACTATCTTAAGCGGAGTCTTGGTGAACACAGGGTCTTTGTAATTCATATTCAGCAATCATAAGTGAACCTGTTCATACTAAAGGTGTGAGTTCAAACCACGCACATGGTTGGTGTGTTTGATTCGGATCTTTATTGACAAAGATTGCTAATTTTCCTGCTGAATGTTGATGTGTCACGCTGTTTAGTTTGTAACCTGGATTTTATTTTCTCTCAATCGATTTATGACTTTGAATAGGGTAAACTACTGTTGCATAAATTAAACACAAGAATGATAGATATTCTACTTAACTGGTAATATAAATTAATGCAGTAACACATGGTTTATATGTAGCAATGAAAACATACAGACTGGCAAACGATTTACTGCTGAGAGCAATGTTTGAAATGCATAACTTCAAAAATGGGCAGATATTTAAAGAAGACAATATTTACTTTAAGTTTAAACATATTTATTTATAGTGGATTGGGAAACAAGTTTTGCAACTTATATTAACCCCTTTCCACTTTGCGGGTGCGAATGCTGCCTTGTAGCGGCGTTAGCCTACTCTTTTTCGAAAACTACAAGGGTGTCTTTAACGTGTAAGAGATATAACTCTCTCTTAACACGGGTCAGCCATTTATTGTCCCCTTCCGCCGGACTATCACCGGTTCCTCAAGAAGACTATACTCGCAAATGATGTCAAGGGAGAGCCGAAAATTGAGTTTCTGAAATTTTCATCTCGAACGAGAATCGAACCAGGAACCTTTGTGTTAGTAGTCTGATGCACTAACCACTAAACCATTTGACTTAAAATGTGTTTTCATCATACTTATAGCACCGCGGGAATATTATCAAGTTGTGATTGGTTTAACGCCGTCACATGGTGATCTCCTAGGGGTCTGTATGGAGTTAGTAAATTTCCTAGGGGGTTCATGACGTCACATCTATTATTTGTTTTTTGTGTTTCATTGTATATTTTTCATCAAAACGCAACAAACAATGTCCAGCGTGCGATACATTCGTTATACGGTTAACTACTAAACCCTACGAACCAAAGAGGATGAATATAATCGTCCTCATCCCCTCTGGATTTACTAACCCTCCATGGATCCGTAGGGGGTTAGTAGCGAAAGATATAACTTATAATATTTGTATAAAGTGAATTAATTGGTAATTAAAATATAAAAGCGATTGTTAATCGACGTTCAAATCTCATAACTTGATTACGATGAGCTCGAGACGAATCAAGGTAACAGAGGGAATCTCATAACTTGATTACGATGAGCTCGAGACGAATCAAGGTAACGGAGGGAATCTCATAACTTGATTACGATGAACTCGAGACGAATCAAGGTAACAGAGGGAATCTCATAACTTGATTACGATGAGCTCGAGACGAATCAAGGTAACGGAGGGAATCTCGTCAAATCTCATAACTTGATTACGATGAGCTCGAGACGAATCAAGGTAACGGAGGGAATCTCGTAACTTGATTACGATGAGCTCGAGACGAATCAAGGTAACGGAGGGAATCTCGTCAAATCTCATAACTTGATTACGATGAGCTCGAGACGAATCAAGGTAACGGAGGGAATCTCGTCAAATCTCATAACTTGATTACGATGAGCTCGAGACGAATCAAGGCAACAGAGGGAATCTCGTCAAATCTCATAACTTGATTACGGGTGCAATCAACAGTTTTTTACGTGACGTCATTCTGTAACAGGGCATGTAATAGTGGACCCATCATGCAGAAGTCAGATATTCATAGTTATATAGATATCTATACATCAATGGAAAGATAATTCTATGAACTTTCTGAATAAATAAAAAAAAATCCAACATCTCTTGTTTAAACATGCAAATTGGTACAAGTTATCAGCTGGAAATTAGGCATTTTCCCCCTAAAAAACCTTAAAAACAGACCACCTTTGGACACACGGATCAGTAACCTGTGCATATATTTGAGATTTCTTATAATATGCATTTCGAAGAGCTTATCCGTCTGATTTAAGAAAATGTAGTTTCAGCCTACGTTCGCCTGCTCCGAAAGGAGCTATCTTACCTGACAAATCAAAGTGCTTTTTGCAACAGGTGAAAATCAGCTGTTTATGGAGTTTCCTCCCATATAGTAGGAAGTCACAAAAACATTTTTTTTTTTTTAAATCTTGACAAAAGTGGCATTTTAATTGAACTTCAATATATGTTTTTCACATTGAACATAAAAAACAATCAACTTTTTCATTTAGTGGTATATAAATAGCAGGGAATTCCATCAGTATGTAAATCTCACTGGGGAAATACCCCTAGTTTTTAGTGCGAAACTGTTTATAGCACCCTACGATGAGCTCGAGACGAATCAAGGTAACGGAGGGAATCTCGTTCAAATCTCATAACTTGATTACGATGAGCTCGAGACGAATCAAGGTAACGGAGGGAATCTCGTTCAAATCTCATAACTTGATTACGATGAGCTCGAGACGAATCAAGGTAACAGAGGGAATCTCATAACTTGATTACGATGAGCTCGAGACGAATCAAGGTAACAGAGGGAATCTCGTTAACTCTAAAAAGAGTAATATCGGGTTCAATATGACTTATTTCGATTGAGAGAAAATAAAATCCAGGTTACAAACTAAACAGCGTGACACATCAAAATTCAACAGGAAAATTAGCAATCTTTGTCAATAAATTTATTTTTACATGAAGCTATGGCTGCTAGGTTTATTTTATGAAACTGTTTATAAAACACAAACCTTATACAAGATACCTTATGGTTTCAATTGTTTGAGTAGAGTTATCTACACCTTTACCGATATTTCTTTCTGTCGTGTGTTTAGTTTTCTGAAATGGTACATATTCAAGTTCTGCTTGTGTTGCCATCTCTACACTTTGATAACAAGACCTCATTTTTTCATCAACCCTAGTTGGTGTTGCATCTAGTATCCTTCTTGATTCTACATATTTCTTTTCTGTTCCCGGTTGCTCTTTAGTAACGTTGCATCGTTTCTTATCGGTATCTTGAACTACTATCCAATAAAGATGCTTACAGTTTTTCAGCCTTGAACTTACATCTTTGTTTGACTTGTAAATCCAATTAAGAGCCAGGCAGTCAATAGCATCTGTCAATTCTTCTAATTCAAAAAGTTCCACTTGGTTCTACATCTTCTGATTGTTAACCAAAACATCTGATAACGCAATGTTTCCACTTGTTTCTTCTTTATTGTATCTGTTGATAAATTGATCGTTGTTGATTCGGTTGAAGCTGATTTTACTGCATGGTGTCTATAAAGCTCAAGTTCTCCATAATTGTCCTTCACATCAAATTCAAAACTTTCTCGCGTACCTGTGTTGTTGTTGTCGATGACAAACTCACAACTGTTATCTACCTTAAATACTGACGTAGTTAGTTGCTCTTCTTCTACTGGATTTTTCCCAATAGCTTGTCAACACTTTTACTTTTATTTTCAAACAATTTCTGCGCATTGTTCATCATCTTAACATTTGGTTTTCTTATTTTTATTAAGGACTTCAGACACCTTTGCCACTTGCTGGAAATTCCTTCTTTACTTAAACCGTTCTTTTGTTCTCTACAATTGTAGTTTCACTTTCCATATTCGGTATTTATTCAAATGTAAGCTCCACGTGGTAAAAATCGTGTGATGCAGGAATATAGTATCTTGGAGTTGGGCTATTTCTTTCTTTTCGGGCGGGGTCACTCCAAGCAAACAACATGCATGTGTATAACGACACTGTAGATTTTCGTATAAAATGAAGAATGTTGCCGGTCCGGTAAATGAATAAATTGGTTAGAAAGCAAGGTTTTAATTTAAATTAGATTCCTAAGCTTAATTCGAGGGTTGAAAATAGAGAGCACAAATAAAAGGGGGAGGGGAGGTGTCCACAGGAAATATTTGTATCTTATGAACTCTACATGTATATTTGAAAGGTTTATTTTTTTTATTTAATTAAAAAAGAGAAAAACAAATGTAAGAATAATTGTGAAAGGTCTTTCTTCCTTTCTCCGCAGTAACAGATAGAAAACTCAGAGTTAGAATTCATAGAACAGAAAAGGGGCAGTGGCAAATATTTCATGTAAATTTTGAACACAGAGAGAATTTACCGGCACCCTTTGCCAAAAAAAACCTTTCTTTTTCTTATTTGTGCCTGCGGACTTTATGTTTTGAATTGTAGTTTCACTTTCCATATTCGGTATTTATTCAAATGTAAGCTCCACGTGGTAAAAATCATGTGATGCAGGAATATAGTATCTTGGAGTTGGGCTATTTCTTTTTTTTTCGGGCGGAGACTCCAAGCAAACAACATGCATGTGTATAACGGCACTGTAGATTTTCGTATTAAATAAAGAAAGTTGCCGGTCCGGTAAATGAATAAATTGGTTAGAAAGCACGGTTTTAATTTAAATTAGATTCCTAAGCTTAATTCGAGGGTTGAAAATAGAGAGCACAAATAAAAGGGGGGGGGGGTGTCCACAGGAAACATTTGTATCTTATGAACCCTACATGTATATTTGAAAGGTTTATTTTTTTTATTTATTAAAAAAGAGAAAAACAAATGTAAGACAAATTGTGAATGGTCTTTCCCCCTTTCTCCGGAGTAACAGATAGAAAACTCAGGGTTAGAATTCATAGAACAGAAAAGGGGCAGTGGCAAAGGTTTCATGTAATTTTAAACACAGAGAGAATTTACCGGCACCCTTTGCCAAAAAAAACTTTCTTTTTCTTATTCGTGCCTTCGGACTTTATGTTTTGAATTGTAGTTTCACTTTCCATATTCGGTATTTATTCAAATGTAAGCTCCACGTGGTAAAAATCATGTGATGCAGGAATATAGTATCTTGGAGTTGGGCTATTTCTTTCTTTTCGGGCGGAGACTCCAAGCAAACAACATGCATGTGTATAACGGCACTGTAGATTTTCGCATTAAATAAAGAAAGTTGCCGGTCCGGTAAATGAATAAATTGGTTAGAAAGTACGGTTTTAATTTAAATTAGATTCCTAAGCTTAATTCGAGGGTTGAAAATAGAGAGCACAAATAAAAGGGGGGGGGGGAGGTGTCTACAGGAAACATTTGTGTCTTATGAACCCTACATGTATATTTGAAAGGTTTATTTTTTTTATTTATTAAAATAGAGAAAAACAAATGTAAGACAAATTGTGAATGGTCTTTCCCCCTTTCTCCGGAGTAACAGATAGAAAACTCAGGGTTAGAATTCATAGAACAGAAAAGGGGCAGTGGCAAATGTTTCATGTAATTTTGAACACAGAGAGAATTTACCGGCACCCTTTGCCAAAAAAACTTTCTTTTTCTTATTTGTGCCTTCGGACTTTATGTTTTGAATTGTTGTTTCACTTTCCATATTCGGTATTTATTCAAATGTAAGCTCCACGTGGTAAAAATCATGTGAAGCAGGAATATAGTATCTTGGAGTTGGGCTATTTCTTTCTTTTCGGGAGGAGACTCCAAGCAAACAACATGCATGTGTATAACGGCACTGTAGATTTTCGTATTAAATAAAGAAAGTTGCCGGTCCGGTAAATGAATAAATTGGTTAGAAAGCGAGATTTTAATTTAAATTAGATTCCTAATCTTAATTCGAGGGTTAAATGAGAGCACAAATAAAAAGAGGAGGGGGAGGTGTTCACAGGAAATATTTGTATCTTATGAACTCTACATGTATATTTGAAAGGACGTCATACTCAACTCCAAAACATAACAATGCACTAAAATTAAACTTCACCCAAGACTTAAAAAAGACTAGAAGCTCCTGATTTAGAAAAGGCACAAGCAATGCGGCGGGATGAAAGTTTTATTTTAGATCTTAACCCCATTTACCTCTAGCGAATGTAGAAAAAACAAAAACACAGCAATACGCACAATAAAACACAGTGTAAAAGAATTCCGAGTCCGATGTCAGAATAGGTAACAAAAAAGACTACTAACAGCTACTGACATGTCAGTTCTAGACCTCAATTAAACTAATTAAACAATCATGTCTTCATCATATGAAAATCAAGAACCCCATCCCCCCTTTTCACCTCCTGTCAGGGGTTAAGTATTAATCCATCATAACATATTATAGAAGAACATAACCCGTTTCATGCCAACAGCTGGTTTCAGAACAATATATATTTTTTTCCGATGCAAAGACCCTCTGAGTTAATCAATATTCAACTTTTTAATTTATTTGGCCTTTTTAACATTTGTTTTGGGATTCGAGCGTCACTGATGAGTCTGTTGTAGACGAAACTCGCGTCTGGTGTAAACATAAAAATTAATCCTTGTATCTATAATGAGTGTTTAATTAATACCAATATATGCCATCTTTTCTGACCTGACAACAGTATGGTATCGTAGCTATATCCCTTCTGAATAAGTCTGTTTAAAGGTTTCATTACGGTAGCTCTTGATGCGAATGCCGACATTTTTTGTGCTTTGTGAAGAATATTACTATAACAAATTAAATGTAAAATACCTGAAGGTTTAAGATGTTCGCATGTTGAATTATATTTACGAATGATATCCTTATACCGATGATGAAGTAAATGACTTATTTGTGGTGGTGTTCGTGTTGCTCAGTCTTTAGTTCTCTGTGGGTTTTTTTTGTGTACTAATATTTGTCTATTTGGTTTTTTTTTTTTTTCATTTTAAGCCATTGCGTTGTCAGTTTATTTTCGATATATGAATTTGAATGTTTCTCTGGTATCTTTTGCCACTCTTTTGTGATATCGTAAACCCTGGTGTAATATTTTTTTTCAGTTAAACTGTTAAAATCAAATACGTTGTAACATACAAGGGCGGGTCGAACAAGTTAAGATATATGAACAACTGACAACGCCATGGCTAAAAATGAAAAAGACAAACAAACAACATCACACATGACACAACATGGAAAACTAAAGAATAAACAACACGAACCCCACCAAAAAACTACGGGTGATCTCAGGTGCTCCGGAAGGGTAAGCAGATCCTGCTCCACATGTGGCACCCGTCGTGTTGCTTATGTAATAACAAATCCGGTAAATAGTCTAATTCGGTAGGTCACAAAAACAAGACATAAGATATCTGGTGTAGTTTGAACATATATTATCGCATTCTTACTTTTAACATGCCAATTCAATGAAGTTAGTGAATTTTTTCGTAACAAGATTATGAGGCAAAGTTGTATATAGAGTAGACAAACAGTTAGTATACAATTGAGTTACCACTTAATGAATAAAATCAGATATATGTAAAACGTTTTGTTGTTATCTCATCTCTGTTTAATGCGCCAGACATTTAAATGTTCTTAAACTTTTATTTAAGTCATTTAAAAAAATGTAAAATCCAAGGAAAATAAAAGCAATTGCTATTCGGATTTCTAAATTCCTACTAGTTCGTGTAGTAATACCAATAAAATACTTGTGACTTCCAGAACAAATAGTGACCAAATACAGACAAGCCATACGTAACCTTAAATGAAATCATTAATATTCTTTATATAATAAAAAAAAATGTTGGTGTTATTTTATCCATAAAAGAGGGGCGAAAAAAGAGGAACGAAAGATACCAGAGGGACATCAAACTAATACATCGAAAATAAACTGACAAGGATATGGCTTAAATATAAAAGACAAACAGACTTATAATAGTTCACAAGAAACAACATAGAAAACTTAAGACTAACCAACACGAATCCCATCATAAACTGGTGATGATCAAGGGGAAAATGTATATAGAAAACGGAATAAAAAATGAGTCTGTTTAATTGCTATTAATCTAAAAATTAAAATATTTGTTCGCAATCGACATCATTGGAATTTCTGATGTGTTGTATTTTTGTAAAGATAAATTACAAATTTATGAATACTTTTCTAATCTTCTCATTTGGATACAATTCTTTTGACATTTCAACCGTGATATCTATAATTTAATATCTAAATTAATAATCATTTCCTGATCTAACATGTTTTATAAAAGGAAAAAAACGAAATAGTAAAAAGAATGTGTAAGCTTTTTTTAGGACCTTCTACGAATTCCAGCAAACTTTTTTGTTTTTAATTAAAAAACAATTTCCGTGTTGATGCTAAAGCTGAACAATAGCACCTTTCATTTATTTCATCTTTTTATGAACGCCTGGTGTTAATCCATTCGTTTGATGGTTTGAGCTTTTGATTTTGACATTTGATTTGGGACTTTCCGTTTTGATTTTTCCTTAGAGTTCATTATTTTTGTGATTTTACTTTTAAACACAATCATTTTTTTCAGCTTTAGAAATAGAGCTCGAAGAGGGTTTAAAAAGTTTTTTTTCCGATTTCGGATCCGACAATGGAAGAAGTTGTTTTTATTCTAATAATGTCTGTTAAACGTTCAATTTAATAAATTTCCAATCGCAGTATTTAAATTAAATATTATAACTATAACATGCATAACGATATTAAAGATTTTGCGTTTCCTGTTATGCTTCCCTTGAAAGACATGATAGATGGTTATAACTTAGGAAACCCTTCGAATGTTGAACGATTTCATTACGAGTTGGTTGATTTTAACTGACTTTTTGTCAAAGATGACCATGGCTTTTATTTAGTTGTTGTAGCCGCTATCCCGTCGACTTTTTCTCGTTTTCACTAATTGAGTAATATGATAGTTGTCACTCACTGAACAAGATGATGGTTGCAACAAGTGGTCAGGAACCGCTGGTCTATCCGTAGCATCTGTGATCAACCCAACGTTTCTTGTTTGGTTTGTGTTTGTCAGTTTTAAGTTTTTAAGCATTTTGTCATCGTCTTATATTTTCTTTAGCCATGGTGTGGTCTTTTTTATTTCGACTAAATCATTTTGAATAATCCCTAGGTATCTATCGCCTTTTTTCAAACAGAAGCGGAACTGACCTTTTTTTAACTGTGCATATATATATATATATATATGACATAGAAACATAGAATATCCAATCTGTTACAGAATAAAAATATTGCAATAGTTTAGTTACTTGTCGTCTTATTTGTACTTATCATATACTTAGCATTAATATGATAGCTTTTGCATATGTGTAATGGGCGGAAGTGCACAAGCCATATCTTCCCACCCGGGCTGATAACCCATATCAAGTGCCTCTCGTGCAAAAAACCCATATCAGTGCCTCTCGTGCAAGTTACTTCCGGTGTTTCCGGTATCGGTTGTTTCCTTTTCCATTGTGACGTCAGATGTTTTTTATGACGACGTCAAAATTTACGGGAACTTTTGTGGGGATAGTTTAATACTTGCTAACAAATGCCATTGACAATTATGAATCATTTTATAGTACAACAAACATGGAGTAGTAATGATCGTAAAACTCTTCCAAATTTTCAATGTTTCAAAATGCCTCTATAGGAAATGTTACCATAAATATATAAGGAGTATAATGCTGTTGTTGGACAACTATAGTATATTTGATTCATAATTTTAATTTTCTTTATAAAATGTTTGACTGTTTTAGTTATTGCATTAGTTTATTTGCCTTACATAAAACTATTGTCGGAAGTATATGATAAAACGATTAATACATGGCCTTTTCCATATCAGCCTGGGTATCATCCCTCGACCAATATCAGGACCTCGACTCCGTCTCGGGCTGATATGGGGGTCTCGGGATGATACCCAGGCTGATATGGAAAAGGCCATGTATTAATCTCTATTCAAACCACAAAAAGAATTCAATCGCTTTAAAATATGTTCTATTTTTTGGTTTATTTCTGTTGTTCCTGTATTTTTTTTTTTTAAACAATTGACTTGATATAAAGGCACGTCTTAGTAACAGTATCACATTTAAAAAAAAAAAATGAATTCAGAGGAAATAACACAAGTTTTTCTTTGATATATTTTAATACTTTAATATTAAGAGGAATAATTTCATGTTGAAGCACTACCTTTTTTTCATCAATTATCTAGCTAAGAATAAAATTATATTCTCTGTGGTGTTTTTATACGCCTGCAAAACATTTTATCATGCCAACAATGTGTGGGGACTCTTTTTTTTTTAAATTGCAGCTCTTTTTTTTTTAATTTAAACTTTTTTCTTTAAGATAAATCAAATTTATTTCAACATAAGGTGGGGGAGGGGCAAAAAAATGGCGGAAATTTTCTTCGCATTACATTTTTGGTTTGTTTTCTAAAAAAGTATTTTTTTTACATTGTTTATTTCTGATTTTTTATTTCTGATAAAAACAACAAATTCTGATTATTGGAATTTGATGCGACTGGGTGGTCTATCTATTTTTAAACCCATAATTAATCCAACATGTTCTATTTAAGAAAACGCATGTACAAAGTCAGAAATATGACGGTTGTTATTTACTCGTTTGATGTGTTTCAGCTTTTGATTTTGCCATTTGATTGGAGTCTTTTCTTTTTGAATTCTCCTTGTAGTTAAGTATTTTTGTGATTTTACTTTTTGACATCAGAAACATTCATGTCATCACAATTGAATGTGCAAGAGTAGATCAACGATTAGCGGATTTTTTTATAATGAGAATAGACCATCAGAGAAATATGTTTAACCAACCCAGTAGTCAGCACTTCAGTGTTTACATGCATATCAATTATATAGCCATTTCTATTAATTAACTGGGTTTCTTATCCCGAGCATAGATTACCTAAGCCGTATATGGCACAACTTTTTGAAATTTTGGGTCCTCAGTGCTCTTCATCTTTATACTTGTTGGGCTTAATAACTATTAATAACAGATGGCTCGTTTATTATTATATTGAAATTAGAGCTGATATCTAACGATATCCCTTTCTCGCTCTTAATGAAACCTAAGAATATATAACAGATTAAATAAGTAGTATGCAACATATTGTTTTCTACAATAGCACCTATATATATTTAACATTGTTAAAACCATTAACAACTGAAGAAGGCTATATGTTAAGCAATGTTGTCGACACGATTTATTAACAACATTTTCGTGGTTTTGATGGGTTTTTTTTTTTTTATAGATTTCTATATATATACATGTGTGTCAATTAAACCGAAATAAAGCATAGAACACTGTAGCTTTAGTTGAACTGATGCATCAACCATTGTTAAACACCCAGTGGCTTATCATATGCAGGATGGGAACATGGTCTCATGAGATATAAATGTTGAGCCTACATGTACTTTACACTAGGACAATGAATTTACACACTGAGCCAGATAAAAAACAATCAAGGCAAACATTCTACCATGATGTGATTGAATTCCAGTTATAAAAACCATGTCAAAAAGTGGAAGTTCATCACACTGCAGCAATGCAGGTGCTCAATATATGACATGTCATATTGCTTATTTTAGAAGAAAAATGCGGCAAGGCACGTACCATTTGCCGTTTTTTAGGGGGGGGGGAGGGGGTATGCAATTTTATTTCGAGCCAAATCTATCAAATTTAGTAAAAGTTTAATTCTATTGTAGAAAAAAGCTTGGATTAATTTATTAAATACGTTTTTTATCATGAAGCCAGATATGCACATTCTGAAACTGATTAATACTACTAAGAGAGACAACTACATATGCACTAGTATATTCTGTCAACATGCATCTCCATGCATTATATATAAATTATGCGAAGGATTGATTTTGTTCAATACAATGACTGTATCTTTGATAACAAACAGTTGATAATAACAGAATTAATGATTAAATACGCAAAGATTTCCGGTCCGTTCAAGATAACAAAATTATTTGGTTGTGGTATGAACACATATTTGTTCATCCTTATACTTATACTCTGGAACAAAACTATGGATAATAAAATTTCCTGGGAACAAAAATTACATACTATTATTTCCACCTTCATAAGATATTTTCCTGGAACTAAAACGTTTAATGGTTTCATAATATTTCTTTTGATTTTTTACACCCGATTACAGCATAATTAACGTGCACCTCACATGACATTTACCTGTACATATAGCACATACAATGAATGGAGTCTGAGGAAAACAACAAAATTTTAACAATAACTATTTTGGAACATTTATAATATAGCCAATATTCCAATAGGCCTGGATCTTTTATTATCTAACCCAATAAAACTAGATTTGCAAATTTTGTTCTCCTCAGTGAATACATTATCATGTTTCTGTAACAACGTAGAGAGCTAATCCTGTAATGTGCACACTAAACTCTCGGCCATGAAGGTTAAAGAAAGATATAGCCTTCGTTGGTTATCAATTCAAATATTAGATAATGATAGAAAATATAAATTTCATTTGTTTGAGCGTTAGAAAGTTTTCTCCTTTGTTGTAGCGAATACAAATTCTATATTTTTTAACAAGGTATGTATATGGTTATTATCGTTTAGTTATTCAACATTGATCCTTGTATATCCAGTATTAACACCGCTTAGAAGCGGACTGCGATGATCTTTGAAATAAACAGTCTTTAGAATAAAAACTTTTGTAGGAAACAGGAGAAGGATACCAGAAGACGTTACACGCATGCTATATTTGATGTATATTGCTTTGTATTATCTGTACATCCGTATTTGCACAGTAAGATTGTCGATAGCTTGGATATGATAAGTATATATTTGAATATATGTATTTGTAATGTCACATACCATAAACAATCACCTGTCACATGCTTTATCATATGTTATCAATATTTGTTCATTTGATACTCAACTTTTTTCCCAGTTGTCTCGTGAAAGATTACAAAGGTAACTATATTATTAAATATGTAACTGAATATATATAAATATACTTATATTATTTTATTACAATGACTAATCGGGGCGTTTTAATGGCATGCTATTTTATATTCTTTTGATGCGGTGTTTGTATTTTCTGGTACATTCTTAACTCATGAAATGAGTAAATCATCAGAGAGTGATGTCAATTTCTGTGTGAAAAGCAGATTATTCGACTTACAAGTTCAGATCGTTTACTGTAGTATCACATTTTTAATGTCAACGAAATAAGTAAATATTAAAATGCAGTTGCCAATATACGGAAACAGTGTCGAATCGACTTCAAAATTGCAGACAAAAAAAATCTTAACAATCCGTTTGTCCATGTGGAGTTATTTTCTATGTGTATGATAATATATGATATATGCTTGTACGAACTATTAATTTTACAATTTTGGTCTATAAAAGATAAAAAAAGTTACAAACTATTTAGGCATATTGATTTAATCTTTTGATGTGTTTAATACCTAAAGTAGTAATATAAATAATTTGTTTAGCCTTCACTTAGCTTATATATAGCCCTCTCTAAATACTTATATGTTTAAAACTTACGTTTTTGTTTGAAATAATGTTGACTTATAGTTGTTTTCCGTATTGATTTGCATGTTCGTTTAATTATTTAAAAAAAAAATAAAAAAACGTTTTCAATAGCCATTTATATATACCATTTTAGATAAGAAAAGCTATGTACGACATGAAAAGTAAAAACAAAGTCGGATACTACCCTCAATCTTGTTTAATGTCTTATCGTCATAACATCTTGTCCTGCTGATTGAAAATAATCTGGACAGCAGAGCCAATCAACCCCAGCGTTAAGGTGCTTCCGGTCACATTCCAGAAACTCATTCCACTCTATTCTGTCTAGGCTGATTTTTTTCTAGACTATGTCGTGTCACATGTGACAGCTTCTGCGGTATCGGACCAAAATTTCACAATTTCATGTGTTGTTAGTATATAATTCCATTACAATGACATGATTTGGAGAAATTTGCCATTGTCATTTTTTGACATTCAGATTTCGTCCAGATCGTGCCGAATGCGACCCGTCATCGTTATATTAATATTGTTATAGGGTAAATCAGGTTGATGTCGTGTTTACAACAATCGATAGATACAAATCGGATCGGAATTGGATAGACGACGTGATCATCGACACAAAATCTGCTGGAAACGGTGGAATCGAAACTTTCCGGAACAAAATGTGATCGCTGTCTTGATCAGATAAATGTTTTCACAGAACGGATAATTTCCACGATTTACAGGACCGTTATTAGACGTTTCACAAATTAAATGGGGGAAAGTCGTTTCAAGAACGTCAATAAAAATGATGTTTATGCAAATACATTTACATGGATTTGCGCATTGTTGACAAAACCTTATTATGGAGATTATCAGTAGTTTACTAAATGTGTTATCTATCTATTTCTAAAATCAACATGACTTTTGTGCAAACGTTATATTTAAGATAACAGATACCATCAATACAATGTTTGGTACATTTGTGCGTACTCAATTGAACGTATGTGTTAATTTACAGCGACACGTAATGCATGTTCTGTTTTAACCCTTTCATATGGCTAACACAACTATTTTTAGTGTAAAACAGGACAATTATCAGAATATATATTGGTGCACACATTCATCTGATTCGCTCACCTTCAAAACATAAATAATGATTTTTATCATATTTAATTTGATTTACAAAATATTTCAATATATAACATGTATTACACCACTTGTTTTCATTATCTCAAATGTGTGGGGACAGCTTGTCGCATTTTCGCTCTTCATATTCTACAGGATAAAAACGCTAAATCGCGAAGTCGAAACGGAAAACGTTAATTCGAAACACAAAAGGCGAAATATTTTTTCTTTCAAATTTCGCGTTTTTAACTTCGCAACTTGCGTTTTCAAAATAGTATCGAAAACTGACAGGTATAAAATATTTAAATAAATGAAGACGTAAATTTTATTAAAATGATAATATGAAACACAGACGATTACCAATGCCAACAAATAATAGGTCAGCGTACGGCCTTCATCAAGTAGTAAAACCAATACCGCATTCTTAGTAAGCTATAAAAAGAAACGAAAGCAAAATGTTAAACTATTCAAACCAGACAACTAACGGTTTGATGTATGTGTGAAACAACTTACGAAAGTCAGTGGGGTAACTGTACAACAAGAACAAAGTACAAATATCAGACTCAACTTATCAGGTCGATAAGAATCACGTTTTAAAACAATAACATAAACAAAAAAGATGCAAATAAAATTGAGAATGGAAATGAGGAATGTGTCAATGAGACAACTACCCGACCATAGAGCAGACAACAGCCGAAGTTCAGCTTGCTCCTATACAAATATGTATACAGTGATAATGGACGTCATACTAAATATAATTTCGAATTATACACAACAAATGCCAGAGGCTCCTGACTTGGGACAGGCGCAAAAATGCGGCGGGGTCAATCATATTTTTGACATCGCAACACTCCCCCTATACCTCTATCAAATTTTGAAGAAAAAAACGCACAACAGTACGCATATTAAAACTCAGTTTAAGAGAAGTTTGAGTCCGATGTCAGAATAGTACATTATATAAGTGTACTTGTAGTTACTAAATGCTAGGTAATTGTGATTATGATTTAGATTTCTTCATATTGTTGTAAAGTAGATGCACATATTTTCAAGATATGATAATATATATTTAAGGAATGACTGTAATATTTTTTCTGTCTTTGAAGAAATAACATAAACAATTTGGTGCACACTGAATAACGCGCGTAGCGGGTTATTTAACAGTGTGCACCACATTTTTTATGTTATTTCTATTTCCATTTAAAACCGTAGAAAACCACGAAAAACGTTGATGACGTCACGGTCACATGACTTAATTATGTCTATGGGCTGATAACAAAATAACGTCACCCAATCAGAAGACGCGTTACATCCAAAATTAAATTATTTAGTGATGATCTTGAAAATGATGTTCAGGATGAAAAAGTATCCTTTACATACCATTGAATTAATTATAAACTTCGAAAAATCAATGATTCATCAGATCGACAAGCAAGTGCCTATCAAATGATAAATTTAAGAAGTCAAAAAACAGTATGAAATTTAATTCAAGCAATACCTAGTCAAAATTAATTGCCTCATTACATCCTCTTTAATTTAAACTTTGTTTCATAGGCAATCATATAACATCTCATTATTTTCATACTATTATATGTATAATTCTTGAACGATGTTTTATTTGCAGATGGCGGAAGATGGTGCAGTTTCGGGCAAATATCTAATGGTAGCAGCTATTGACTTTGGTACCTCTTATTCTGGTTATGCATATTCAACGCGAGAGGATTTTGAAACAGATCCAAACAAAATAATAGTTAATAATCCATACAATGCAGGAGCTATTGGTTTGATGTCTTTGAAAGAACCCACATGTATATTATTAGATGAAGAAAAAAAGTGTGTTGCATTCGGATATGATGCAGAAAATCAATTTGTCGATCTTGCCAGCGACAACAAGCAGGACAGTTATTTCTTTTTTCAAAGATTTAAAATGAAGCTTCACGAGGTATTGCCGTATAGCGGGTAATTTACGTGGGTGTAAAATTTCGAGATTTTCATTGAATAAGGTATACGAAAAATTTTGTCGGTTATAAATTTGGCGGATTCAAAACATTTATCAATACTTTTGCATGAACACTTTATATTTTGTGGAATTTATTTTGGCGATTTTGTTCTATCCGCGAAAATAAGCGAAAATTTACACCCCGCTATACGGTATTATAATATGATATGTATGTTTTATTAACTGATATTGTTTGAAGTTTATCATATCAAGAACATATGACGAAGTTACAGGGGAGGTTATGACTTCCTAACGTAAATTATTACATCTCAGTTATCATTTTCTATATTAAATGAGAACATTATGTTTTCACAATTTTTTTAAATTGCAAGCGTTTAACTATTGGACCTCCCTAAAACTATTTCACCGCAAGCGTCATTATATTTATCGAAATTTCTAATGCAGGTACGAGATAAGATAATGTTGGGAAAATGTGGGAGCTACGTCGTCGCATTTTACCTATTGTATCTAGGGTTGACGTCAGTGCAAGACGAAGCCTGATTTAATTCAGAATATATATCAACGTGAACGGGATATTGTTGTGTTTCTTCTTTTAATATTACGATAGTTGATTTTGACCCGACGTTTATTGTCTGTTATCAATTTCGGTATGATAAAAAACTTACTGATTTAATATTCGTGGAATAATAAGTTTAAAACTCTATCGTACGCCCTAAACAAAAGACTCACTTATATACTGTTACACTGTGCTATTATTAAATCTTTATAATTGTTTTTGAATGACAACTACAGTTGGACAGTTTTCCTTGACTATCATGGCTAATACCATAATTCACATCAATGCGTATATATTAGTCACAAGTAAAGTCTCAAAAGTATTTTGTTCAATCACATTTTGTTAATCAAAAGTTTTTGTTCATTAGAGTTTATTTTGATTAAAACGATGTTTGCCTATGCTGTTTTAGGTGTCAGATTACAAATTACTCCCTCCAGTTTAGAACGCATGTGAAAATAGGCCTACTTAGACAAAATTAGTGCATTTGAGGTCATTATTTACTCAGACTAACCAATAATTTGAAGAAATTAAACTTTTGGTGAAAGAGAAATATATTATAATAAGACCATGTTGAGGAAAGATTTACTTGTCTTTGAGTTTGGCATTTATAGAAGGTCTGCTGCTATAGCCGGATGCATGCTTCTTCTCTTATAGCTTTCTAGTTTTGTTTGGTCATAATGACAGTACCTTAACACGTAAACGTTTCATTCGTCAATTCGACATTTAAACATCTTTACTAAAAGAGGGACGAAAGATATCAAAGGGACATTCAAACTCATAAATCTAAAACAAACTGACAACGCCATGGCTAAAAATGAAAAAGACAAACAAACAACAGCACACATGCCACAACATAGAAAACTAAAGAATAAACAACACGAACCCCACTACTACTTGCGTTTTTTTAACCTCTATTCTTCCGAGGGTGAAATATAATCACGTTGTGAATAAACTCATCATAGATACATAAATTCAAATCTTACATATACGCCAGACGTGCGTTTCGTCTACAAAAGACTCATCAGTAACACTCGAATAAAAAAAACTGTTTAAAAGGACAAATAAAGTACGAAGTTGAAGAGCATTGAGAACCGAAAATTCCTAAAAGTTTTGCCAAATTTTATACAGCTAAGGTAATCTAATCCTGAGGTAGAAAAGCCTCAGTATTTCAAAAACTCGAAGTTTTGTTAACAGTTAATTTATAATTATGAACATATCAATGATAACTCAAGTCTACACAGAATTGCTGACTACTGGGCTGGTAATACCCTCGGGGAAATAAATCTCCAACAGCAATGGTATAGTGTTACGTTAACATTTATTATACAAAATATTCAAAAATATTCAATCGATAAAAACAAATGTGTTCCCTATACATGAATGACTTTTCATTATAGATTAATTATGAAAGAGAACCCTTCAAAACTGCTCTAATGAGGTGTCCAATCCCTAAAGGAAGGCAATTTTGAAAAGAAAATAAGCAAACAAATCATGAGTACTGTTTTTTGCCTTATTAATACAAATGAGATCAGGAGAACATTGTAATGGTGTGTGTAAAGACCCCACCCTCAAAAGAAAAAGAAAAGAGAAAAGTAGGGCAAAAGTGTGGGTAAAACACATTTAGTATAAAATCTAATTTTCAAACAAAACATTAAAACCAATGTGTAAAAATCAATGGCAGTTGATAGAAAAGAAAGTTTTTCAAATACAATAGATATTCATCAAGATAAAATTAAGTATCTTAAACGATTGTTAATCAAAATTGATTGACGAGGTTTTTTCATTAACAAAAAAATATACAATTTAAGAATTAAACAATATTCATATCACATTGTGTTTAAATATGAATAAATATTATCAGATTATTACATGGTATTTTTCATATCCCATGTATTATCAGCCCTAGGTTCAATATCAGCCCAAGAGCCACATGGCTTTAGGGCTGATATTGACCGAGGGCTGATAATACATGAGATATGAAAAATGATATGTTATGATCATTTATCTTATCGGACCACAGATGAATTATCACGTTGTGATTGGTTAAATGCCGTCACGTGGTGACCCCCTATGAGACCGTATGGGGTTAATAAGTTTCATATGGGGTTCATGACGCGTTAATGGCGACGTCATCTATTAATGTTGTTGTGTTTCATTGTTTATTTTTCAACAAAACGCCGCAGAAAAAGTCCAGCGTCCGAAAAATTCGTTATACGGTTAACTACTGACCCCCTACGGATCCATAGAGGGTGAATAAAATTCATAGGGGACTCTGCCTCCGGCCTCATCCCCTATGGATTTTACTAACCCTCTATGGATCCGTACGGGGTCAGTAGCAAACCATATAACTTATAATATGCGTCAACAATGGCGAAAAATTCATATATCGATCCTTTTATGTGGCTCCAATATAGAAGTTCATAGATTGAAAGGTTCACGGACGTTAAACACCAGATTCAATTCAGTCGATATGACATCTTTCGATCATATGCCTCAACAGAGAAGAGAAATATTTTAATTTGGACGAAACGACAAAATAAATAATTCAACAATATACATAATGAACACTGTTTGGAAAAGTCAACTTTTTTTAAAGTAACTTTCTAAATAAAGTTTGAAACTTTTAAAAATGCATTCATTTAATACTTCTTTTGTTTTTTGTTTTTTGTTGGTTTTATTATTTTACAGAATATACTTACCAATAATCAAATAAATGTTTTGTTTACTACTTTGTAATGTTTTTTCACTGAGAACGTAACATTGAGGTGTATTTTCCGAATTTGCCGAGTATCACCGGAATGCTATGAGCTAACGTCACGAAAATGCATGTGATAACAATCGAAGCATGTGATAAACTTTTCATATCAGTCCACTGTATCGGATTGTATCTCCCCCATGCAAAGCTCGGATTCCTTTCACGGATTTGACTATACTTTTTGGACCTCTTGGATTATAGCTCTTCATCTTTTATATGGAATGTATCTCCCTCATGCAAAGCTCTGATTCCTTTCACGGATTTGGCTATACTTTTTGGACCTTTTGGATTATAGGTCTTCATCTTTTATAAAAGATTTGGATTTCAAATATTTTGGCAACGAGCATCACTGAAGAGACATGTATTGTCGAAATGCGCATCTGGTGCAAGAAAATTGGTACCGTTAATTTTATTATCCACTAAGCACCAATTCAAAAAATATGGAATTTACGTTAATTTAATACTATTATCATAAAGTAATAATCATGTTATTTAGTCTAAGTATATGATAAATAAGATTATATTGTACCTGAAGCTGAATACGTGTTCATTTTTTAATAATTTATCCTTTCATGTTATGACAAAACTATCTCATTGTTCGTTCATTCCATTAATTCATTAAAATTACCACTTCACTGAAAAATATCCCTTTCACTCACTAAGTCAATACTTAAAGTGAGCTAATATCAAAATTTAATTAATACAATGAGAGTCTACTTTTGTCATATCACTCGAAAATGTGAAATTTTCTTAATTGGTCAGATAATACTTGGTCAGTAATAGTTATCTCGTGAGGACGCGGTGTGTCATTTAAGGATCACCCCGATAGCCAGGGAGATGGGTGATCTTACACTGACACACCAAGTCCGAATGGGATAACTATTTTACAGCCCAGATGTTCTAGATTATATGAAAAACCATTTACAATTCATAAAATCAAGTTTAGAACGCCACACAACCATTATGATATACTTTATATAACTAAATAATACGATGTTTGAATATGAATCAATATTTACTCGCCCCACTGGCCAAGTGGTCCACCCTTAGTTGCCACTATCTAAAATATTGCCCCACTCTTGTTTTCCAACTTGCACCATTTAAGAAAAAGGATGAAATCCCATTTAAAAATCGGTCTGACAACTCGCCTTACATATTAATAGGGTTAAAATCCCACAGAGCGGTCGTCACTTAGATTGTACTGGAGTAGGGCGTTTTTTTTTCAAAGTGGGCCAGTTGGTGAAAAAGTGTAGCGATTCGGTGTGGGGAGATTCTCCAGTGGGGCGAATTATCTACTTTCTTTAAATACGTAAAATTACTATGACTTTCTATCCAGTCGTCCTAGTGTGGAGATATGATTTATGGGTTTATAAGCTAAAAGCCTTGAGTTTGAATCCCAGCATAGACACTGGATTTTTTCTACACATTTTGAAAGTGAATCTTCTCCGTATGAATATTTCTAAGTGGATTTACCATTCCTGCAAAAAGTTACAGAACAAAGGAAAGCATGCAGAACAAGCAAATACCAGCTGGGTTGATCTGGTAGGTCCGGCTCAGATCACCCCTGGTGGAGCTGGGGTGTAATGTTGTATGCCTATCTCCATAAAAACATGACCATGTATTGTTTAACCTATGAAAAGAAACTTGCAACCGTCAAAAACATTTTTAGATCCAACAATTAATTTGCAGGATATCTAAAAATCAATGAGGTGAATACTAGTTGCCAACTATTTATTTTAGTTTGAAACACAGCATTTTAATTCAAAATAGTACTCAGTGGTAATTTTTTTTATTATTTTGATAACAATACAAAGAAATCTTACCCCTCTGGTCATTTATGCGTAGTTACTTAGTACACATAAATTGTATGTATTATGAAAATTAAAAGGATAATTCAAGCAAATGTGATTGGATGAGATGTTGTTAGCATGAGCTAAATTGGATAGTCTATGAAAAGGTATATACTATGAAATGGAGAGCTCGGGGCACGGTCCCTCTCTCTAAATTTCATATTTTGATACATTTTAATAGACTGTTCATACACATGTTCAATTTAGTAAACACAATAAATTTAATTAATTATAAATACGGATACGTCATGTGATCTAAACTCGGATTGAGATGTATTTATAGAATGCGTTTCCATGCCCTTATTGTTAAGTATAACAGTTGGACGTCTTTTTAATACTTTACAAATATCATCATTGGGATACATTGTAATGGCCGAGGTAAATATATATATGTGTATGGGAAGTTTGATGGATAGGTATATATATTAAAATCGACAAATATTTCATTGGATAATTTGTTTACAGATTCACATTGCAACTACTGACGATCTTATCAACAAATTATGAACACTTCATATTCAAATACATGAATAGAGATTATTATAATTCGAAATATATTTGATAAAAAAATCCTATTATAAGCCAATTTGATTTTTTTTTTTAACTTAAGTTCCTCGAAGATCTAAATCTGTCACC
Organism: Mytilus galloprovincialis; assembly: GCF_965363235.1. Taxonomy (NCBI): domain Eukaryota; kingdom Metazoa; phylum Mollusca; class Bivalvia; order Mytilida; family Mytilidae; genus Mytilus; species Mytilus galloprovincialis. Next base: position 54,204,552 of record NC_134847.1, read on the forward strand.
CCAAAACATCGTCCTGAAAATACATGAAATATTCGTCACTGGACAAACAAGAAACAACAATCAATTAAGATTTACTAAACGTTCACAAAGTTCTACAGTTCAGTTGATTTTGTAAGTAGTTCCTATTGTCAAAACAAAACAACAAAAAACCCACGTATGCAATGTATGCAATGCCGGTAGCTTAAATAAATGTGTTACAGAGGTTCCGCGTCTGGTATGTATTTGATATTAAATTGTTGTCAATTGCTAACACTGTGGGCATTTAATGTCAACTGACATGTAGTTGTTGCCTATTTTCTACGGTCGACTAAGAAGTATTTAGTGCAGAGATGTCACAAAAAACGGTATCTAAGTATCTTTGTACATATCTCCTGACTTTTTGTATGAATGTAAAAAAACTGATAACACCATGACGGAAAAACAGACCAAGTCAAACAACAGTACACACAATACAAGCTTAAGATATAACACTTAAGACTGAGCAAAGCAAAACATTATATGTAATTCAAGTCTCAGACAGGGTATGTAATGAAAATTTCCGGGCTTAGAGTTCATATTCTCCGAGCCGTACTCAAAGTGATATATAAACCCTAAGCCTGGAATGTCAAATTATATACGCTGTCTTAGACATAAATTACCCATATATTACGGATAACCTCTGCATTAATGTTGTTTTGTCAGTACAAGGTATTTATTAAATATTCACAATGCGGTAAATATGTTAATTACCATGTTTATTCTTCTATAGGTTTTGTGTAATTATGTATTATGATTGCGTTTTGGCGGTTTAAATTGGGGTTAACACGTTGTATATTCCCCAGCTGTTTTCTGAATATATTCCGACATTTCTGTGATGTTATATAATCACAAAACTGGACACATTTGTAATCCGTGATATACTATCATTTGACAATCTATAAGTGCTAAGAAAACAGAAATATCTGAATTATACACAAAAAGCATTTTGCAAGCTGAAAACTGCCCAAAAAAAAAGAATAATAATAAAGTTTACATATGGTGTATCTGAAGAATGTCGACAATTTAAATAATATATCGCAATTTAGTGATTTTGTTTATTTTTGCAAAATATATATGATATTATAATACGTTATTAATTCATTTCATAGGGATTTCTATATGAAGAGGTTTTTGGAGATTTGTTCGAGCTTTTAAACAGCATGATGGCTCTTTATTCTTTATTGAATGGTTTGATTAATAGAGGTAGTAACACTCAGTATCGACAGGTACATTTTTTTTTATCAATTAGTCAACATTTACAAACAATCTTCATTCTAATATTATGTCTTTATAGATTTCCTCCACTTTAATGAAGCGACAACTTTTGTTTTTACAGAATTAGATATTCAGACAATAGAATAGATCTTAAGACACAATAACATTTGAAATTTTATCGAGTGTGTCCTATTTCAAATTGTGACATTTTAACTGCGTGTGGCTTCATATGGCGATTGAGGCATGCATTACATGAGATGTGTTCCTTGTAGACGCACATGGGCTCGGTTTATTATTCTGCATAAATTAAAGTACTTTATAAGATGTTTCTAAAACAGTTGAAAAACTTTAAAATTCATAACGGAATATGCAGGATTTTTTTCTGTTTTATGTTTAACGATGACTTCTTTTTCTTTAGATATTCCTAAAGTACTTTATAAGAGCTATCTACTCATATTTTTAAAATTTTATCAATTATTTTATCTTCTTAAAAACACCTAAAAGTGTTTTATTTACTGAATTATTTCATACAAAATATGTCATATTTTTTCAAAAATAAATAAAAAATTGTGTCCTGCATTTTTCTTAATTGTTATCTCTTTCTTGTTTTTTTTTTTTTTTTAATTTTTTACTATATTCGGTCCAGCCTTTTTTTAATTACTTTATTTTGACATTTCGTACATATATTGTCAACCTAATTTCTTTATTTTGCTAAGCTGCTCATCTTGCCTGAACATAACGTTCTGTTGATGGTCACAAGTTTAAATACATGTAACAAATATGCAGTCATTAACATTTTAGATAATTTCCCCTTTCATGACTGCAACTGAAATTGGAGGAAAAGAAATTCCAGCAATAGATGTGTTTGCTTTATCAATAAAAGCGTTGATGGAAAAAGTGATTGAAGTTTGCAGAAAACAAGGGGCTGATTTCATCAAAATCGAAGATATAAAATGGGTATTGACAGTGCCTGCTATTTGGAGCGAGAAAGCGAAACGCTTCATGAGGCAAAGCGCAGAAAAGGTAATAGAGATTATCAACTTCTGAGTTTTATTTTAACTACTCTTACTATGAACAACATGAAGTGTTATGCCCTTGTCTTCAGCTATCCATCCTAAAAAGGTATCATATTCTACACAATCGTTTTCTTTAAATGAGCTAAAAAAACATTGATTATGAATTATTGATTTCAATAATTCGACCTCATTGAATCCGTATTAATGTGAACTTTAATTTAACCCTTAGTTTGAGATGGGTAGCACGTAAATTGTATGTTTAAAGTTATTTAAAGGAAAAGAATGTCAACATTGAAAGTGAAACAAAGATAAATCATTTGCTTGACTGATTCGATCCATAAAAATTCATTCTTATGCAAGTAAAAACGATGGCAAACATTTATTTTTCATCTATAATATGAAATTAAATAGACCCAGAATAAGCCAACAGCACAAGTTTGCTTAATCTATTTATATCTATATTTATGTTTACATCGCTTATATGGTAATCGCATGACTTTAGAGGTCAACTCTATAATTGATTAGATGGCGTCCGGACTAAAATACACACGAAACGAAGCTAGTACGCATTGTCATGATCGTGCCCTGTTTATTATTTATTTAAGATTTTTGATAGTTTGGATAAATGTTTTACATTGTTATAAATAAAATACGAGAATTTGACTAAAATCGGTGAACATGAATTTGACAGCTAGTGGCCCTTTAAAATAATTATCAGACAATTAAAAATATATTACTTTTTCTTGTGAAGTTTATCTATATTACCTGATATCAGCGTAAAACAAATTTTGTTCTAGAGCGCACTTTGTAAATATATTTTTCAATTTTCACTGATATCTTTAATCAAAAAACATTCTGTAAAACTGACATTCATGATTGATAACATATTTGATACGTTCGGAGGACGTGTTTTTCAAAAACTATCGGCATTCCAATGGGAACGAGTTGTGCCCCTACTCTTGCCGACTTGTTTCTTTATTAATATGAGGCTGACTTCATACAGGAACTTCTTAGGAAGAAAGATAAGAAGTTAGCAATATCCTTGAACTCTACTTTCCGTTATACAGATGATGTTCTCTCACTAAATAATTCAAAATTTGGTGACTGTGTCGAACGCATCTATCCCATTGAACTAGAGATAAAGGATACAACAGATACAGTCGGCCTCATATCTTGACTTACATCTATAAATTGACAATTAGGGTCAATTGAAAACAAAACTTTACGACAAAAGAGATGATTTTAGCTTTCCAATTGTGAACTTTCAATTTATAAGTAGCAACATTCCAGCAGCACCTGCATACGGTGTTTATATCCCCCTATTGATACGATATTCCCGTGATTGCATTTCCTATAATGATTTTTTTTATAGAGGGTTGTTGCTCACAAGGAAGCTATTCAATCAAGAGTTCCAAATGGTGAAGTTGAAATCATCTCTTCGTAAATTTTACGGACGCCATCACGAGTTGGTTGACCGTTATGGAATAACTTTTCACAAATGATATCGGATATGTTCCTTACGTCGTAACTACAATCACATTCCCTTTAATAAATGTAACCTACCGAATTAAACTATTTACCGGATTTGTTATCTCATAAGCATCACTACGGATGCCACATGTGGAACAGGATTTGTTTTCCCTTCCAGAGCACCTGAGATTTCCCTAAGTTTCTGGTGGGGTTCGTTTTCTCTTTATTGTGTCATGTGTACTGTTGTTTGTCTGTTTGTCCTTTTCATTTTTAGCCATGACGTTGTCAGTTTATTTTCGATTTATAAGTTTGAGTGTCCCTCTGGTATCTTTCGTCCCTCTTTTAATCCATGTGTTCGGAAAAGCTAAATCTCCTAATTAAGCCGGTTTGTCATATCTATAAGTTTTTAACGCATATTCTATAGTTACCAACACACTTTTTGCAGGCCTTAATAAAAATATTGGTTTTCGAAGAAAAAAAATCTCAACCGCTCTGCTGTAGAAACCCATTGATTAATTTCATTGAGATAAAAAAATATACCTTAGTGAGTAACGGAAAGCAACGTTTGAGTCGAGTAAATGTAAATAAAATAATAATTACAAATTATTAATCATGTTATTAGGAAAATATTTATTCGAATAAAAGCCAATCCGGTAGTGGCGTGAATCGTGTCACATCAAATTAACGACTTATGTATCACAATTTTAGATTGCACAATTGACAATTTTTTAGATTAAAGTTTACGAGATTGTTGATAAGGCATGTTGTCATCTGCGTCATATAAAGTCCATAATGATTTCTAAATAAGGGTGACGTTCAATCTAAAGACTGTTCACAAGAGTTATTATCCTTGTATCCAGATTTTTATATTGAGTAGAAAATATTCACAACTGAAATGTTTAAAACAATATATACACCGATGTCAGTGTTCTTTCAGCTGACAATAAATAGACCACACAGAAGCATGTCGGCTTTGGTGTATAGTTGTAATATCAAAAGCTATTCTAAAATTATCATTAAAATCTGTAAAACGAATAGTGTTTATGGTTTTTAAAATCTAAGAAACAGCATATACTTTAGATAAAAATTACATTCACCAAAGACTTGATATACAAATAGATAGTTTATAAAAGGATTACCTAACAGAAAGGTAATACAAGTTGGCTGAAAATTAGCTGTCAGTATACATCGGTACCTTGTGCATATGCATTTCGTGAGAGCTTTTTGTGTGGCAAGCGTAGATCAAAAGTATTTCCAACTTATTTGTATAGTGTATTACTCTAACGTGCTGTTATACCACTTTGTCATAAATTTATAGGCGGGGATTCCTGAGGAAAATCTTCTGATTGCATTAGAACCAGAATGTGCATCCGTTTATTGTCAGTATTTAAAAACAGAACATATGATCGGAGCAGAAGGAGGTTTTAAAGCATCATCCCCAAACAGTAAATACATGGTTGTTGATTTAGGAGGTAAGCTGAAATACATTATCAATATCATATTGTGTAAACAGTACAATTCAACCTTTTTATGTCATTTATATGGTTATATTTATAAATTTACTGTTTACATATTTTTGAATTTTTGAAAAACTAAGGCTTTTCTACCTCAGGCATAGATTACCTTAGCGGTATTTGGCAAAACTTTTAAGAAATTTGGTCCTCAATGCTCTTCAACTTCGTAGTTTATTGGGCCTTTTTAACTTTTTTGGATCCGAGCGTCACTGGTGAGTCTTTTGTAGACGAAACGCGCGTCTGGCGTATATACTAAATTTAGTCCTGGTATCTATGATGATTTGATTTTATAGTCAAATAAAGTGTAAATAAGTTAAGACAATAAAAGTAATACTCAATCATGAACAAACCTCCAAATGTAGTGAACTTAAACAATACGTTTTTCTAATGTGCAATGTTTATGTTACAGTTAAATGACATGAGCCCATTTCTCGATTTTATATTTTTTCCTTACTTTTATGGCAAAGACGATAATATTAGGATATTCATAGAATGTATAATGAAAAATAAAACATTGATGGATGCATATATATATATATATATCTTTGATTTAAATATCCTGTTTTTTTCTTACAATCATTTTCACATTATTATGACATTCTTTCATATTACTAAGCCAGTCTTGGTTTACGATATTCCGTCCTTTTTGGTAACATATTGATTGATTGTTGGTGTTTAACGCCATTTTCCTCAAACTTTTTGAAAAAATATTTGACTGCTCATTACTTTAACTTACCTATTTTTGGGTATAGCAATATGAACAAATTGTACATTGCACAAAATATCAGCAAAACATAATCTACGAAAATTAAATACTGATTATAATAGAGCAAGTTCATATCGAAATGCCACATCTTAACTTCGTAACTTAGCTTTAATGGTTTTTTTTTGTGGAAATGAATATTCTTATCTAATGTATATACAAAAGCTTTACTTTTACTATTGTAAATTTCAGGTGGAACGGCGGATATAGCGGTCCATGAAAAAATGGAAGGCCATCATCTGAAAGAGCTATGCCGTGCAACCGGTGGAGCATGTGGCGGAACATCGGTGGATGACGAGTTTTTGCTATTTCTACAAGAAATATTTGAAAGTGAAGTTATCAAGCAGTTTAAAATCGATGATCCTGAATCATTCTTGTTGCTCTTGAGAAGTTTTGAGTCAGCAAAGAGAAAAATACAGCCAAATACAACAGGAAAGGTTAGCATTCATTTGCCATATGTTCCCTTGAGCAAACTATGCGAGGATTATCACCAACAGAAAGTAGAAGAAGTCATTAATAGCTCCAGTTTACATCATGTTGTCGTTTTTAAAAACGGACATCTACGAATAGACGCCGACTATTTCAAAAGTTTTTTCAACAAAACATTGAAGAAGCTCGAAACGGTCATGCAAAAGGTTTTTGAGGATGCTCGTGTTCAAGGCGTAGAAAATATTATTCTAGTTGGTGGGTTTGCTGAATGTGAACTGGTTCAAAAGACAATCAGAAGCTGCTTTCCTTCAAAACGTGTTATAGTACCATACGAATGCGGATTAGCTGTTTTGAAAGGAGCCGTAATGTACGGACACAAACCGTCGTACATCTCGGCACGAGTTGTTGCGTTTACTTATGGTGTATGTGTAGCTAAGCCTTATGACAAAAGACTTCATGATCGAAATCATCTTACAATGTTCAATGGAAAGGAATACAGTAAAGACCTTTTCCACAAAACAGTTGAACGGGAAACAGATTTAGAGATTGGCACAAAAATCGCCTTAAAATTTATCACATCTCAGCCTTTTCAAAAGTACATCAAAATTAAGATGTATTTGTCTAAAAGCAAGAGTCCAATGTATGTAGATGAAGACGATTGTTCCTATGTTGGTAAGTCAATCTTGACGGTAACTTATCCAACAAGAGAAGCACAGCATGTGTCCGTAATCTTTACCTTTGGGGATACAGAAATCAAAATAGAAAAGGCAAAAAACGATACTGGTGATAAATATGAAGGTTCGCTCGACCTTCTATCTGAAGACCATTCTGATGAACAGTTAGAGGGTGACATTATTCCAGATATTTTGCTGATAGACAACTGAGTTTTTTTCTGCAGGAAATAATGAACAAACTGTAATGCATTATCGAAAATCAAAGTAGAACGTTTTGCCTGATTTCAAACTTAATTTTTTTCACATTTTGCACAAATACTTTCATCCATTTGATTAGACATGTTTACAAGAAGATTACCACCAATCGCCGTAGTCAATTATACAGTTAGAACCGAAGGGAAATGATCAATAATCGATCTAGATCCAATTACTTGTTACATGTAATTTCATTAAATTAATTCTTCTAATATATAAACTCATCATAGATACCAGGACTAAATTTTGTATTTTCCCGTGCATATCACAATGTTATTTATGATCATGTGTATATCCCTTGAATATGCATGTCATTAACAAGACATACTTGATTTCTCAACGTGAATAAAAACAACATCAAAATTAACGTTATATCAAATACGGACTACTTTGGAATTATCAACTTTAATGTTCGAATTTCCCAATCTCATTAAAACTTTACTCTAGGTATTATCAACTTTTACCTTGAAATTATCAGCTATAATCTTGGAATTTCCAACTTCGATTTTGGATCTATTTAAATAATCATCTCTCATCTTGGAATTATACATTTCAATTGTGAAATTTCCAACTCTTATCTTGAAACTATCAACTTTAAATAAAGGCGACAGTAGTATACCGCTGTTCGAAATTCATAAATCGATCGAGAAAAAAACAAATTTGGGTAACAAACTAAAAATGAGGGAAATGCATCAAATATAAGAAGAGAACTACGACACAACAGAAACACAAACTTAAAATGTAATATACACAGAAACGAACTATAATATAACCATGGTCATTTTCCTGACTTGTAATCAACGTAAAATGACAAAACACCAATGAATTGCTTACACAAACAATCAGACTGCACAAATAAATCTTATACAAGATGAAATATGGTCAACTACTAACATCCACTCCATTTGCACTTTTCTGATAGTTGTCTCATTAACAAGCTTACCTCATCTTCCTATATTCATATAGAGTGGTAGAAGTGAGTGTAGTTTGTTTATTTTAAAAAGAATAATCCAATGACTTAGCGTGAATAGAATGGACAACACGTGTTATATTTATTTGAAGAACATACATGAACCGACCGGATATACAACCCTTTAATATGTTACATTCAATTATTTTGATATATTAGAGAAAAAATAAACGTTTTTACTCTATCAAGCTAATAAATTCGATAGAGTGATAAATTATTTATATACAAATGAAAATAATATATCAACGACTTTCTTCCAAAAAGTTAAATTGCAAAAAGATAAAAGAAATAAAAAAAAGTGAGGGAATGAAAAGAAGAGATAGCTTTTAACAGATTGAATGAGCAAACGGGAGAGAGTGATCAAATGAAAGTCAGTGAATATGTGGGAGAGAGTATGAAAGAATTGAGAGGCACTGAAGTGCTTTCATAGTTAGAAAGCCAACAAAGTTCAAGTGGAAGAGCATTGAGGACCCAAAAATCCAAAAAGTAGTGCCTAATACGGCTTAGGTGATCTATGCCTTGGATGAGAAATCCTTAGTATTTCGAATAAGTCATACTTAAGGTAAAAGTTAATTTATAAAAATGACTATACAATTGATATTCATATCAACACCGACTGGACTGATCATATCCTCGGGGAAAAACGTCCACCAGCAGTGGCATCGACCCAATAGTGTAAATAGTTATCTTGTAATATTTTTTGTTTGTTTTCTATTTCTTCGTGAATATAATTTTATTAAGCATAATGTGTAATAAAGTATGGCAGGTTGAGATTGCCTGATATCGGTTGTTATATTTTGGAACAATGTGAGGATTTTCTGTCAAAAAAAATTCCAACTAGCTAATTGTTGATCAGATACGACCGTCAAATGCGTAAACCTTCTGATTGTAATTATACATGTAGCTTGTTTTTGTTTTAATATAAGTTTTGTGTGATCGAGTCCTGTAGGTCTTTTACTGTAATGCAGATACAAATGAGAAGTGTTTTTTAAACACTAGAAAACGAGATGTAAATAAAGGCAACAGTAGTATACCGCTGTTCAAACTCATAAATCCATGGACAAAAAACAAAATCGGGGTAACAAACTAAAACTGAGGGCAACACAGTAAAGTATGGCGTTGAAGAGCTGAAGATGTTAAGTGAGATCGAAACAAACTATCCAATATATTTTAGAATTATCATCAAATTATAAATCTTAAACAAAGTAAACAAATTAGATATATAAGCGACAGCATTACTTTGTTAACGTTACTCATGAGTGTACAATTTACTATAAGAAGACATTTAGTTACCAATAACTGCATTTTTTTAAACAAGAGTTTTCTTTCTTTTGTCCCAACAAATTATTACTTAAAAGTCATATGAAACCTCAAATCTAAATGGATAGTTTTCATTATAAAACTTATGTAGATATACTTTTTTTCTGAAAAATCCACATTTAGAAGAATTTTATTTATTTTATGTGCTTGCTTCCATATTTTCCGTATATGCAAGTGAAACTAGCGTCACCCTTCTCGTAAAAAGATGGTGATCGCAAAACACGTGGATCTGTCATTAAATTAAACTATTATCTGATTGTATTCCTTATACACGTGATCAATATCCATGCTTATTTGTTGATTGTTTACTATAAGGTGACAATCGGTTAACTTCGGATTCAAAACACGGCATTACATGAGCTGCCGTATTTGTTAAATCATAGAGTCAGAGAGAGAATAAAATGACGATTATACGGTTATTTGCGTAAAAAATTATAAAGGTGTAATACCACCAAATCATGGTACGTCACATCCGGTTGTATGCGAAAGTAGGTCGAAAAAAATATTCCCTTGAATTTGACAGTTGTAGGTAATTAATCCTACATTTTATTGCAGTAAAAACATTTCTGTGTCATAAACATATGTCTTGGGTATTTCAAAACACCATTATTTTTTATTTGGGATTTCTATAGAAAATTTTATAATCTTGAGGTTACATGTTGACTAAACCTTGTACACAGATAAAATAAGGGGAGAAATTTGATTGGTTAACTTCCAATGATGGTTATTTTCTTATATGCAATGAAATGTTATGTGAAATTTTGTCTATAGTACTGGACAGGATAAAACTTTACTCATGCCAAGTATTTCTTTATTTGAAACAAAGACAAATTCTGCACATTTTTTTGAAAAGTGTAAATTTAACAAAGCCTAAAAGGGGAAAATCAATGGTGGTATTACACCTAATATTGGAAGCTGTACATGCACATTTGACCTTGTGAATTGAGTCACCAAAACACATGTTTCTATATTGATCATGCACTTATAAGGAGTCTTATCATACAGATACAGCCAAACAAATATCACAAGGACTGCCGAACTACGTTTGTGAATTGATGTTGACGAATGTTATATGAACTTGAGTGACATCAGAATGTGCATTGCAGCTGCTTTCCAATGACTTATTGCTCGAACTTATGTATACTTTAGATTAATTAACGTTCTGTTTGTTTTCAAGCATTTCTTTAGAGCTATATTAGTTAAATTCTTTTTTTTACTATTCGAAATTCTATTCTGTGAACTTTCTTAAGTTGAATGTGTGACTTTAATAGTACTACTCGGGCCTCAAAGGACTTTAAATTGAAAATGAAGGCCAAAAAGGTGAGTTTTTGCTATCTTTCAGGATAAAGATAAGACCTGTTTAATATCTTATTTAGTATGGATACTCGGTTCGAAACAGGAGTAATAGCTCACTGAAGCTCACGTTACACCTGTTGCTCAGCCCTGTACACATACAGCTGATATTTAAAGGTATTAAACAGTTTCTGTCTAGTTATCTGTATCAGTTTACGTTCTGATTTAGACATCTTTCCAGACCCATAAAAAAGTAGCGGGAAATATTTCAATATAAAGTTTAATATTAAAGGGTTATTGCATGAATATTGGGGAATATTGTCCCGAGTAGAATTTCATATTGCACGAGCTTGGGAGTGCAATATATGTTCTACGAGGGATATGTAATGATATTGTGAATGTTTACTTTTCAAAGTAAAATAGTCAAAACATAAAGTGTTCGTAAAGTATTACATAACTTTAAACTATTTACAAAATAACAATAAAAATGTCACATACCATTATGTAACATAAACTCTTGGCCTAGAATGGGGTCATATATGCCCCAGCTAAGGCAGAGTGTAAACTCATAATAATCTATGAAGAGGAAAAATTTAAAACTATACTAATATAATAAAACATTACAATGTTACTATGTGAAGATATATTACAATATCCTATTACCAACAAAATCATAATCAGAATAGAACATAAATTCTTAACTTAATTAAAAAAAGATATGATATGGTTGGGAAGGAGGGTGGTAAAATTTAAGAGATCGAAGATAACTTATTGATTACAAATAGTATCGATTCCTCTTTCTGTCTAAATAATTTATTAAGGAATATCCAAAAATAGCTGATCAATCCAAATTCTTTATCTAGACTTAAAATAAGAGGCTCTCAAAAGGGTATCGTTAAATAAAGGCAACAGTAGTATACCGCTGTTCAAAACTCGCAAATCTATGGACAAAAACTAAATCGGGGTAACAAACTAAAACTGAGGGAAACGCATTAAATATGAGAGGAGAACAACGACACAACATTTAAATGTAACACACACAGAAACGGACTAAACATTAGACAAAATCCGATGAGAATAACAAATATAATATCAAAACCAAATACATGAATTTGGGATAGAAAAGTACCGTGAGACGTCTTATAGTAATGTGAATTCACACTCAAATATAAGAGAAAACAAACGACACAACAGAAACACAACATAAAAAATGGAAGTTATATGTTAATCTAATTTATAACAATATTTCAATCGTTAGCATAAAAATAGTTATAAAAATAACTTGCCTTTATGCCCTCCTTAAACGCTAAACTAAACACTTTCTTTAGAGTGTATTTAAGTAAGGCATAAAAGTAAAGTATAACAAACACAGAAATGGTATTGTGAATTGACAAAACATTCAGTATTACGTAAAGTATTACATAACTTTAAACTATTTACAACATATAAAGGGTAAATGAAAAATGTTCCTAATTAACATAAGTAAAAAACATAATAATAAAATCGTCACATACTATTATGTAACTTAAACTCTTGGCCTAGAATGGGGTCATATATGCCACTAGGAAAGACGATACGCAATAAAATCTATACTACCCCACCTAGGCCAAGATATTGGCAACCATAAAAGCAGAAACACCGACCCAAGCAAGTAGTACTGATGTTTGTCATATGAAGTTACAGTTCACTGTAAATATGCTATATTGAAGCATGGATTATTCATACCAAAAGTGAAAACTATAGTTCCAAAAATACATGTAATAAAAATCAAGATTCATGTATATATGTAACAACAAGGAAAACTATACATAAAAACAAAACCCATTGTCAGTATAGTTTGAAAACTTGAAACAATAAGATGTGTAACATACTTATGTTAAATGTAACTTAAAATTAATTATCGGCCCAAGCAGTTTAGTTTTACATAATAAGAAAATCGGCATACATCAAATTATACTTATTATTGATAAGTACTTTCCAAATTGCTTTCAATTGAAAAATTTCTGTTAATTTGACGCATTACATCAATGTTTATAAATGTGTCCAAACATGTAGTAGCATGTTAAAATGATAAAAGCATTGATACCAGCCCAAGCAAGTATCACTAACATTATGTTAATTGGTATGGGGTCTTATGTACTTTTGGAAAGCATTGGATTTTCAACGGCCCAATGTGCGAATTTGTGAATCAGACATGCCTCGTTCAGCAGCATATATAGCTGCTCCTATCCTAAAACTATGGCCTTTATATCTAGTGCTGTCTAAACCACATGATTGTAAACATTTGTGTAACATTTTATCAAAATATGAACGTTGTAAAGGGATGCTGGTCATAGAACAAAACAATGGATTGTCTAATGGGGTATGTGGTCTAACCTGTAGATAATTTACTATAGCTTCTACTGCTGATTAAATTGCAGGTCCATTTGAAAATTTGATGATTTTTGATAGGCCTTTAATATTATGTTTAAATTTACGAAAACACAATTCAACTTGTGAAGCTTTGCTTTCAACATAAATCAACGATAGATCCCGTAATTGCAAAACATGCCCTTCTGCCACATTTTTTGTTAAAATTAATTCTCCTATTCTAGCAAAGAATGAAAAGGCTAATAGAGAAAAAAGCTTAAATAATAATATCCGTTCATATGAATTCTTTAGCACAATAGAAATATTTTGAAGTAACTTATTCGGTATTGGAACTGTTCGTTCATTATTTGGCCTTTTAAACTTTTTTGGATACAAGCGTCACTGATGAGTCTTTTGTAGACGAAACGCGCGTCTGACGTATATACTAAATCTAGTCCTGGTATCTATGATGAGTTTATTTATTGGTAGCTGACATTCAACTGTACTAGATAATCTAAATGTCCTGTTATCAGCTTATCAACCAAGAGATTGAGTATTGTCTGGTAGGACTAACATTTTATGTACATATGCTATTGCTGAAATTATGTTGATGTCGTTGATGAGGCAGTTGATTTTTTAAACACATATGCAATACATAATGATATAGTAGCCACAGATAATGGGAGATGGAATGAGTAAGTTCATTTTTAAAAGGATAAGTTCTAACTGTTTCCATGCCCGTTTGTAGGTGGCCTGAGTTGATGCAGCTAACGCTGCTTGTGTTAAAATGTTAATGTATTCCAGAAGTTCTGTGGGATGAACTGTTCTGGTACTGACGTTAGTATGCGTTGAGCACTCGGAGCGGACTTTAAGAAATGTTCTACCTGTACACGAGAAAGGTAATCAGCCTGAATGAGTATTCTAGTCGTGCATGCATTTTGTCTATAAAAGACTCATCACTGATGCTTGAATCAAAACTGTTTAAACTTAAAATAAAAAAAGATTAAAAGCGTTGAGGCACAAATAGTCTTAAAAAAACAAATCAAAGTTACGTTAACAAAATATTTAAAATAATTACCATATCAATTATAAAATATGTCAACACAATAATGACTTCTGGGCAGGTGATAAGTAAACTATTATAAAGATAACATTTATACTGAAACACAAAATACATTATTCAAGTTCTTTCATTTTACTTTATCTTCGTCAATTTCATGTTATATATTTCAACATAATGAATCTGTTTTGCTCGGTGCAACTCACAGGGGTGGCTGGTTTTGGTTAAATGGAGAAAAGATCACACAGGGCCATTTCGCGGCAGTAGATACACAATCGGATGGAGAATGTCTGGTTCTGAAAGGAAATCATTATATGGGAGAAGACTGTGATCGCCACATTGCTCATTTGTGTGAAAAGCAAATATAAAAAAAAAAACATTGATTTTTGTTCTTTTTCCCCTGGTATATACATCTTGCAATCTTATGTAAAAAAGTAAAAGAATTTAAGATAAAAGAACACTGTTCTGCATGCTATTGTCATAACAACAGTAACAATCACTCCGTCGTAAATAAAAGTTGAAACAATTTCTGAATTTGATACAAATAAATAATGTTTGTATTCGATTTTTGATTCTATATAAAGTCTCAAGATTTATTAATGCCTTATTTCATTACCGCATGTGATGTATGATGATGTATAGTTATGAGATTGCTCAACTTTGACGGTGACAACAGATCTATGAATGTCATTGACCCTCTGGTATCTTTTCCCCCTCTTTTAAAAATGAACGAACCCAGATATCAAAGAAAAGCTAATTAAAGAAACCAATCTGATATATGGTACGTCAATTACGTCTGCATAAGATTCATTTGTGGTTTTCTAATCAATAGATATGACCAAGTTGAAGAGCCCTTATAATAAAACATTTTAAGAATATATGCAACTACAGATAAGGAAATTTGAAGGAGGGTGTACGCCTACTTGAACGTCTTGAATATTTCAACTATTAATGAACAGTAAAGTAGCACAATGAACGCATCAATTACAGTTAATATATAAGCACAACAAACGTGTAGACTGGTGCTACATTTGTGGAACGTCTCATCGCATTGGCATCAAGCCAGCTGTTCACAAATTCAATCAATACAATATGCTTTATTTTAAAAACACTCCGTCACATTGACATGTGAAACAAGAGGTAAATTATAAAATACAATCACATCACATCATAGAAATAAATCAAACAACTTAGAAATGAAATATATAGAAAATTAAAAACCAATTGTTCAGAGAACAATTGTAGGTCTTTCCACTAGTAAAGATCTATTTTGATATTGAAATATTAAAAATCAGTTTAAAATATTAGTTCCTATGGCTTTATGATGTATTTATATGAATTTAAAGCAAAGGTCAAAATCTAGAACGTCATATTAACCTATGACCTTGACCTCAATTTCAAGTTCACAAACCAAGGACCTTAAATCAAAAGACCCAAGGTCTTTAATATGTTTGGTTTATTAGTAATATCACTTTATGCGTAATTCTATATGTAAGATGGGCAAAAACTCCCATTTATTGTCTGCGCACCCTTTCAATCAAAATATATAAGTAAGGACATGTCGCAACTAACAATTTATGAAAAATTATTTGTCGATATGTCATAAGGTATTTGAAAATAAATGAAAATAAGCCAAAATCAAAATTTAGAATATGACCTTGACCTTTGACCTTGACCTCATTTTTATTATTTTCGACCAAGAACCCCAAATCTAAAGACCCTATGTCTTTATCACTTATGGTTTACCATTTAGAAATGCATATCACTTAATTAAATGGAAAAGGGGGAATAACTCTCATATGGAGTCTCCGTATAGCTTCGGTCCAACTGAATATCCTAATCCTGAAGATGTAACGAGCAATTTGGTAAAATAAATTTGTCGTAATCTTTAACGGTTGCGAAGGAGTAGTGGCCACAAGAAAAACAGTGTTTGGGGAGATAACTCTTACAACGTAAAGTATTTTGTTACACAGTTGTAAATTTTTAAAGCGTATAAACTATACGATACCATATTCCAAATATCTAAGCGACATCTTTTGAAACATCAATAATACGCAAGAAAAAAAATTAGGCGGAAGAAAAAAAAAAAAAAAAATAATAATAATAATAATAATAATCAGAACAAATTCAATAGGTCTTTCCACGGAAAGGTGGAAAGACCTAATTACTTTACTTTATATTACACAGCTACTTTTGCAAAGGTACTATTTCTGTACTGAAAAGATGCAGTACTGGAAATTTACTTTTGATATTTAGTACTATTGCTTTACTTTAAAACTATTGTAATATTTAGGTACTTGTATTTTACAGTACTTGATTTGTACTAAATATTTTGGTACAGAAAAAATAATGTTTGAAAATCATAACTTTAAGAGATTTGAAATAAACAAACTTTCAAAATGCTGAAAATGTAACGGTAGTAACCAAAGATCTGTAGTACCTAAATTTCAAGTACAAATAAAGTACTGTAAAATACAGGTACCTAAATATTACACTAATTTAAGAATAACAAAATAGTACTGAATATTAAAAGTTGATTTCCAGTACTACAAATTTTTAGTACAGAAATAGTACCTATGCAAACGTAGCTGTGTATAATATTAACTTTGAAATGAATAAAGATACATTTTGAAGTACCTTAATATAAATCAATGACAGATGTCCTTTCATTTTTGCTTCATTTGGATATTTCCCATAGTACTCTGGAATATGCTGATTTCTGATATTGTTTACCAATAAAGAATTGCATTCAAATATGGTATTCATTGCCAATAGCAGTTAAACACAAATTACATGTCATCTCTTCAATCAGATGTGCTTTCATTTTTGCTTCATTTGGATATTTTACATAGTACTCTGGAATATGCTGATTTCTGATATTTTTACCAATAAAGAATTGCTTTCAAATATGGTATTCATTGTAAATAGCAGTTAAAAACAAATTACATGTCATCTTTTCAATCAAAGGCACTTTACGAAATTGCATATGAATATGGAACAAGTTTATAAATTAAAGTAACATTAAAAAAAACAGTTATTCGAAGCCCTTATAGGATTTACCTTTTTTTCAGGATCGCTTACGCATATGAATTTGATATCTTAGGATGTGTGCATACTTCAAATCAGGAAGTAATAAAATTTAGATATAAAAAACTACATGTATATAACAAAATTAAACATACAAGTAGTCAAATTCATCAAAAGTCAACATTGCATGAAGAATTGTAAACAGTTGTTTCTTTAGAATAATTTCTTTTAATATCAATGCAGTAAGAAAACAAACTATTATAAATAACGTCAGTACCGCAACATGTATATCTAGTCAATACCACTATGTGGGGCTTACAAACATAGTTGGTCTCGTTGGCACTCAAACCACATCTCATATCACATTTTCCTATAATTATTGAACTTTGGCATTGATAGGTTGCTTGTCATTGAAACAAATACATTATAAATATTGATTATCCTACATAATTGCCACTCAATACCAAACATCAGGATGTTGATATATCTGAATATTTGAATTCATGTGAATACATGATGGGGTATATAACCAAACGGTATATTTAAGGAATATATACAATTGATTACGGGCTCCTTTCCCTTAAATACTTGAATCTTATAATTTCTTGATTTGTCTCTGGAGGATTTAAAAACCACGTTTGATAGATCATGATAGTAAACACTAAGGCACTGACTGCTAATCATATGGTACCTTCCTGGGCAGTTTTTTCAGGATTCATTTTAATCCCAACCATCATGTTAGCCTGTAATGTATTTAGGAAATGCAAAATATACATACAAAACGTACATACTGATGGCTGTATAGGGTTTAGATTCTTCTAAGAGATTTTCAATGAACTCCAATAAAAGTTTTCTTTTATAATTTTAGTTCGTTTATATATGTTTCGAAGTTAAGTGTGACGTCCATTTTCAAAGAATTTCAATAAAGTAAGTAGTTAAAGAGCAGTGAGGACCAAACATTCCTAAAAGTTTACCAAATACAGCCAAAGTATTAACGAACTAAAATAAATTGAAAAAAAAACAAGACAAGCAAAGACCAGAGGGTCTTGACTTGAGACAGTCACAAAAAATGTGTCTAATCTATTAACCCTCCACTTAAACCTATAGCAAATGTACAAGTCATGTCACTCGTCTGCACACGTTAGAAACTAATGCGTACAGGTTCGTCTCAAGAGCTGTAATCTAGTTTGTGCATGATATTCCCAGATTTCTTTATTTCATGACAAATTAAAAAGAGATATGACATAATGTGAACCCTATAAGTAAAAGAACGCATATCATTTTGTCATGTTTTGCAAATTTCCAATACCGAAAGTATGTCTAACTACACTTAAAATGATCTAATTCAGGGTTTATCTCTCTTCGCACCACCGCAGTAATAAAATAAGATAGTCGAGTTAACCCGAACGTTATACGTTGAATTACTTAAGTTATAAGTTTCATACCATTGGTCTTTTTACAATTAAAACTATACTCGTTAAAAACTGCTTAAATTCACTGGTGGTAAGCGGATGGTCGTAACTAAAAGTTACGACCATCCGGAGATGGGAGACAACTCTAGGCATAAGTTTTTCTTTTCCGATTTTTGTGCACTAAAAGGTTCATTTGAACCAAATCGCTTGTCTCGTACATACTATTCGACAGTCCGGTGATATTAAAACCAAATTTGATGCATTAAAACATTCCAATTTTCGTAAAATAGTGATTCAAAAATTCAAGCATGATGGTCGTAACTAAAAAAACAAAATATTGAGGATGGTCGTAACTTAAATTTGTGATGGTCGTAACTCTGTTTTAAATAAGACCGAATAAGGCAAGTCAAGAGTTTTAAACGTGTCTTTTATTATATGCATACTAGTATTTCATATGATGTACTTCTGAAGATTTTTTTTTTCATTTTTTACATACAATGTAAAATAAAGCAATTTCAATGCGTGTAACACTTATCAATTCAGAAATTTTAAAAGTTTTCAAATATTAGTTTTGGGGAATTTTGATTAAAGTTCGATTTAAAATTCCAAATTTTTCAAATGTAACCGAACCAGTCAAGAGTTCTAAACCTGTCTTCTGTTATATGAATATATCATATATCATATTATATATTTGTGAAGTTGTTTTCACCAAATAATAAAAAATAGATGGAGAGAGGGATACCTGTAAAGAAGAAAATTGGAACGAATCGAACGAAACAATGCAAAATGAAATGAACAGTCATATATTCTTAAAATATAATGTATAAAATTAATAAAGAGGCAAATAGTTGAATTAATGTAAGCGGTTAAATTCATTAACAATGTAAATTTCTCAAAAGTGGAGAAATCATTTTAAAACAAGAAACACAGCTCTGGTTATGATCATTCTTTGTTAGAAATAAAAAGAACAAAATGTATCAAATACATGTAATTGTTTTAATTACAAAATAAATGAGTTTAAGAAACAAATTAACAAATTGGACATCACATGAAATAGCAGTATCCTATTTTTTTCCGATTGGAATTCGCATCTATTGCAAACATAAACTTTTTGAGGATGTACTTACTAGTTGATTTTTTTAAATCTTCAATTGAAGAATGATACATTAAGTCGAAAGAGTATTAATAAGGAGTCAAAATAAGCTTAACATATTGATAGGTTATGAAGGTCGTTATCGAGACTAGAGCATACCCGCGAATTCGCAGGTCCGTACCTGAGTTTTAAAAAGAACATACGCTTTATTTTTAGCCTGGATGCTTAGACGTCATATTGTTGTTTGGTGAAATCAAGCTGATAATCAGGTGCACAGTAATGCCCAATGACGAAGTCCATGAGTAGCTTGTAGCCATTCATACAATGTAAACATATAACTTACACATGATTTTCAACCTGCATACCGGGATTTGTATGTAATAATTGCCGCAGTACATTTAGTTTGACCTAAGTCTTTGTAACATTATCCTGGCTACAAACAAGTATTTTATTTTACTCTTAAATTCAGTGCATGTAGCAGTGTAAAATATATATCAACAATTTTCCTACTTTCGAAGTTAACACAATGATCATTGCGACACCATGGATTCAGTTTTCATTCCGTACCAATACTTAGAACTAATATCAATACTATACAGTAATATATAATTGTTATGTAATCGATAAAAAATAACGACAACACGTAATAAAATCCTGGGTTGAGTTCAATATCGTAGCGGCTACGTAGCTGCTATCAATATCTATGTAACAACTAGTCTATAGCTGCATGTTCAATCGTCAAGATCTACGTAGCACTACGTAGCAGCTACGATATTGAACTCAACCCTGACTCAGAAGTGCATTTGTGGATTCTATTTCCTCATGAACGACCAAAAGACGAATATTTGAAGGCCAATAGTTTATAAGACAATAACAATTTTAAAAAAGTCAAGGAGTAAACAAAGACTCAAAAACTCTAAGACATAAGAGCTGCAATAAATGATTTAAAGATGATTGTTCAGACTGTACGTTTAATAATTTCATCTGCCGACATGATTGCAGATAAAAAAAAAAGTCGTAAATAAAAAATACTAAAAACAAATATAAGGGAATACACGTGCATTTAATAATTTAATGCCTTAACGTACAGTAAAAAATATATCAATTCTCAACCCTAACATACTTTTTGGCTTAATGCGAGTTGATTAAATTGATGCACTTAATAAATTTGTAAAATCAAAGTTACAAAGGGGTAGTGAAAAATTCATTATACCAGAAATGAGCATTTTAGATGTAAATATTAGTTAAAAAAACTTGACAAGTCGAAAGCAACTAGTTTAGATGATGTAGGACCAATTATTTTGAGTATGTGCAGCAATGTCATTTTACCAGCTTTGACATATATCTAAACATCAATTATGGTAAATTTCCAAGTATTTTTAAAACTGCAAGAGTATGCCCAATTTTTAAAAGTGGCAATGCCTGTAATCCTGATAATTATAGACCAATAGCAGTTTTGGCTTGTCTATCTAAAATCATAGAACGACATATAGCTAATAGTTTGTATATATTTTTAAATAGTAATGACCTTCTTAATACTACACAGTCAGGTTTCAGAACTAAACATTCGTATACTACTGCACATACTAAATTAGTAGATGAATGGTTAGCAAAAAAATATAATGGAGAGATAAATGGAGTTATATTTTTAGATTTAAAGAAAGCTTTTGATCTGGTTAATCATATAATTTTATTGAAAAAAATTGAATATTATAATGTTTCTAATAGTACACTTGACTGGTTTAAGTCATACTTGTTTGAACGAAGCCAACAAGTTAAGGTCAATAACGTCATGTCTAATACTAAATGCAGAAAAACTGGTGTATCACAAGGTTCTATCCTGGGCCCTTTGTTATTTATTTTATATATCAATGATTTACCACTTAATATAGAACATTCATTAATAGATTTATATGCAGACGATTCTACATTACATTGTAAAGGTAATGATGTAATTCAGTTAGCTTCTAACCTTCAAAATGATATTCATGTAATTGAAAACTGGTGCTCGCAAAATTGTATGAAATTAAATGCCAAAAAAAGTGTAAATCAATGATTATTGGTTCAAAACAATGGCTTTGTTTAACTGGAAACAGTTTTGATATCAATATTTCAAATGAACAAATAGAAAATGTAGATTGTGAAAAACTACTTGGTTTATATATTGACAAAAACTTTAATTGGAGTCAGCAAAAAGATAAAATGTCAATTACTATATCAAATAGAATCAACTTATTACAAAAGATAAGAAAATATTTACCTATGCATATACGTATTATTTATTTTAATGCTTATATTCTGCCATTATTTGATTATTGTTGCAATATATGGGGAAGTTGTTGTGAGAGTGGAATAGATAAACTTAATAAATTATTAAAGAAATCTGCTAGGGTTATAGTAGAAGCTGACATAATGACATCATCCAGTTTATTGTTTAATAGTTTACACTGGTTAAATGTGGAAAAACGAATTCAATACCAAAAGGCAATACTTGTATTTAAATCAATTTATGGTATGGTTCCTAACTATTTAGAGAAAATTTCCATTTTACTGATAATCAAAACTATAACTTACGTTCAGCTGATAAAAAAACTATTAAATCTTCCAAATCCAAAAACACATTTTTTAAAGAAAACATTTACATATTCAGGTTCTCAAATGTGGAACAGTTTACCAAATGAAATCAAAATGAGTGATACACTTGTATCTTTTAAAACAAAATGTTACAAATTTTTCATCAATTGTGCAAATTAATATGCCTTTTCATTATTATTTCCATTATAATTGTATATTGTGTATAATATAACTTTATAATACTGTGTGTACTTATAACTATGTTATTATTATTTTGAGGACTCTCAGGAAGGTTAGTTTTAACTAATGGGATCATCCTCTTGAAATAAAGATTATTTATTTATTTATTTATTTTTATTTATTAGTTTTCACTGTTGCTCCTATAAGATGAGCGTTTGAAATCCATCAGAAATGTGTATGTTTAATAATTCTCTAGCTTGATTTCTGCATATCATTACCAGAGTTACAAATAGTATTGTTTGTAGCAAATCATATATTACATCTGACTCTATTACCTTAACAATTAAAATACATTAATACAAGTTTGTCTAAATACTCGAGTTACGGTCATCTTTCAAAGTTACGACCATCTTGTGTCGGTTACGACCATCATCCAAAATACTATAGTTGAAGTTACGACCATCACACATTTAAAGTTACGACCATCATGCTTGAATTTTTGAATGACTATTTTACGAAAATTGGAATGTTTTAATGCATCAAATTTGGTTTTAATATCACCGGACTGCTGAATAGTATGTACGAGACAAGCGGTTTGGTTTAAATGAACCTTTTAGTGCACGAAAATCGGAAAAGAAAAACTTATCCCTAGAGTTGTCTCCCATCTCCGGATGGTCGTAACTTTTAGTTACGACCATCCGCTTACCACCAGTGAATTGCCAAACAAGTTAACAAGGGTTATACAATGTCACATCGGAGGAACTTTTCCTGTACATCGGACACATTAGTTGCGATCGAATTGCAATCGTTATACTTCCGTATAAATTTTAAAAACATTAGAAACTAAACATCCATAAAAAAAACTTCGATTAGTTCAACACTTTTAAACATTAAATCCACAGAGAAAGACAGTAGCAGTGATATTTGCAATTGATGTCAAAACAGTAGAACTGACTTCTATTAAACTGGTTAATGTTTTAAAAAACGCCAAAGCGTTTATAAAGCAAAACACACACAAAGTGAGTCTATCGTTTGATGTTGATACTATCAAGTATTTACCATGTTCATTCCCATTTAGTCATGAATATATAATCTTATAGATTTGGTTAGTACGGGTGTACTTCGACCAACCTCGAATTGAACTTTGATAAACCTAATTAACAAGTTTAATGAACCGGCGTAACGCATGGCTAGCTGTCGTTTTTAGAAAATATAATACTATATGTTTTTTAATCTTCGCTTGGTCGTTAAACTTACTCTAGTCACATTGTTGTGTATTTAAGCCTGTTAATGGGGTAACCCTTAAGTTCTGGTTTAGAATAGTAATTTTTGTGGAGAGTTGTCTCATTGGCAATCATACCACATCTTCATTTTTTTTATATTTGAGATCTCAATGCTCATAAACTTCGTGCTTTTTTCTCTTTTTAATTTGTTTTATTTGATCGCGAGCGTCAACAGTAATTGTTCACGAAAGTTGCAAGTAAAAGAGGCACCGTTTAAGCCGCAAAGTGTGTTCCTATGAATATATCGTATTGTCTATATTTACAGAATTGCAACCTTTACCTAATATTGTTTAACACTCATTCAACAAATTAAAGCAGGTAATATTAATGTTTTTATTTATCGTGCTTTCGCGTCTGTGGAAACATTGTTTTCAATTTGATTGTAACTGATCTTTTGACTGCAAGTGCATGATATTTTGTTGATCTATTACAATATATTTTCCCCCAAATAACCATCATGAGTATGCAAAATAAATTAAATGAAAAGTCATGGTTCAAGTAATGTTTGAATTTTAGTTTTTGAACAAAGAAAAATAACTGGATATATTGTGAAACTGTTGTTTTACAATTTAAAAATAAATTTTGGTAGAAACTGCGGTCATTTACGATAAGCAATGTAAAAGTTTATTGATGTGAAAAGGTTGAAGCCAGAACTTTATTTCCCTGTTCATAAATGAGACAAAATCAAAAAATTCATCGTCCCAACCACTGCTGTTCATACAAATAGCGTAACTTGTCGTTTTGACATATAGCACTCTACTGCATACATCTAAAGAGAATCCTTCTGTTTCATCATGTTTAAATATATGATATATTTGAAGTTTAACTTTTTAGCTTCATCATTGTTCATAATGTAAAATGTGTTTTAAGTTTGACTTTTTAACTTCATAATGTAAAATGTGTTTTCGCTGGGGTTTTTACAGTCATAGTTCACTCTTTTAATAAAAATACAATGTAGGTATGTTTTTTCAAAATGCATTATTTTTTTTTAAATTAACTCTGGTTGTAGTTCTTTTGTGTCCATAAACAATCTTGAAACTGGTATCTATGATGAATTCCATCATAAAGATATAGGCATTTCACAAATATTTTCTTCACCTGCGTTTCAATACCAGTTTTCGTTGTTCTCTTAAATATACACATATATCTATATTTTATATTTATTGTAATTCAGTAGACATGCCCATGAGTGTCTAGCACTTTAAATAGTCTCAAGAACATTTCAAGACTGAGGCGTTGTGATTATTAATTTTATCTAATTTCTGTGTTTATTTCAGATTTTTTTTGTACATCCAAATCGACAAATGAACTATTATGAAAAAAGTTGTGCATAGTAGGATACCATGAAATTGCCATTGTTCTATTACTAAATATTCGTCAGCAATTTAGAAGAACTTCGGACGAAAGAGATATACATGTATTGTCAATTACCAGTGTCATTCAGAAATATAAAGTGAACTTCCGATGACAAAGACTTATCACAATGTCGTCTATTATTAATAGTTTAACTGATCCAACAAGAGCTATTGAAATAAAAGAAACCAATATATTTAAAGTTTTATATATCACAGAAAAACATTAAATTACATAGATTTATGAATAAAAACATATTTCGATGAAACAAATAACATAGTACAATAAAATATTTTAGCTATCAAACATTTATTTATTTTCTTGTGTTCTCAACTCAAATAGTATAATATATAAATCTATGGAACACAGGATATAAATCTTCTATAAATATTTGCGACCATTTTTGTAACCATCGTTTTGATACACTTTGTGTTACTTCATCTTCTGTTTCATACAGCTTGTTCATATAAAGAAATCAGTAATATACCACTGTTCAATAGTCATAAATCGATTTGTCTGAAACAAATCCTGGTCACAAAGACAACTTTCTAGTCTCATCTTTGATAAATTTTGTGTAAAAAGTAAAATAACAAAGAAGAAGAAAATCCTAAACGGAAAGACCCCAAGTAAATGGAAAAAAAAGCTCAAACACATCAAACGAATAAATAACATTTATCATACTCCTAGCTATGAACTGGCATTTTCTTATGTAGACAATGGTGGATTAAACCTGTTTTATAACTATCTAAAACTTTCACTGATATGACAATCGCATAAAATACCTTTATATTGACAAATTTGTGTAAAAAAGCAGACGTACTAGGTACAAATATTGAAAAAAAGGGGTATTACAAAAACAAGCACAAATGTCAACAAAGACAAACAAAGAGGCATATAGACAAAACGAAATTAGCAAAACGAAAAAGAAGAATACACAAATTTACCATAACACTACAACATAAATACATGATTTACCGAACCACGTTAAATGGAATAAAAAAAGCAACAGTAAATGTCATAATTTACAAAGACAAATAATAGAATAATACATAACTATACGACGTTATAAAGATGATAAACAATGTTAGTACCTAGAATCTATACTGCATGACCATTATGTATTATTCGTGAAGTTGATACAGAATATTTATCAGGTCTCGGTATCTTCCGATTAACGCTTTTTTTTTAAAAAGGACGGGACGTTTTTTCACATACCCTTTGGTTACACAAATTTCTGCTTAGACACTGGTGACCTTTTTTCAATGTATGAGTAGCAGCTGCTGTATCTTTATCTGTTATTTTGATACAGCAAATTGTCTGCACAGTACTGAATTAACCGAAGCTAGAAATATGAAATAATGAAATAAAGGGCGACAGTTATAGTAACACAGTTGTTTGCTAGTGTTGAGTTCACAGATTTACAAGTACTTTGCAACAGAATGATAAAATTGAATTTTATTACAAAACCTTAACAAAATACTTATTTGAATAATAACAAAAGAAAATTATGCTAAGTCAGAAGCATTATTGATGTTTATCACTCATAATCACTGGGCATTTCGTTGTATAGACAGTAGGGTCAAAATGTGGAAATGGGTATGGAGTTATTTAAAATAAATATCTCTCCAATGTTCCCCGTGCATCAATGACAGCTTGGCAGCATTCTCGCATTCCATTTAGTAACTTTTGGATTTGCCGTTTCGGAATGGCATCCCATTCCCTAATCAGTGCATTTTTAAGTCTTGGAAATTTTTGAATTCACCGTCATTGTTAAAAATGCGTCGGTTCAACAGATCCTATATATGTTTGATCTGATTGAGGTCTGGGATCGACTTGGCAAACCAAGAACGTTAATGTTCTTCTTTTGGAAAATAATCATCGTCAGGCGAACAGTATGTGGTCTTGTTTTGTCCTGTTGAAAATGGAATCCATTATGATTACGCTGGACAAATACGGGAAGAAAAACGAATGTCAAGATGTTATCACAATATCTCATCGCATCAATGTCCAATGAACGATCACTAAAAAAAATTATCACCATAATATATTCCTCCCCCATCCATTAAATTGCCACCCCAAACCGATCCTTCTGCATCTTAGTTCTTTCGTGGTATCGTTCATTTTTCTGGTGCTGTATCCGTATGCGACCATCAATATAAAGCGGGATTCATCTGTAAACATCACTGTAATGCAGTATCTGTTAAGCAAGCGTGGATGGTGGTTTGTTCAGACTAGTCTTTGATGTTGATGGTTAGGTGTGAGTTCCATCCATATATGTGGTATTATCGCATGCATTCGTGATCTGTGAAGGCGATATCTAATCGTCTGAGCCGAGACACGCACTCCAATATCTGCCTTTACTGCACTACTTGTATTTAAGTAAATCAAAGTAGCGCTTTTCCCTTGGTGTTATTTGTTTTTGTCTAGCAGATCGCGGACTTTCCTGTGCAGTTCAGTTTGCCTATATCTGTTTATTAGTCTCCAAACTGTTGACCTATGCAGAATTTAATCGAACTGCGACGTCGGCAGCACACTTTCTGGCATCAACTATTCCAATAGCTCTCTGATGGTCATTTTTGGTGAGTCATGGTCGACGCCTATGGACTTCTTTTAAACGTCAATGAGGTTTTTTTTTACCAATGGTGTGTCCCTGAACCTCAATGAAAAATACATTTCAAATTTCGATTTAAAATTACAGATTTTCAAGGTAAAACTTCGATTACACGTGCAAAGATAAAATCGATATTGCGGAAAAAAGTACAACTGTTTAAAATTACATATAGACCCAAAGATTATATCCATTATGATTAAATATTTGTTTTGCAAAAAAAAAAAAAAAAAATGAAAAAAAAAACTCTTTTACTCAATTACAATTATGTACATTTCTATCCCATTATTTATCTTACTGGCAGAAAGCCGTTAATCAATAAGAGTAGTTTGTTGTTTGTTGTTTCGTTTTGTTTTTTTTTTGCATGAATCAGGTCTCTGATTATATTGTTAAATATTCATAATTTGTCATTTCGGGAGTTTTCAAACGTTAATATAAAGAGTGTGTTCATTGTTAAGGTTTCTTAATTAATATATATACAGCCAATCATTAAATGGAACAGGTATATAATTAAACAATATCTGATATAGGAAAACCCACGTTCTTAATGACGATTAACTTTCGACTATTCAATAAAATTATTTAAATAACTGAGTATACAATTCAGAACTATTAAGAAACAAATTATCACAACATCCATCACAAAACAATATTTAGAAATTCGAAATGAACGTTTGCTTCTTTTTCATTTTTGCAAGAACAATCCTGGCGCTCGACTTTTCTGGCAATTCCTTTTCTGTGGAATATAACCAACGCATCTCCAAAGATGAATATCTTTATGAAACTGAATCTGGTGTATCGATGATCAGCTGTGCAGATAAATGTTCTGTGGAGATAAATTGTTATGTAGCCAACTTTGACACTAACTCTGAAACATGTTTTCTTCATATGTCGGGAGGTTGTAATTCTGAACAACAATATGAACAAGGTTGGATATCAATACGCCGAGGTTCGTATTTTGTAAAAAAAAAAAAACATTATTTCTCTATAGTGTTGGTTTTAGTAGACTGATTTGTGTATGAAGTGTTTATTGAATCTATATATTCTAATGTTTTGAGTGTAGAATGTGTTATTTTTAATTCTGTTCATGTTATGTGTAGACCAAAGGACTTTTAGATTAAACATTGCGGAAAACAAGCGAAGAAACACAATAACCGATTGATGTTGGACATATTTTTGGAAATAAGTGGGGAATTTATATCAAGAAATCCGGATAAATTCATTATGCAGTATGCAAACGTCCAAACATGGAATTTGTCATGAAGAATAAAACATGAATAAGTGGTGTGATAATAAAATCAAATTAAATCTGTTACATATATAAAAAAGAAGATGTGGTATGATTGCCAATGAGACAACTGTCCACAAGAGACCAAAATGACACAGACATTAACAACTATAGGTCACCATAGTTGTAATTAGCAAATTCTCAACCGATATGAATTATATTGACCCGATAAATTACCGTATTTGGACAATTGCGCATTGTGTAACTTATTATAATGCAGTACCAATTTTTTTCGAATGTTTTATAAGCATATAATTTTTTTTACATCGAATGACTTAATGGCTAAACACAGTTGTAAATAGCAATTTCAGAAAAGATATATATTTTGAAAGAACATTATGCATGATTTTGGAATTTTGGAATACATTAGATTTTGTATTTATGTTTGCTACACAGATGATTTAGTCGTACACGACACATGCGTCCGTCGAAAAAAAATGTGTTTATATTTGAAGAGTGGTTTTTACTTTTACACTTTAATAACCCCTAAATGCCATTCATTTACCGATTTATATACTTTTTCTCAAGATTATAACTGATTTTGTCTACTTTTGGTACACAGGCAAATTTCACTCACATCAATTTCACGTGAATTTAAATTCATGTGAATCTCACGTGAAATTCACATCAATTTCACCTCAAACGAGCTTATACGTGAAACTCACGTGAAAACAATTTTTGTGAGTTTCATGTGAGTCTCATGTGAAACTCATGTGAATTTCACATGAAAATCACGTAAAATTTTTTCATGTGAAATTCACATGAATTTTTAAAATAGAGTAATTCAAATAACATCTAAATTTTCAAATTTAATTAAAATCATGAAAAATATCAAATTTTTTGATTGTAAATTTCACGTGAAATTCATGTGAAAAATTTCACATCAGATTCATTTGAATCTCAATTCACGTGAAATTCACATGAAAATTTTCACGTAAGTTTCATGTATAAGCTCGATTGAGGTGAATCTCACGTGAAATTTTTCTTGTGAATTTCACGTGAGATTGATGTGAAATTCATGTGAGCAAATTTTGCCTGTGTAGATTCCCTATGTAAACAAACAGTATGTTGGTTTTTTTTTTTAATTTTGTGTTCGACAATCCAATGTTTAAAGTACAATATATTTTTTTTACTAGTTGCTAAATAATTCTTAATCTTTTCTTAAAATGTAGTTTTTATAATTTTGAATATTGTAGAACAGGGAACAGGGATTAACTGGAGTCCATGGAGTAAGTGCTCAAACACTTGTGGAGGAGGGAAAAGAACCAGGTCACCCCAAAACGCTAACGTTGAGAGTACCGAAAACGTAACTTCTGTTGAGGCTTGTCATTGTTTTGGTTGCAATGATACTGGTGAGCATTTGAAACAACAAACCATCCTATACGTCAAGTCAAATTGGTCTTATTTTAGTAAATAGCTTCTTAACGAATGATGTATATCATGAGGTAGTTTTGAAACACATGAACGTCGGACACCTCAATAGTTTTTTTGTTTTTTTTTTTCATTTTAAGTTTTAATGTTTTTCATAAGTTGAAGATACTAAAAAAAATGAGTTTTTTTGGGGGTTCTTATTGTTGTCATTTTTTTATTTATTTTCGTGGAGAGAAAAATGTTGCTGCTGGTTGTATCAACTTTATACTAAAAAAAACACGGTAAACTATCTCTCCGCGTTCTTAAACCTTTTTAGGCTTCAGTAACAGCAAGTTTATTTTAAAAATCTGAACTTTGATTTTCAATCTTGTTTTTCTTTTTTTGCGACTGTTGTTTGTCCTTTGAACTTTTTTTTTTATTGCATTTGGATTTGATTTAATTTGTAATCACAAATCTTTTTGAATTACTGGTAATGAATAAAGAGAAGCAAAATGTAAAAATTTGATAATAACGTAAGCGGATAACGTAAGATAATGGACAGAACTTAGGGACAAAAAATGTAAACTTACTACTATCGACTTTTCCATTCCCTTAAGCTTTTCCATGCTTTCGTACAAATTAAGCGTATTTTTGGTGTCATGGAATATTGTGAAACACGAATTCAGAAAAAAACAGGTTTGATCTTAAGACAAATAAATAGATTATAATTGACAAGTTGGGTCCGTCGAATTATAATTGCCATTTTGGGTCTGTCGAAATACTTTTGGTAAGTCTTAATAGAGGTTTCCCGATTTGCGACCTTACAACTTTTTTAAAAGAATGCATTTATGCACTTAATGTCAACGTATGTTTTATGAATTGTTAACAAAAGTAGTTGGATGATTTTTAACTACTACTTAATATAAATTTCATGTAGATGTGTTCCCTATTCATAACAAACGATATTGTGTGTACTCGATTACGATTTCAACCAATCGTTGCAAGTAACCGTTGCAACGAACGGTTTGTGAATAAGATTTATTTCCCTTGAAATTGCACAGGCAAAAACAAGCTAAAAATAAAACACATTCATATTTTTTTCTAATAATCAACTGTTATATAGATATAAAAGTATATATTTAATAGGTTGGCATTTTTGGGGGGTTAGCTTTCATAACCATGATAGAATAAGAGCTATTTTAACATGCAAAATTGACCTTATTGAAAATGTATTAATGATAAAGATAAATGCAAAACTTATTCACCCGGATGTGATTCGCTGAGCAAGGGCTATCAAGGTCTGTTAAAACTGCCATATGTCAGCTTCAACTTTAAATCATGAAAGATTTTGCGTATTCACTTGCGAAGTATAACCTTATAATATTATAAACAAATTATAATTGAAGATAGAAATATTCCACTACAAACCTTTAATAACATGCCTTTTAATCATATGCCGCAACAGTAATCAACAAACCTTTAATTTAATAACTACATTATGAGTATCAATTCTTCGCATTCTTTTTTTGTTTAATTTAATATTGTAAGTTTTTTAAGAATTGAAGTTCGTTGTCTCTACCTTTCATATAATATTGTCTGACCCCAGGGGTGACTGGAGAATAGAAATATGCCAGGTCACATTTTCTTCTCCCGACCGGCAGTAAAACGCTTGCCAAAGTGGGGCGTCCGTTTGGCAGTGCAGGATGTATCAAGTATGCAGGATCATAAGCTTGTTAGTACTATAATACAAACTTATTTAACGTGTTTACTAATTATCTATAGCTAGTTCGTCTTTTCATGTAAAATGTTGCATTCTTTCGAGAAATTTGTTTTACGGTTTTTTTTTTCGTACATCTATCAATCAGAATATCTCATATAAATCAAAAATCTTATCCCTGATAAATAATCATAAAAAAGGTAACTGTTATACTTGATTACGTTAAATATTAATATTCATTCACAATACACCGTACACGCTTTATTTAAAAGAACTGGATACTTTATTTAGGGCTCAAATACCACGATTGAAATCTCAGCTAGGATTTTTTTTTTTGTAAAACTTAAAGTACACACATGTTAACCGATGTACTTATATTGCCATACGATATTTCAATACATTTTAAACCTGTTTCATCATGGAAGCACTGCATGCCTTAAAAATGTTTATTTTTATTCGAAATGGGGATGTTAAATTAGTAGTAGACACAATGATTTCTATTCCTATCATATATATCATAGATATATCCTTTCCCAGTGGCAACCTCTTTTTTTTTCTGGCATTCACCACAGATCTTTTACTTTGTATGACTCATTGAGCAATAGTTTTATTGAATATTGAATTTCAGGCGTCCTTAATATTGCATGAAATATTTGCCACTGAACGTTGAGAAAAGAATAATTTATCAATTAACAGATTTAAAGATATTTCGTGTATGTCAATAACAGTGTGTACTTTATCATAGTAAATGAAACTGATTTATTATTGATTCAGGTTTACTTGTAGACAATAGTCTCAGAGAATTTCTTTCCTCGTTTTTACTATGTTTTTTTTTTAATTCGTATTCTCTAAAATTTTGAGCAATAAGTGATCAACAAAATTATAATAAACATGATTAAAAAATAAGCAAAATGAATATGGATAATAATTTTTATATAAAAAATATTTCCTCGCCTACCGAAACAAGGATTGAAATCATGATAATTTTAATCGGACACTATTGATACTTTACAACAAGAAGTAGTTCACAGAATCATAGAACAGCTGCTCGGAGATTTTATTTATTTTTATGAATTTGTACACGCTTTGTTTTTATTTTCATTTTCATTGAGTGCCGTTGTTTTGCCGTTTATATAATGATTTGAGAGATTTTTTACAGTATTTATACCAATTACCTAATAAAAAAACGAGACTAAATATTTTACTATTTTATAGGTGATTAAGAATCATTTATGCATTTCACTTGACAAAGATAAAACAAAGTCGCCCTTAAAGCTAGTATAGCAATTGGTATATTATTTTCACTTTATTTTAAGACAAGAAAGATTAAAAAAAAATATATTCCAAGGTTAAAAGTTGTATTTGTAAATTATCTTGTATTAAAAACATCGTTTATGACAATCTTAGAGCATATTTAACTTCCGTAAAATTACTTATATACATCGTTTTCATAATTACGGCTACATTGACGCGGGAAAAATTATGGACGGCGGGAAAGCGCAGTTTTATAGATAGGCACAAGTTTTGCAACGTCACAGATAAGAAACGTCAAGATGCTTTTGGCGCGACAAAGCAAGAAAAAAACTCGGCAGCAAGAGGGTTAAATCCGATGTCTCGTGCAAAGAGAGTGTCACGCTCTTGATACGTTAAGAACCCTTGCAACAACTATTTGAGGGGTCCCTAGGTGGTCTGTTGCAAGGCAAATTTCCTGTCCCTATCCAATGTACCCTCATTTTCCTGTGGCAGTCAAAATTTCCCCGACAAACATCCCGGATGGCCTCTATTATTACAAGACATATTGTATTTATTGTTAAGGTAAGGTTTGCGTACACAGGGAGATAACTCGAATTCAAATAATTGAAAAAAGATGGGGTCCGCCATTTTGAATTGCTTTGATTAAACAATGTTCGATAACTACAATATTATCGAAAATAAAACAACACCTACCTCAAAATCGCCGTTTTGATGTAATTTTATCAAAATTTGAATCGTACAAGTAACGTTATGACCTTCAGTTTGTTAGTTTTCATTTATATGACGTCACGTTAAGCCGTAACGTCTTTGTGCAAAAACCATTCATAAAGATTCGCGGAATTTTATTTTATTTCATTTCATGAATGTACATTTTCATGCCCCCGCCGTAGCAAGGGGGTATTGAGTTTTATCCTTGTCTGTTTGTACGTCCATCCGAATGTACGTCCGTTTTTACAAAATTGGTTTCCGTTCTCTAACTTTAGTTTGCCTCAACCAACTGATATATAAAACTTATGCATAATGCTTTTTACCACAAAACACAGAATAAATTTGAATTTTGATGTCGTCACTTTTACAGTTCTAGATTTATGAGGGGTCGGACAGGGTACACATTTCTCCTTTCTCTCGTCCCTTTTCTCTTAAATTGTCACCCGCCGTAAAACCTTTAAAAAAAACTAAGGGAGCCACCATTTGATTTTTAGGGGGGGGGGGGGGGGGGCTAGGATGAAAAATTTTGTCCTGCATTTTTTTTTTAGCTGTAATCTCTGTCCTGCCTTTTTATTTTTCACTCTGTTCAGTCCTGCATTTTTTTTTTAGTTTATCCAGACTTTTTTTTACCTAAATTGTCGTCCCGACTTTTTTTTGGCAAGTGTCTCATCCTGCCTTTTTTTTTACTCAAAATTCCTGTCCTGCCTATTTTTTCAAATTTCATCCTAGCCCCCCAATAAAAATCAAATGGTAGCTCCCTAATGTATGGGAAGCTCATTTCAACAGAAATCGATCTAATATCTTGTGTTTTGATGGCTTGTCCCCGTCCTGTCTTTTCACAAGATAGAAGTGTTGTTTATTCTGCTTCAAGAACCCCGATAATTTTTTCACTGACTGTTAAGCTGTCTCTTTCATTGAATTTGTAAGTCTGATGCACGCCGTTTCCGATTTTTATAAAGTATAAATACAAATTATAGAAACGCAGGATTGAGTGAAAAACGGCACATTTTTTGTGACACTTTTAGTCAATTTCGTTTAAAATGGTTGGAATTTACATAATGCGCCACTGATGTGTTTTACTTATAGAGGATGCATATATATATTCTCAGATATTTTTATTGCATAATTTTTACGAATGACAGAATGTTGACTTGGTCTTTCAAATGTACAGTTTGCAAGGTTTATCCGCAAATACGCACACAACTCACACGTTTACATCATTCCAAATATATGTTATTTTATCAATCACTTTTACAACTGACGGAATATTTCTAATCGTATTTTTATACGACCGCAAAAATTTTAATTTTTTGGTCGTATATTGCTATCACGTTGGCGTCGTCGTCGTCGTCGTCAGCGTCGTCGTCGTCGTCCCGGTCGTCGTCCGAATACTTTTAGTTTTCGCACTCTAACTTTAGTAAAAGTGAATAGAAATCGATGAAATTTTAACACAAGGTTTATGACGACTAAAGGAAGGTTGGAATTGATTTTGGGAGTTTTGGTCCCAACATTTTAGGAATAAGGGGCCAAAAAGGGCCCAAATAAAAATTTTCTTGGTTTTCGCACTATAACTTTAGTTTAAGTGAATAGAAATCTATGAAATTTTGACACAAGGTTTATGACCACAAAAGGAAGGTTGGGATTGATTTTGGGAGTTTTGGTTCCAACAGTTTAGGAATTTAGGGCCAAAAAAGGGCCCAAATAAGCATTATTCTTGGTTTTCGCACAATAACTTTAGTATAAGTAAATAGAAATCAATGAAATTTTAACACAAGGTTTATGACCACAAAAGGAAGGTTGGGATTGATTTTTGGAGTTGAGGTCCCAACAGTTTATGAATTAAGGGCCAAAAAGGGGCCCAAATAAGCATTATTTTTGGTTTTTGCACCATAACTTTAGTATAAGTAAATAGAAATCTATGAAATTTAAACACAAGGTTTATGACCATAAAAGGAAGGTTGGGTTTGATTTTGGGAGTTTTGGTCCTAACAGTTTAGGAATAAGGGGCCCAAAGGGTCCAAAATTGAACTTTGTGTGATTTCATCAAAAATTCAATAATTTGGGTTCTTTGATATGCCGATTCTAACTATGTATGTAGATTCTTAATTTTTGGTCCCGTTTTCAAATTGGTCTACATTAAGGTCCAAAGGGTCCAAAATTAAACTTAGTTTGATTTTAACAAAAATTGAATCCTTGGGGTTCTTTGATATGCTGAATTTAAAAATGTACTTAGATTTTTAATTATTGGCCCAGTTTTCAAGTTGGTCCAAATGGGGGTCCAAAATTAAACTTTGTTTGATTTCATCAAAAATTGAATAAATGGGTTCTTTGATATGCCACATCAAACTGTGTATGTAGATTCTTAATTTTTGGTCCAGTTTTCAAATTGGTCTACATTAAGGTCCAAAGGGTCCAAAATTAAACTAAGTTTGATTTTAACAAAAATTAAATTCTTTGGCTTATTTGATATGCTTTATCTAAATATGTACTTTGATTTTTGATTATGGGCCCAGTTTTCAAGTTGGTCCAAATCAGGATTCCATATCAAGTATTGTGCAATAGCAAGAAATTTTCAATTGCACAGTATTGCACAATAGCAAGAAATATCTAGTTGCATAATATTGTGCAATAGCAATTAATTTCCAATTGACATAGTTTTTTTGTTTATTGCTACTAAAAATGACCTAAAAGAGTTTGAACACATATATTCACATTCTGACTTTTTAAATGCCCATTTAATTAGATATTGGAATTTTTTCTTAATAAGAATGTGAGGCAATGTGGTATATAGAGTAGAAAAATCTAAACTTTGAACAGATACAAAATGACCAATATAAGCATGCAAATTTATCAAGTACTTGCAACGAGTTTTTGACACTCCAAAAGTAATTAATTCCACTATTTTCGAAGGCCTTATTTGAACAATTTATTACCAGGTTTTTGATTGTACCAAGTTTACTGGTACATGTAAGAAGAATAGATAATTTAGTAGTAGAACAATGGCTTGCAGACGAAATAAATCTGATTGTAAAGCGGTAGCTAAAAGTTTATGTTTGTTACAGATGTTTTTTTCTGAAAATGGCCATGGAGTCAGTTGGAATGTTGGTGAATTGGTGATTTCTTTTTGTAGAACCTCAATGTAAATTTTACGTCAAACAATAATAATATTATTAGCAGCTTTATCGGCCGGAACAAAAACAAATTCCTTGGCTATTTCTTTCAGTTTATGTTTGATACGAGAAATAGGTTTATTGTGGTTATTGTTAAGAGTAAAATGTTCTTTAAAATGCTGAATACGTATATCAACTATATTAATTACTGAATTTAAAAAAAGAGTCCAAAGATTTTTT
Organism: Mytilus galloprovincialis; assembly: GCF_965363235.1. NCBI lineage: Eukaryota > Metazoa > Mollusca > Bivalvia > Mytilida > Mytilidae > Mytilus > Mytilus galloprovincialis. Next base: position 54,242,095 of record NC_134847.1, read on the forward strand.
GTCAGCTTTTTCCCGTTTTATCCATTTCAAACAGTAAGTACGGAGCGAGTCGTGGATGAAATTAAGACACTCATTTCAATTAATAATTGACGGGGGACGATATTTAGGTCCTTTACTGAGGAATGATTTTAACTCTCGGTCTTGAACGATGTTAAGATCTCCTGTTATAACTTGTTCTCGTCTTGAATATGCAGGAAATACTTACCACTGGACGTTAAGCAACAAACAATCAATCAATCAATATATTTAATTCTAGCGTAGGGAAAGTGTCAATTAAAAATACAATTATAAGATATCTAAAGAATACAATGTCAGTAAAATTTACTTGTTATATGATAATTATTCTAGACTTATTAATTCTATGATGATTAATAATTAAGTCTAAGATGCAAATTTTGATTATTATTTGTTTTGGGCTTTGAAAAAGGATTTGTATAGTGAGACAATACAAATCCTTGCTTTGAACTAGCTGGTAATAACTGTGAGAACTATCAGATATGTACAAGTACTAGGCCACGTACACTCTGTGTTTTAGTTAGGTGTATTTCTATTTGTATCTATCTGAGTAAAGTCTTATTCAACTGATTTCTATAGTTCGTTCTTATGTTGAACTGTAACACCACTGTCAAGTTTACATATTTAACCCCGCCATAATATGTATGTAGACGTGCCTAACCCAAGTCAGGAGCCTGTAATTCGGTGGTTGTCGTTTGTTGCTGTGTTACATATTTGTTTTTCGTTCATTGTTTTTAATAAATTAGGCCGTCAGTTTTCTTGTTTGAACTTTTTTAGCATTTGAAATTTAGGAGACTTTTAAAGCGGACTATGCGGGATGGACTTTGGTCATTGTTGAAGGCCGTACGGTTATCTATTATAGTTGTTAATTTCTGTGTCATTTGGTCTCTTGTGGAGAGCACATGCACTTGTCTCAGAATTTTTCCCCCCTATATACCTTAATATATATTAAGCTATATATGAGGGGGGGGGGGATTTCAGACAAGTGTCTGTGGTGGGGAGTTGTCTCATTGGCAAGAATAGCATATCTTCCTTTTTATATTGGTATTTTTCAGCAACAACAGAATAGAGAAATATTTCTTATTTATCAATACGTTTTCAGTTACTTTTTTCAGAATGCATTTCAAGATACATGTTTCAAGTTGTTCATAAAAAAATAAGACAAGAGTGCCCTTTCTCACTCAATGCAAAATCTCAGGTTTCTAATCATCTAAAAAAATGTTTTGATGAAACGATTGAAATTATTATGTAAGATTAATGTCTAATTTCATGCAAGAACTAAATATACAATGAAATTAACACAATTTTGACACGTTAACGAATAGAAATAAGAAACAAAATATTTTTCTTTCTATAAATGCACAAAACAAATATAATACCAGTAACGAACGCAAATCTATTGTTAGAATATCAAGGTCATGTCAACTCAGTTCGTTTCAGGTCTGTTTGATTAATGCTTTTATGCACAACTAAATATTTTCATAAGGAATCATCAACAAAGTGTTCCAGAAACGTTAAAATCGTTATCAAATAAAACGTTAAGCTAGTTGTTTTGCTCATATGCATTTCAATTCCTTTGATTTTGTTATGATGAATGAAATGATCTCATTCATTAAATGATTTCTCCAAAACAGCATCAACGGTTATGTTACGTACCAACCGTACCTGATACGTAGCAAATCGGGAACCTCTATAAATTAGCGGATAAGTAGCATTCAATTATGCCCGATTTCAAGGAAAAAAATTGTGACTTCTACAATCAAATGTGATCGTCGAAATATGTAACATAGCCATTACATAATGGTAAATTCAATCATTATGGCGTCTGTAACAATTTCACATGAATTACTCTCCCGTTTTGGAAATCATACATTGTAGGAAACGTTACCATACCTTTTTAGTTAGAGCACTTCGTCGAAAGAACGGATCGTATTGTTAAAAGATAACGCTAGGTAATTTTCATTAAGGTTTATGTACCCTTTTGTAGCCATTTTTGTACGAATTTTTCAAACCTCAATTGTATCAAAACTAAAGATATAATAAATAATAGAAATAAACCATTTAGTACATGTTCCAAGGGGAAACTTGATGCAAAGCATTATTTTTTACTGTTTCATTGCATTTGATAGAAAAAGAGGGCTTTGTGGCAAATAAATCAAGATTTTTATAGAAAATTCACAGCCTTTAATACAGAGATTTTTGTTATAAAATTTGAAACATAAATTACTCACTTGATTTTCTATGATGTGCTAGTGTTTATTTTTTACAAAAAGTTCTAAGTAACCTGTAAATTCCAAAACACCTCGTGCTGAGTCACTAAAGTCGAGCGCACCCTAAAAGGTGTGCTTGATTTTTCCCATATTAATACTTGTCTTAACCAATAACTACATTTATAAACTTGTTTAAAGGAAATCTATGCTAGCACTGCATGCAATAATCCTATATCTATCAGTCATCAAATTGCCAAATATGAGAGTACAAGGATAAAGGCTGTGGATTTTCTATAAAAATCTTGATTTATTGCCACAAAGTCCTCCTTTTCTATTAAATGCAATGGAACAGTAAAAAATAATGCTTTGCATCAAGTTTCCCCTTGGAATATGTACAAAATGGCCTATCTCTATTATTCATTATATCTGTAGTTTTGATACAATTGAAGTTTGAAAAGTTCGTACAAAAATTGCTACAGAAGGGTACATAAACCTTAAAAATACGTGTATGAAGGCGGTCTTAATTAAAACAAAAAATAAAATCCGTATAAAAAGTTTTGTTCTATAGGCATGCCGATTACTTGTTTGGAACACACATTCTCAAAATATCAAAAAAAAATCTGTAATACACTAGTTCCAAGATATCATATAAAACATGCAAATCGTAACTGATAACTATGACCATGATTGTTTTAGCCATAAATATTTGTGCATTAATAATAATACATATCATTCATGTTTCTAGCTCTCAACTGCAATGAATGGAAATCAAAGGGTCTAGTGGATAGTCAAACTGTATTAATTGAACCAGTTACATCTAACGGTGTTAAATTACAAGCTGTGGAGGTTTATTGCTATATGGAAAATGGAGTTGGAGTAACTGAAATAAGTATGTAAATGAGTAAAAGAACGTATAGACTTAGGCGTTAACAATCCCATTAATATTTCATAAATACCACAATCTCTACAAATAAAATAAGCTTTCTTGTAAAAGGCCATGGTTTAATCAAACAGGTTTTAATGGTTTTCTTTATATATATTTGATGTGTACTGATTAATAATTTTGACTGGGATATCATCGTTTATTTTCTCCTTGGCCTTTCACTTAATTTCAGGAACTGCAGTACTAAGTGTTTATTTATTATTTTTTTTTTTATTAATTGTTATATTATGTCTAGGGTTTTTTCTTCAGAGCGAATCTGATGAGTGCTATTTATTGTATCTATATATGGTGATTTGCTACAGCACTGTCCAAAGTGTGGAATCTTTTCAGCGTTAAAAAAACATGTTTAACTCATCCACACATTCTTATTGAATAAGTGTTTTTTGGTCAAATATGTTTTTTTGTTTTAAATTAAACAATGCCGCTGATTTTTCTTTTTTAAATTGTTCCATTGTTTTTTTGTTTGATATGATTAAGGTTTTATTCAGTGTTCAAAACATAACAGTGCTCTATAGTTGATTTTGATGGATAATCTCTTGGCAAACACAATTCCTTATCTCTACAAATAATACCACCCTTCCTTATCCCTACATCTCCTTTCATGCTATCAAGTTTGAATTGCTAGTAAATTATTGCATGATTTCTTAATATCTTTCATATCTTTTCTGCATATGTTCATTTCAATTCAAACAAATCTGTGTTTTCAGCAAAATTGAAAGACGTTCAATAGTTATCAAATGTATCAGGTTGATAATTTATACGCCAGTCGCACGTTTCGTCTACACAAGACTCATCAGTGACGCTCAGATCAACGTAACTCTGCAATATTGTTGTTTGAGTATATAATCTTATCTTCTAGAAACACCTATAAACACCAATTTCTAAACGGCGAGAATTAAACCGTCAAATCGTGAAATAAAGACGGCATGAACATTTTCCGGTTTACATTATTTTATTACTTTATTATTTACCTTATTTAATTTCTGAATTGATCGTTACATCTAATCAGGAAAATTTGTGTGTATCTTTCGTTTTTAATACATCAACACCATTATACAAAATAGCTGCAACCCTTCGGTTTTGATATGATAATGACGTTTGTAAGTGTATTTTTTTCACAAATATCTAGCACTAAAAGTTGTACATCAAAGTCTAATGTAATCTATGCAAATGAACTGTTAATGTTTCTAGATCATAATGGAGAGCGAAATATAACAGTGGTTGGCTATGAGGCACTTGGATCTTACAGTTATATCGTTACATATGATATTTCTTTCGAGCACGTAGTTGCAATAATAGATTCCTCCCAGTTTTGTCGACAGTTTGTGCGATGGAGTTGTAAAGGTGCTCTAATATGGGATACATTAAATGACGAGTGGACTACGTACTGGACAAATCGAAGCACAGCGTACTTGGCAACTAATGACAAAAAAACACCCTCTGGTTTTTTTCACGGAACTGAAGTAAGAAGAACGTGTGAGTGTGGAATTTCTCAGACCTGCCAGGAAAGCAACGTGCTTTGCAATTGCGATATCAACGATTATATTTGGCGATCTGATGAAGGATATGTTACAAATAAGGATGCTTTGCCAATAGTTGCTTTCTTTGCAGGGGACACAGGTAAGGGTTACTAGCAATGATATTACCATAGCAATAAGTAAATATCCATACCAGTACATGATATATCATGATAATCTTGGCAGTCTTAACTTCGTTGAACAGAACAAAGCATCAACAATTGTTAAAAAAGAATATTACATAAGATGATTCCATGTTACTTTTCATAGGTGATACATAATCACAATCTGTGTTAATAAATACGATACCAAAATTACAGTACTAAAACTAATCACTTGGAGAAACTACATACAGATGTATATTTCATAGCAATTAGCGCGAGTTAATTATTAAATAATATATATGGAAAAATATGCCAATGAGACAACTCTCCATCTAAGTCAAATCTTGTAAAAAAAATCAATCTATTGAATATACTTTTAAAACTGTTTATTTATTCGCCTTTTCAAAATCTAAAAGACTATGGGTAATTTCATTGTGCGTACACCCGAATAAAAATAATGTTACGTCATTTGATGGATTTCTATTGTTTGGAACAATCTACCAATCATAACGTTTTGGTGTGCGCTTTTAAAAATATTACACAGAATGCATTAGATTCTGAAACAGTCAATTGTAGAACGTCCGTTCAAGAATAGAAAAAGAACTGTTAAAATTTAAGTGACGGTGAATATGATCAAATTGAAACTTCCTAATGTTTAGTCTACAAAGAACTTTTAATATATTTGATAAAAAAAGATATACACAAAATACATATATAGTATAGGTAAACGTTGGTTTTCAGAATATCTTATGTATCGGTAAAAAAAACACCTGTTTTAAACTATTTGCCCGGAATGAAACTAAAGATAATATTTATTTTACTATTTGATTGTTTTTTTAACAACAAGCACAATTCGTGGCCACTCATTTTGATGATCCGTCCTAACGTTGAGTACCATTATGTCCATTCCAATAACTTATTCACACAATGTGTGTTGCTTTCTAAATATTCTCGCAATCGTAATTGAAACACACAAATATATATTAATATATGAAATATTGATGAATAAATGAAAATTTTAAGTATAGGTTGCAATAAACAGCAACCAAATACCATAAAAAAGTATCTACTGGTAAAAAAAGTCTTTAGCTATAGTCAGGTGCAGGCCCGTCACTCGGTCAAATATGATTTTCGCAACCGTTTTCGTCAAAACGATATATGTTTCTCTACTATAATTTTTTTTTCGCCAACTAACAAGTAACATAAAGATAGTTTTATTTAAAATTTTCCTGCCTTTTACCAAAAAACAAATCTGTTTGCCCCATTGTTTTCCATGATTATTCTACCAGTCTTTTTGTTATACCTACATTGTATTACATATATTTTTTTTTCAAAAGATATTGTAAAATTGAATTATTAATTCATTAAAAACGACACTATATAATACTTTTGTTTTAATTTTCAGGAGATTCCGGTGAAGAAGGGCATCATTTCATAGGCCCACTTGAGTGTTATGGGACTGCCTAGTATTAATACAGCAGTTTGGATCATTTATTTAATCCTTGGCAACTATCAAGTCAACTTTACCACAATTGTTCATGTTTCATTTTCAAGATTATGATAGGTCTTCATTAGATAATTATATCGATCTGATTATACTTTTCATAAATCTGTTATTTCAAATTCTCATAATAAAAATATCTTTTTATACTACCGTCAAACTTTTTCTGGTTCGTATAATGCTATGGTGTCGTCATCTGCGTCGTTAACGTCGTCTGAGTTGTCGTCCGAAGACACGTTTTGTTTCCGGACAATTATTTGTGTGTAAGTGTATTGATCACTCTGACATTGTACCAGAAGGTTCAATATTACAAACGGAAGGCTGAGATTTAGTTTGTGGGTAATTACACCAAACAGGTAGGAGTTAGGGGCTCAAAAAGGACCAACGACAAGCGTGTTTCTAGTTTCCAGACAATAACTTGTGTTTAAGTGTATTGATCTCTCTTAAACTGTACTACAAGGAAATTTTGGGATTGAGTTTGGGAGTAATTGCACCAAGGGGTTTCAAAAAGTTGGAGGGTGGAATTTTTGTTTTTTTATTCTCTTTAAGGAGTTCATTTTTTTAAACTTTTGAAAAGTTTCAGGAAGTAATCTTTTAAAAATTGCACAGTATTGCGTAAAAGATTTTTACGTTCCTTGACAACATTTATTTTGTATCAGACACCTATGTTATGTCAAAATATTTGATCACAATTCAAATTCAGACAGTATCAAGCTTGAATATCGTGTCAAAACTTGCCCCAACTGTTCATCGTTCGACATCTGTGGTCGTATTAGGCTGCTCTCAGTTGAGCATTTTATTTGGTATATTCTTGAATATTATTATTCTAAATAGAGATACAACTAAAGCAGTTTTCTAACTTGTTAACCCCGCCACGTTATTTATGTAGGTGCCTGTCCCAAGTCAGGAGCCTGCAATTAAGGGGTTGTCGTATGTGTTACATATTTGTTTTTTTATATAAATAATTAGTTTTCTCGTTTGAATTGTTTTACATTGTCTTATCTGGGCCCTTTATAGCTGACTATGCGGTATGGGCTTTGCTCATTGTTGAAGGCCGTACGGTGACATATAGTTGTTAATGTCTGTGTCATTTTGGTCTCTTGTGGACAGTTGTCTCATTGGCAATCACACCACATCTTCTTTTTTATGTTTAAAAGACAGAGTAACAATCAAAACTGCTGCACCTATGGTAGAATTTAATTGTACTATTGTTAATTTATTATATTTTTAACCATGAAGAATATCCTAAGTTAAGCATCAGTAAGCAAAAAGTAAAATCACAAAAAAACTAAACTCCGAGGTAGATTTAAAAACTAATTAATCTTGTTCCATTATAATACCTTTTTGTTATTGTTCTATTATAGGTTTGAAAATACTTTGAACGACAAAATTATTTTACACATGTATCTCTATCTGTGTGACGTTTACATTATGACGTAAAACACACGATTCTACACCAGCTGAGTTGATGAGAACCAAGCCATTTGTCACAGGACTTTAACTATTTCAATCCTTTATGGGTTGATTTAAAAAAACAAAAACAAATAAGCAATGAACGTGGTTGTAAAATTTGATAAATGCTTTTTCTGCTTCTTTGTTTAATATTTGTTTCTTTTTGTTCTGATTGAGATTTTGACACGGTGATTACATGCTGTACCTCACTATTGACAATTTTACCTTTGATGTCTGTTTTGAACACGCATCGTTGTAAATGTGGAATTTGATACGACTATCATACAAGTGAGAGGTTTAGCGCTAAAAAACCAGTTTCAACCGATCATTTTCTAAATAAGAAAATGCCTGCTGAAAGTCAAGAATATGACAGTTATCCGTTCGTTTGATATGTCTGCGCTTTTGATTTTTGCAATGCGATTAGGACTTATATCTTGATATTTACTATGAGGGTCGGTTGAAAACAAAACTTTACAACAAAAGAGATGATTTCGGGTTCCAAATAATGTAGTTGAAATCATCACCTTGTAAATTGAACGGACGCCATGACGGGTTGTTTGCCCGTTGTGGAATATCTGTGTTAAAGATGATATCGGATATGTTCCTTAGGTCGACGTAACTACCATCCCGTTCGCTTTTCACCGAACCGAGTTAGATTATTTACCGGCTTTGTAATAACACGAGGAACGCGACAGGTGACGCATGTTGATCAGGACCTGCTTTACCTTCCGGGGCCAAGAGATCATCCCCAATTGTTGAGGGGGTTCGTGTTGCGGCTGTACCCCTATTTGTGACAGTTTTACCTATTGTGTCTGTTTGTTTTGTTATATATTTACATATCGATGTAAATATAATGGAATTTGATGCGAAATAGTGAAACAACAGTAAACATTGTGTTATCATCTTAATAAGGGTCTTTGATATTTTATTACTGTACATTTGAAGATTTTCTAACACTGACAATTATCCTTAATAGAACCTTGGAGCGAAGAGTTAGAATGATTCGACTTCAGAAATAATAAATAAGACTTTTATTACAAGAGTTGTTGGCTCAAAACACGCACAAGGTACGGGAGTTCGACTCTGACCAGAATTGACAAAATTTGCCAATTTCCCTGCTGGACGTCAATGTTTCTCTGGTTCCCTCGAACAAATAAAACATTGCATCAAAGCGTACGATTGAGTCAAAAGTGTTGAAAGTGTATATTTAATATTAGGACAAATTCTCATTTTAAAAGGTCTCATATCCGGCGGATGAATATACAACACAACAAAATGTACATTACATGTTAAAACCTATCGATGGTGAACGAATTCGTTTAGGTATGAACTAGAATATCAACAACAAGCATAATACACAATGATTTATAGGTTTTAATCAAAATATATTATCAGGTGAAACATTTTTTTCCAAGTATAATAAAAGAAATAAGTTGTTCCACACTTCGTTGTGTACATTGGAAACAAGGACAGTTTGAAGAGATCGTCATGGATATTTAATATAGACCGGCTTTACTATTTGAATATTCATGAGTACATTATAGTGTACAGTATTTTACTAATTGTTATGTTATGTTAAGGTTATACACATGTTGTAATATGCAATCTGTTGAAACTTTCACCACTTCCTTTTAATATGCCCAGTTTTTATTTCAATTAATTTTGATTATTAAATATTCATAAACAGTTTTATTTTTTTTGGTCAATTACTTCTTATTCACTTCTCACGTACATCTTCCCTATAAACATGATAAACAAATGTGTTACAACCATATCCCTTGGCATCAAAAACAAATTCAACAAATGGATTATCAATGCCTATAATTTTGAATTCTACGACTGGAAGAGGACTTTCTGGTAACTGATTGATGAAGGTAAACAAAAAGGTGTGTATAACACGAGCAATATAAACAAAAACTGGACCAAAGCTGTTTGCATATATATGTATAAGTGCAATCATAACCTGCGATGTTAAAAGAGTTCACGCGTATCTAGTCAGTTTAATGAGCAAGAGGTTATAGATGACGAAAAAAATGTGGGTGTTCCAGCAGAATAAAGCTACTAAGAATATCGTTTAACTATTGAAACCCAATGTGTGTCACCAAAGACCCTAGAACTCACAGCAACAATGGTGACTTTTATGTGACCCATAATGTATTTTAATTGTCGGAACCACAATCACGACCTCTTGTTCCATATTGTAACATCACTGGGCAAGATATATCACAGAGTGTAAACTGCCATGATCGACATAACTGGTGCCCGTATTGAAGCAGGATCTCACTCTTTCGGATCCTCTTTCTTATCCGTAGCACATGATATAGCCACATTATTTTGATTGCAGTCTCGTTTTGACTTTATTGTGCAAGGTTGTGTTTTAGAACGTGTTTGTTTTTCTTCATTTTTTCCCCTTTAAGTGAATGAGTATTTCCTCTTCCGCTGAGTTATAAATGTCAACTTCTATTTACGAAAACCTTGAATTGATTTAAACACAATAGGAGCTGTTGAAAGATAATAAAAAAATGATGGAACTATGCATGAACAACCAATTGAGGGAAATTTAAAAAAACTAAATGTTCCCTTCAATAATGGGCAAATAGTATCAGTTCTATTAAACTATGTATAAATGGATAATACAGGTATGCTAAAAAGTAAATCATTCATATGAGAAAAATCATTAAACAGAGATCAACCGACGACGACAACTGATTGAGATGATAATCACAATAATTTATCAAATATATTTTGTGAAATGACTTATGTTATGAATACTTATATTATGAAGAAATAATATTGCTAAATAGTGCTTCCCTTAACCATTAGGTAAGCTAACACGAGGGATACTAAGTTAAAGCTGTAAACTTAGTAAATTGTTGCGGCAAATATGCAATAAAGATAGTGTTACGTTGAAGAAAACAAGAGTGATTATAATGATCATAACACTTGATACCGTTGCCGATTGAGAACTTATTTTCATTTACCCTCACCGGGAGAAATTTAGATTGAAAACGTGGAATTTTTACACGAAATTTGTAACGAAAATTGTATCATATGTGTCCCTGATATTCCCTGACAACGTCTCTGAAAAAAAAAAAGAAAACTAAACGTTATAATTTCATGCTTTTAAAGTCATAATTGATATCGAGGTTGCACTACTGCAAATATTTGTAAATAAGGCACACTAACGTAATGTTAGCTCTACAATATAATCATACTACAATACGATACAAATTAATAGCGCATGTACTTTAAGTAATCTATTTTTTTCATTAAAGGTAAAAATTTGTAATTTTCGTTTAGTTCCATTTTTCGAAAATTTCGCTATTTCTGTTCTTATTTGGGTTATTCATGGTCCAATATTAATCTTTAACACACAAAGTTACTTATTTTGACCTCATTCATTCCATTCAACACGCAATGATATTCGTCTTTGATCATGGTCACGTTTTGATAATTTCTGTATCATTGTAGCTCTGACACTACTTGTATTGTTTTCCCCTATTCATCACATCATTAGCTATGTCACCTTTACATAGTAAATCTGATTTATTTTTTATTTAAATAATTTATAGATAATCCTCTCAAATATTTTAACAGTTTGTCAGTATTTTTGAAACATTGTCTTTGGAAAGCAGTTAATATTCGGTGTTTTCTAAAAACAATCGATTTGCTAAAACATGTTCATTGCACATCATACCGTAAATTGGGTTATTTTGGTTGTAGTTTTATTTTGGTTTATTTCGTTCCTCCAATTAATGAAAGTGCCAAAATTAAACATATGGAAATAAAGCAAATACTAAAAATTGAAACGACAGAATCGCGTACCAGTACGACATTCTCATTATGTTAATTATGGAGAAAGTATTATTTTGTTATCATATCTTCCGTAGAATTCCTTCAATTCTATACATAGACAACTCTGCAATTAAATACTTGATCAAATTTGATAACATCACTTTACATTTTTTACGTAATTTTCAATTTTCTGAAATTGATAAGAAAACACAACATGAATGCTGATTCACACATGTCATAAATATGCCAGGCTCCTACTTAATAGACACCGTTATTGGTACTAGGAATTAGAATATCAAAACTGCCTGTAATCCTTTATCTCCAATTGATTATAATATACTGCTAGAGGCATAAGGATTAAAATTTAAATCCTTGATCATTAATAGATCAATATGATCTGCAATAAAGATGATTAAAATTTATTTCACATGATATTTGTAAATAGTAAATAATCATTTTAAAAGTGATTTTAATGTTAAAGATTTTTTTTATATTTTATTTCAGTTTCGAACCATAATATACGGATTTTTTTTTAATTTGCATTTGCACCCGTATCCAATTCCTTCATTAGGTGAACTTTGACGTATTTCTAGTTTGAAAAAATCAATGATATTATGTCAATAAATGGGTTAATAAAAATAAATGTGAATGAGCTTGCTCACTTTCGTTGCTCCAAAATTAAACATATCAATTGGACAAAGCATCAACATCACAGACACCAAAACAAAACCATGCCTTTATGAGAAAACCGACAAAATTTTCCAATTAATGGCATTACATTCCCAATTTGCTCAATACGGATGGTTGAATATTTGTTAGGGTTGTAAAGATTTAGTCACCAACAGAATAACAACCTATTGTTTTCGTAGTCTGGACGTGTTTGAATAGTTAGCAATGGCACTACGCTTATAATTTAATACTCGAAACGACCGTTTCGTTACTATAAGACTCATCATTGACGCTCAGATCAGAATAATTATAAAGCCAAACATGTACGAAGTTGAGAATTGAGGAGCAAAAATTTCAAAAGGTTTTGTCAAATACGGCAAAGGTTGTCTATGCCTGGAATGCGAAAATCCTAAGTATTTTGAAAAATTCACACAATTGTAAACATGAAATTTATAAAAATTACCATATACTGGATATTAATGTCAACACTTTAAGATGAAATGTACAACTAATTGAGGGATATATTTCTAAATATGCGTTTGAACTTTCGACTTAATTGAAATTCACAGTATTGTGAGCATTTAGCTTATATTATGAAATGTAAGACTATAGAATGGCATGTTTGTTTTGACATTTTGTGTTGAACTTATATAATATCGTTTTACTGTATTAAATATTACAGTAATATGTTTAATTACTGTCATAAATATATTATGGGGAGTATTGTTTTAGTCTGATAGCTGTTTGTTGCTATCTGTTTTAATTATTTGTACCTAGAATTTTAACATGGCCTTTTGTTACTGTAATATAATGGTTTCATGCCAGAGTATACAATTATTTATTATAATGTGTTTGCTCATTGTTAAGTGTCTCTCAATAATATGTTAGCACACATTTGATGAAAGGAGTTTCTAATTGAAACTAGATCTGGTACATTAGAGAAAACCAGCGTTGCTTTAAATTAACTACAACTTATATTGCTTGGCGAATAATACAATATGATTAACTTCAACCTTATCAATAATATGTATTAAATAATTCAGTATATTTTAACTGCTATTTAAGTACATAAAGACACGAATTATCATCAACATTCATTACATAAGCATTAGTTTAAAATACAAAATGCATCTTTGCATTTTAATACTTATTGCAATAAAGTTCGCGTTCGGCCTTTCTGGCAATTACTTTTCACTGGAATATAACAAACGTATTTCAGGGCTGGGATACCAATATAAAAGTGTATCTTGTGTAACAGAAATCAGCTGTGCATACAAATGTTCTGTGGAGATAAACTGTTGTGTGGCCAATTTTGACGCAAATTCTCAAACATGTTATCTTGATATGTCGGGGAGTTGTTACTCAGCTCCACAACATGAAAAGAGTTGGACTACAATTCGAAGAGGTTTGTATTTGGCCAAACAAAACATTATTTCCTTTGTATTTGTTTTAGTAAAATAACTGACGTATACAAATTTTGAATATTACATATAGAATAAAGAAGATGTTGTATGATTTCCAATGAGTCAACTCTTTCCAAAAGACTAATTGACACAGAAGTTAACAACTAATGATCACTGTACTGCCTTCAACAATGAACAAAGGCCATACCGCATACTCAGTTATCATAGGCTAAAATTACTAGCACATTTATATATAAAAGAGGGACCAAAGATACAAGAGGGACAGTCAAACTCATAAATCGAAAATAAACTGACAACGCCATGGTTAAAAATGAAAAATACAAACAGACAAACAATGGTACACACGACACAACATAGAAAACTAAAGAATAAGGAACACGAACCCCACCAAAAACTAGGGGTGATCTCAGGTGCTCCCAAGGGTAAGCAGCTCCTGCTCCACATGTGGATATATAACATATTCTTGTTATACAATGACCTACGGAATTACACTATTTACCAGATTTGTTATTACATAGGCAAAACGACGGGTGCCACATGTGGAGCAGAATCTGCTTACCCTTCTGGAGCACCTGAGATCACCCCAAGTTTTATCTTTATATCGTCCCTCTTTTATACAAAAATACATCAAATAAAATAATTCTTTTATGATTTAATGATTTATATTTAAAGTGTTGCTTTTTTACCTTTGCACTGGAATTTTATTTCTAGCCTTATATGTTCGTTTGTCTAATTTTGATTAATGACCTTTGTGAAAGGACAATATTTGTTAGATTTTTACGAGTGACAGTTTAATGTTTTTAAAGCACATACAATCACTTTTTACTAATTCTAATAACATAATTCGACTTTGTTTTAATTGATTATCTGATTTTCATATTGTTATCATTTGTAGCTCGGGAAGATTTGTTTAACTGGAGTCCATGGAGTAAGTGCTCAAAGACATGTGATGGAGGGATTAGAACCAGGACACATCAAAACCGACACACAACCATTGATAGTGCCGGAAACGTAACATCTATAGAAAGTTGTCATCATTTTGGTTGCAATGATACTGGTGGGCAATCAAAAACGATTTAACACAGCATCAGATATTTCGAAAAAGAGAAATTAATCTTATTTCAATATAATTTTTTTTAACATCAGAGGTCACTGTTGAGCTTTTGTACGCTTAACACGTGTTAGGCGTACAATTTTAAGCCTGATATCTATAAGGAGTTTATTTATTGTTGTTTCTTACCTATACATTTTTTTTTTAAAAGATTAAAAGATTGAACAAGTAAAGATTTATTTCTTAATTTCTCTAGGTGTATTCACATGAACAATATTTATAAATTGTTTGATGAAAATATTGGCGAATTTAATAACAAACAATAGAACGATAGATATGATCACATGTTCTTTTATATTTCAAATTTAAAGGGAACATTTATACAGCCTTAAGTGAAACTAGCTGTCAAATTAATTTTCACCGATTTGACTAATATTCTCTTATTTCATATATAACAGTGTAAAACATTTATCCAAATTATAAAAGTATGAAATAAACAATATACCGGATCATTAATATGTAGCTTCATTTCATGTGTATTTTAGTCTAGATGCCATCTATTTAAAACATGTCGAGTTGTCCTCCGAAGACCACCGATTGCAATATAAGCTATATAAACATAAATATCCATAGATTACAGACTCATGCATTTAAAATTTTCGAGTTCAATTAAAGTTCACATAAAAAAAATGAACTTCTCCAAATAAGTTTAGTATAGATTATAAATAATTCACGAAGGACTTGTTCTGCTCGTACTTCATTATAAAAGAGACAAGAATCACAATTGATCGTTGTGATTGATAAAGATTTCCGCTAAAATAATATCAATATATCATGTTTTTAGCTATCAACTGCAATAGTTGGAAAACAAAGGGCCTATTGGATAGTCAAACTGAATTCATTGAACCAATTACATCTAATAGTATTCAACTGCCAGCAGTCCAGATTTATTGTGATATGGAAATGGAAAATGGAGTTGGAGTAACTGTGATAGGTATGTCTCCGACACAAAATTGTGATAGATATTCTCCCACAAGTTCAAAGGAGCTTTCGTTCGGTTTCAACTTTCTAGATCATTGGATTCTTGACAAAAGGGAGGATTTTCGTCTCAAATTGTTAATTTTCCTTTTTGAGTAATGATTTTCTTTGGCACCATCATACTGTGTTTCTGTTTTCTATCTTGTTTTCTATGCCCGTGTCTGTTGTGACCTTTTTGTCTTTAAGGAACCCAATATATGTATTACTGGTAAATAAGCCTGGAATTTCGTTACCATAAATTACTAAAAATCTTTATTTAATTCTATCATAGCTATAACTTTTGATTTTAAAAGTCGATTGTACCTGCAAAAAGCGGGACAACACATCCTAATTCTTTTTACCGTGCTTTGCAATTCAGATACGACCGTTATAAATTTATCGATCCTTAAATAAACGTTTTCTAAATTGTTACATATTCAACACTGTAATCAGATGCTTAAATCTTGATTTTATTGGTATTTAAATTTGATGCTGTAATCAGTAAATCAAACCAAACTATATATCATTAATAATGCAAATGCACTTTCATGGATCTACAATCTACCGATAACTTGTCTTGGCACAAGACAAGGTCATGTTATTCTCTGATTGTTCATGTTGTCATTACACAAAAAAAAAATAGTTGTCTCATTAGCATTCATATGACATCTTCTTTTTCGTATTTAACACATATCTAGTACTGAAAGCTGTATTTATAAGTGTTTATCATCTACGTTAAAGAATTCTTGATGTTTCCAGATCACGACGGAGAGCGAGATGTATATGTACATGGCTATGAGGCACATGGATCCTACAGTTTTAACGTCACATATGATATTCCTTTCGAGCATGTAGTTGCAATAATAGATTCATCCCAGTTTTGTCGACAGTTTGTACGCTGGAAATGTTTTGATGCTCAAATGTGGGATGGTGGAAATCAGAAGTGGAATACGTACTGGACAAATCGAAGCACAGCCTACTTAGCAACCAATGAGTACAAACCTCAATCTTTATTTTTTCACGGATCTGAAAAAAAGAGAATTTGTGAGTGTGGAATTTCTCAGACCTGTCAACAGATCAATGTGCTCTGTAATTGCGATATCAACGATAGCATTTGGAGATCTGACGAAGGATACGTCACAAATAAGGATGCTTTGCCAATAGTCGCTTTCTTTGCAGGGGACACAGGTAAGGAATACAGTAACTAAGCAACGATATTTAATCACCACAGGCAATTGATTAAATTGTCATAAGAGTTCATGATCGTCATGTTAATTTTGGTAGTCTAAATTTCTTTACACAGAAAATAGCATCAACAATTGTTAATGATGAAGATTTCAACAAATAATTTCCCTTTACTTTCCAGAAAAGATACAAAAGGTCTGTGCTATGTATTTCAAAACCAAAATTACACATTACTAAAACTAATCACTTGGTGAAACTACCAACACATGTAGGTATCATGGCGATTAACACGAGTTAATTAGAAGATAATATAAATATATATAGGAAGATGTGTCAATGAGACATCTCTCCATTCAAGTAACAATTTGCAAAAGTAGAACAATCTTTGTATACTGAATATACTTTTAATACTGAATATTCATTGTAGACCAACTAACTTCTGCGCCTTTCAAGAATATAAAAAACTATAAGAATTTAAGTGGTGATGAATATGTTTTACTTGAAACTTCCTATTAATTGGTTTACCTAGAACTTTAAATAAAAAAAACTGATATTACGGAAAATACATGTATACTAAATGCAGTATAGGTAAACATTAGGTTTCAGCATATCTTATGTATTGGTAAAAAATAAAACGCCTAATTAAACAACTTAAAATAAGTACAATTTGTAGCCACTCAGTTTGATTATCCTTCTCAACTAATTTACATAAGATTTTTGTTGCTTGCTATCTATTCCCGCAATCATCTGACACACACAAAATATATACATATATATTATTTTATGAAATATTGATAAATTGATGAAGAGGCTTAGTATACGTTGAATTAATCAGAAACCAAATACCACAAAAAGTATCTTCTTGTCAAAATACGATCTTTAGCAGTAGACAAGGGCATGGTTTTTCACTTTAATTTTGATTAATTTTCTTTCGCGACAATTTTCCTTCAAGACAATATACTGTTCGCCACTTTCAATTATTTCTAGCCAACTAACGATTGTCCTACTCATTCACAAAATGTAATCGGTTTGCCCCATTGTTGTGTATGATTATTTTACAAACCTCTTTTTTTTTATTCTACATTGTTTCCAATAAAAACTAAAATTTTACTTTCAAAAGATTAAAAATATCGATTATTAAACCGTATTTTTTTTTACTTCTTGAAACAAAAGATCCATCTTCAACAATTAAGTTTCTCGGATATAAATTTTCCCATCTTAAGGTAGTATAGAAACAAAAGTCAGAGATTTTCCTTTATATTTGAATTTATTTCTCTGTAGCACAATTATTTCTTTTCTTTTCTGCACCATTGTCAAAAGAAAAAAAGTCGCGACGTACACATATGCTGGAAACACGTAAGTTACAAAGATGTAAATAAATCATTGAGGTAACACGTGATGCCATGTCACCACACCATTTCGTTAAAAAAATCAATCAACACTTTTACCAATAAATCCTTTGTTTCCTACAAAAATAAAATACACTCGACTAGTTAATACTGTTCATTTTCTGTCAAAGTCGTTTGAGCTTAAGGTGAATAACGAATATGGTCTGATCAAGCAAATTCGAAAAAAAAAACAAAAAAAAAACCGAAATGGATGAAATCGAATTGCTATAATTCGCCAAATTCTTCGCAAGTAATGAATTTTAATCGCAACAATTCTATTTTTCGCACAATACGAACATTACGCCATCGGAGACCATTGACAGGGGCCTATATAGTTGTTATATACTTTATTTTCAGTATTTTTAAAATCATTAAAACGACACTATTTAATACTTTGGTTTTTATTTTTCAGGACATTCCATGGAAAAAGGTGAACATTTCATAGGCCCAATTGAGTGTTATGGAACTGCCTAGTAATATATCGAGCAGTTGGGAGCAGTTATACAATCCTTGGCAACAATCAAATCAACTTTACAACAATTGTGCATGTTTCTTTTCAAAAGATTATATAGATTTTATGACACTATCTCCTTTTTATTTTATTTTTTATAGTAAATTTTATTCTGTCGGCACTTTTGGAATTGGCCCTTCTGTGAAAAAAATTCCCGACAAATTGGCCCTACCTCTTTCGTAGTCTGAACGTGTGGGAATATGAACAAAAACTAATTAAGTGATATTTTTTCTAAGTATGCGCTCCGACTTAATTGAAACGCACGGTATTGTGAGCATTTAGCTAACATTATGAAACTTCAGAAGGGCATGTGTAGTATATAACTTTTTTTGCATTTAATGTTAAACTTATACAATGTCGTTTTTACTGTACTAGATGTATTTTCTGTCAATGATATATGTGCCTATAATGGGGAGTTTTTGTAAGTGTGATAATTAATTTCTCCAAAGCTTTGGCTGTTTCGAATACAATGAAGTATCGCAGTTATATTTCAACTTGACTTAGTTAGACATTACAATAAATTATGCACAAAATCTAAAGAAATAAGAAAGCCTATGCAGATTTTCCGAATACAAAATTTAAAATGGACAGAACCATTTCGGCTGATACTAAGTATTGCAATTAGATTGGTTCATGTTCTGATAATTTATGTTTCACTTTCCTTTAATAATCTGCTTTGCCTATTATTTATAGAATAACTAATCAAAGAACTCAAATAGAGAAAAAAAAATCAACGAGTCACCGAACAACACAAAAAATCACGAATGCGCGCAGCGCACGGGTTTAAAATTATCAATGTTGTTCGGTCAATAATTGACATTTTTCGATAATAAATTCTTTAAACCGGAAGTAGCCTTTTTCAGACTCATCCTGAAGAAAAATACCTATAATAGTTTTTTTTATCAGTCTGAAGTAACAGATTACATAAACAAGTAGTGACATTTTCCAACACTGTTTTTTTCAAATTTCGTTCTTATTATCGAGGTGGAAAGACCTTCAATTGTTCTCTGAAGCATTGTTTTTTAATGAATTTATGTTTAAAATGTATACCCCAAATGATATAAATTCATAATAATAATTAAGAAAAAAGCTAACAAAAAGTGGTATGAATTTATATTTTGAGGTTGAAACAAATATCATTATGTTTGATTCCTGGACATGTGCATTATGGAAATCGCCTAAAGTAATAATTCCACTTGAAAAATAACATGGTCAATATTGATTACTTTCCCTTAGAATTATACACTGAGGACATACATTCTTTACGAAACAATTGTTTTGTCAGAAACAAAGCTATATAGGTTATAAATGTCCTATTATATTTCTTTGTTTGATCATTGATTACTTTCCCTTAGAATTATACACTGAGGACATACATTCTTTACGAAACAATTGTTTTGTCAGAAACAAAGCTATATAGGTTATAAATGTCCTATTATATTTCTTTGTTTGATCAAAAAAATCTTCAACAACAGACTAAAGCACTGACATTTCTATTTTATAATATTAATACTTTATTAGGAATCAGCAGCACTCGAATTTTGACCTCTCAGAGAAAGAAAAAACACCATTAACGGAAAAGAGATCTTTCCTGTGCTTACATTTTGACTAATGAAAAGTAGGCGTTCTAAAATAAATAGATATGAAGATATAGTAATTGTTTGTTGCTGTCTGTTTCAATTGTTTGTCGTTTTATGTACCTATGATTCTTATCAGGCCTTTTATCACTGTTTTTAATGGTTTCATATTTTGCCAGAGTATTCAATTATTTAATATAATGTGTGGTGTTTCCTCATTGTTAAATTTAATGATATGTTAGCAACCACAATTAATGAAAGGAATATATAATTAAAACTAGAGTTGGTATATTAAGAAAAACCAGCGTTGCTTTAAATTAACTTTAACTGATATTGCCTGACGAATAATACAATAAGATTAACTTCAGACTTATCAATATGTTTTAAACAATTCAGTATATTTCAACATACACTTTAGTATATAAAGATACAAATTATCATCAACATTCAATAGATTAGCATTTGTTTGAAATACAAAATGAATGTTTGCATTTTGATATTTGCTGTAATAAAGTTAGCGCTCGGCCTTTCTGACAATTACTTTTCAATGGAATATAACAAACGGGTTTCAGGGGACGGATACCAATATAAAAGTGTAAATGGTGTAACAGAAATTAGCTGTGCATACAAATGTTCTGTGGAGATAAATTGTTGTGTGGCCAACTTTGATGCCCATTCTCAAATGTGTTATCTTGATATGTCGGGGAGTTGTTACTCAGCACCATCACATGAAAAGAGTTGGATTACAATTCGCAGAGGTACGTATTTTGTCATTTGATATAATTATCTTGTGTTTATTTTAGTAGAATTATTATGTTTTTTTTGTATATTATATAAAACTAGAAGATGTGGTATGACTGCCAATGAAACATCTCTGTATAAGACAACAAAGCACACGAAAATTAATAATTAAAGTCACCGTACGGCATTCAACAATAAGCAAATCCCATATCGCGTAGTCAGCTATGAAATGCTCCATTATGACATAAGTAAAACGGTCAAATAAATGTACAAATGAATTAAAGCAAAACAATATATAACACAGCACAGAAATCAGCTCCTGACTTGGGACAAACAAAAACATACAGAATTTGACTGGGTGAAACATGTTTGCGGGATTCCAACCCTCTCTTAACTTGTGACATTTGTGTAACAGTACAACATAAGATTTAAATATAAAAATCAGTCGAAAAATGCTTAACTCATTAGATGGATACAAATAGAAATATATCTAAAAACTCTCAGAGTGAACGTGGTAGTGGCCTTTTACATCACAACAACAAAGACTATAAGTACAAATCCGAGAGTACTCGTCGTTACTGACAGCAAGTTTAAAGCAATGCCCTTCAACTTTGTACTTGATTGGCTTTATAACTTATTTTGATATGAGCGTCACTGATGAGTCTTATAGACGAAACGCGCGTCGGCGTACTAAATAATATTCCTGGTACCTTTGATAACTATTTACACCACTGGGTCGATGGCACTGCTAGTGTACGTTTCGTCCCGAGGGTATCACCAGCTCAGTAGTCAGCACTTCCATGTTGACATGAATATCAATTATATGGTCATGTTTAGAAATTTCCCGTCTATAAAAATTGTTCGAAAAATTAAGAGTTTTCTATTCCCAGGCATATATTACCTATGCCGTATTTTGCACAACTTTTTAGAATTTTGGCTCCTCAATGCTTTTCAACTTTGTACTTGTTTGTATAAATTTTTTTTATATGAGCGTTGTCAATGAGTCTAATGTAGACGAAACGCGCGCCGGCATACTAAATTATAATCCAGGTACCTTTAACAACTACTTAAAGGCAATAACAATTAATAAAAAAATCATTCATCAAAAAATAAATGGATGTATTAAGTTAATACATTTCAATTTGTTGTAATTTGAGTATACATTTAAAAATTGTATGCTACTCCAAATTTAAAAAGAAGACTGTGCTTGATAAGTAGTAGGTTTAAGTTTCACTGTAAAACAAAAGTATATGTTTTTTATAAACAAGCCCATGGAAATCTTCAGAAAAGTAGTGTTATTGAATTGTTGTCTTTCCGTACTATTATTCGTCGGTCGACATTTTTTACTGTACGCGGTGACTTTAGAACAGAAGTGTATTATGATCATCCTTCTTCATTTAATTTTTCAAATTGTCGACTTCTAAGTTGGGATTTCAAACTTTGAATTTGGAATTTTCAACTTTGAATTTGTAATTTCCAACTTTAGACATTTGGGAATTATTAACTTTATTCATTGAATCACCAACTTTAATCCTGGAATTGTCAACATTAATTTTGGAAATTCCATCTTAAATTATCCGACAATTATTAGTCCGACAATGATTGTTCCGACTTTTGGCTCACTGGACTCTCGCCACGGCCAAACAGTGCACTTCAGCTTCATGTGTTTTAATTCATTTTTTGTTGATAATTGTTATTGTAATCACAGACGCAGATCCGCATATTAAGGAGATAACTGTATTGTATTTCAAGCTCCGACGGCATTAGTTGGTGATTTGATTGTCGCAAATTAAGTTTCCTGGCAAGGCTTTCTTTGTTACATATTTGTTTGTTTTTTTAATGATTAAGATTAAAACACAGTGTTGACTGTTTTGTTTTTGATATTTTTACCTTTTATGTCTCTTTATTTTGTTCACGCATCGACATCGTTCTCAATATAAAGGAATTTGATGCGACTGTCATACAAGTGAGAGGTTAAGCTAGCTATAAAAAAGGTTCAATCGATCATTTTCTACATTTGAAATCTGGAATGAGATAGTTGTTATCCATTCGTTTGATGTGTTTCAGCTTTTGATTTTGCCATTTCATTAGGGACTGTGTGTTTTGAATTTTCATCGGAGTTGAACTAACGGGTATTTGCGCCCATCGAATCACCAATTGATGGCGTCGAAGCTTAAAATACAATATTGTTATCTTCATTCTAATAAGACTGAAAGAACACAACGTTAAACATTACATAAGTCGTCTGCGCCAGCGCGTATGTTTCAATTATGATTGTTGCCCTGAACATTAGTGACGTTATCCAATCAAAAGAACGTAACAAACGATGTTGCATTAAAATAATCAATATTATGTAACAAATACATATAATTCATACATGATTACAAATGGATATTAAAATTGAAGCAAGCATATGTATTTCTTATATTATTTTAAAAAGGTTAAGTCTCTCACATGTTTATATGAAAAAGTAAGATCAGATATTTATAATACACGATAATGGCTGTCATTTACAACACCGGAGGTTGTCGTTTAAACAAATGAACCCTTTATAGTTTTGTAAATGTCTGATTTCCTCTAATCTGAGACAGGGGTGTAAGGTACAACATAAGACAAAGACAAATCAGTCGAAAAAGGCTCATCAGATTGAAACAAACAGAAATACATTTAACAAAATCACAGAATGGACGCGGTCGGGAACATGTACATACCTACAACAAAATGTACTAAGTACAAATCTGAAAGTACTCACAGTTACTGACAGCTAGTTCAAAGCCAATGACAACTAAAAGGAATATGAATATACGACTAAAGTATCAATTTGGCACACATTGATAGATATAAATTGCCTGTTTGTGTTGTTTAGTTGGTGTTTCGTTAGCTTATTTCGAGGATCAACTGTCTTTTATTATTTGAACATGTAGTTTTTGTATTGAATAATCTTATAGTCTTTCACAATAGAAAGCAAAAGACAGTGTGCTCTCCCCTCACCAAATACAATCAAATCAAACTCTTATATTTTGTACTGCTTTACCAGTTGGTATTTTTTGCAAATGTTAGATATAAATATTAAATAAAACATCGCACGATTATATGTATACTGTAACTGCTCCATGAAGTGTGGAGAGGAAATTTTGTATGGCAATACTGGATTTAGAAACTTTGAAAGCAGAAATCAGTATTCCTAATGAAAATACACTAAATAAACATATCAGCAAACCTTCAACAGGTAATACAAATAGAATTATTTTTAAAGTGAAAATGAAAAGACAATGATGCATGAGAATGGTAATTGCAATACTTGGAACTTTTATTATTTTAATTTAAGACGTAATATGTGTAAAGTGTTCAGATTTGTATTTTTATTTGAATAGTGTAACTTTTTTCTTTCACTTAAAACCTAGCAATGCCTTTAAAGACCGGACTGGGGGTATAAATAGAATCCAATGAGAAATATTATGGCTTCTTAGGTTTTCTTTGCAGTTTTCAAGTGTAAGGACCATTTTTTCAGATATCTCAACCAATAATTTTTTGTTTCCTTTGGGAATGGTCAACCAAGTAGGAACATATATTATCTGCATTTTGACAAACTTATGTTGAAAAAAAAAACATAAATATAAGAAATATTGACTGTCCAAAAACTCAAGTGGTCAAATTTTCAAAATTTGAATTTCCCAGACTGACAGATAAGGCGGAGCTTGTATCAGCTGTTTTCTGTTTTTGTTTACATAAATACCACATGCACATGCTGATAAGTGAAAAATTCTTACCTTGCATGTGTACAGCTTTAATCTAAACTTTATTCCATTTCACAGTAATGACTTTTAAAAATTCCATTTGTTCATAATAACTAGTCAAGGTTAATTTTATTAATATGAAACTGAGTAATTTACTTTTAATGAAAATCATTTAGATTTGGTAGAAAGTCCAATGTATACTAGAATAGGGAAGAATGTAATAATCAAAACACTAATCCCATTTGTGACCCATATATTCTTGACATGATGGATTTGGGAACCATTTCCTAACCAGTTCAAGGACACATTTTGGTATTAAATCTCTCCTGTGATACGTATATTTTCTCCTTGGTCCGTCCCTTTTAAGTGCGTCTCTCTTTCTCCTTAAATATCTCGGGTCATTCCACACCCCTCTACGAAAAAGGTTTGTCCAAAAACGTTTGAATTTATCTTTTCTTAAGAAAGAATTTCTTTCATGAGGTGCACAATTTTCATTTTCCCACCACATTTGTCTATTTTGTTCATCTGTTATACACGGGCGACATAAACAATAACTACATTCAGGTGACTCTTGGTCCTGTTCAATATGATAATTTTCTGAATGGTCATTGCTTTCAGAATTGTTCACATTATTCTGGTCATAATTAGCCTCTTTAAAATCTCAATTATTATGAGCAAAAAAGTAATATATTGCATCTCTCTGCTCTTGTGTAACTTCAAGTGCTAACACAGAAGTGACATTACTACATTCATTGTTTCCCTCCATGTTTTATAAAATGGAAATGAACTTCCAAAATCTAGGATGTGTAATCTGCAACCCAAGGCACAATGAGGATTTCGATTTGAACAGATTTAATAAAAGTACTTGGAAATGTTGAGAAACATTCTTTTGGGTAAAATAATAGTTCAAAATTAAAAACAAATATCAGATATATTTTTGATAAAGGAATCTTCATTTTTTTTTATTTTCTTTATCCCAAGTAAGGCCTCAAAAATGCCCTATGACAGTGATATTTTACACATGCTGTGTTTGTGTGTCATTAATTTGGCGGGAATGGACATATCTGCAAGTACTAAAACTGTAACTGATACATTAGTAAAGGGGTGTGAGAAATTTTTAAGAACAATAAAGATTAATGTTCAAAACAAAAATAGTAAAATTCTTTATCATAAATTTTATTTTTAAATCTCATTCATATTTATCTCCTAAATTTGTCAAAAATTATGAACAAAATATATTACATATACATTAATAAATTTGACTTGAGTACTTATATACTCCTTCTTAAATTAAATAGATTGATCCATATGTCAGACAACATTACCTCCTCAGCCTTTCTTATAGTATTTCTAATAGTAATTTTTGTAAACGATCTTTGTTGAAAATGTCAGAAAGTGAGAAAAAAGCTAGAAAAAGAACTCTGTGTTTTCGGATTGAAGTGTCAGGTACTGAGGAATGGAAGGATGAAATTTTTGGAAAATTTGCTTCAATTAGACAAGAATTGACAAAAAAAACAAACAAACCTATGGGAAACCTGCAGGTTATTGAAGCTTTATTGCAAAAATGGAATGAAGAGAATGATACCAGTAACACCCAGTCAGAAGAGTTTCAAGCGAAACCCTGTCCATCCACATTCATCAGATCAAAGAAAGAAGACACAAACCAACATATTTTTTTCTTACTGCAGAAGATTCATTTAAGAGTCTTATATCGGTTGTTGATTGGCATGCAAGATGTTGTAAAGAAAAACTTAAACCTACAAAAATGTTGAAAAAAGGACATGTTTGTAAAACAAGCCTAAAATGTAACGATAAAGAGACACCTCATGTATTTTCTTGGTCCTCCTCTCCTTATTTACCCACAAAGGATTACTTGGTGAACAATAGAGTAAATCATGGGATTACATGTAGTGGAATATTGCCTGAAGTCTACAAGAGATTTGCACAAGGATCAGGAATAGGGGTTATAAGTGATGAAAATCGTGCATCCTTTTTCAACGTTCACAGTCAGCACATACAAGAGGAGTATAAATATTCAACTGACATAGCACTTTTACAAGAGATAGCATCTTATGAAGAACTTGATAGCAAGATAGACATTATGTCAGATGCAAGACACGGCTGGCGTAAGAATGCAAAAGATACAAGTGTTGTTTGCATTGGAGAAAAAACACATAAAGTTATCAGTTGTGAACATGTTACGAAAACAATGGACCCTGTATCTCAACGACATGAAAGACTTGGGACAGAGAAGATCTTCAACTATTTACATGAAAACGATGTAACAGTGAATGTTCATTGCCATGACAGGAATTTGTCAATAAACAAATATGTAAGGGAAAATACAGAAGCAATCAATCAGAACGATGTTTGGCATTGTGCTAAGTCTATAAAATCAGCTTTAAAGAAGGTGTCAACTGGATCTAAATCTTCTGAGGGAAAAACATGGTCATTCCAGTTATCAGACAATCTTGAACCTGTGGCTACCCACATGCATTGGGCTATTCAGAACTGCAACCAAGATGAAAAGAAACTGAAGAAGAGTTTATTAAATATCCTCGATCACTATAAGAATATTCACACTGACTGCCATGAGAGTTCCAGGTGTAAGTTTGATGACAAATATGAACCGTCACGAATTGTAATAATCTCGCCAGTTGCTGAAAAACTTCTTTTAAGTGTAATACTTAATTCAACTCTATACAAATATGCAAAGGATTATGTTCTTGGAAGGGATACATTTTATGTTGAGAGTTTTAACAATGTAACAAATATTTATCAAAACAAAAGAATTGTGTTCGGTGATAGCCAATACAATGCCCGAGCCAACCTTAGTGTACTTCACTGGAATGAAAATGTTGATAGAGACTTTACTTCAGTGTCAAATAATCAAAATCACAGGATGCCAAGGAGTAAAAAAGGGAAGAAAACTACAAAAGAGCTACATATAAATTTAGAGACAATATTTGGTCAAGATTTATGAAAAGTATTTATTCAAAAAGAAATCGTAGACAGCAGAACAAAAAAAGTGTTTTAAATGTGATATTTCTAATAAAATTCTACAGTTTTCAAGACATTTGTTTTTTTTAATTAACTAGAAATAATCACAGTACAAGAAATTTAATACTGTGTACTATTTTCTGTAAATTTTTGTTTTTCTATTTCTGTAATTATAATTTAGATATTTACTGTAAATTATTCATACTAATTGATTTTTATCACTCATTGCAATTTTAATTATACTTACATATGTACATTTCTGTTACAAAGATACATAAAATTTATCATTCAGATACAGCCATGTGTTATTATTGTAAACAGATGATGTGTATATTTATAAATAGGATGTTGATAACAACAAGCTCCTCCCATCCCCATATAGGTTTTATTGCTTACCACCTGGTAATTTTTATAGGTCAAGTCAGGTCTTTAACCCCGCCACATTATTTAAGTATGTGCCTGTCCCAAGTCAGGAGCCTGTAATTCAGTGGTTGTCGTTTGTTTATGTGTTACATATTTGTTTTTTGTTCATTTTTTTATATAAATAAGGCCGTTAGTTTTCTCGTTTAAATTGTTTTACATTGTCTTATAGCTGACTATGCGGTATGGGCTTTGTTCATTGTTGAAGGCCGTACGGTGACCTATAGTTGTTAATGTCTGTCATTTTGGTCTCTTGTGGACAGTTGTCTCATTGGCAATCACACCACATCTTCTTTTTTATATTTTCTCGTTTATCGAATTTTAATTTCGAACCTTAAATGTTTTTCTTTTTAATTGTTACCCTATGTGTTTTTTTATGAGTGACAATTTCACGTTTTGAAGCAAAACAAATATCTTTTGTTCAATTCTACATAAATCGAATTTGCCTTATTTGATAATACCATTTTTACATCGTTGTACTTTTGTAGCACGGGAAGATTTGTTTAACTGGGCTCCATGGAGTAAGTGCTCAAAAACTTGTGAAGGAGGAATAAGAACGAGGTCACATCAGCATGCCACCATTGATAACACCGGAGACGTAACATCTGTAGAGAATTGTCATATTTTTGGTTGTAATGATACTGGTGGGCATTTACAAAAATACAACATGGCATTATATATTTCGAAAATAGACAATTGATCTTGATTCAATAGAATAATTTATAACATCAGTTGGGTTTAAACCCAAAAGTCTTTACGAGTCTATTAAGTTCTCAAACTTTATTTAAACGTGTTAGGTTGTTTTTTTTCCGACTGTAACTGTTGACCTTTGGGACACTAAACGCGTGTTAGGCATACAATTTTAAGCTTGGTATTTATGTTGAGTTAATTTAATGTTGTTAATTACCCAAAGAAATTTGAAAATAGGATTAAATACATAAACATGTATTTCTATACATCTCTAGATGTATTCACGTGTAGGAAATATGTAAACTGTTTGAAAAAATTTATTTTGAAAATAAAATAAAGAACACGATCGAATGATAGATCTAAATGCATGTTCTTTTTCATTTCAAAGGGATCATTTAAAGTATTAAAAGGAATACCAGGTATAATGAATTGGATAATTAAACTGTTATTTCTTAGTTCTTAAAAACGAAAAAAATCGTTAATTTGCATTGTTCAAGATTATTTAATAAAGCTAATTAAAGAGCTCATATAAACAAATTTAATAAATGAGAGGGGCAGAAATAGAATTTCTTCAAACAAGTCCACTATAGATTAAATAATTCACAAGGGATTTGTTCTGTTCGCACTTAATAATAAAAGAGACAACCATCCCAATTGATCGTTTGAACAAATATGGATTTCCACTTTATAAATAATATCTATAAATCATAATGATTTTAGTTATCAACTGCAATGGTTGGAAAACAAAGGGCCTATTGGATAGTCAAACTGCATTAATTGAACCAATTACATCTAATGGTATTCAACTGCAAGCAGTCGAGGTTTATTGCGATATGGAAATGGAAAATGGAGTTGGAGTAACTGTCATAGGTATATCTTCGACACAAGAAACTTATAGATATTCTCACCCTGGATCAAAGTTTTGTTTTTAAGGTTTCAACCTTCCAGATCATTGTATTTTTACTAATTAAATTTTTGACTGGGACATCATCATTATTTGGTAATTGAACTTTTAAATAATGTCCAGTAACTGCAGTTTTCTGTGTCTTGACAAGTTTGAATTGCGCGAAATTATTTTATAATTTCTTTTTATATCTTCTATTTCCTTTTCTGTATATCTTCATTTCAGTTCAATCAAACGTTTGCCATTACCAGGTGTGGAATTTAAAATAGAAAGACTTAATAGATATCAAAGGTACCAGGCTAATAACTCGACACGCCAGACGCGCATTATACGTTTTTATGTATTTTTTTAATTTTTTTAATTTTCTCTCCA
Source organism: Mytilus galloprovincialis (assembly GCF_965363235.1). NCBI lineage: Eukaryota > Metazoa > Mollusca > Bivalvia > Mytilida > Mytilidae > Mytilus > Mytilus galloprovincialis. The sequence continues at coordinate 54,272,318 of NC_134847.1, forward strand.
AAAAAAATTACATCCATTTTCAAGTGCAATCGATATAACAGAAATAATATTAGATAATGTTTCATACGAAACCATTTCATCAGTCTTATAATTAAGATCCCGAGTTGGTTGACCATTAGGGAATATCCGTTTCACATTTGATATCGGATATGTTTATAATATCCTAACTACAATTCCGTTTTCTTTCCACGATCGAATGTGACCTACCGAATAATACTATTTATAGGGTTTGTAATAACACGAGCAACACGACAGGTGCTACATGTGGAGCAAAATCTACTAAATATTCCGGAGCACCTTAGATCACCTGAAGTTTTGTGTGGGGTTTGTGTTGCTTAGACTTCAGTTTTCTATGTTGTGTCTTGTGTACTATTTGTTTTGTCTTTATCTTTTTTAGCCATGGCGTTGTCATTTTCTGTAACTATGAGTTTGACATTCTATCTGTTACCTATCGTCCACCTTTTAATCCATTTTCAACATGATCAATTTCATCTTATTTTAACTGGTTTGTTATTTCATAAAATGTATTTTTAGTTATATCCATCTGATGAGTTACGCCTTTTGTCGGATTTTTATAGTTCGTTCTTAAATTGTACTGTTAGACCACTGTCCAAGGCTAGGGGAGGATTAGGATCCGGCTAACATGTATAACCCTGCCACATTCTGTATGTATGTGCAAGTTCCTAGTCAGGAACCTGTAATTCAGTGGTTGTCGTTTTTTGCTGTGTTACATATTTGTTTTTCGTTCATTTTCAATGTACATTATTTAGACCGTTAGTTTGCTCGTTTTCAATTTTTAATTTCGGAGCCTTGTATAGCTGAACTTATGGTATGGGATTTGATCATTGTGGAAGGCCGTAAGGTGACCAATAGTTGTTAATTTTTATGTCATTTTGTCTTTTGTGAAAAGTTGTCTTATAAGCAATCATACCGCATCTTATTTTTCATATTTGTCAAATACTTCGTACTTCAAGTTGTATTTTAAGTATTTATAATCTACGTCAAAGAATTCTTGATGTTTCCAGATCACGGTGGAGAGCGAGATGTATATGTACATGGCTATGAGGCGCATGCATCCTACAGTTTTATCATTACATATGATATTCCTTTCGAGCACGTTGTTGCCATAACAGATTCATCCCAGTTTTGTTGACAGTTTGTACGTTGGAAATGTAAAGAAGCTCAAATGTGGGATTTTAGAAATGAGAAGTGGAATACGTACTGGACACATCGAAGCACAGCCTACTTGACAACCAATGAGTACAAACCACCCTCTGAATTTTTCACGGATATGAAGAAAGGAGAACGTGTGAGTGTGGAATTTCCCAGACCTGTCAACAGAGCAACGTACTATGCAATTGCGATATCAACGATGATATTTGGCGATCCGATGAAGGATATGTCACAAACAAAGATGCTTTGCCAATAGTTGCTTTCTTTGCAGGGGACACTGGTAATTAAAATCGATCACTTAACGATAGTATCAGATCACCGAATGCAATAATTGATAATCATTATTATAATTGATATATCGTGCTCATTGAACAATCTGTTTTTGTTTTAATAGAGCAATATTCTGTAATGATGCCAACGTATATATCTAACATCACATTCCAAATATGATACATAATGTCTGTTGTATGTATTGCGATACAAACATTTCATTGGTTAAAGTCATCACTTGGATAAATAACCAAAAGATGTCAGTTTTATATAAGTTAGTGACAGTGAATCAGTATATAAATCAACTGAATATACTTTCAATACTGTAAATCACTATTTTTGCGACTTTTGAGAAAAAAAAAGTTTTGCTTATATGTTTGTATTGAAGTTTCCGTTAAATTGATACATTGCTACCATAGGAAAAGCATTCTGATATTTGATACATATAGTTGCATGCAGATTGTCCTGAAGTAGCAATTACTAGTTCCGCATTTGTGTCCATCTTCAAAAATTAAAATAATAAATGAATGCGACAATTTCTAACATTACTGTTTAACTGAAATTTTAAATTCCGATCTCCAAAGCAAATCAAAAATGGTAAAGTCCTTACAAACTGACAGACAAATTAAACGGTGTCAAGCAACGGAACAATTGAAAAACAATGCCATGTTCTTTACTAGGTCGACACAATAAAGTTAATATATAGAAAATAATGAGTAATCAATGATGATGTGAAGTATACGTTAAATTAAACAACAACCAAATACCACAAAAGTACAAATAGTATCCATAATTCAAAGTACATTATTTGGTATAACATGTTATAGGCAAGGCCCTTTATATTTAATAGGATTACTACATTATTACTATTATTGTATATCCTTTGGCAATGGTAAATGATAACCACACTTTTTGAGTTTTTCTGTTGGAATTTCAGGAAATTCCATAGAAGAAGGAAAACATTTTATTGGCCCAATTGAGTGCTATAGTGATGCATAGTCTTTTATATGGAGCAGTTAGGAAAATTTATACAATCCTTGGTGATGATTTACTCAACTTTACAACAACTAGTCGTGTTTCATGTCATAAAGACGACATTTGGATTATTAGAAACATATACATAGATTCAACGAAACTTTACCAATTTTTTGTATATACTTAGTGGAACACTCCCAAAATTAGAAACCCGATTTTTTTTTTAGATTTTGTATATGCTTGATATACCCATTTATGGTTTTATACCAACATGCAGCAAATGTCATCATTTTTAGATTTCAGATTCACAAGTTTCTGATTGAATTATCTCGAATTAAAACAAAACAACATCATGTATTATCTTGTATATTTATATAAACACAGGTATGTAAAAGTATTGTTCAATATTTACAATTAGTACCCATTGTAATACTGATTTTCTGCTCAAATATTATTTTAACATGTTTAACAAACTTAACAAATATATTGTAGAGCAAACAGTCAACCATTGTGACGATTAAAATAAAATGACTTATAGTCAATATAGAATAACGACAGTTAATTCCCTTTGCATGTATATAACTATATTGTTGTTATTTAGAAGAGATACCGTAAACATGAGTACAAGTCATATAGTCCACCCGTTTTAGTAAGTACTGTTCAATTAAAATTTAGATGAGTGCTTAATTTAAAATGCATGTTTTTACTAGATCAACTTAATTATCCTTTTTACTTTGCATCATTCAATTTAAATTTTGATTGCTGATAAACATCCTATCACTATCTTTATAACATAGATGATTATTACATCACCTTAATAGCTCAATGAGACTATTTTCATAAGTATTTCTACTTTGATTTTTTTTCTTTCTAAAAATGTGATGGATATGGCAATATATGGCCATGAGCATTATCGAGATGAGACGAAATAAATTATTAACAAAATAGTATAGAAACGTATACAAAGTGTTAACATTCCACGTATTGATTAATGGACATGTTTTTTTTTTCAATATCAATTTATGATCTCAATTCTAAAATGTCACACATTTAATTAGAATCTTTATGTTTTATATTTTCAAATAAAAATTACTTTGTTATTATAACATGATTAATGGCCTTATAATTATGCATTACCACATTCTGCTTTGTGTACCCTTCATTGACCATCTTTTGTATAACAAGATGATTGCTAATTATGAACTCAAATGGAATAATAACGCCTTTCGTTTATTATAGTTTAATCGTTTTTGCAATAATAAAAGCTGTCAAACGTATAAGTTAATAACTTAAAAAGGTCATTGGAAGGTACCAAGACCTCGTTGATAAATATTTTATATCAACCTCACAAATAATACACGATGGACTTATATATTTTGTGTTCTGACGTTGCTTATCATCTTAATAAAGTGTATATTATTTTTGTATTTGTTTGAATGAATATTACTTTTACTTGTTAGTCTGTTTTTTGGTTATATCTATTTGAGGTAGCTCTGTACTTATACATCCCGTCATTGTGTTATTGTGCCATGGTAAATTCTTGTATCCCTGTTTTTTCATTTTTACTAAATAAATGTGCTTTTTGACTTTTTGTCTTTCTTTGTTACATATTTCTTTGTTTTTATAGTGTTTTAGTGTCTGTTTGTTTTGTTCACACATCGTTGCCAATAATAATGGATTTTTTTTCAGACTGAGATACAAGTGAGAGGTTAAGCTAGCTATAAAACATGGTTTAATCCACCATTTTCTAGATAAGAAAATGCCTGTATATGACAGTTGTTTTCTTTTTGTTTGATGTGTTTGAGCTTTTGATTTTGCTTTTTGATTAGGAACTTTTGGTTTTGATTTTCATCGGCGTCCGGTATTTTCGTGATTTAACTTTTTGCAGGTATAAAAACATGTTTTAGGCGCTAAACCTCCTCATTGCAGGTTCACCTCGACAGGTTTTTTTTCGATTTCTGTTTCTTCTGGTTTTTTTCCTCATAAAAACAACTAAAACTGAAAAAATGTTTTTTTAAAGGTCTTAAAGGAATATATGATTGGAAAAGTCCATTTGTCCTTTTGAAACCAAGAAGTCAAACTACAAATGCAAATGTATTTTTATCTCTATATTATTTTATTTATATATTAATGAATTTAGTATGAAGTAGTACATATTTTTGTTAAGGGGCCAGCTGGAGCATGCCTACGGGTGCAGGTTTTCTTTCATATTTTTACTTCAAAGTTTAAGATCTGTTTTAGTCACACATGTAACTTATAGATTATCAGTGATACAGAATATTGAAATAATTACTTTTGCATAATTAACTGATTGCTTTTCCATTAACAAAGAATATATAAAAGTACACCTTAATTATTAAATCTCTATATTTAATAAGTGGGTGCCTCTGTGACCGAGTGGTCTGAGTAATTCGACTACTGTATTACTCACCTGTCAATTTTGTGATTTTCTTCAGGCCTTCTGCACCACTACATTTAACCATCACGGAAATGCCAAAAGTGCCCCAATTGGCGTATAACATCATCACCATATATTAATCAATCAATTGATTAAGTTGATGAAGAAGCATTAAAGGTTAAACATTATTGGAAAACATGATAACTTGAATGATAACTACATGTATCTCCCAGCCTAGTTGAGCTCGTCTTAATTTTGTGTTTTAAATCAAGTCTTGTTTACCAATCTTATTGTTATTGTTATTATACTGTTTAGATATAGGAAGATGTGGGTTGGGTGCCAATGAGACAACTCTCCATCCAAATAACAATTTATAAAAGTAAACCATTAAAGGTCAATGAATGGCCTTCAACACATAGCCTTGGCTCACACCAAACAACAAGCTATAAAGGGCCAAAAAATTACTAGACGTGTAAAACCATTCAAACGGGAAAACCAACGGTCTAATCTATATAAAGAAACGAGAAACGAGAAACACGTATAAATAACATAAACAAACGACAACTACTGTACATCAGATTCCTGACTTAGGACAGGTGCCAACATTTGCAGCGGGATTAAACGTTTTAATGGATAAGGCCCATAATAAAAAAATATTGAAATATTGAGATTATTTGAAAAGGTGTATTTCATTGGTTAATCGGTTACTTTATAGCTTTTAAATTTGCCACATCCAATTCAATGGACATCATATACAAGGCATAAACTATTATAACTAATTCGTTTTCAAATAATAAATGGGACAATAATCATTTTATTTTATATAGTTCATGGGAAGTTGTAAAACAATATAGTACAAACGTATTTAGATAAAGATTAGAAGAACATTTTTTAAGTTTACTGTTTGAACAGAAAGGAATATAAACTTACATTGAAGCTCTTTTCAAATGCATTTTAAAATTGATTTTGAGTTCTTATAGAAAAAAGCTTATTTTACAGAGGCAAATTTCATATAAATAACAGAAATTTAGATAATTATATAAAATTGTTTTAATGTACTTCAATTTGACATTAGAAATAGAGAAATGATCATGGAATAAGGAACAATAAGAGTTTTAACTATCTATATAGAAAAATGACAGGATAATAATTAAACAAAGTCAATGACCTGACCTTGGAATAACATGACTTGTTTAATAAATGACCTTAAATGAGCCAAGGTCGGGTTTCTTTTGTGTATTCGCTCACGTCATTTTTATTTTTTTAAGAGTTGTGGCATTTTAAAATTTGGTAACGACATTTTATAGAGAGACGGTAGAAATCAAAGAGAAATTCAAAGAAGTAAGTCAAACTATGTTGTTGTTGTTTGATGTGAATAACGACATTCTGATTCTCGACAAGAGTTATACATTCTTGAATTTCAAATATTTTCTTTTGAGCGTTCAAAATAAAGGGGAATTTAAGAAAGCTCTTCAGATGCATGAAACATGTAGAAGAAAAATAGTTTGTTTTTATTTTATACCAGGTTTACACATCGGACGTATTTGTCATACATTATAATGCATTTACATGGTCAAGTGGATTACCTACGTGTAGTTAATCAATACTGATCATTATCCTGAAAACACTTTAATTTAAGAGTATGAGTCCTGTTCTTGGCAGGTGACTATGATGGTCAATCCTCTGGCGAATGTCTGTGGTTACCTTGGGGCCCTCCAGCATCCTCAACCAATAATACATTCTATTACGGTATAGCTTGGAGTGCCAAAAATACATTTAACACAAAACAACAATCAACATAATGCAACTTTTAAATGGGAGGCAATCTAATTTAAATCATAAACAATCGTTCTTACAAATGCACCACTGGTTCTGTGTCTTTTACATGTTTGTCGCTGACAGATTTCGACTACAAGGGCGACTCAGTTACCCGTATATTGTAAGTGAAAGAACCAACCAATAAGAATACTTTAAAATAGTTTTAATATGACAATTACAATGTTTAAGTTCTAGTGAGTTAACAAGAAAGGGAACTCATTACATGGAAGAAATACGTTTGTTACATATGCTTTTCGTTCTATTGTATTAGTTTAAATATATAATGTTTGTGTTTTTTCTAAAATAATTAACATTATTCAAAATGTAAAGCACACACTATGTTAAAACTTTGTAATTGACATTAGTACTCTTTATCACATGTTTGACTCTTCTTGTACACAATATAACACATGTACGAATGGTGTAAACTGAACATATCATAAAAAGCAAATCTTTATTGTAATCGTAGAGCTGATTACAATAACGAATTTCAAGAATGGTGTTGTTTTCACAAGATTCCTTAGGGAATCTAAAAAGGCGGATAATTTGAAATTATATGAGTGTGTTGTACTGATTTGTTGTTCGATTTGAAACAAAATAAAACAAACAAACATGTGTATGATAAAATAAAAGACGAAATTGCATTGCCTTGTTTTCTAACAATGAACACTGATAAGAACAGGTGTAATTGTACTCTTAATTCTAATTATCTCCTAATTCAAACTAAAAATAAATCGTTTTAACATGTTCGTTAAATTATCATTCGCCATATATGTACAAATGTGTTTTTGATATTTTATCGACTTTCTAAATATATCTCTATTTTAACACATACTGCAATAGACATTGTAGAAAAAAGTCCAAGTAATAAGGATGTTAGAATCCCAACATCAGAGATAATAAAATTTTCTAGACAATAATACAAAAATTACCGGAAATTAGGATTCAAGTACAATGGAGGACATGTATTTAAACGTTTTATTGAATGATATTTCAAATGCGAGCAATTTTCTGAAATAAGTGACAAGTATAAAGCTATTAACCTATGATAAAACTGTAATTAAAAAAAAGTTGAAATTGGGAAATAATGACATTGAAATTTTAATATATGTATTTAAAGTTAAATATGTAATTACAAACGGTCTTGACTGATTCTAACTTTGGTCAATTTCTCCCGTTCATGAAATATTAACACTGTTATTGAATTTGTAACGTTCAGTAGCCTGAGCAGTCAACGTGGTAGATTTTATTATTACTCATTAAAGGTATGTTCATAGATATATGATATATTACTTTTCAAGATACAAATTTAACATAAAAATGTGTATGTAAGAAAATATTGGAAAAACCATTTTATCACAACAAGTACATGTATTACTTTTCTTTGCATTTTTATTTCTTTAAAGGGGCACTAGCTGTCAAATTCAAGTTCAGCAAATTCTCATATTTGATATATAACACGCCAGAACCTATACCAAAATTACAATAAGTCTGAATACCAGTTAACTCAGCATCAGAATTGTGTGCGTATTTCATTCTAGACGCCATCTAATCAACTATCAAGATGACATTCTAACGCTGTCGACGGTCACATAACCTGATATAAACATAATCATCAATATAGATGGATTGCGACTTCGTGCAATTGGGTTTTTATAGGTCTGTTACATTTTATGTAATAGATTGAAAAAAATAATCATCATTCAACGAAATGGTCCACCTTTGTTTCACATTTTCAATATTGACATTCTTTTCCTCTTAGTTGCCGAACACAAACGAATAATGCATGCGTAACCAATCTCTGGCTAATTGGTTAAATTGAAGGTCTCATAAAAATTGCTTTTATGATATCGAATTATTCAACAGCGATATATATTTGCTTGTTTTGACAAAATTAAACCAAATTTGCTGCTAAAAAAGAGTTATTTTTCTTTGATTCATTTTTATTAATGATTGAACCAAACGAAATCATATTCCTTTTTTTTTTCTCATATCTCGTAGCTCGTGCGTTTTTAAGATATATACTAATGTATACTATTATATAGTATAGTAATATGGTTATAGATTATTACACCTCTTGTTTGTGGTTTACCATTTTTCCTGCAAGTTTATTGTTTTCTGTTTGGTATTAAACTAATATAAAAGATCCATTTTGTTACATCTTCGTGGTCAATGTTTTTGGCAATCGTTAATGGCAGTAAGCAGGGTTTTAAAGAACATCAGTTGTTCGAACTGTTAATCAAATGCGTTTTGTTAAAATATACTTTTTCACTATTTTGGTCTTTTTGGAAAATGTTCTTTGTGCTGTATTTAGACCCCTCTTCAACGAAAATTGTTTTACAGGCACACGTATACAAATTGCAGTCTTTATCAAACTAAGACATACGCAGCTTCTATGAGATTCATTCAACGTTTCAAGTTCAAACTTGATTTCTAAAAAAAAAAGGAAACACGATTTTCCATATCGAAAATGTGGGTGCATTTGATCAATTTTAGATAAACCAAATATTTTGAAATTACAAAAAAGTCACATAAAATCTATGTAAGTCTTCACTACTCCACAAGTAAAATAATGATATTTTGCTTCATTCACTAGGGTAGAACTTTAGGCGCTTTACAAAAAAGATGTATCTTTTTGTCTCTCATATTTCTCTGAAAATGTTATTTTGGACCTTTTACATGTTGTTATGTACACAATCTTGTATACTCTACTTATTTGTCATATTTTCTGGTCGGACTGTTTTGTGCTTGCATGCATCTTTCTATCTTTCTATATTTTAAATGAACATTAAACATTGCACATGAAACAAAAAGAAGGGAAGGCTATAGTATTAATGCATAAACAATAAAACAAATATTTGGATAAAACTGGATGATGTGAAGAAATTGTAAAGCTTCATTTCATAATTTTTTTTGTTTTATCTTGTTCTTCCCTAATTGTCTACAGTCTACATTGATAAATAGAAAAACACATTTGTATTGCAGGTAAAATGAATATTATATGTTTGTTGCTGGTGGTAATTTGTTACTTATCTGTTTGTGGTAAGCATAGCTTTATTGAAATGTCTAAACACTAGACATCGTATTCATTGCAAAGAATTTTGGGTATTCACAAAACTGATAAAACCAAGATAGATCTAACTTTTCCATTTCAAGGGTTTTACGATCATCGATTCACAAACGGAATAAATGCAGATGAAAAATATCCTTTGAAACATGTTTTTAAGATAAATCGTTTCAATAATATTCAATAAGGTTTAATTTGTATTCGGACATGTGTCCAAATGACAACGTTTAATGGCACGTATTTAAAGGGCATTAGCTGTCAAATGATTTTCACAGATTTGACTTAAATTATCATATCTGATTTATAACAAAGTTAAACAAATGTTCCAATTACAAAGGAAACAATTTACAAATGCAACATTTAGATAATAATGTTGTGTGTATTTTAGACTACACGCCGTCTTAATAAACGTGAAGATGATTCTAAGAGCTGCGATGATCATACAATTTTACACAAACATAAATATTTGAATATTGATACCCCGACAAGCACGTGCAATTGTATAATGACGATTTTTCTGCGTCATTAATTACAAAATATGTATTTCATCGTGTTACTTGTACTAGAACTTTTCTGTGTTTGTGAAATCTTTCAACGAAATGGATCTGCCTGTTACCTCACTAATTTTACTTTCCTATGTCAGCATCTCTTTTAATGATGTAACAATTATTCAGCAAAGTGTTAAATTGTGTGTCACATGAATTTGTATTCAAATGACTTGAATTACTGATTTGCAGGCTGATAAGACATTACCGATGTTTTGGCGTACTTAGTTAAAATTGAACCAATCTGTCTGCTTGTAACAAAATAATAGTTTACAAATCTGCTTTTACATTATTAAAAACAGATATTTTGTTTACTCTTTATCGAAATAAATACATTGAGATTGTATTAAACTATACCTCAGGAATAGATTACTTTTTTTTGTGTTTGGAAAAACTTTTTAGAATGTTGGTCATCAAAGCTCTTCAACTTCGTGCTTTATTTAGCCTTTTTAACTTTTTTTAAATTCGAGCGTCACCGATGAGTCTTGTGAGAAACGCGCGTATGACATAAATAAAAAAAATCAGCCTGGTATCTATGATAAGTTTATTGAAAATGCCAGTTGAAATGAAGTGTTTCATAAAAGAAACATAATATGGCACAAGAACTTCGGGTCATTTAAAGTGTAATAATGATAATCAAAGCGAGTTGTCCAGAAATTACCACACGTTTGTTCATTCTTCTTTTCAGACTGCAAGTGTAAGACTGGATATATACAGTGTAACTACAGTAAAGAATGTGTCTATGCTGATCTTGCTTGTTATGGATGGAAACAATGTCCCGATAACACATTGCCAGAGGCCTGCAGAGGTATTAAGATGAGATTAACATATGTATTTAAAAAAATCGTATAAACCTCACAAGAAAATACAATCACTATGCAAATGCAAAATCAATCTATTTTACTATAAATAAAGGAAACAGTAGTATACCGCTGTTCAAAAGTCAAAAATCGATAAAGAAAACAAATTCAGGTTACAAAATAAAACCGAGGAAAATTATAAGAGGAAAATAACGGAACAACAGAAACATTTAACTGCAACAAAAGCAAACACCAACATACATAGACACGGGCTTATTGATAACACCTGCCACACTAAGGACTTGGTACATGACATTTATGGACTTTTGAGTCAAAATGTTTGGTTGAACTTGGTTTTATGACCAACTAAACCTCCCCCCTGATATTGCAATGTGAAAATATATCACTAAAAGACAACACTACATGGCCTGAATACAATAAAATCAAAGACAAGAACACTTAGCACAGGCACATGCAGAATTAAATAATATAAATATAAACATGCATATTGATCCAATTAACTGCAACAAAACCAAACACCAACATACATAGACACGGGCTTGATGATAACACCTGTCACACTCAGGACTTGGTATAGGACATTTATAGACTTTTGAGTCAAAATGTTTGGTTGAACCTGGTTTTATGACCAACTAAACCTCCCCGCTGGTATTGCAATGTGAAAATATATATCACTAAAAGACAACACTACATGGCCTGAATACAATAAAATCAAAGACAAGAATACTTAGCACAGGCACATGCAGAACTAAATAATATAAATATACATATTCATCTATCGTTTAACTGTAAGATGCTGTTTTTCATGATTAAAATGATTGTTTGTATGTGTGTTTACTTTTTTAAATTTTGACTTGGATGGAGAGTTGTCTCATTGGCACTCATACCACATCTTCCTATATGTATAAGAGTGTATTTATTGTCTATTTTAGATATTGCGTGTCAGAAAGGGTATATAAAATGCAGTGACCAGCTACAATGTATAAATGCAGACCAAGTATGCCATATGAAGGAACATTGTATCGATAACAGTATACCAAGGGCTTGTAAAGGTAATATCATAGTAGTGACTGTCGTTAAATATATAGATTTTCGTTAACTACGGTTAATGCTTCACTCATAATCAAGACAATCTATTATGTTTAGTTTGTAAATTCAAGTCAATAAACTTACATGTACATATATAACTATGTATAACTATGACTTGATGTTTGATTTTTGAGAATACTGCTTTTGATTCACCAATTTGAAATCTAACAATACTGCAAACTCCTGAAAAATTTTGTTATTTGAATTTCTAATAGGATAAAACGACTCTTTAAAGGAATTAATTGTTGTATAAACCCGAACAATTTACTAACAAACAAATCAAAGTCCAAAGGACACCACTAAATTTCCTTTTTAAAATGCGTTTAATCCTTATGATTCGTTGAGATAAGGAATTAGTTTTCCATTTTCGAAACCTTTATCAAACGCAAATTATATTTTTTTGGCATTTAATTTACCTGGAATATCCATAAATGTTTTTGGTTAAGGCCAAAAAAATATTTACTTAATGAAATTTGCTGTCTAAAGAAAAAACTAAAAAAATATCTTATTTTCTTGCAAATAAATGTTTTCTTAAATTTACAGCATAAAGGGTGCTAATAGAAGAGCATGGTCTTTATGCAATTTATACCTGATACCAGCTCTTGTTTTCATGGGGTTCTAATCAATACATGTAAATCTTAAGTTTACTGTAAAATGTTTTGTAGACTTTTGTTTACCTTTTTTATTAACTTTTCTGTTTTCCTAGCCTCCAGATATTTTTCATAAATTTTTGTCTCATTTGTTTCGGTTTTTAATGCCTGCAATATTTACATTTGTTACATTGACAATTTAGGATTTAAATGCCCTGAAAATGAAGTAAAATGCTTAGACGGCAATAAATGTATCCATGAAGAAGAACTTTGTGACGGCAAGACGTCTTGCCTTGATTCATCCGATGAATTCAAAGACTTTTGCAGAGGTAACTAATTTATTAAGAAAACAACATAAATCTGCAAAAGGACAAAACTCACAACAAGAAATAACTACATGTTACAAAATTATCATACAGTATATATTTTCCGTGTAACGAACGGTGACAAACCAAGAGTTTTTTTAACAAATATTGGTAAAAGAATTGTCATTGAAATAATATATTTTTCATCCATTTGATCAATTGCAAATGAACAGAATTCAATGTCTACAAGCTGACTTATTGAAAAATAGAAAATGTATAAACTTTTAAGCGTTCATTTAAAACGTGAGTATAGATTTGGCAAAGCAGTTCATCACTAATAACATACATGTACCAAATGTATGGCAGAAAGTTTCGAAGCACTAATTTATTTATAATTCAACATTGAAATGTATTTTGATACGTTTTATACTATTACTTTTCTTTTGTATTCTTAAAGACCATAAGTGTAGTTGGGGATATACTAAATGTGATGATGGATTGCAATGTATTCCGGAGAAACAAATATGTGACGGTAAAGTCAACTGTCGAGATGGGTCTGATGAAATCACGGATATGTGTTCAGGTACAAACTTAGGTGCATGCCAAGCGCTAAAACTGATTAGTCTCAAATGTATTTCCTGTAGTTAGTACAAAAAAAAAGGTCAATAACAACATAAAAATACAATAATAAATATGTGCATGTATATGAGCATTATAAGACGGCTTAAAGAGGAGAGAAAGATATCAGGGATAGTATTTTGCTACAATGTATTAATAAAAGGGATAATAAAGTAAATTCTAGTACCTGGACATTATGACTGAAATTGGATTTTTTGAGTGATCTGATGAGTCCTGTTTAGCAGTAGACACGAACACTTACAGCGCATCTTGCTTTTCTGCGTATTACCTGAGTTTATGAAGGTAAAAGCAGCATATGTAAACAACAATTTATAACACACTTGATAAACAACAAGATGACAAAAGCAGTATTATTGTTAAAACAATCAAGGCCATGAACTCTTCAAAGACAATAAAAGATCTCCTTTTTATCATTAAGGACAACAAAGTATACCTTTAAAATGATTTATTCAACATGAACAAGTTTCCAAGTTAACCCGCATAACCGACTTTGCAAATTATGAGGTGTTGTATGATCGACAATGAGTCAACTATTATCCATTAAGTTCAAAAGCCGATAATGTCGAAAGTGCCACAATTCAATTAATAGACTAACTTTCTAACGACAGAAATGAAATTGTCAATATTAAACTTTACCTCTATTTGGAAAACGGTCACACAATATTAAAACATTGGTTTTGCTACTTGATATATTGTTAGTGTATGGACGACAGGTGAACACACTTGCGCCGTCTGTCAATCCGTTTATCCGTACAATGTACTACCGGAAATTGATTTTTTTAGATCGGAAGTATCTGTTTAAATATATGGACCTACATGTAGGTACAATTTTAATCCCGAATTTAAATGTTTATTATCAGAAAGAACATATTGCATGTTATTTGCAATTAAGTGTGTACTTGAAAAATATCTAAAATTGGTATTATTCAATTTATAAAGTTGTCCTGATAATGTTATCTTTTCTTCTGTTGGTGACAATTCTAAGTTATTAAGATGAATACTTGCTATTGTGTGGAACCAAAGACGGGAAATATATATAACAAACTGTTGTAAACTTTATGGTGATTATAAGATACTCGAATACGATTTTATTTAAATATAAGAAAAGAATGTCCGTTCGACATGCTACTTTTGTTCATTCGAATTCATAGGCACATAACGTTTGCTGAATACACGAAGCAAATTCAAAGCATAAATCGGCTACAAAAACAGCAACAACAGGCTGTTAAAAAAACAAATCATACCAAAACCAACACTTTCATTAAAAATGTATCACAATAACAGCAGCACTCACAAAAAAGTGAGAACACTATTTCAAAAGTGTTAATATTTAAGAACCACGTTGTGCTCTGGAGGAATTCTAACAAATTGTTATGATTACTCATGCTCTAGTGCCAATAAATATTGAAATGACACGGAAAACGTATTTTTCTGTGAAAAAAAAAACCCAAAGAAAACAGTTAAATTAATTGAAGGATCAATCGTTATAAGTGTATAGCTTGTTAGAAAAGAGGGACGAAAGATACCAAAGGGACAGTCAAACTTGTTAATTAGAACTGGTGACGAAACTTGGATTCACTAGGAAGAAGTATAACCATTCCATTTCGTATGAAAAGCTATTTATTCATTTTATAATTTGTGAATTACATAATAAACATTTCAAAATTGCAAACAAAAGTAATCTAATATAATAATCTGAAGAAAAAACATCTATTTCACTTAGTTTGATATAAGAAAGCGTTTGATATAATTAAGGGTACCGATGCTTTCGTGGTTGGCAGAAGTGTGACGACGGACTTCAATGTATTAAACTTGAGTCCCTTTGTAAGGGTGATGCACAATGCAATGATGGTACAGACGGTTTTAATGGAGCATGTAAAGGTAAAATATGTATAAATATGTATGGTGCAGGTTACATGGTAAAAATTATCATAGAAGTTCTCTTCGCTTGCCAAGGGTTGCGCTTCGCTCCTTTCATAACTCTTGGCTAGCGCAGACCTGTATAAGTGGGATGCTTAAATAATTCAAAGGGTGAACACTTGTTGAAGATACAATTCGCATAGCATTAGCAGATACAACAATGCATAATGTAATAAAAAGTAAAATCACAAAAAAACTCCGAGAAAAATTCAAAAAGGAAACCAATGTGCTCTAAAATGCAACTGAAGGTATGCTGAATTCTCCAGCACAAGTCAGGATAAGTATTAATCCTGATTAACATAGATAGCGATGGGACTATGAATAAGATATTTTGTTTCTTTTTAACGCGTAATAGTTTTAACACCAACCAAAACATAATTGCGTGCTTAACATACATTTGTAAATGCAAATGTATATATATATATATATATATATATATATATATATATATATATATATATATATATATATATATATATATATTTATATATATATTTATTCATACCAAATACACAAAACAATGCATATGCTTTTTTAAGCTTGTTGGTTTTAGGATATGCGTTCTTTATATATATGTTTCTAGATTATCAGTGTCCACATCTCTATAACAAATGTCCCAGCGGAGGCCAATGTATTTATCAGCAACACACACTATGTGATGGTAAACAAGATTGTGCAAATGGAAGTGATGATTCGAAAGACTTTTGTACATGTAAGTTTTTTTTTTTACTTTTCACAAGCGTAATTAAATAATTATGTGTGAAAACTTTTCACCAACAGTTATGTTGTTGTTATCGGTTTTGGTAGGCATTAACAGTTATTATAAAGTGAATTTCATGACAATATATTTGGAGCGTTTGTAATAACGGTAACATAAAGTCAAAATAATACGTCATTTTCATTTCTCCTAGAACTCTCGATGGTTGTCAAGATATTGTCATATAATAAAGCATTCTCAACATCTTTTACTGATTTTTACAGAGCTGAAGAAATTTTATTAGTATATACATACATGTAATATAAGTTTTTACATAAACGAACTTAGGCCATATGTTTGAAATCGGGGTTATTTTTCTATTTAAGACTACCAATGTGAACAGCCGTTTATCAAATGTCCAAGTGGTTTACAGTGCATTTACCCTAGAAGTAATATGTATTGTAATGGAGTAGATGATTGCATTGATGGATCTGACGAGGCTACCAATTTTTGTCTCTACGGGAAGCCCACTACATAAAGCATTGTATGTCAAACTAAGAAAAGTAAGTTACTAGAACAACTGATTGTTTTAAGACTTGACAAATTCAGTTGATTTGTTTCAGAGAAGTACTTAAGTTAAATTAAACTGTGACAACCCTAAGTAGACTGTGTGTAGATATATCAATTTGCCTTCGGAATATGAATGTCATGTTTCTTTATTTAGGGAAGTCTTATATATCCTTTTGTCCTCGTAAAGTTTTACGAGAAAAATTATTATGAACAAATAATAATGCATAGCTACATATTTTTTTAATTTTTATGTTGTAGATTACAGACATGGACAGATACACATTACGATTTGATACATTACTGTTCAAATGTTAAATAAAATTAATTTATAATGGTTTTACTTGATATATTTATGTTACTTTTTCAGAAAAAAAGACAAAAGTTTGAAAGGATATTTTTCATTCGAGCCACAACAAACATGTTTACTTCATTAATGACTTGTATTTTGTTAGAACAACAGATAGATTCCAAGTCTGCGAAATCATACGGTATCTTCTTTTTTAAATATACATGACAGTAATGAGATTTTTTCTTTATATTACCCGTGCTGCCGAAGTGGAAAAAAACTTGAAAAATCTTAATACTATATAATGTTTCAAAAAAGGTTTTAAATAACACTTGCATTTGTATTATTAAATTGTAAATACATTTTGAATGTTTCATTAACAAAATAGATGGAGTAGATCGTGACAGTGACAGTTTGTTTTTTAAGACGTTTTTACCTGTTGTTAAAGCTTTTAGATAAATCATTATACTACCAAATTAATAAATTAATGTTAACATCAAATAAAGATAAAAAAAAAGTAATTAAACAATAATCATGATAATAGACAAATATTATGAAATATAAAGGCATAGCTTTGACAATTTCAATAATCTATTCGATAAAGAAAAATATAAAAGACCAAGATTGTCAAAATTCGAAACGAATCAAAATAGAAAACCAACAGCTCAATTTTTTAATACGGGAAACGAGAACATTAACGGCCTACATCAAATAACCACATCAACTCTTGTTGATTAATTGCTCATGGCATAAGACAGACACGTTTATAAAGTGACAGTACAACAATTGGCAAATGCAGTTTAAATCGCATCTAACGTTCGTAAGAACAAAATATCTAAGATGTACTAGTGGCCAAGAGTTCATAGATATGGAGAAACAAGTAGACGTTCATCAAGTGTATTGACATGTATTGCTGAAAATAATGATGAGAGTACTTCAGATAAATGTATGCAAAGCTATAGGTTCTGGTTCAAATTTGGTAAAGTGGTTAAAATTCTAAAGAAGACTGCCGTTATCTCCATGGCTCTGTAAAAAGTTATCAAAGGTACCAGGATTATAATGTAATACGCCAAACGTGCGTTTCGTCTACATAAGACCCATCAGTGACGCTCAGATCAAAATAGTTATAAAAGCCAAACAAGTACAAAGTTGAAGAGCATTGAGGACCCGAAATTCCAAAAACTACCGCATCCACGTTGTAGACTAATAATCCACAGTAACTGTTTCATTTGGAAAAAATTGAAATAAACAAGATAAGTAATCACTAAATTGACATGCCGACGAAGAACGACTCGTCAGAATGCAAGGACCTTAAGTGCAGAATTTGAAGCAGAACAATACTAGTGCAGTTTATATGTAAGAGCAGTTAATTTTGTTAGTTAAAGATTTGATAAGCTATCTACTGCAGGTGAGATGTTATAAAAATCTGCGATAAAATTTCAAGTCATTTAAGCAATGAGATATTTCTTCATTAACTCTGGTAAACAAGTACACATTCCTTTTAACTAGCGTGATATTTATTTAAGAGATTTAACGTTTGTGTTTTCTGTCCGGTGTTTCAATAATTTTCTTTTTGTCCGACACTTTTGGTACTTGGCCGTTGCTTATTTTGATCATTTTGTTTTTCGTCCGACAAGTTTATCAGCCATTATAGTTAAACGTTTGTTTTGAACGTTTATTGTTCTCAACCAGTATTATCTTTCACAGCAGCAACGAGGTAACAATCAAAATAACAAAACAACACAACAAGCAAACATCAATATACAAAAAGAAGAAAGTCTTGCAGCATCAAATTTATGCAAATTTTAAACCAAAATAACACTCAAATTGTTTTGAGATGTAATTGATTGGAAAAGGACTGGTTAAATATTACTTAATTCTCACCTGCGTTTTATAATCAATAAATGTCGACTCGATACGTGTGCCGTACACGTAAACAATAAAACACATGTTTTTATCCTCATTGTTTCCAACACTTTGAAGTACCAAGTTTGAAAAGTTATGTGTTTGCCATAATGTAATGGGTACTCCACAACTCCATCATGTAACATGATGGCAGATTATTTACGTGAGAAAAACAGGTTGTCACTGCGACAAAATATTTGTGAGTATGTGTGTTTGTTTTAGGTGGTGTTACAATTCTTTCATGTATTTGTCATTAGGGATCGATTACAGCCCTTGGATGGTGTAAACTTCCCAAAACAACGTGTATGATGTAATGGTGTATGGCATATAGTGCAATGGTGTAAGGTGCATGGTGCTACGGTGTATGGTGTAAGGGGAATGGTGTAATGGTGTATGAGGAATGGTGTAATTGTGTAACTTGAGATCGGGAATGGTGTGAATGATAGTGTACGACCTTTCATTGGTTGCAAACGAAGTTTTTTTTATTTCATTTTTTTCGGATTGTAAGCAAAAACATAATAAAAATCTTAATATTTAAAATTTGATTGCATTATGGGTAATCTCGGATCGTGTAGATAGAATAGGGAATGGTGTATGGTGTAAAGTGTAAGGTGTATGGTGCAAAGGTGAAACGTGCATGGTGTAATGGTACAAGGTGTATGGTGTAATGGGGTATGGTGTATGGTGTAATAGTGTATGGTGTTAGTGGGATGTTTACACCATCCAAGGACTGTTATGCAGATAAATTAAGTTTTCAGAACTTTTGACAAAATTTTATGCACCATACTAAAGCAACAGATGCTTTAACAAGTAGCAAAATGAATGCTGTTGCAGGTTATATGATGTGAACACAGTGTATCCATGAAAGAGGAATGACTACATCTGTCTATTACACGCGTTGTGATCACACCAATGCTTTACGTCATATTATATTTGAACAATTGTCTGTTCTGTCTGAGGCATGCACTAACCATGTCTAGTTCATTACAGTGTATCACTGCACACACTGTATTTAAAGAAGGTCTTATTTGTCGGTGTCGTAAATACATGTGTGTAACTGAATAATAAATAAAAATGATGAACGGTTCTCTATATTGACAAAAGAGATGATTTCAGCTTTCCAATTGTGAACTTTCCATTTCTAAGTAGCAACATTCCAGCAGCACCTGCATACGGGGTATATATCTCCCAATTGATACGATATTCCCGTGCTTGCATTTCCTATCATGATTTTGTTGATAGAGGGTTGCTGCTCACAAGGGAGCTATTAAACCAAGAGTTCCAACTGGTGAAGTTGAAATCATCCGTAAATTTTACGGACGCCATCACGAGTTGGTTGACCGTTATGGAATAACCGTTTCACAAATGATGTCGGATATGTTCCTTACGTCGTAACTACAATCCCCTTCCCTTTCTTGAATGTGACCTACCGAATTAGACTATTTACCAGATTTGTTATCACATAAGCGACACGACGAGTGCCGCATGTGTAGCAGGATCTGCTTACCATTCCGGAGCACCTGAGATCACCCCTAGTTTTTTGGTGGGGTTCGTGTTGTTTATTCTTTAGTTTTCTATGTTGTGTCGTGTGGTGTGCTGTTGTTTGTTTGTCTTTTTTCATTTTTAGCCATGGCGTTGTCAGTTTGTTTTAGATTTATGAGTTTGACTGTCCCTTTGGTATCTTTCGTCCCTCTTTGGTATGCAATAGTTTTAAATGTTTCAAATTTATGAAATTATATCAATACATCAATGACTTTAATGCATCAATAACAAAAACTGAAACCTATTGAATTCATAAATGATTATTCAAAATTAATTCAAATAACTGTACTCAAATTTAAAATCATGAACGTGTTCAAGGGAGACAATACTCGCATAGCTTGGATTGACTTTTTCGAATCGGAACATAATTAAAGGAACGCCACTCTTGCATACGATTACACATATCAATATAATTAATAGATTGAACGCTTCTGCTCCATCTTCAAATGAAGATTCTAAATCATAAAAATAACCAAAAGTTGTCAATCTATAGAATAGTTACGACTAATGAACTAACCCACGGTATAGAGTATTTCTTTGATTTTTTAAAACTGCTCTAGCTACTTGACTTTCATAGCTCATAATTAACTTTTTTACACAAAATTAGTATTCAGTAGATCAAGATTATTTTGCTTCTTAAAGTGAAAGACGCAATACAGATCGTAGGCTTGCATCAACTTACCCAAATACAGATTTAATAAGTCCTGAACATTTCGATATTGCTTAATATTTTTTTTATCAATATCGATTTGTAAACAAATTACAATTACATGTTAAGATCCGACTAAATACCTGTATTTCGATATCGTCAGGAAAATATGAGGCACATTACTAGCAATTGTAATTTTCCCCGTTTTTACTTATTACGAGACAATATTCAATAACAATCAAAATGTAATATTTTTTTTGTCAATACCGATTTGTAAACAAATCACAATTACATGTTAAGATCCGACTTAATACCTGTATTCCGATATCGTCAGGTAAATATGAGGTACATTACTAGCAATCGTAATTTTCCCCGTTTTTACTTCATTACGACACAAGATTCGATAACAATCAAAATGTAATATTTTTTTTATCAATACCGATTTGTAAACAAATCACAATTACATGTTAAGATCCGACTTAATACCTGTATTCCGATATCGTCAGGTAAATATGAGGTTCGTTACTAGCAATCGTAATTTTCCTCGTTTTTACTTCATTACGAGACAAGATTCGATAACAATCAAAATGTAATAGAAGTTTTATCCTTCATCAGCAAAATATTAATATTTCGGAATTTAAACCAGACAAGACAAGATGGTACAGCAATGTGTACCATGCAGAATCAGTGACGAGAAATAATTTTGATGAAAAAAATAGACGCAATAAATATGTCATTTCAAAACATCTCCCTAAGGTGATACTACATCTGGAAAGTTTTGAGACAATGATACTGTTCCTCTTTTATCAAAAATTATTTCTCTTTTAGAACAAAAGAAAACTTTTCAAGACATGATATTTATCTATTCAAATCAGATGTTATCGTCTCAAATCTAGTACAAAAAAGATAACACGGAGAAAGTGCATGACTACATACACCATATTTGAATCACTTAGACGTTCGTTATTCAGCTGTAAGTTTACCTAATCACCTTGGTGTTCATCAACCGCTTTAGTTTTTTTAACTGCATCTTTTTTTTACATAATTGTAGCATATAAAGGCAACAGTAGTATACCGCTGTTTGAAAGTCATAAATTAACAAATCTAAGAAGCAAAATTGTTAAAAGAAAACTTCTATTTTGTAAGATTTTGATTAAGTTTAGAAATGGATAAAAGTTTAAATTGCATTTTGTATCACAATTTTCAAACGTTTACAATTCCTGAACGACGAGGTTGTTTGTAAACGTGACATTTCCAACTAATTTTTCAACAGCTTTTAGATTTTCAGATACTAACGTTGACAAATTCCACATCTTTTACCAAAATAAATAAATTTACTTTTGTATTATACAATTGCAGATGAACATTTAACAGCTTTGCATCGAAATAAAAATGCGTTCACAAACAATATAAATCTGGTGGTCTAAAACATGTGGGAGTAGTCTCTAAGTCTAATTTATTAATGAGCCTGAAATGTTAACTTATTTGCAACGTATTCCTGCATCAAGGGCAACCATCAGTCATGTTTTACATCGAAACTTTTTTGATATTTCAGCTGATGCATATTGACAACCGTTCATGAATTTTTAGATCTTAATAAAAAATACATTGCATGCACTGTTAAGTCGTTGTTTTAACCTTATGGGTGATTGACCTTACGATCTACCGCACCGAAAGTAAGCATGTTTTCATGTGAAATCGCTGTACTAATGCAGTTCATGCAGATAATTATATAAACAAATTGCAGCCTTGAAAACCCAAAGATAGATTTGAGTCTAATCTTCGTGTATGTCCATGATTGTATATTATGTCACGTGGAAACAGACATTATCAGCTGTAGATACTACTTTAATAGAAGCCATTAAGCAATCAGATCACTATAATTCGATTCTTGATGAATTAAGATGAACTGCGATAACCTTCTTCATTAGTTATTACACATTAATGAGGTATTTTAATTGGAATCATTAGATTAAAAAGTACATTCAACTTGCACACCTTTTAAATGAATCAGAAAAAAATCAAACGGTTATCAAAGAAGATTACAAGTCAGCTTGATTCATGAATTAACCGTTAGATAGATAATAGATTTTATCTGTCATTTTATTGGAATAAGCAACGTTTGGGGTTCGCATTAGATTGCTTTCTTGGTTTTTATTTCGTTTTTGTCTGCTGGGGGGGGGGGGGGGCGGGTAGGGAGATGTTTCTTTGACTATGTTTTACCGGAATGTTCTTGCTCATTATTTTAAATTTCCAAAGATATGTAAACTTTTGAGCTATTGTACGTATCGGCAATACCGTTTATCAAAAGAACATTTAAGAAAGTATTGTTATAAACATAAAAATCATTTCAGAACCTATACACGCATTACCTAAATGATTAAACACCCTGGACAAGCAGTCTAACAGTAGAAATATCAAACCAATAGAAAGTGAATACAAAAGCTTGAGGGAAGAAGAGATTCATCCCCAAATTAGATATACATGTATATTCTCATTTGAGCGGCCATTCTATAAAATAAATGCTGCTACATACATCAGTTTAACTGTCTCCTGTACCTTCAATCCGTTCTAAATGGTTTTATTTAGTTGACCGTTATGGAAATTCTGTTTTACAGATGACGAAAGATATGTTCCAATTGTTGGAACCACAATTCGGTCCTCTTGTTCTCACTGTAGTTGTACTTACATGAGCACAGCGACGAATGCCACATGTGGAGCATGATATGATTATTCTTCAAAAGCACATGAAATCGACCAGGTTTTGTTATAGAGTCTTTAATTTCTTATGTTGTTTTTGTTTGTACTTGTTTTTGCCACGGCATCGTCGGTTTGTTTTTGACTTATGAATTGGTTTGATTTAAATTATATGCAGCTTAATAACAGTTGTTTTCAAATTTGTCATCTGTGAAGGGACTTTCCGTTCTTAATTTTCCTAAGAGATTGGTATTTTTGTTAGTCTTTTTTTTTTCATTCGTCGTTCTTAATAACTTAAGTATAGTATTTTGCAAAATATGGTATATTCGTTTGCGTCGAACTTTACTTATAACGGCAAATTTCAAATTGTTACATTTTTATTAGTTTAAATTCGCATGGTGGGGGATGCATACAAAGAGGAAAATAGATCAAGGAAGATGTGGTATGAGTGCAAATGAGACAACTCTCCATCCAAGTGTTCATTTTGTTGATGTACCCGATCACGCTGATTTGAGAGTCCATGTAATGTGTACCCGATCACAATCATTTGAGAGTTCATGTGATATGTACACGATCACGTTCATTTAAGAGTTTATGTGATGTGTACCCGATCACACTCATTTAAGAGTTCATGTAATGTGTACCCGATCACGCTCATTTAAGAGTTTAT
This sequence comes from Mytilus galloprovincialis, assembly GCF_965363235.1. Taxonomy (NCBI): domain Eukaryota; kingdom Metazoa; phylum Mollusca; class Bivalvia; order Mytilida; family Mytilidae; genus Mytilus; species Mytilus galloprovincialis. The sequence continues at coordinate 54,296,944 of NC_134847.1, forward strand.
GTGATGTGTACCCGATCACGCTCATTTGACAGTTCATGTGATATGTACCCGATCACGTTTATTTAAGAGTTTATGTGATGTGTACCCGATCACGCTCATTTGAGAGTTCATGTAATGTGTACCCGATCACGCTCATTTGAGAGTTCATGTGATGTGTACCCGATCACGCTCATTTGAGAGTTCATGTAATTTGTACCCGATCACGCTCATTTGAGAGTTCATGTGATATGTACCCGATCACGCTCATTTGAGAGTTCATGTGATATGTACCTGATCACGCTCATTTGAGAGTTCATGTAATGTGTACCCGATCACGCTCATTTGAGAGTTCATGTGATATGTACCCGATCACGTTCATTTAAGAGTTTATGTGATATGTACCCGATCACGCTCATTTGAGAGTTCATGTAATGTGTACCCGATCACGCTCATTTGAGAGTTCATGTAATGTGTACCCGATCACGCTCATTTGAGAGTTCATGTGATATGTACCCGATCACGTTTATTTAAGAGTTTATGTGATGTGTACCCGATCACGCTCATTTAAGAGTTCATGTAATGTGTACCCGATCACGCTCATTTGAGAGTTTATGTGATGTGTACCCGATCACGCTCATTTGACAGTTCATGTGATATGTACCCGATCACGTTTATTTAAGAGTTTATGTGATGTGTACCCGATCACGCTCATTTAAGAGTTCATGTAATGTGTACCCGATCACGCTCATTTGAGAGTTTATGTGATGTGTACCCGATCACGCTCATTTGAGAGTTCATGTAATGTGTACCCAATCACGCTCATTTGAGATTTCATGTGGTGTGTACCCGATCACGCTCATTTGAGAGTTCATGTAATGTGTACCCGATCACACTCATTTGAGAGTTCATGTGATATGTACCCGATCACGTTTATTTAAGGGTTTATGTGATGTGTACCCGATCACGCTCATTTAAGAGTTCATGTAATGTGTACCCGATCACGCTCATTTGAGAGTTTATGTGATGTGTACCCGATCACGCTCATTTGAGAGTTCATGTAATGTGTACCCAATCACGCTCATTTGAGATTTCATGTGGTGTGTACCCGATCACGCTCATTTGAGAGTTCATGTAATGTGTACCCGATCACGCTCATTTAAGAGTTCATGTAATGTGTACCCGATCACGCTCATTTGAGAGTTCATGTGATATGTTCCAGATCACGCTCATTTGAGAGTTCATGTGATATGTACCTGATCACGCTCATTTGAGAGTTCATGTGATGTTTACCCGATCACGCTCATTTTAGTGTTTATGTGATGTGTACCCGATCACGCTCATTTGAGAGTTCATGTGATATGTACCCGATCACGTTCATTTGAGAGTTCATGTGATATGTACCCGATCACGCTCATTTGAGAGTTTATGTGATGTGTACCTGATCACGCTCATTTGGGAGTTGTTGTGATTACATCGTTACATTGATTTATGAGATACAAACATCGGTAAAAAAAACTGTAGCAATAATTTACCATTAATTCCTGAACGTGACCTGTGTGATATTAATGTGTTACGCTAATTGGCGATCCTTGAGTGTTAAACACCTATTAGAACATCATAGGTGTTATTTATTGCCAGAACTCAAATTAGAAACATTCTGTTTATGAATTCCTTGTTCAAGAATGCATGGATTGCAGACATCACACAGTGACTAATTGCTTCTTTTACAAGAAAGTAAGTGTTAACCTATGTCACAAACAAAAAGAGATTGATGAATGAGTATGTACTATCATTGTATTCAAATTTAACTGCTCTTAAAAAACCGAATGTAATTTTGTTTTCGAACGGAATGAAACAAAAACAGAATAGTTATATCAAATTCACGAAACATCATTAATTGAAGATGTCAGATTTTTAGCTCTTTTTTTTTTACATATTTCATTTCAAAATTATTGTCATATTTTGTTTAAACAAGTTGATACATTTGTATTTCTTTCTTTCTGTTTCATCTTAAAATAGCGACATTGTATGCAAAAGGGTTAAGTATCTTGGATATCAACCAATTACCGAAACTTCAGCTTGAAAAAAGTTCAACGGACAATTTTTGTATGAAATGGGCACCACATTTTTTGAGAATCAAGTTACCGGTTTGTGTTTTGTTTTTTATTAAATGAAGTATACATGTATGTATGTTTCAAACAAGTGAGGGTAAAAAAATGATGTTTTACCAATAATTATAGTATAACTAATCGCCGTATTTGAATATAAAAAATAAGAAAACGCGTGACCGAACGACGCATGGATTAAACGAGTGCGCAGCACGAGTTTAATCCATATCGGCGTTCGGTCACACGTTGTCTTATTTTTGATATTCAAATACGGCGATTAGTTATTCTTTTTATTACATTGGCAAATGTCTTTTTTTTTATGAAATTAATGTAGAAAATGTAAGGAACTATATCTTTTTCCTACGCATTGACAATTTGTTTTGATCCGACGTTATCGACGTCTTGACAACGCCTATTGTTGTATGACGTCAGAGAGTGAAATAACCACTCATTTAACTGGGAAATCAATGTAATTCATTGCAACCAATGTAATAATGTTTTTTATTTATTAACACGACGATCAAATGTATCATTTTGTCATTCCATGCTAATTAACCTCATACTATACCCATAAAAAGATAATTCAAAGAGTAAGAAAAAATAGATATTCCTTGGCACTACAAGAAAGATATATTATGACAGAAGTTTGCTGCGTACATTCGTAAAGAGCATATACAACATCAAACAACCTTACGTTTGTTTTCATGTATACCCTTAGTATTAACAATTCTCATATGAGAAACATACTATGCAGTAAACAAATGCAATAATAACATAACATGACTGTGAATATCCTGTACTGTGTGGTACTTATTTATTATTATTATTATTGCAAATTTGAAACGAACTAGTGCAAACGTTTACTTTTTGTGAATCGTTGGTCTTTATTCTTTGAATAAAATTTCTGAATAATTTAAAAATTTAAACGTCAAACACTATTAAAGACACAATCATACTTTTTATGGGTCATCTCCTGGTGATCAGTCTATTACGGTATTGTCAACTCAGTAGCCATTACTTCATCCACAGTTAACCTCTCTAGCCACTAAAATAAACGAGTACATCAAATGCGTAAGTAAAGGAGGTGGTAATTTAACAAAACTAACTCAAGGGAAGCACCGAACCGATACAGATTAATTAAAGAATAAAACGCAGGTTCAAAAGACGTACCAAAACAGGCAAACTATCGGATTTTAATCGAACTTATCGTATAGGGAAAACACAAGTGTGCTTGAATCATATTTAACAACCGTCATTGTTTCGTTTTTTACTCCTCTGAAAAGGTCGGATTTGGTCATAAATTATAAAAGAAGAGTACACGTGGAAAATGAACGATTAGACGAATTTTGAATCAAACAGAAGTTAAGTATTCAGATGAAAAAATAAAATCACAAAAATACTGAATTCCGGGGAAAATTCAAAACGAAAAGTCCCCAATCAAATGGCAAATGATAAAACATATCAAACGAATGGACAACGGCTGTCATATTCCTAACTTGGTTATTCTCATCGGGTTTTGTCTAATGCTTAGTCCGTTGCTGTGTGTGTTACATTTTAACGTTGTGTCGTTGTTCTCCTCTAATATTTAATGCGTTTTAGTTTGTTACCCCGATTTTGTGTTTTGTCCATAGATTTATGAGTTTTGAACAGCGGTATACTACTGTTGCCTTTATTTGGTACAGGCATTTTCAACTATAGAAAATGGTGGATTGCACCTGGTTTTATAACGCTAAATGTCTCACTTGTACGAGAGTCGCAGCAATTTCCATTATATTGACAATGATATGTGAACAAAATGTCACAAATAGGGGTACAAAAACAACACGGACCCCATCAAAAACTAGAAGCGGATGCAAGTGTATCTTCATTTTTTGTACTAGACATCTTTGTTCTTCTAATCACGTTCTTTTCAAAACAAAAAATGGCAAGAGGGGTTAATAAAAAGCGATAATATGGCAGCAATTCCTTGAACGTGTTGCTTTAAATATGCTATATAACGGATAGGTTTTCATATATATATATAAAACTTGAACTATAACATATGAAGTAACTAGCAGAAAATACATAGATCTATCCAGAATACTAATATGCTCAGTGTTTAAAAAAATGCAACCTCTACAAGTTTTTACAATTAAATCATAATCGAAACCGAAGGATCGTATTTGGAAATTCGGTGTTTCGTGAATTTACATGACTTTGTTACCATCTCTGAAGTCATGAATGATTAATGATAACTATTGAATAGGATTGTCCCATGCATATTTAAGTGTCTTTTGAAAAAAAAATGTTTTAACCTTTTTTTAAAGAATTATTGTTATGTAGTGAATCAATTTTCAAATAGACTAAAAGAAAAACACAATACGAAAATAAAATCAAAAGAAGCGTTATATCATTTTATTGTCATCATGTAGTTGGTTAACCGATACAATACGATTGTGTCCTATTCAAAATTGTGACATTTTTATTGAGTGCAAAATTGCATGGAGGGTGATGCATACATTAAGGATACACTAACCCTATCGATGCACCCTGTCACACTCCTTTTACAGTGTCAGAAGTTCCCTCAGTTACTAGCTTTTACCTTGAATTGTCTTTTAAAAAATCAATTAACAAGATACAATAACGGTAAAAAAAACTGTTTCATTATTTAACTTTTTTAAATTTACGTTACCTGTTTTTAATCATTTTATTATAATTCTCCGATTCCTCTGTGCTGTCTTCTTCTTCTTTCGTAATTCCATCCTGTTTAGGAGCACTCAGATGAGACTGATAAATTATAACAGTATCTGTACATTAAAACAAACAATAAATCATCTGTAAAATATGAATGAACAGTATCTCCACCATAATAACCAGTTTATGAAAAACAAGTCGTGAATTTATATATAAGCATTAATATAGGGACTTTAAAAGTAATGTAATGTTAAAATGGCAAGACACATAAATAAATTACATGTTCGTAAGGCTTGGGAATCATAATTTTAAGTAAGCTGTCATGAATTATCATTGATATAGTTATATTTATAAATTAACTGTTTACAAAATTTTGAATGTTTGAAATACTAAGGCTTTTCTACCTCAGGAATAGACTACCATAGCTGTAGTTGGCAAAACTTTTAGGAATTTTTGTCCTCAATGCTCTTCAACTTCGTATTTTATTTGGCCTTTTTACGTTTTTTGGGGGGATTCGGTCGTCGCTGATGAGTATTTGATAGACGAAACGCGCGTCTGGCGTGTATACAAATTTTAATTGAGTGTAAATACTTATTAGCTATATATATGTGAGTATGTGCCTATCAGCGCATCACACATGTATTTCATTTTGAGAACTCAAATAAGAGAAAGAATGTTTTTTGAATTTCCTGGTGAACAATGCATGGATTGCAGACATCGCATAGTGACTAATTGCTTCTATTACAAGTGTTACACTATGTCACAAAAAAAGAACAGGGTAATGAATTATTATGTAACATCCTGGCAAAAGATTCTTTAGTTTTTCAAATTGCATTGATAACAGATGATTAGTAAACAAAGTTTTTTTTGGAAAGGAATAGACATATTCAAAATGGGTCTATCAAAGCAAAAAAAACTATATACTGAAAGTTACAGATTTGTATGAATTTTGCAAACAAATATATTCGTGAAAATTATCTGCTTGTCATGCATATTTTGTAAACCAGTTAATGCATTTGTATTTTATTTATTTATTTCTATTGCATCGTAAAAATTCGAAGTGGAATGCAAATTTGGTACAGGTATATGTTGGTTCTATAACCTGACATTATCGGTATATATCTTTATTTACCAAAGTCATAACAACTATAGGCATACAACATATAAACTACACAAAGTATACATAGATAGCAGAAGGTAATGTGTTAAACATATTACATCATGTTAGATCTTAATTTTTGTGCACGAAATATAAATTTCCCCAAATTACATAATTCTCTAAGATTATTAGAACTCATTAATTGTATATATTTATACATAGAAGGTTTTACAAAAACTACATAGTCTATTACTTCTTGGAATTGCAGAATAGCGACCACATTCTATAGCTAAATCATGACTACTAAGTCTTATTTTGGTAATACATGTCTTATAAATAACTGGTATTGGTTTACATAAATAATTTTGTAATCAGAAATTTTGAACCATATATCTACAACTTGTACATTTAACTAAATTATTCATTTGGCTGTCAAAATCTTGCTTCAGACAATCAAACAGGCGTTGTTTAATTATCAAGTAAAAACTACTGGAGAGCTTACTATCTAAAAATAAACCTTGATTATACCAAATATCACCTAAACCTATACTGAGCAACTCATTTTTAATAAAATACAACCAATTTGTCTTATTATTTGGACATTTTTGTAAATCGTCATATAAAAAACAGTAACAGTTTTTCAAAATACAGTTTGTAGTACATAACAGCTTAAACCAGTATTTAAAAATTCGACATTTTCTGGTGTGCAATAATGGCAATCTACCTAGCTCGAAGTACACCATGACATTACTAGTAGAGCTTTTTACTTTCATAATATTTTTACAATAGCCCAGATGTATCCTTTCTATAGCTGGTGCCTTGTGAGCACCCCATTAGAACACTAGTTTTGTACTAAATTGTCACCGAGTCATGTAAAAGGTTTGTGTATCTATTAAAGTAAATAACATATGTACGTTATGTTTCAAACAAGTGTGATCATATTATTCGAGGTGGTACTAATACCGTTTTTATGTCGAAGATTATTTTGATTTATTAACACAACGATCAGTTCCAATATTTGATGAATTATTTCGCAATACCTTGTTCATAAACCTCATATTGTAAACAATAAAATAAACAAATCAAAGAGTAAGAAAATATGAATACTCTTTGATATTGTGTTTCTTTTTAAGAAAGATATTAAATGACAAAAGTTGGTTGCGCACATTTGCCAAGAAATGAAACAACTTCAAACGTTTCCTATCATGTTATGGTATAGATCTATGCATAGGATAATAACCATTGTAAAGAATAACAAATGCAACATGGAATACAGCATGTGACTATCTTAATTAAATTGTAGTACTTTTTTTTAATTATTGTCGCTTTAGAGTAAGAGTATTCAATTTGAGAAGGTTTAAGCATGTAACTTTTTAAACGACAGGTTATTCCGACGTTCTATGAAGATCGATAGAATATGTATTTAAGACAACATAAATTTATATCCTAAGTAATTTTATTTCCTTTTTTATTCTTTGAAATTTGTTTTCAGAATCACTGATTAGATTTAATTGTTAAAACTCTAATTAAGAAACTATCGACGAGTCCTAAGCTTGTGAACTCTCATTTCCTGGAAAATGTAAATGCTATAGCAAACACTTCGGACGTCAAGGTTTAATGACACTACAAGTAAACGGGACTTAACTTTACATATTAAATGAAACTGGTTCATTTATCAATAAGATAAACATTATTTTGAAAGTATTATTAAGGTTTTCGCAATTTCAGGATTCATATAAAAGAGGTGAAATATATCAGAGGGACAATCAAACACACAAGTTGGTGGAAATTAACTGTAAGATATGGACAACAAAGAAAAAGACTAAGAGACAAACAATAGTACACAAAACACAACATAGAAAACTGCAGACTGAGCAACAATAACCCCATCACAAACTGGCGTTTTACTCAGGTGTACCAGAAGGGTAAGCAGAGTATGCTCCACATTTGGAAGCCTGTCGTGTGGCTCATATAGGAACAAACCAAGTAATAAATATATTCGGTAGGTCACATTCGTGAAAAGGGACGGGATTATAGTTACTACATTAGAATCATATCCGCTATCATCTGTTGAACGGTTATTTCAAAGCGGTGAACCAACCTGTGTTGGTGTCCGTAAAATTTACGAAGGTATGATTTCAACTACACAACTTGAAAATCTTTGTTGTAGAGCTTCCTTGTGTGCTATACTAATGTTATTATTATTTATTATTCAATTTTACTCCTCTAATCATTATTGATTTTGCATTCTACTCAAAATGACAATTCGATAACAAAAGATAAACGACTTTCCAAAATAATGAATAAGTATATATGTATTTACCAACAGAAAATGCACAACCCGTATATACAAATGACTTGCATTGAGTAAGATATATATCGACACACTTTGCAAGTTATCTTAAAATAGTTATCAAAGGTACCAGGCTGGTGATACCTCGGGGACAAGCTTCCACCAACAGTGGCATCGACCCAGTGGTGTAAATAGTTATCAAAGTTACCAGACTTATAATTGCTACGCCATATACGCGTTTCGTCTACATAAGACTCATAAGTGACGTTCAGATCAAAATAGTTTGAAAGCCAAACAAGTACAAAGTAGAAGAGCATAGATGACCCAAAATTCCAAGAAGTTATGCCAAATACAACTAAGGTCATCTATGCCTGGGATAAGACAATCCTTAGTATTTCGAATAATTCATACTTTTGCAAACAGTAAATTTATTTAAATGACCATATAATTGATATTCATTTCAACATAGAAGTGCTGACTACTGGGCTTATGATAACCTCGGGGACGAAACGTCCAACAGAAGTGGTATTAAACAGTTTCTCTATTGTATATAAACTGTTTAATAAAAAATATAACTCGAATTGTTTTGCGCCCTGCATCGGTCAGTGTCTTTATTATGTTAAACGATCGATACGGAATCTAACTTCTATACTATTTTTTTATTTTAAGTTTATGACAACTTACAGATATGAAATTAGAGGTTGTTTTTTCATAAACAGTTGCAATCCCAAACCATTATAGATACAATAATGTTAAATTATCTTAAAAATCATCACACATTATATACTTATGATTGAGCTATTTACTACCATAATTACTCAAATTGATGTATACACATTTTTTTCTCTGATGATGTGAGAATAGATCTGATCAAACAATATTCCGTTTTGTGTTACAATATTTAACAGGTGGAAACATAACATAAAGCGTATAACTTCTTTTATTGCGCAGGAAAACGATCATTTGATTTGAAATTAAAGTAATTCTGACATGTACCAAACGTTTATAGTACAAGTAATACGTTTTTGTGACGTAATTGTGTGAATTATATACAACATTTAACCTTTGTTTACTTCTTTTATCTTATATAATTCTGTTGCTGATATAATTGGATACACCAGTCCTCCTTTTTGTATCGCAATAAAATTGATCGTTCACGAATAAGCTAATCACCTGCCATTCATAAATTTGATTAACAAGTGTTTTGTGTCAATTTGCCGAATTAATAGAACATAAGTTCACTGTGTATACGACTGAAAACATTAGAAAAAAGGGTACTTGTATACATGATAATAACCAGTAAACGGTATCAACACAGTTTGAATTTAGAATGAATAGTAAGGTTTCAGAGTAAAGGGTATTGTTACAATTTAGTTATCGTATCATTAGATTAATAGGTCTCGTGTTATCCATAGTTTACAGTAGTAATTTTACGAGTCAGCTGTTTATTGTTTACGTTTTCGCATGGCTGTTTTTACGATGTAATGTCACCGCGTACAGAATATTCATGGTTGGTTGGCAGGTATTTTTTATTATACCTGATGTGGTAATGTGTTTACCTTATTAGCTTATTTATTTTCTTAATGTAATAACTTGTGTTTTAGTCGTAATCATCTAAATGCCAGCAGTGTCATAGTTTATTTACAAGTGGAAGCCATATTTATTTGTGTATTGGCGGTCTGCTACACGAGATTGCCTGTGAACATAACAAACGTTTTGATTGGTCGATCCATTGACCGGAAAATTATAAATAGAAGGCTGACGAAACGAACTTTAGATTTTTATTCTCACCGCCTGCAAGAGCAGTCGGAATTTAGCTGTCTTGATGTCTTTATTTGGTGTGCAGGTTATAATTGTTTTAAGAAAAACAAAACTTTCTTACACATAGCAATTGTTTGTTTTGAAGAAGAAGAAGACAACTTTCGACCTACGGCAAAGTGTATATAAATATAAATGTATGTTTTTATGATCAATTGTAAATATTCGATTATTTAGATGTTATATAAAATGCATCTGAACTTTATACCTGACTTAGTTATTATTTCAACCATATACCAACTCAAAGGATCCATGCAAATTATGTTCGATCGAGCCTCCTTATTCAATTTAACGTACCACTCGGTTTAAAAGGCGAAATCGTTACAGTATATAGTTGAAGACCCTTTGGTGGCCTTAAGCTGGTTTCCAATGCTCTTTGGTCGGGTTATTTTCTCTTGACACATTCATAGTTTCCTCTCTCAATTTTGTGGACATACATTCAACATTTAATGATAAAAAGAAATTTACATATAAAGTTATGATACAAAAAAGATTATAAACTGAAATTCATGTTTTTTGTATGAAACTTATTAAGACAACAAAGAAAAACAGGACGTCGGGATTTTCGTATAAACATTCTGCAAAACGTAGTAAACAATTTTCAATATTAAGAAAACTTATGTTTATGCAGAGTTTACTAAATTTATTATTTGTCAGTATATTTATGTACGTTTTTATATATATTTTTAGTTGATCAATTATCTGTAAAGAAGCTTTAATGAAAAATTTCCACATAGTTTTTCTCTGTTTAGGTAGACGCAGTTTGAATAACGCATTTGAAACAGCTAATTATATATAGAAACTTCATAGTATTCATGGTTGTACACTTGACCCTCGTAAAGGTTTGAAACTGTTTGCTTCAAACGTAGTTGTAATTAGTTTGAACACATTGCAAACGGAATATAATTTGATTTCATTTATATTTTTATTGATAATTATTGAATACAATTATAAAGGATTAAGGAAAAAAACACTTTAATGAATGTTTTATTTATTGATATAAAAATATATTAGTTCCGAAAAGGACTAATAATAATTCGTCAACTTAATATTATCGCTACCACAATTCAATTATTAACGAAAAGCGATGATAAATAAATCGTTTATGCATAGTTGTATTTTCCTTCTTATGTAATATGTAATATGTCTGTGTAATGTTAGCATGCGAACATTATCATAACATACACCCTTTGCGTTTCATATCATATAATATTGGTACTGTTATAATAGGATACATTAACCGTTCTTTTTGTACAGCCATCAAATTGATTGAACAAGATCAAGCTACTTACTTAGTTGAAAAAGTTAGCAAAAATCGATTCATGACGCAACGTAACTGCTTCTTTTTAAGTTTGTGGTGTTTCAGTTAAACTTGTTGATTTTATATTGACAAAGCAAAGGAATAGTTTAAATATTAATTCTGAAATGCCGTTCCATAGAGATCAAAAACCTGCAACCGAGGAAAAAGTTCAAAAACACAGTCATAAGGATATTAATATTCTCATTCTAGGAATCCAAGGTGTCGGAAAGTCAGGTTAAGATTCCAATTTTTTTTTATTGTTTAGTGATTCATCTTTTTTCAAATATATTTGTATTATGGTTAGCATCGTTTTGGGTAAAAGTGTGTTTATAATACAATAAAAATGAAGTTGATCTTAGACCGAAATGAATAAAGAGATTCAGACTACATGTAACACCCATTATAAAACAACAAACTAACTTTATGTAATGCAGTGGTTGCCGTATATCATATTAGTATTTCGCTGTTTTTATGTGCATTATGTCGTTATTCTTTTTGTTTAAATGGTTTTACATATTGTAGTTTCGGGGCTTTGTATAGCTGACTACAACTTTTGTGGATATTTAATTTTGTGATTTTGACAAAGTCTGCATAAAACCAATGGGAAATTTACAATTCGTAGAACATTTAGATTCGTGGTTCATCTGTGCCAACTAAATCCACGAAAATTGATATCCATCGAATATTAATGAATCCACAGTATATATGCGGTATGGGATTTGCTCATTGTTGAAGACTCATATATATATATATATATATATATATATATATATTTATAGAGTATGTTATCACTCATGGATTTGATTAGAATGCATTTCGCTTAAAACTTTATTTTTTAGATATTTACTACTATAAATTATTGTTATTTTTTAATTCAAATATTATTCTACAATTCATTACCATAATTGATATCAAAAATGTACTTTTGCTGTGACCACCTGAGACTCCCCTGAGTCGGTTTTTTGTATTTGTTTTGTACGTATATTATTATTATTATAAACATTGTAAGATTTAATAAGATTGCTAATGAGCCAACTACCAACAATTGGTTTTGGATTTTTAAATTCCTATTCAAAACTTGCCTATTTGTTTCATCTACATGTATATATAAGAGGGTGTGTTATGGGTGGTATGAGTGTCAATGAGACAGGTCTCCGTCGAAATCACAATTTGTAAAAGTAAACAATTATAGTTCAAAGCTTGGCTCACACCGAACAGCAAACTATAAAGACCCCAAAAACAACTTGGGAAAAAACATTCAAGCGGGTAAACCAACGGTCTAATATATATAAAAACGAGAAAAGAGAAATACGTTTTAAACACATTAACAAACGACAAACACTGGACATCAGTTTTCCTGACCCTTGACAGGTGTCCGATTTTGTCTGATAATATGAATATTTAAATAGTTTTCTAAAATAGCATTATTTCTTTGTCCAGAAAAATACATGTAGAAAACTTCAAGAAGAAAATAGGAGTTGGTTTATAGTTACCCCCAAAAGTAAATTTTGACGTGGGAATCAGAGCTTTTTGTGTTACTTGTATATGATATATCAAGCACGAGTGTCCTATTATTTATTGGCTATGCAACGACAGTAGCCAAATTGTATATCAGGTATGAACTGATATATTTTGTCAATTACTACGTATCATATCTAGGATGCACATTCTGGCCTTCACACTTACGCAGAATTTCTCATAATATTCGAATATTTATTGTTTTTTTTTTGTATAAAATTACACATTCAATTCCAAATCAAGATGAAATTAAGAATTCACAGAGCCAAAGGTGAAAGGAACTTATATCCTTAATTTTTTGGAAGAACAAAATACTAATAAAAAATGTTATGTTTTTCTGATGCTGCCAAGACCAATGATTCCAATGAATTTTCTAATAGAGACACTGAATCTTAGGAAAACAATCATTTTGGATTGCCGATAAACTATATCTTCACAAAAAGACAAGGGATATTGATGTTGATTAATACCCGAGAGATTGAGTGATAGAGAAAAATAATTAAGGCAATAAATGAAAATAAAATAACTTTATCAACCATTAATCTACATTCTCCTGGCGTTGGATAGGCACGCGAAGGATGTATCAGAAATATATATGTGTGTGTGTGTGTGTGTGTGTGTGTGTGTGTGTGTGTGTGTGTGTGTGTGTGTGTGTGTGTGTGTGTGTGTGTGTGTGTGTGTGTGTGTGTGTGTGTGTGTGTGTGTGAGCGCTTAACCACTCTCTTTATTACACAGATAGCTACGTAAAAGCACACTGTTAAAACAAGAAATCGGTTCATCATAACCAAATATTTTAACTTTTGCAAATACTTAAAAATGGAACAGTTCCTGGTAAAACAGTACTCCTATGCAAAACTGCCATACTGTAGACGTTAACTTTTCTACGAATGTGCAATCAATTCTTCAGAAGTTTTAAATTTATCTATTTAATATATTATTATGTTATATTCATAAAATTTTACATCATACTCAATTACAAATGTTTCATTGCACACTCTTATCACAAAACTGAAAACAGAAAGACCTACGTAATTGATTGTTTTCAAAAAGATTCAAACTTCAAATTTAAATTTATCTGAAAGCAATATACTAACAATAAATATTGAACTAAATCGAAATACCTACATGTATAGTACTATTCAGTGCAATGTGTTGACAGAAAGATCATCTTGGGGTAAACAAACACGTCAAAGGAGTCGACTCCATAATAATTTGCTGAATTAATAATACAAAGTTGAGATTATGTATATTAGTTTCCATATTAGCTTCTTTTAGTTTCCAATGCGCTCTTTCACACATTTGGTTCGAGTTCCACTGATGACTTTGATATAGACGAAGTGCAATTCTAGCGTATCAAATTATAAGCCAGGTATCGTTAATGAGTTTTATCACAACAAATTAGCATACAAATGTTGATGTCCTTCAGAATTGTTATTCTTTTGATTAAGACGAATTCCTTAAAATTAATGTTAATCAATATGCATATTGAAAAGCTATATAGTTTATCATAAAAATAAGGCATAACATATGTTAAAAACTAGGCATAATATAATTTAAACATTTCTTATTTTGTCATCCGTTGAAATAGCATTTGCTATTTTTACCGATAAACTTAAGAAGTAAAGTCACACACATCTGATTTAGTGGTGGTCGTTTGTTATTGTATATCATGATTATTGTTTTTTCTTTTGTTGTATTAACATTAAATCAGGTCTGTTTTTTTTTAAGGTCTTTCCTCTCCGCGAGGAAAGACCTTATTGTTTTTCTAATGATTTTTTTTCTTTTTTTTCTTCCAGCATTTTTTTGGCACGCCTTCCTACCTCTTCTATTGGAGTTATCAATACCAAAATTGAACCATCGATAGAATTTCTTTTACTTGCATTTTTCTCAAAAAGTATCAGAGATAGAATTTAATTGAGATATCTATTGTCGTTTTAGAGATAATGCAGTTTGAAGTTTTGCGAGCGGAAGCATGTATTTTTGAATCATCAAGAGCTTACCACTCAAAATGTTTTAGAAATTGAAGAGGTTGACATAGTTATATGTTTGACCAAATACCAAAAACATTCCATGGAAAAAAACACCAAAAAATCAATTTGAAATTTTCATGTTTTGCATTGACTTTGTAAGTTTCATAACTTCTATTTATATCGTTGATATTGCATCATTTTTGGATTATTGTCAAATGGGGTCATCTGATATATCAAATTGAAGGTCTCAATAAACCCTACTTAAAAAATGAAAAATTTAAACCTCTTTTTCATCCCAGGTGGAAGGGTGGGGTCATTTAGTGTAAAAATTCAAATTTCTCAGATGGTAAGGTTGTCGCATATCAAATGAAAGAATATAAAGTGTACATTTCAAATTTCAAATTGACTTCCCCCAAACATTAGTTGGATGGGGTCATTAAGTGCAAAAAATAAATGTTCTTTTACGATAGGGTTGTTGTATATCAAATGAAAGGTTGTGATGTGTACATTTGAAATATCAAATTCCCGACCTCCAAAAATTAGTTGGATGGGGTTATTAAGTGCAAAAATCAAACTTTCTAGAACATGGCGTTGTCGCATATCAAATGAAAGCTCATCTACCCTGTGTTACATATATCATACTTCCGATCTCAAAAATGTAGGCGGATGAGGTCATTAAGTGTAAAAAGCGAAAAGTTTCAGAAGGTATGCTTGTCATATATCAAACGAAAGCTCATACAAAGTACATTACGAAAACATCACTTTTACAGGAAAGACCTTTCAATTGTTTTACAAACAATTGAGATACTAGTTTCTAATTTAGATTCTTTTACATTTAAAAATGTCAGCACCTTTGCTATGCGCTATATACTATATTGATCTTTGTTGAAGGCTGTACACTGACCTTAAATTGCTAAAATCTACGTGAATCAGTCTCTGGTGGATACATGTAGTTGTCCCATTGTCATTGATAACACTTCTTATTCTATACTTATTGTCGCATAATTTCTATCAAGAGATATATAGCAGTTTTGAAAACCAACATGATATTTGCAACTGTATTGAAAACCGTCACGGAGAAAAGAGTTATCTAGCTACGTAGCTATGGTGACAATTAATGTGGTGAAAACTCTGTAATCGTTAGGGATATCTTGCTTGTTTGCCTGTGGTGTTTGGTAGCTTAAAAAGCATGAGATCTAAACAAAATTATTTTTCTACGACACGCATTCCTGTGCATGTTCAAGTCGAATACTTCGTCAATGTTTGTAGTATTGGCATCTAATACATGTATTCGCATTGATGATATGAGATACTATAAATCATTTAATTTGTTCGTTACTTTTTTTTATTTCATATAATCTTTGTTAATTGGGGGAAAAGATAGCACCAAGATGGTTAAGTTACTAGACTTGTTATGTTGTCTGTTTTTGGTTTTCATATCGGTCATTGGTCTATGATGCACAACATACATACAATCATAAAACCATAATCTTCAATAACTAGATTCTTGCAAAATATGATTCATTTCCAGTCGCATATACAAGTTTTGAATTAAATTGTTTATCATTGAATACACCTGCTTTTTTATACATGGATGTTTATTTTAATACAATTTGACAGCCTTCATGAAATTATCTAACCAAACTAATTTATGAGCATGTTACCATTACGTCAATGAAATAATTGTTAAACTGTTTACATGTTTAATGTTATTGACATATTTTTTCTCGCCACCTTCGGATACCGTTTTATATATACATAAATAGATTTATGAATTTCCAACAGCGGTTAACTACTGTTGCCTTTATTTTTTTTTTATGTCAATGCAATATATAAACTAATTAAATATTTCAACTCTTACAGGATTAACCACAGTTACACCTCGTTCGAGCTGGTTGCTAAATTGATTTTTAACTCATAAAATAACCGACCAGTGGCAAAACTTCTTATTATTTTCATTTACCTCATACTGTACACAGAAATAAATCAAAGAGTTAGTAAAAAACTGATATTCCTTTGGAAGACATTTCTTTTTTTTAAGAAAGAAAGTTGATGCCATAAGATTTCTGCGTACATTATCCAAGAAAAAAAAATTCTAACAAGATTACGTTTTCATTCAAGTTTATTCTTTATATTTACAGTTCATATAGAAGAACCACTCTATAGAAAAACAAAGCATATGAATATCCTAATTGAATTGTGTATTTGTTTTAAATCATTGTTGATTTTAAACTCATTTGAAATCATGATTAGTTTTCTAGATGGGTGTGCTTCCATTCGGAGCCTCACACAGTGAGTTCAGAGGCCGAAAACTTTCAAAAATAGTGCAAACCCGCAGGCATAAAACTTCTGATCGTAATTGTAATGATATACGCATTGGAAACGACTTCTTCCGGTTTCAGGTCCAGTTCAAGTAAAAAAATCCGTAGTTTTGGTCTGTAGACTGCTGAACCAAAATCATGTTCACTCCCACCTAATACTTGTTTGGATCAATTCGTTAACAGGAATCCACTCTACAAGCAGAATACAACTGGATACCTATACCAGCATCCTTTTGGTATTCGGGGCAAGAAAAAGGACGAAAAATCGTCAAAATTGAACTTTTTCCAACTAATGACCAACTTTGGGGCAAATTTCAATGTCAAACACTAATTTTGAAACGATTTTATACTGTATGAGTCCTCTGCTAGTGGCCTATAAGTCCCCGAGGGTATCATCAGCCAAGTAGTTTTCGGTACTGACATGATTTATTACAAACCTTTCTAAATTGTTATTCGTTTATACATTTTGCAATAATGAAGAAGTTAAGGCTTCACCTCTTCCTGCAAAAGATGACCTTAGATGGATTTAGCTGTATAAGTTTTTTATATCCTTTTTTCATATTGCTCTTCGCTTATTGGGTTCTTTTATATCCTGAGCTTTCAAATATTCCGCAATGTGCGTTCCTAAAGAATGTCATTTAAAAAAAGCGCTTCGGAGGCATGTTATTTATTACGTTTGGGTTGTTTTTTTTTTTTTTATTTTCTATAAAAGAAAATGTATAAACCAATATAAACTTCCGCCATTATCATTATTTAGTTTCATTCTCCTAATTATTTTCTTTTTAGTAGTTCTAAATGAATTTCTCATCTATGAATTAATTGTAATTGACAAATTTAATTAACAGTCGAGTTTGCCATAAGAGACCGAGTTTTTTAATTTCTGAAAGAACGTGCAATACGTTCGAAAACCAAAGCCCTCTTTTGATCGTTGTGGTGATAACTAGATGCATTCTCACTAATTATTTATGGTTGCTCAAGTTTTCAGGTATTTATAAAGATCATGCAAAACTGCAGAGACTACCGACATTTTGAGATCTTTAGATATAAGCAAGAGTTGAATCCAGAAAGATGTGTATTCTACAATATACATTAAGCAACGGTGTTGCAATGGAAAAGGTGTTGATTATATATAGTAATTCCCTTCTTTCATCAGATCCGTTAGTAAACAAAATTATACCATCTTCTCAAATTCCAACTGTAAAACGGAGAACTCAATTTATATATTAACATGTGACACTTGTGGCATTCAGTATGTCGGTGAAACAATGGCAAATTTAATATTCGGCTCAATAACCATCGTTCATGGTACAAAACCAACAAACACTGTCCTCTCACAAGACATCTTCGTTCAACGAAACATCCTTTTGAGAATGTTACTTTCCAAATCATAGAAGTCAACACCGAGTGGGACACCACGGCGAGAAGGAGAAGAGAAAACTTTTGGATCCATCAATTCTACACTTAAGAACCTGATTGTCTTAACGAAAAAGACGAGAAAAGGTACAGGAAAGATAAAGAATAATTTAATACACTGCATCGTCTTTTTTATCCTGTAATATTGACCAATTAACGTTGCTAACTTCAACAACCAATGTTGTAAAAATCTTGAACTTCATCCAAATTATGTATTATTTTCAAGGCAGCTAAATTTAAGTGCAACATATACATTGAGCTTCAAAGGTTTTTCAATGCAGCTAATTTCAAGTGCAATATATACATTGAGCTGCAAAAGTTTCATATCATCTACATCCGATTTCACCTGGATAGATGAACGCTTGATAAAACTAGTTTGTCTAGCGAGATATTGCGTTTATTTTCATCATTTTGTAAATATTTTAAACATTCTTATATTTAAATACTAAATAGTGTGTTAAAATTACATTGTTAGGCAATATATATATATATATATATTTATATATATATATATATATATATATATATATATATATATATATATATATATATATATATATATATATCAGTCTAAAGATTTGCACAACGGTACTGATATAAGATGTTATAATACGAAAATGTTGTTATTAAATCGTGTTGACAAATATTTCGGCTCAACAAATGGCCTTCTTCAAGTGTCACAAGTTTTAACAATACTAATATATATATATTAACAAACAGAAAAGAAGGTCTATGCAAAGTTCTATGGTGAGGGGAATAGATATTGGTAATATTTAAACTTTTTTATATTGTATACGTATATTTACAAATTTTGTTAATAACTGTTTGGTATAAAAATAACTCGTATCATTTTGCACTCAAAATTAATCAATGTCTTCATGAGCTGGTTAATCAATCGATAATAAATCGAAATATAAAGACTGAATTAACCGGGTTTTCAAGGAATGACTGACGAACCGATAGTCACGTATCTGCATGGTTAATGCATGTATTACAGAGATGTTGACGTGTTGTTATCATATGCTTGTCATAATCATATACTACTGATACATATAAATAAATTATAAGTGATGGCTGTAAGTGATTTTTCACATGTTTTATCAATATGAGTGGTACCATTTGCCAATAGGTGTCTACAGGGTGTTTGACTGTACAAGTATCAAGTTTGAGTATGATAATTACTTCGAATGTTGCATTATAGGAAAAAAAGAAAATAAGAATATGATTATCTAGTATATTTGTACCACTTATCTTCTTTACCCTTTATTATGTTTAATTCTACTTACAGATATGAAATGGGTTTTTTAACCAATTGTGATCCCTCACAATCATAATAGATGCGATAATGTCAAATTATTAAATCTTTAAATATTATATACATACTATTATTGTTTTCATTACCATGATTACTCGAACAAACGTATACACATTTTTTTCTCTGATGATGTGAGATTAGATCTTATCCGTTTTGTGTTACAATATTTAACAGGTGGAAAAATAACATAAAGCGTGTGGTTACTTTTATTGCATAAGAAAACGATCATTTGATTTGAAATTATAGTAATTCTGACATATAAAAAACGTTTATAGTACAAGTAATACATTTTGTGACGTAATTGCGTGAATTATATAAACCAGTTCACCTTTGTTTACTTCTATTATCTTATATAATACTGTTGCTGATATAATTAGATACATCAGTCCTCCTATTTGTATAGTAATCAAATTGATCGTTCAGGATTAAGCTAATCACCTGACATTCATAAATTTTATTAACAAGTGTTTTTGTTTCAATTTGCTGAATTAATGTAACATAAATTCATTATGTATTTGTATGTACACATTAGACAACAATTTTTTAACTTACTATTTGTTATCGAATCAACACAGTTCGGATACAAAATAAATAGTAAAGTTGGTGAAAACAAATCCTTAGCGCTTTTCTTGATCTGCAATGCCCCTTCATTGGAAAAGCTCAATAAGAATATTTTCAAAACCAAGATACATTTAAAGAGCTAAAATTTTGTTTCTTAGTTTTGAATTTATAAATTGGATGCTATACAATCATATTGTTCTGTGTAAAAACGTTAACGCCACAGAAAACAGGAAGTCGGAATTATTTCAACGGTTTTCGTATAAACATTCTGCAAAATGTAGACAACAACTTCCAATAAGTTATAAACGAGAGAGAATTAAGGTTCATGCAGTTTACTAAATTTATTACTTTTTTATTTTTATTTTTATATTTATTATTTTTGTGATATTTGACTTACATATTTGTTTTTGAATAGATCTATCATCTGTAAGGAAGTTTAAATGTGCGAAATGCTCACATAATGTTTCTCTGCTTAAGTAGCACTTGGTTTAGTGAAGTATAACGCATTTGAAAAAGAGAATAATATAAAGAAACTTCATATACTTTATGGTTGTACACTTGACCCTATTAGTACTTCTAAGGGTGATGAAACTGTTTGCGGCAAACGTAGTTGTAATTAGTTTTACACAAATTGCAAACAGAATATAATTAGATTTCATTTGTAGTTTTATTGATAATCATTGAATACAATTAGATATGATTGGGGGAAGACACACTTTATAACTATTTACACCACTGGGTCGATGCCACTGCTGGTGGACGTTTCGTCCCCGAGGGTATCACCAACCCAGTCGTCAACACTTCGGTGTTGACATGAATATCAATACTGTGGTCATTTCAATAAATTTCCTGTTACAAAACTTTGAGTTTTTCGAAAAACTAAGCATTTTCTTATCCCAGGCATAGATTACCTTAGCCGTATTTGGCACAACTTTTTGGAATTTTGGATCCTCAATGCTCTTCAACTTTGTACTTGTTTGGCTTTATTAATATTTTGATATGCGCGTCACTGATGAGTCTTATGAAGACGAAACGCGCGTCTTGCGTACTAAGTTATAATCCTGGTACCTTTGATAACTATTTAGTGAATATTTTATTAATCTAGGTATCGATATATTAGTTTCGTAATGGACTAATAGTGATTCGCAAATTGAATATAATCAATATCACAATATTTGACAGAAACCTTTCATACATTATTGTACCTTTCCTTCTTCAAGAACACAGTTGTCTAATTAGATATCTTGACATTCAGCTAAACGTTTTAAGTATAAGTAATACGTCTGTGTAATGTAAGCATCTGAATAACATACAGTATTTAGCCTTTGCGTTCTTCTAACTTCATGTAATATTGTTACTGTTCTAATAAGACACATTAACCGTTCTGTTTGTACAGCAACCAAATTGATTGAACAAGATAAAGCTAATTCCTTATTCAATCAAGTTAGCAGAACTCGATTCATGACGCAGCATAATCTTTACATTCTGCTTGCTATTTTTAATTTGTGGAGGTTCAGTTACGTAAAGTTTTTGTGTTTATATTGACAAAACAAAGGAATAAGTTAAATATAAATTTCTGTAATGTCGTTTCATAAAGATCCAAAACCTGCAACTGAGGAAAAAATTCAAAAGCACAGTCATAAGGATGTTAATATTGTCATTCTAGGAGTCCAAGGTGTCGGAAAGTCAGGTAAGAAATTCCCCATTGTTCAAACTGCGTCTGGATATATCTTTTCCCCCAATATCAATTACTGTTAAACATTATTTGGAATTATGTGTATTTATTATACAATAAAAACGTGGTGTGCTAAATTTTCTTTTATCTTTAGTATGTCAATTTTACCTCGAAACAAAATGAAACAGACACCGACAATATAGGTAACACCGTTAGCAATACAAGCATATTTTCTATTTGAGTAATGCAAACTTTATGGAATTTTAGGATTCCGAATTCAACATATGCATTCTATTGATCCATATTAATATTTGACCATAATAAAATAAATTGTGTTGCTAGTATCAGAATATGTTATCGAGTGCCACATGTGGAGCAGGATCTGCTTACCCTTCCGGAGCACCTGAGATCACTCCTAGTTTTTGGTGGGGTTCGTGTTGCTTATTCTTTAGTTTTCTATGTTGTGTCATGTGTACTATCGTTTGTCTGTTTGTCTTTTTTTCATTTTTAGCCATGGCGTTGTCAGTTTATTTTTTAATTATGAGTTTGACTGTCCCTCTGGTATCTTTCGTTCCTCTTTTATCACTCGTTGATTGCATTGTAACGCGTCTCGCCAAAGCGTTATCCTCAGGAGTTTTACCCCATTAACATTATTGTTATTTCTTAATCTTATTTCATTGGTGAATTCATTATAAATATTGTTCCTTATTGATTTGCTAGTTTGTGTAAACACTTGGTTTTGTTCTTCTTCTTTTTTGTTGTGTTCGTGTATTGTTATAAAAATAAGAAGCTGTGGTATAAGAAAAATATCCACAAAGGGTTTTCTGGATTTCAATTCGTTTTCCAAATTTGTCTATTTTTTGCGGTTGTATGTACACGCATTAGTTGTTACCTGATTATATAATTAATAGCTTAACAAATTTTATTGTATCAATTTGTGTTTGTCATAAATAAAATACTTTGAAATAAATTAGAGCTTTTAAAGAAATATGAAATGAGAATTGAAAACAACTATTTGGATGACATGGGTTCATTTTAAATTTACCCAAAAAGTAAATGTATTTTTTAAACCATTGGAAGCTTTAGACGTTAGGTTCAATATTCGAACATAAAATTCCAGAAACACTCTGCATATTTAAGTTCTGTTGATAACAGAAGCTGCTTTGAGTCATTGCATCGGCAATTGGTAGCTTATAGTTAAGTGATATAAATCAGGCATGTGTGTTCTCTAAATTGATGGCTATGCAGAGGCTTTAAACCAATTGTATATCAGGTGATAAAATGATATATTTTGTCAATCTCTTACGTATTATATCTCGGATGCATATTTCTGTCCTTCACAAAGGTCACATTTACGCAGATCTTGATATACAATATAAGACATGGTACTAGAGTATTTTCATACCATACTTTGCATTAATGATCAGTACAAGATTAACTAAGTACACTATTTTCCAATACTAGTATTAATCAATTACGGACTTTTGATATATGAACCTGCTTAGAATATATTTACTGAGGACGAAGTCCGAGGTTCATTATAATCTAACAGGTCCATACATCAGATATTGACTAGTTTAAAGTCCTTAATTTATATGTTAATAGTAAAAGATTGAAAATGATATTTACTCGAGGTTACTGTGTTTGTAAATGGTATTCAATTGATGTGGTTGTCTTTAGTAGCATGAAGGCAATATCATTTGTAAAGATATTAACGTCGAGTCAACAATTGAAAATAGTTAAAAAAAAAAAATTGAAATGAATATTGGAAAACGCATGACCAAATTAATAAATTTCAAAACAAGAACATTCATCAACATGGGATATATATTTGAATATCGAACGTTTTCTTCTTAAAAATAGATTATTCTATTCAAATCAATGGTATTAATTTTCAAAAGCAAAAATCGAAATCAAATATTTTTTTAAATATTTGAAAGGTATAAAATATTCATGAAGTTGAGGCATAGGTACATGTACTCATATCCACCGAAAGACAAAATTTTATGAGTACCAGTCATCACAAGGCGTTTTACAATGAATAAAGCCAATTCTGTATCGTAAAAAGCTTTTCAAAAACATGTGTAATGTACTACAACCACTGGTCTACGTGTTTCTGACGTCGGCACGCAAAGGATGTACACTTTAATAAAAATATGTAAAACTCGGACTAATTACAACCAAATATTTTATTTTTTTCAAAGGCGCTCGTGTTAATAAAATGACAAAATTTTGATTATAAATAGTGTTCATGCATGGAAAAAAATAGGCCATACTTTGGACGTTAAGCGTTTGTACAAACGTATAATCAATTCTTAAAAAAAACTAAACTTTAACTATTAAATATAGAATTATATAATCTTGAAAAACGTTTACATAATAGTAATGTTTTCAACTCAATTACAAATGACTTAATACATATTCTTATCAATAAGAGAAAACAGACACACCAGCGTAATTGACGGTTATCAAGGATTCATACTTCAAATTACAACTAAATGATAGCTATACATCAACAATAGAATATTAACTTTAATGAAATACCTACATGTAAAGAACTATTCAGTGCAATTTGCCGACAGAAAGACCATCTCAGGGTAAACAAATACGTCGGGATGATGTAGTCTACTGAACAATAATTGGCTAAACTAATAATACAAAGTTGAGATTGATGATACTCTTTGATGAGTTGTGCTTCTGCTAGATTCCTATGATTCGTTCTTTCAAGAATTTTCATTCGAGCGCCACTGAGTTAGATAAAGACGTAGTTCAAGTCTGCTGTATCAAATTATAAGCCAGGTATCGTTAATGAGCTCGAGTTAATGAGTTTTATCGCAACAAATTTACATGTCCTTCGAAGTTGTTATTCTTTTGATAAAGACGAAGTCATTCAATGTAAATCAGTATGCATGTCGAGAATTTACATAGTTTATCATAAAAATAAGGCATGATTAAAAACTAGGCATTACATAATTTAATCATTTCCAATTGTGTCATCTGTTGAAATATTATTTGTTATATTTACCTTAAGAATGTATAGCCTCACATGTCTAATTCAGGTGTGGTCGTTTGTAATTGTTAAACATCCCGCTTTAATGGCAATGTTAAATATAACGTTAAAATGACAACATTACACGACAGGACTACACTATAAATAAATGTGAGAAAATATAGAACAGAGAAACACACGCATCAGAGCTAACAAAAGGTATCAGGTTTAAAATTTATTACGCCAGACGTGAGTTTCGTCCACATAAGACTAACCAGTGACGCTCAGGTGAAAAAAGTACGAAAGCCAAAACAAGTACAAAGTTGAAAAGCACTGAAGACCAAAAGTTCCAAAAAGTTGTGACCAATACGGCTAAGGTGTTCTGCCTGGGATAAGAACATCCTCATTATTTAGAATAATGTATACTCTTGCAAACAGTATATTTTATAAAATGACTATATAATAGATATACATAATAAAACTAAAGTGGTGACTAACTACAGAATAAAAACGGATACATTACATAAAACAACTTGACGTCACATTTTAATTTCTAAAACGATTTTCCAAAATATGATAGAATTAGGATAGAATACAAGATAAGGTTTGAGACACTGATAAAACATTTATTAATAACTATGAAAATAGCAATACTTTCAATATCAAATTGTGGTAGTAATTAGATAATTATTCACATTATCTAGCTATGTCGGTGTTTCTTCTGAATCAAACTGTTAACCAAATATATCGTATAAATTTCGTTGATCCAAACTGAAATCTAATAAATGAACTGGATGATTAATTATCTTTACCATAACACACGAATACAACAGAAAAAAAAGATTTACAACTACAAACGTTAAGACATTTGACAAAATTCGATGAGAATAAGAAATATAACATCAAAACTAAATACATGAATTTGGAATGGAAAAGTACCGTGACACGTCTTATAGTAATGCAAATTCACACTCAGCAAAAGTCACGATCGGAAATAAGTCACGTTCGGTGAAATTGCTAAAATCTTGGTCAATTAGTCTCTGGTGGATACATGCAATTGTCGCATTGTCATTCTTACCACATCTTCTTATTCTATACCTACTGCCGCATATTTTCTATCAAGATATATATATATCTGTTTTTGAAAAACAACAAGATATGTACAACTGTATTGAAAACCGTCAAAAATAAATGTGTCATCTGGCTACGTAGCTATGGTGACAATTAATGAGGTGAAAACTCTGTAAATTGTCAGGTATATCTTGCTTGTTTGATTGTGGTGTTTTGGTAGCTTAAAAAAGCATGAGATCTAAACAAAATTATTTTTCCACTACATGCATTTCTGTATATGTTCAAGTCGAATATGTCGTCAATGTTTGTATTATTGGCATCTAACACATGTATTCGCATTGATGAGATGAGTTCGGATGCGATACCATTAAGTTTCTAATTGAAACATGAAACAGTTTGACTGCTTCGTTTCTCACGAATTAACTAAGCCAATAAGAGATTTGAAGCAAAGGTTTAGAAACTGAACATGCTATGTATATATACCAAGCAACATATAATATTGTACAATGATACTAGTATAAATCGTTTTTAACTTAATTTTCCAGTTAATCACATTTTATACCTACAAGGGCAATCAGGATATCTATATCTTTGTTAATAAGGGGAAACAGATAGCAACAAGATGGTAAAGTTACTAGACTCGTTATTTGCATGTTTTTCGTATCGATCATTGGCCTATGATGCACAACATACATACAATCATAAAAACATATCTTCAATAACCAGATTCGTGCAACGTGTGATTCATTTCCAGATGCACATGCAAGTTATGAATTAAATTGTTATCATTGAATGCACCTGATTTTTTAATACATGGATGCGTTTTTGCATAAATGTTGACAGCCTTCATGAAATTATCTAACCAAACTAATTTATGAGCATGTAACCATTACGTCACTGAAACAATTGTTAAACTGTTTACATGTTTAATTTTAATAAACTTATTTCTCTCGCCACCTCCTGATAATGTATTATATATGAACACTGTTATGATGGTATGATACTCAACCCCTAACGGGAAGGATTGTGCCTGATGTTCATATGATGAAATCATAATCTTTTAGTCAATTTGATTGAAGTCTGGAGCTGGCATGTCAGTTAACTGCTAGTAGTCTGTTGTTATTTATGTATTATTGTCATTTTGTTTATTTTCTTTGGTTACATCTTTTGACATCAGACTCGAACTTCTCTTGAACTGAATTTTAATGTGCGTATTGTTATGCGTTTACTTTTCTACATTGGCTTTAGGTATAGGGGGAGGGTTGAGATCTCACAAACATGTTTAACCCCGCCGCATTTTTGCGCCTGTCCCAAGTCAGGAGCCTCTGGCCTTTGTTAGTCTTGTATTATTTTAATTTTAGTTTCTTGTGTACAATTTGGAAATTAGTATGGCGTTCATTATCACTGAACTAGTATATATTTGTTTAGGGGCCAGCTGAAGGACGCCTCCGGGTGCGGGAATTTCTCGCTACATTGAAGACCTGTTGGTGACCTTCTGCTGTTGTTTTTTTTTTCTATGGTCGAGTTGCTGTCTCTTTGGCACATTCTCCATTTCCATTCTCAATTTTACAATATAAATACTAATTTAAGAACTCAACCCTTTTACAATTGATCACAGTTAAACCTGATTCCAACTGGCTGCTGAATCTTTTATATTCGCAAACTTTACGATCAGTTGCAAAATTTGTTGTATCATTTCGTCATTCCTGGTTCATTAAACTCATACTGTACACATAAAAAGAAATAAATCATAGAGTAAGAAAAACATCCTTGGACTTTTTTTAAGAAATATAGTTTATGAGTTCTCTGTTTACATTAGCAAAGAAAAGGAACAACGTCAAACAATCTTACGTTTTATAATTCGTAAAATGAATGTTCTCAGCTTCATAATAATTAACAAGAAAAAATTGAAAACCACACGTATAATAATTTTTTGCGTCCGAAGCGCTTTTCGAGATTATCTTCATCAGGAACGCTCAAAGCCAAACATTTGAAATGCGAAGATGTATAACTACCGAAACCGTTGAAGAGCTATATATGTCAAAATTACCTAAAATAAATAGCCAAATTCATCTCAAGCCAACTTTGCCTGAGGGAGTTGAAACCTTAGTTTCTTAATCATTTCAAAATTTATAAACGGACAATTTTATCAAAGTTTGTTAAATCATGTCAGTACCGAAGTACTGACTACTGAACTGATGATACCCTCGGGGACTGATAGTCCACCATCAGAGGTATCGACCCAGTGATGTAAAAAGATGAAAACAACACGTTAGATAATTTCTTGCATCCGAAGAGATGATATATAAATCTTTTCAGACATAGTTGTATCTTTCCTTCTTCAAGAAAACAGTTATCTAATTAGACATCGTTACGTTCCGCTAAACGTTTAAAGTATAACTTATATGTCTGTGTAATGTTAGCATATGAACATCATCAGTACTTAGCCTTTGTGTTATTTTCATATCATATAATAGTGTTACTGTTATATATTATATGATACACTAACCAAATTGATCGAACAAGATAAAGCTAGTTACTTAGTCAACCAAGCAGAATTCGATTCATGAAGTAATATAATCTTCACATACAGGTTTCTTTTTTTAAATTGTGGTGTTTCAGTTAGAAAAACTGTTTGTGTTTACATTAATAAAGGACAGGAAGTTTTGAATTTATTTATGAAATGCCGTTCCATAAAGATCCAAAACCTGCAACTGAGGAAAAAAATCAAAAACACAGTCATAAGGATGTTAATTTTCTTATTCTTGGAATTCAAGGTGTCGGAAAGTCAGGTAAGAAATTTCAATTTTTCAAACTGTTTCGTGATTGATCTCTTCAATATATATGTATGGTTACCATCGTTTTGGAATATCGTTTGTTTATTTAACAATAAAAACGTGGTTTACCTATTTTTTTTATATCTTCAACTTGTCGATTGTAGAATCAAACAAACCGTAACAGACATCCAAAACTTAGGTATTCATCTATGCTGATACTTGTAAAACTTGTATTTGATTAATTTGAAATTTATGGAATTGTGGAAGAGATTCAGGATTTCAACATATGCATTATATTGATGCAAATTAACATTTTACCATAGTGAATTAAAGCTTTTGTTGCTAGTAAAGTAGGATATTCAATCTCTTTCGATTGATTTCAGGAGAATGCGTTTCGCCGAAAGCTTTTCACCGCTTTAACATTATTGTTATTTTATTATTCTCATTTCATTTTTTTTCATTTCATTATCATGATTGTTATTCACTTGCTTGTTTGTATGAACACCTGGATAAGTGCATTTTATTTGTTGCATTCAGGTTTCGATATAAAAGCAAGAAGCTGTGATAAATAGAGAAAAATACATGGCAAAATCCGTATCATATGTCGTATCATCCCGAGACACCAATATTGGGTGATACGGCATGTGATACGGATTTCGCCATGTTTTATACGCTTTATCATATATTTCAACAGAAGACTATTATATTATATGAACTGTTTTCTGATCCATAGCACTGGGTTACCTTCAGTTTTACTTTTGTCTTGTTTCAAAGGCCTTAAAAGAACTGCTCAATTACTTATCAAAAGCACCTAGGTTACCTACAATTTGCAGGCTATTTATCAAATATGCAAAACTACTGTATTTACTACTAAACATATGATAAAACAAATTCGTTGATTCTTGATTATATAAATTTTAGCTCAACAGATTTAATCGTTTCAATATTTGTTTGTCAAAACAAGAATGCTTAAAAACAAACTAGAGCTTTTATAGGGTATGAAATGAGAATTGAAAACAATTATTTGGAAGAAATGGGTTCACCCAGCAAGTAAATTTATTTTTGAACAATTGGAAGCTTCATATATTATGTTCAATAGTGGGACACATTATTCTTGAAATACTCTGCATATATGATCTATTGACAAGAGAAACTGCTTTGAGTCATTGCATTGGCAATTTGTAGTTTATAGTTAAGTAGGACAGATCAGGCATGTGTGTTCTCTAAATTGATGGCTATGCAGAGATATTAAACCAATTATATCAGGTGAAAGAATTATATATTTTGTCAATCCTGGGTGTCAATCTGTTACATATTATATCTAGGATGCACATTTCTGTCCTTGGCAAAGGTCACATTTACGCAGATCTTGATGCACAATTATGAGACATGGTACTAGAGTATGTTAGAGTCAAATCAAGACGTAAAATATAAGTCAACTCTGCATTAATGATCAGTATAAGATCTACAAAGTACTTATCACTATTTTCCAATACTAGTATTAATCAATAATGGACTTTTGACGAAGTCAATACGTGATATAAGGACCTGCTTTGAATAAATTTACCGAGAACGAGGTCCGCAGTTCATTATAATTTAACAGGTCCATATATCACATATTGATTCGTTGAAAGTATGTAACTTATGTTATGTATTTTAATAGTGAAACGAAATTCACTTGGTGTTTTTTATGTTTGGAAATGGTATTAAATCGGTGTTACCGTCTTAAGTACCATTGAGTCAATACTATTTCTAAAAATAGTAACGTCAATATGTAAAAGTAGTGAAAATAATTTAAATGGAACTAAGAAAAGTCAAACTATATCAGATATAGTCGTATATCGTATGTTTTCTTCTTCAAAATTGCATACTCCCTTCAAATCAATATCATGGTGTAATGCTAAAAAAACATATATGCGGGACAATATTTCCTAAGTTTTTTTGGCGATACATTAAACTCATCATAGATACCAGGACTAAATTTTGTATATACGCCAGACGCGCGTTTCGTCTACAACAAACTCATCAGTGACGCTCGAATCCAAAAAAGTTAAAAAGGCCAAATAAAGTACGAAGTTGAAGAGCATTGAGGACCAAAATATTCATGCCGTATACTTTATTTTCCTGTTGGTGCATTGGTTCAAAATACTAATACCAAAGGAAAGACAAACGGACAATGAGTTTGAAGTACTAGTTATCGCAAGGCGTTTTACAAAGAACAAACCCACGCCGTATCGTATATAACTCAAATAACAGTATATAAATCAATTCAAAAGACAGAACTAATTCAGAATAATAGCAATTAAAACAAATCAGGTACGACAACCAATAAGAATAGCTGCAATAGCACACAAAAATAACACTAGTTAAAATCGAACTTTTTGCAAAGGCAATTATGCTAATAATTAGAATGTACGCAGTTTTTGGTAGAAATACATGCAGTTTTCTTAAAATAGTATTGGCCACACTTTAGACGTTAGCCCTTTCTAAAGACGTACAATCTATTCTACTAAATATTCAACTTCAACTATTAAATATAGAATGATATAATCCTGATAAAATCCTTATAAAATTTTTACATCACACGAATTCTATAACAAATGATTTAATACAAATTCTTATCACAAAATAGAATGCAGAAGGACTTACGTAATTGACTTTTATCAAAAAGGATTCAAACTTTAAATTTAGTTTATCGTATAAAAGTATATCAACATTAAAATATGAACTAAAACGAAATACCCACGTGTAAAATACTATTCAGTTCATTGTGTTGACATGAAGACTAGTTTGGGAAAACCAATAAACAAACTCTTTTTCCGGCCCTGTTTGTTTCCAATGCGCTGTTTCGAACCTTTGCAAGTCTTTTGATTTTTTAGCTTGAAACAGGTTAAAGCATCTATTTGTAAAAAAGAAAAAAATGTATTTATTTTATAGTGTATCACTATATGCACAGTGTATTTATATTTTAGGCACTTTGTCGTGTTGGTTAGAATTTAACAGAGGACAAACAAACATCCATAAAAATCAATACAGCAAACAATCTTAACAAAATTATTACCCACTACACGCATACATATACCTGTTCAAACTCGAATACTTCGTCTATGGTTGCCGTATGCAGTATCTTACACGTGTAATGCTTTAAAGTTATTTTGAGAATTCTTCAGAAAATGACTACTAGTAAATGTTTCTGGGATATTTTATTTGTCAATACTGAAAGTGAAAGAACATCACATTTTTACTTGTAGTGCTAGTTGAGCAGGAGTACCGCCAAATTAGCGGTATTAGGAGCAAAATAAAACAATATAGTGACTCGAAAATAGCAAACGAAAAAGCCATCTTAGAAAGCTTAGAAGTTTTTGGTATTTGAAAAACCATTCCACGTTAAAGACGTACTAAACATAAGACTTCCCCCCCCCCCCCCCCAAAAAAATCCATTAAGAAAAATCTGACACAAGAGGAGATGACATTGCATGCGATACTGTATAGCATTTAAGTCATCCATTACTTGTTTTATTTCATATACCACTTTGTTTATGAATAACAACAAGAGGTCAATTTCGTAAAATCGTTATTTTGTTCGTTTTGGCTTTGAATAGATCATTAGCATATCAACACCATACATACAATTACAAAAAAAAATCTAAAGCTGTTTAGTATAACCAGATTTGTGCAAAATAAGATTAATTTCCAATTGCGTATGCAAGTTTTGAATTAAACTGTTATCATTGAATACACCTGATTTTTTATACATGGATGTTTATTTGCATACAATTTGACAGCCTTCATAAAATTATCTAACCAAACTAATGTATGTGCATTTTACCATTACATCACCGAAATAATTGTTAAACTGTTTACATGTTCGATGCAATTGAAACCATTTCTCTCGCCACCTTCGGATAACGTTTTATATCTAAATGCAATATAAATACTAACTTTAGAATTCAACCCATATATAATTGATCACAGTTAAACCTGGTTCGAACTGGTTGGTAAATTGTTTACAATTCATAAACTTAAACGAACAGTGGCAAAATTTCGTATCATTTCGGTACTCCTTGTTCATTAACTTTATACTGTACACAGAAAAAAATCAAAGAGTAAGAAAAAAAAATATTCCTTGGAAAAACACTTTTTATTTCTAAAAAGATAGTTTATAACTAAATGTTGCTGTATACATTAGCCAAGAAAAGAACAACTTCGAACAAGCCTAGTACACTCTTTTTTTAAGTATTATTCTTTCTAGATACAGTTTATATAGAAGAACCATTCTATATAAAAAAAATGTAGCAATTTAATATAGATTTAAATATTATTGTCATAGAAACAGATTGATACAAAGTCTATTAATCAACTGAAAAATCTACCATCATCATTATCTAGTGTCATGCTCCTAAAAATGAGGGGGGTATTTTTGAAATTACTGTTAATAAATGTTCGGCAAACGGATCAATGAATTGATTTTGCGCCCCTGAACGGTCAGTGTCATCATTACCTCAATGTAGCGTTCAAAATAAAAATATAACGATTGGGTTAGTCTGGTTGTAAAAGAAGGACTGAACTGAAAGTGACGTACCTGGTTAGCGCGGAAATTACTAAAATGTTGACGTGTTCCTTTCGTTTGTTGATTATAATCATATACTACTTATACATATAAATGATTCATAAGTGATTTTTTACATGTTTTATCAATGTGACTGGCATCATTTGCCAATAGATGACAACAGGGTGTTTAACTGTACAAGTATCACTTGAGTATGATAATTACTTCCAATTGAGCATTATAGGGGACACTGAGGGTATGATAAAACATTTGTACCACTTATCTTCAGCGTTTTTTCAATGTATTTTTCAATTTAAAGACATGAAGGTTTTTTTTTTCTAGTAAACAATTGTGATCCCACATAATTATATATGCAATAATGACACATTATTAAATATTTTTTTCCGTTTTGTGGTACACTATTTAACAGATGGAAAAATAACATTTAAGAGTATTGTTAGTTTTATTGCGTAACAAAACGATCATTTGTTTGGAAATTAAAGTAATTCGGACATGAAACAAGCGTTTATAGTACAATAATACGTTTTTGTAACGTAATTGCGTAATTATATAACATTTAACCTTTGTTTACTACTTTTATCTTATATAATACTGTTGCTGATATAATTAGATACACCAGTCCTCCTATTTGTATAGCAATCAAATTGATCGTTCACGATTAAGCTAATCACCTGCTATTCCTGAATTTGCTAAACAAGTGTTTTTGTTTCAATTTGCTGAAATAATGTAACATCAATTCATTAAGTATTTGTATGTATACATTAGACAACAAACTTTTAAAATTGTTTAGGACATTCCACGATTAGTCTACATGATACTAAGCATTGGTTATCGAATCGACACAGTTCGAACACAAAATAAATAGTACAGTTGATGAAAAAACATCCTTAGCGCTTTCTTGATCTACAATGCAACTTCATTGGGAAAACTCAAAAAGAATATTTGTAAAGCCAAAATACATTTAGAAGGCCAAACTTATATTTTTTAGTTTTAAATTGATATAATTGGATTCTATACAATCATATTGTTCTGTATAAAAACGTTAACGCATCAAAGCAAAAACGGAAAGTGGGGAATATTTAAACGGTTTTCGTATAAACATTCTGCAAAATGTAGTAAACAACTTCCAATAAGTTTCAAACGAGAGAGAATTAAGGTTCAAGCAGTTAACTAAATGTATTACTTATCAGTATTTTTGTATTTATTATTTTTGTGATATTTGACTGATATATTTGTTTTTGGATAGATCTATCATATGTAAGGAAGCTTAAATGTGCGAAATGCTCACATAGTGTTTCTCTGCTTAAGGGGCACTTGGTTAAGTGACGTATAACGTATTTGAACGTATTTGAAAAAAATAATGATATAAAGAAACTTCATATACTTCATGGTTGTACACTTGAACCTATGAATATTTCTAAAGGTGGTGAAACTGTTTGCTTCAAAACGTAGTTGTGATTAGTTTGCACACATTTCAAACGGAATATGATTAGATGTCATTTATTTTTTATTGATAATTATTGAATACAATTAGACAGGGTTGAAACATACTTTTTTTGAAATATCGATATAATAATTCGTAATTGAAAATTATCAGTATCACAATAATCAACAAGAAGAGATGACATATAAACCTTTAACACAGCATTGCATCTTGACGTTCAGCTAAAGGGAAACGGTACTATTTATTCTGCCATAGGCGACAATACTAACATTTTCTAATTTTACCACTTTTTATAATAAAAACCTGGATAAAACAGTTATGTGTGGTGTTAGTACTTTATTACTCCTTTTTAAAAATTGAAGCCAAATAGTATCATGACCAATTTCCAACGGAGCTTGTTTATGTTATCCATGCCCACCGTCATTTTGAAGCAAATTTATAAAATTTTGAAAGCCTTTTCGAATAATTCTCTAGAAAATGTTTCAATAGGTTTTCTAAAACTTATATTGTAAATATATATAAACACTGCAGTTATTCATAGATATAATAAAAAAATATTGTACCCTTACATCCAATCACGGCGCTCCTAAGTTGACTTCCTTCACCTGTCTTGGGTACACAAAAGGCCAACCTAATGCTGGGAAAATGCAATAGTACCGTTTTCCCTAAACGTCTAAAGTATAAGTAATACGTCTGTGTAATGTAAGCATGTGAATAATATACAGTATTTAGCCTTTGCGTTCTTCTGACATACCGTCCTTATCAGGAAAGTCGCCTCCCGAAACATCAATATAATAATAAACATCATACCATATTGTAACTGTTACAATAAGACACATCAGCCATTCTGTTTGTACAGTAAGTAAATTGATTGAACAAGATAAAGCTATATTTTAAGTCAAAAAAGTTAGCAGAGCTCGATTCATGACGCAACGTAATTTTTACATTCAGGTTGTTTTTTTTAATTTTTGGTGGTTAATTGACGTACACCTATTGTGATTATCTTGACAAATCAAAGGACAAGTTTGAATGATAAGTTCTGAAATGCCGTTCCATAAAGATCGCAAACCAGCAACTGAGGTAAAAATTCGAAAGCACAGTCATAAGGATGTTAATATTATCATTCCTGGAATCCAAGGTGTCGGTAAGTCAAGTAAGGAGTTCAAATTGTTCACACTGTTTTGTGATAGATCTTTGCCCCAATATGAATTAATGGTTAACATCGTTTTCGGGATGACGTGTGTTTATTTTCCAATAAAACGTGACGTGCTTAATTTTCTTTGATCTTTAATATGTCGATTTTAGATCGAAACAAACCGAAACAGATACCGACAATGTAGGTAACACCTATAACAAACAAACCTTTTATTTGAATAATGCAAAATTTATGGAATTTTGGAAGGTATTCTGAATTCAACATATGCATGATAAAAAATATTTAACTATAATAAGATAAATCGTGTTGCTTGTAAAGCAGGGTGTTCTACCTCAGTATATGTTATAACTCGTTAATTTCATTGAAATACGTCTCGACAAAGCTTTATTTTTATCTTTTTTTCATCTTATTTCAGTGGTCAATTCTTTATCACTATTGTTCCTTATGGATTTTATAGTTTGAGTGAACCTTGGGTTCTGTTTTCTTTTTCATGAGTTGTATTGTTATAAAAATAAGAAGTTACGGTTTGATAGGACAACTAACCTCAAGACGTTTTCTGAATTTTTTTTAAATTCGTTTTCCAAATTTGCATATTTGATGTGATTTTATCTACATGTGTAAAAAGTATTTGTCGTGTCAATATCTCTTTGTCATATAATAGAATACTAAAACAAACTACAACTATAATAAAAATAAGAAAAGAGAATATGATAACATCTTTTTGGAAGAAATGGGTTAACTTTATAGTAACCTGAAAAGTAAATTTAAATTGACCCTTAAACAATTGGAAGTTTTGAACATTTGGTACAATATTGGAACAGATATTTGTCCAGAAACTGTTTGCATATTTATGTTCTGTTGATAACAGAAACTGCTTGGAGTCAAAGCATTGCCAATTTGTATTTTATAGTTGAGTGAGAAAAATTAGGCATGTGTGTTCTCCAGGTTGATGGCTATGCAGAGACATTAAACCAACTGTATATCAGGTAAAATGATTAAGTATTGTCAATCTCTTACATATTATGTTTAGGATGTACATTTCTATCCTTGACAAAGGTCACATTTACGCAGATCTTGATGCACAATTATGAGATATGGTACTAGAGTATTTTCGAGTCAAATCCAACCTTGAAATATGAGCCAACTTTGCATTGATGATCAGTATAAAATTTACCAAGTACTTATCACTGTTTTCCAATACTAGAATTAATCAATTATGGATTTTTGACGAAGTCAATACGTGATATATGAACCTGCTCAGAATATATTTACCGAGGACGAAGTCCGCAGTTCATTATAATCTAACAGGTCCATATATCATCTATTGACTAGTTGATACATATTATTATGTTGATACTGAAAGTTAGAAATGAAATTCACTTGGTGTTATTAAGTTATTAAATCGGTGTTACTGTCTTTAGTAACATAGAGTCAATACTATTTCTAAAAATAGTAACGTCAATATGTAAAAGTAGTAAAAAAAATGCAACTACGAAAAATCTAACTATATCAGATATATTCGAATATCGTATGTTTTCTTCTTCCAAATTGCATACTCCCATCAAATCAATATCATGATATAATGCTCAAAAACTTTATACGCGGGACAAAATATTCCTAAGTTTTTTTAATGTACAAAATATGCATGCTTTATTTTCCTGTTGGTGCATTGGTTCAAAATAATAATACCAAAAGAAAGACAAACGGACAATGAGGTTGAAGTACCAGTTATCGCAAGGAGTTTTACCACTAACAAAGCCCACGCCGTATCGTACATAAGGACTCGAATAACAGTATAGAAATCAATCAAACAGAGAGAACTAGTTTAGAATAATAGCAATTAAAACAAATCAGGTAGGACAACCACTAAGGATAGCTGCAACAGCACAGTATACTAACAATATGTTAAAATCAGACTTACTACAGCCAAAAAAATAATCTGTGCTAAAGGCAATTGTCTAATAACAACAATTTACGCAGTTTTGGGTAGAAATACATGCAGTTTTCATATATATAATCCTGATAAAATCGTGATAAAATTTTTACATCACACAAGTGTTTCGAATTCTATTACAAATGATTTAATACAAATTCTTATCACAACATAGAATGCAGAAGGACCTACGTAATTGACTGTTATAAAAAGGGATTCAAACTTTAAATTTAGTTTATTTTATAAAAGTATATCAACATTAAAATATGAACTAAAACGAAGTACCCACATGTAAAGTACTATTCAGTTCATGGTGTTGACATGAAGACTAGTTTAGGAAAACCAATACACAAACGGAGTTGATTCAATACGTTAAATTGCATTTTTGATCATACAAACTTTTATTCAAAGTCACTCTTTTTCCGGCTCTGTTTGTTTCCAATGCGCTAATTGAACCTTTGCAAGTCTTCTTTTTTTTTAGCTTGAATCAGGTTAAAACATCTTTTTGAAAAAAAGAAAAAAAGTGTATTTATTTTATAGTGTATCACTATATGCACAGCGTATTTATATTTTAGGCACTTTGTCGTGTTGGTTAGAATTCAACGGAGGACAAACAAACATCCATAAAAATCAATACAACAAACAGTCTTAACAAAATTATTACCCACTACATGCATACCTATGCCTGTTCAAACTCGAATACTTCGTCTATGGTTGTCGTATGCAGTATCTTACACGCGTAATGCTTTAAAGTTATTTTGAGAATTCTTATGATAACAGAAAATGACTATTAGTAACTATTTCTGAAATATTTTATTTGTCAATACTAAAAGCATAACACGTTTTTACTTATAGTGCTAGTTGAGCAGGAATACCGCCAAATAACCGGCATTAGGAGCAAAATAAAACAATATAGTGACTCGAAATTAGCAAACGAAAAAGCCATCTTAGGAAGCTTATAAGTTTTTGGTATTTGAAAAATATTTTGTTCGTTTTGGTTTTGAATAGATCATTAGCATATCAACACCATACATACAATTGCAAAAAAATAATCTTAAGCTATAACCAGATTTGTGCAAAATATGATTCATTTGCAGTTGCATATGCAAGTTTTGAATTAAACTGTTATCATTGAATACACCTGATTTTTTATACATGGAGGTTTATTTGCATACAATTTGACAGCCTTCATGAAATTATCTAACCAAACTAATTGATGAGTATGTTACAATTACGTCAACGAAATAATTGTTAAACTGTTTACATGTTCGATGTAATTGAAACCATTTCTCTCGCCACCTTCCGATAACGTTTTATATATAAATGCAACCCATATATAATTGATCACAGTTAAACCTGGTTCGAACTGGTTGGTGAATTGTTTTTCAATTCATAAACTTAAACGAACAGTGGCAAAATTTCGTATCATATCGGTACTCCTTGTTCATCAACTTTATACTGTAAACAGAAATAAATCAAAGAGTAAGAAAAAAAAGATTATCCTTGGAAAAACACTTTTTATTACTAAAAAAGATAGTTTATTACTGAATGTTGCTGTGTACATTAGCCAAGAAAAGAACAACTTCGAACAAGCTTAGTACACTCTCTTTCAAGTATTATTCTTTCTAGATACAATTTATATAGAAGAATCATTCTATATAAAACACAATGTAGCGGTTAAATATAGATTTAAATATTATTGTCATAGAGACAGATTGATACAAAGTCTATTAACCAACTGAAAAATCTGCCATCATCATTATCTAGTGTCATACTCCTAAAAAAGACATATTCCGTAGTTATCATTGAATAAGTAATAGTTGAAATGACATAATCAAAATGCCTGCTTAGTATGTAAAACCTACAGTACACCAGCAACAACCGAATCAGCCATAGAATACGTCATTTTTTCAAATGACTGAAAGAACCCACACCATTTTTCGCTTGATATGTCCGTGTAATGTCGAATATGTACATTTCGTCATGTTAAAGACGATAAAGTATAATGACATTGCAAGTAAAAGGTCTGCACGCAACTTTTGACATTAAAGCAATTAGTTAAATATCATAAGTATTCCCATTAGTTTGAAAGGCTGGATTATGTTTACTACTATTGCAATTTCAGTATCCAACGTCTAGTTCTATTTGTATCTCGATTGTCATTTTTTGTTTAGTCATTCTACTTATCACGGAATACCAGATGCACATCACAGAAAAATTTTTAAAAATCTGAAATAAAAATACCAATGCATTGCATTTAGTTAAATGTATAACAAAACATTTCAAAGTCAGTATTTAACGATTTTTTTCTTCTTTTGTTTTCTTGTGTATATTTGAAATAACTGTTTATAAATGTTCTGCAAACGGATAAATGGATTGATTCTGCGCCCCTGAACGGTCAGTGTCATCATTACTTCAATG
Source organism: Mytilus galloprovincialis (assembly GCF_965363235.1). Classification (NCBI taxonomy): domain Eukaryota; kingdom Metazoa; phylum Mollusca; class Bivalvia; order Mytilida; family Mytilidae; genus Mytilus; species Mytilus galloprovincialis. The sequence goes on from NC_134847.1 coordinate 54,337,348, forward strand.
TAGCGTTCGATAACGATTTGAAATATAACAACTGGATTAGTCGGGTTGTAAAAGAAAGTCACGTATCTGCTTACCGCGTGAAATACTAAAATGTTGACGTTTTCCTTTCATATGCTGATCATCATCATATTCTACTGATACATATAAATAAATAATAGTTGATTGCTGTAAGTGATTTTTCACATGTTTTATCATGGTGCAGGTGCAGGTACAGGTGCCATCATTTGCCAAAAGGTGACTACAAGGTGTTTACATGTACAAGTATTACTTGATTGATCATTACTTCGAATGAAACATTGTGGGAAAAAAGGAATGAGAATATAAAAGTCTCCCCTGTTTTGTTGTGCATCACTTATCTCCTTTTTTATGACTTCTTTCTTATTTCTTATTACTTTTTCTTAATTCAACTTCCTTTTTCTTAATTCTATTTACAACAATTAAGCATTTTTTCAAACAATTGTGATCCCATTGAAATACATATGCAATAATTTCAAATAATTGATTCTTCAAATATTATATAATAACTTTTTTGTTATTCATTGTCATTATTACTAAAGTAAATGGATAAACATTTTTTCGCTGATGATGTGAGAATAAAAATATTCAAAGGATAATCCGTTTTGTGTTACAATATTTAACAGGTGGAAAAATAACATAAAGCGTGTGATTACTTTTATTGCATAAGAAAACGATCATTTGATTTGAAATTATAGTAATTCTGACATCTAACAAACGTTTATAGTACAAGTATTACGTTTTTTATGACGTAATTACGTGAATTATATAGATCATTTAACCTTTGTTTACTACTTATATCTTATGTAATACTGTTACTGATATAATTAGATACGCCAGTCCTCCTGTTTGTATAGCAATCAAATTGGTCGTTCACGATTAAGCTAATTACTTGCCACTCATTGATTTGATTAACAAGTGTTTTTGTTTCAATTTGCCGAAATAATGTATCATAAATTTGTTCTGTATGTACACATTAGACAACAATTTTTTAGGACATTCCACAATTACTCTACATAATACTAAGCATTGGTAATCGAATACAAAATTAATAGTTTAGTTGATGAAAACAAATCCTTAGCGCTTATCTTGATCTTCAAAGCACCTTCATTGGGAAAGTTCAAAAAGAATATTTTTTAAAAAAAGGTACATTTAGATTATGTTTTTTAGTTTCAAATTTATAAAATTGGATGCTGTGCAATCATATTCTTCTAAATAAAAACGTTAACGCAACAAAGAAAAAACAGGAAGTCGGGATTATTTTAACGGTTCGTATAAACATTCTGCAAAATGTAGTAAAGAACTTCCAATAAGTTTATAACGAGGGAGAATTAAGGTTCATGCAGTCTACTAAATTTATTACTTATCAGTATTTTATATATTTTTTTTTTTTGTGATATTTGACTTGCGTATTTTTTTTAAATTTTTTTTATTTTTTTTTTGGATTGATCTATCATCTGTAAGGAAGTTTAAATGTGCGAAATGCTACATAATGCTTCTCTGCTTAAGTAGCACTTGGTGTAATGAAGTATAACACATTTGAAAAAGAGAAAGATATAAAGAAATTTCATATACTTTATGGTTGTATACTTGAACCACTTCTCTTGAGTTCTTCTAAAGGTGGTGAAAAAGTTTGCTTCAAACGAAGTTGTAATTAGTTTGAACACAGTTCAAACGGAATATAATTAGATTTCATTTATGCTTTTATTGATAGTAATTGAATACAATTTGACAGGATTGAGGGAAGACACACTTTAGTGAATAATGTATTTGTTTATATATCGAAATATAAGTTTTGTAATAGACTAATGATAATTCGTAATATGAATGTTATCATTATCACAATAATCAACAAGAAGAGATGTTACATCCCAGTTTCTTTGTTCTACCAGGGGTGATCTGAGCCGGATCACCCCGACCAGATCACCCCAGCTTGAGTTACTTTGTTTTGCATGCTTTCCTTTGTTCTGTAACATTTTGACGGGAATGGCAAATCTACTATAAAACTAAGAATTATTCATACGGAAAAGACTATCAAAATTTATGTAGAAAAACCCATCATCCATGCTGGGATTCGAACTCAAGACCTTTAGCATATCAACCCTCGACACATACCACTACACCAGGACGACTGATTACCAACTATCAGTAATGCATACTTAAAGGAAGCAAGATATTTATATATTTATATATAAGTGGGGCGAGTTGGCAGACCTTTATTCAGTGGGCTTTTAACCCGTTTCGTAAATAAGTCAGACTGATTGTTCAATGGGATTTTACCCCTTTTCAAAAGTTGGGCGAATTCGTAAATCAGGGTAGGGCGATATTTTAGAGCGTGGCGATTTAGTGTGGGCCGATTGGCCAGTTGGGCGAGTTGACACGGTTTCATATTTAATCATCATGTTCGGGGGTCATAACGGGTATACATTATATAATGATATATAAAATATATTATAATGGTTGTGTGGCATTCTAAACTAGATTTTATGAATTGTAAATGTTAAATCTTAAACAGCTGGAATGTAAAATAGTTATCCCATTCGGACTTGGCTTGTCAGTGTTAGATCACCCTCTGGCCTCCGGCCATTGGGGTGATCTTCCACTGACACACCGCGTCCTCATGGAATAACTATTACATATATAAAACTTTAACACATTATCGTATATTTCCGTCCTCAAAAAAACAGTTGTCTAATTAGACATCTTTACGTTCAGCTAAACGCCTAAAGTATAACTAATACGTCTGTGTAATGTAAGCAGGTGAGTAACATACAGTATTCAGTATTTGCGTTCTTATAGCATCATATGATATTGTAACTGTTATAATAAGACATCAGCCGTTCTGTTTGTACAGCTAGCAAATTGATTGAACAAGATAAAGCTAATTCCTTAGTCAAACAAGTTAGCAAAACTCGATTCATGACGCAACGTAATGTTTACATTCAGGTTGCTTTTTAATTTTGGTGGTTCAGTGACGTAAACTTATTGTGTTTATATTGACAAATCAAAGGATAAGTTTAAATAATAAGTTCTGAAATGCCGTTCCATAAAGATCCAAAATCAGCAATTGAGGAAAAAATTCAAAAGCACAGTCATAAGGATGTTAATATTCTCATTCTAGGAATCCAAGGTGTCGGAAAGTCAGGTAGGGAATTCCAATTGTTTAAACTGTTTGATGATTGATCTTTGTCCTGATACAAATTTATGGTTAACATTGTTTTGGGATGACATGTGTTTATTATACAATTTTTGTTTTATCTTTAATATGTCGATTTTAGATCGAAACAAACCGAAAGTACACTGATAATTTAGGTAATATCTAAAAAATACAAGAAAATCTTCAATTTGAGTATTGCAAAATTTATGTAATTCTGGAAGGGATTCTAAATTCATCATATGCAATGTATTGATCCAAATTAATATTTGACCAAAATAAAATAATTTCGTGTTGCTAAGTTCTATCGTTCTATCAGAATATGTTATAACTCGTTGATGTCATAGGAATGTGTCTCGCCAAAGCGTTATTCTTAAAAGTTTTATCCTTTTTACTTTATTGTTATTTTATTTATTCCTATTTTATTGGTCAATTCATTATCACTTTTGTTCCTTATTGATTTCGTGGTTTGTGTGAACTCCGGGTTCTCTTCTTTTTAAAACTTTAGGTCGTGTATTGTAGTAAAAAAATAAGAAGATACGGTATGATAGGACATATACTCACACGAGGTTTTCTGAATTTTCTGAATTTTTAATTTGTTTTCCAAATTTGAATTTTTTATGTGGTTTTATCTACATTTGTTGAGTGCGAATTATATGCGTGATAGCTGAACAGTTTTTATAGTAACTATATCTCTTTGTCATAAAATAGAAAACTTAAAAAAAAACGAAAAAAAAAGACTTTAATCAAATGTGAAATGAGAATATAAAAAACATTTTTTAGGAAATTTACACTTGGACAATTGGAAGCTTTTGACATTTGGATCAATATAGGGACAAACATTTGTCATGAAACACTCTGCATAATTTTGCTCTGTTGATAAAACAAACTGTTTTAACTCATTGCATTTGGAGGTGAGAGAAATCACGCACGTGTGTTCTCTAAATTGATGGCTATGCAGAGACAGTAAAACGCTTGTATATCAGGTGATAAAATGATATAGTTTGTCAATCTCTTACGTATTATATCTTGGATGTACATATCTGTCCTTGACAAAGGTCTCATTGACGCAGATTTCGGTGCACAGTTAGAGACATGGTACTATAATATTTCCGAGTCAAATCCAAGTCGTTAAACATTAGTTTGCATGAAATTACCCATGGCCAGTACTAATCATAATTTTCCAATACTAGTATTTATCAATTATGGAATTTTTACGAAGTCAATGCGTCATATATGGACCTGCTCAGAATATATTTACCGAGGACGAAGTTCGAGGTTAAATATTATCTAACAGGTCCATATATAACGTATCATCTAGTTGAAAGTCCTTAATTTATCAGCTACATATGTTTATTGTGTAGGTATGAAAATGATATTTACTCGGTTTCTATGTTTGTAATTAATATTAAATGCATGTAGCTGTCTTTAGTATCAATTATTTCGAAAAAAAAGTTACATATCGTCAACATGTCAAAATAACATAAAACACAATTTAAATGGATATTGGAAAAAACGTGACCAAATAAATCAATCATAAACAGGAAAATTCAAATCAGATGTATTTTTTTCGAATATCATATGTTTTCTTCTTCAAAATTGCATATTCTATTCAAATTAATGGTAGTACTTTCAAAAGCAAATAAGCGGAATAAATATTCTTAAATATTTAGTAGGTACAAAATAATCATACAGTTTGTATTATTTTCCTGTTGCCGCATTCGTACAAAACAATCATATCCACCAAAACACAAAAGGCGATAAGTAACAGTCATCGCAAGGCGTTTAACAATCACTAAAGCCCACTCCGTATCGTCCCGGATAACAGTATATCAATCAATAAAATAGAGCGAACCCATTTAGAACAATAACAAACAAAAACAAATCTGGCACGTCAACCACAGATCAGAATTAAGGGTAGCTGCAATAGCACCCTATTATAACAATTAGTAAAAATAAAATCGGACTTATTACAGCCAAACAGTTTTATCTGGGCAAAGGTAATTGTGCTTATCATTAAAAGTGACATAGTTTGGGGTATAAATACATGAAGTGTTTCTATATGAAACAGTTGTGGCCATACTACAGGCGTACAATATTTTCTACAAATACTAAACTTCAAATATTAAATATAGAATTATATAATCTTGATAAAACAAAATTACATCATACCAGTGTTTCGAATTCAATTACGAATGATTTAAATAGAATACAGAAAGACCTTCGTAATTGACTGTTATCAAAAAGGATTTAAACTTTTAAATTAAACTTATCTGATAAAAGTAGAATAGAATAAGAACTATAACGAAGTACCTACATGAAAAGTACTATTCAGTGCATTGCTGACATGAAGACTAGTTTGGGATAAACCATTGCACAAACGGAGTTGATTCAATACTAAATTGCAAAATTGATAATATATTAACTTTAAAAAAAAAACACTCTTATCCGGCTCTGTTAATCTCCAATGCGCTCTTTCAGATCTTTTCAAAAGACCATCGCTGATGAGTGTGGTATATATAAAACAGTAGTCTGGTGTACCAAATCATAGCCCTTGTATTGTTAATGAGTTTTATCACAACCACAAAAAGACATGCACTTTTTATATGCTTCAAAATGGGTATTTTTGTAATAAAGACCAATTCATTCTTGGTAAAAATTATAATGAAAACACCAATGGATGTAAAGAAACTTTTTAGTTTATCATAAAATGTGTATCATTACCAGACTTTTTTTTTAGCTTGAAACAGGTCAAAAACTTCTTTAAGCAAAAGTGTATTTAGTGTATCACTTTATGTACAGTCTATATATATTTAAGCACTTTATCGTAATTGTTTGAATTAAACGGAGGATAAACAAACATCCATTAAAATCAATACAACAAACAATATGACTAAGACATGAGATCTTAACATAATTATTATCCACTGCACACATTCATATGCCTGTTCAAACTCGAATACAACGTCTATCGAAGCCATATGCAGTATCTGTTTTAACATTATTTTGAGAATTCTTAATGATAACAGAAAATGACTATTAGTAAAAGTTTCGGGAATACTTTTGTTCATCAATACTGAAAGATAACACGTTTTACAAGTAGTACTAGTT